>NC_088678.1:29180836-29805836 GCF_950023065.1 Planococcus citri | reverse complement strand
AAAAATAACGACTTTCGATTGGTCCATTAAGGGATGTATTGTGCTGCATGAATTCCACGAAACACCGAAAAATGAACTAGCATTTTGAGGTCAAATAGAAGTCAACACAATGAAGTTTGTCTTAAAAACTCGAAGGACAGACGAGACAATAGGAACTGGGTATAGGATATAATGGAAGTCATCTTTTTAAAAAACGATGCGAGCGCATATTTCCAAACGAATGGTAAAGTAATAATACAAAAGGAAACAGACAATTGGACATTTCCAAGAATTGGGAAGAAAACATGGTTGTAAATTTAGTGCCAATGTCGACAATATATACGAGAAAATAGAAAGCATTTAAGGGTGTATGACCTCGCTCTACATCGCTACATAGTTACTTTTAAATAAATTCATTTTCCAACTACATACATATACTTGAAATCAGATAATCAAGAGCTGCCAAATCCAAGTCAGGACTAAAAATTAATTTGCGGGAGGAGAGAATGCAGGTCTCGAAACTGATCAAATACCAAGGTACATGTGTGAAAGGATTTGCAGGCCATATTTGCTACCTCACTTCCTCATCTTACTCCTCATTTTCTTCATATCCGTCGTATATCTTCTCCACATTCACCAGGATATTTTCAACCGGTGAAAATGCGCTCTCTTCTTGCAATTTCCAAGCACTAGACGTCATCGCGAGTTTACCTTCGCGATCGCGAATCCTCTTCAGCTATTCGCGGTTTGGCGACGTCTTTTTTCCACCCAGCCCCATACTCGTGTTACATCATCATCTCGCCTCTCGGAGCCAACAAAGAAAACAATCAAAACGGCACGACCTTCAAATCGTATTAAGCACATTTGAAATTATAAAAGATGAAAAAAAAATTCCATAACGTTGAATTTCCGCCGAATTCCACGCATCCTTTATAAATATTCAACGACTTAAAACACCGTATTAATTAAGCCAATTTTCCTGGCACGTTTCCAAATTATAGTATATCGGGTGTGATTCGTATGTACATAACCGTAGCTAAATCGTATATATAGTGTGCAATCAAAATATCACGCTAAAATTTATTATTATACTTATTCTTTATAACGTACTGTGCAAAATACATCGCATATAAAAAGATGATATTATTCGCGAACGAGAGAGAGAGAAAAAAGAAACCTCATAACCAGACTTTCAAAAACCTTGTATAAAAATAATATCATTCGAACGTAAGAAATAACGGTCGTCCAAGAGATCCCAATATACCTACCATCAGCGTAAAATTGCCCAACGATAAAATTTTTCTCCATCAACGCGCTTCTCTCACTCTTTCTCCATTTACTCTTCTGCCAATTCAACTCCAGCATCCAGCATCCAGCACCATCGACAAACCGCAACAAGTATTATTCGCGCCTCATAAGTGGCAATTCTTTTCTATTATCAGTACGTCCGACCAAAGTAAATAACATCCAATAAAAAAAAAAAAGGGAAAAAACCTTCTAACGCGTTTATAATAAGAGGGAACGAGAGAATTCCACATTACGTAGATACGAACGAGTACATTACAAACGAAAAATCTCGTAAATGTTTCCAGCCGTTATAATCATCAACGGTCGAACATTTTAGTCGAGTGTACTAAATGCGAAGATAATAGATATAAAAAAAATAAACACGTACTCACACTAGCGTACACACCTAACATATACAGTTATTATAAAATAATCCATTTTATTACCCTTCTTGTTATTATAATGAATTTAACGAGAGATAAACGCGAACACAGAGAGAGACAGATACTCATTTCGCAATCAAACCTCAAATGCAATATACTCTGGAGCAATGTTCAAAAAAAAAAAAACCTCAAATGAGAATGAGAAAAAAAACCAAACCAGTTTAGAGCTACGTAATATAATTTTGCCAAGTTTTGCTAATTTTATGTTCACACTGTTGAATTTTCCCCCTTTATTTTATTCGATTTTTTTCCTCTTTTTTTTTACAGATCTATCTACATACGTGTAAACAATTCCCGGATATCATTCGCGCGCGTAAATTTGTAATGGGCAAATGGTATTTTGGTGAGTAATTTTCATTATAGCTATACGATATTTTCTTACCTAGGTTTTTTATCTGTAGTCGTTTTTTTTTCTTGTCGCGATGACTGAATATAAATTATTCGAGAATTTTTTGTCGCTTTGAGATTTCTTTGTAGTCGTTATATTAAAACGACGATGAGATGCGGTTATTAGAATCCCTGCTCCTTCCCGCCAGGTATAGGTAAGATGAACATGATATTAGATTGAAAAATGAATCATTTCGAGATAATGAACATTTGAACAAGAAAACAAGTCTGAATCAATTATTATGTCGAATTTCAAAGCCATAAAATGGAACGAGAAAAAATACCATCTACAGTAACGTTATAAGTATGTTTCATCTATACGAGTATTACGATGAAATTAAAGGTCTCACCTAACGCAAATTTTCAACTCGACGTATAAAAATGAAGAAAAAAAAGAATAGATCTCATGAACATGAATCAACTTTTTCAGAGAACTGATTGCTCCGTCATTTGAAACGAAATGAAATACAAAAAAATAAGACAATTATGAAAAATTTATAACAAACTATATAAAATATGTGTCAGGAATTCTTTGAAGACGAAAACAATTCCAAGAATCAAGTTGACAAGAAGTTAATAAAAAATATAAAAAATAGTAAGCAGAGGAAAGGGTTTTCTATAAACGTCATCAAAATCAAATCATCATCGAGAAAATATTCAAAACAACAGTGAAAAGGTCTACAAAAAATGCGGCACGTTAGATGAAAAAAAAAACAACGAAGACGAGCAGCTTGAAAAATTCAACTTTTTTCAAAATAAAAATCTCACTTGAACAGATGATTTGGATTTTTCATACTTCAGAAAAGAAAATGGGAAACCGGGAACTGAGAAAAGATTTCACGAATTCTTTTGAACAAACGCGAATACGAGAACACTCAAACGAATTAGATTTTCTTGAATAGGTAATTTTTACAAATCAACATTTTTTTTTAGAAAAAATAATTTTTCAATTTTTTTAAAATTAATTTTATAATCAAAAGTTTTAAATTTATTTTTATTAAAAATTAGTTATAAAAAATTATTCAATTTAAGTTAATCGAAGAATTCATTTTATTGTACACAATATTTATTCATTACATTTTCACCAAAAAAAAACAGAAAATTGATCGCTAAACAAGATGAAGACAATCACACGAAAAAAAGATTTTTCAAAGTCTGATTTTTGAAATAGAGCCTAAAAATATCAACAAAATAAACCTTTGAAAAAACGGTAGAATCGCGTTTTCACGAATTCAACGAAGTAAAATCTCAGAATTTGACCCCAAAAAAAGCTCAATTATGAAAGTTACAGGAAAAATCACTTGAAAAATTATCGAGCGCTTGCTAGTGTGTTTCAAATGTAAATTATACGATTTATTTGAAAAAAATATGCATTAAACGCCTTTTTTAGGGGTGCCTAAAGTGGGGGGCTCTGAAAAAAGGGTTCATAATTACGAACATAGAGGGAGCTGAATTAAATTTTTTCATCTAGATAATCGAATATAATACCTCAAAACGTTACGTTTGGCGCAAATCGCAGGTTTCTAGTTTTCCAGTGGTTCCCAAAATATGGAAATTATAAAAAATTGAGAAAATTGGATTTTTGAGTACCAGCGAATAATTTTATTCAGCTCAAAATTTGGTAGCATGGAGGTCTTTCAGATACTAATAAATTGTAAAAAGCTTTTTAGCGGAGTTCAAAGGGGTAGGTTCGGAATGGTGGTTCCAAGATTTTCAAAAAATCAACCCCCTCCCATTTCTGCCCCAATGGTCAAAAATAGGATTTTACGGTATTTTACCAGCGAATAAATTACGGTAATTCAACAGCCCTGTTTTCCAACACTTCCAACTCAAAAACCTTCTTTAAAACGAGCGAAAACCATCATTCATTCAACGCAGACGAGCAAAATTTCTCCTAAGGCTAAAGTCATCTTTGATCTCCGTAAGCTTTGTTGAAAAAAAAATGCACGTTCCAGTTCCACAAACAGGAAATAATTTGTAAAAAAAATTAACAACTCGTCAAAAAAAATTGGCCATCAACGTTGAAAATTTCATGCTCAACCTACTAATCCCTCCCCTTTCTTGACAGCTCAAATAAATCACGAATGTAAGCACTCAGCTGTTACATAAAAAACCACATTGTATATTCCGCGACTATGTACAAGTCTGCAAACATGTTTATCTCCTCGACTGAAAATTTTTTACCATCGTAAGCATCGCAAATAAATGAAAAAAAAAAGGAAAAAAACAAACACGAATCAACTCCTGAGTATAGTGAAAATTCATTCCAATTTCAAGCGTATCTAGCGTCGTATCGTATTACGAATAAAATTAATTTCGATTCTTAAAATTTTGACCTTTTTATCAATGAGCTGCAGGCATCTCGTAACTCTTCCAACATTTCATATCTCTTTCACGCTTCACTAGCAAATCATCTACCTTATACCTACCTGTCCTCGCTATTTCACCGTTAAAAAACTCGCAACATTCACACGGCCGAAAAAAAAATCTATACTATCGGTACTATTATCTTTAACATCTAAATCCGCGTCAACTGACCTCGATCTATGAAACCGCGTGTGTACACATACACGAGCCTAATTTGAGAACAAACCGGTTCCCAAATAAAACATAGTACGAGTAAGCATCATTTTTATAAATAAAAATATCACTAAATTAAAGCATAGGTAATATTTTCTAGATAACCTGTCTCTCTTTCTTCGAATTACCATCAAAAAAGCAATTTACACTCACGCAACATCGTGCGTGTATACACATCTTCCACTTCGACTGTACCAAAATACCGAAAAAGAGTACCTAAGAAAAATAGCGGCTCAAATGCTTCGGTATAAAATTGAAAAAAAAATTGTGTTTATTCGCGCTCGCTGCTGGAAAAAAATTGCGTATACGAGATTTTTATTAGAAAGTATATTATCTCTCTATGTAATGCGCGATGTTAAAAACGTTGCAAAAAAATAACCCTAAAGGTATTTTCAAGGTACTGGTTTCAAAATAAAACAAGAAGTAAACGTCCTTGTGAGGTCGTGAGAGAATATAGATAACTGAATCCTATTCTTTTTTTTATTGTTCCTCCTTTTTGTGAAACGATTATGCAACTGTTCGATCGTTTGTGCGGATACGATAGATCAGCTGTTTTCACGGAGTGTGTTTGGCTGGCTCAAATCAGTGTTTTTTTCTACGAGTTTTATGGCAAAAAAAAAGAAAATATTTTTTAAATGAATACGTACTTCAAATACGAGTCTATTTCGAGCCCAAAAAATTCCAATACATTTTCCATCTTCCCTCTTTTTTGATAGAAGGAAATTGAGTTGAAATATCTAGGCTCAAAATTAAAAGTACATGACAAAAATAATCTCGAATTTTCTTTCGAATTGCTCAATCGAAAAATTACGTCTCCTCCGTTTCAATTTTTGAAAAAAAAATCTATCTACAAGGAAGCATCCGCAGGACATTTTACAGAACAAATTCTTTCAAATTCTGCTTCAATACTTCATTATGGAATGGAGTGGGGGGACTCTTTTATTTGTGCGATTTCTCGAAATTCTACACTTCGGAGGCTTCTTACTTCGCCGCTATAAAAACTTGGCTCAAAAATGGACATTCTTTACCGGGTGGGGGGAGGCTGTTGTCCCTTCAAATTTGGGTCGCAATTTCAAAAAATAAAATGACCTTGTGATATATCAACTGGCATGTTTTTGGAAGTGCTGAACACGAATATGACCTCAGTTTTTCGATTGAACTTTTTCAAAGCCTCTAGCACCCCCTTTCACCTGGTCAAATTCCAAAAAAAAAGCACCAATCGCGTTTATCCGGCTAAAGAGATTTATACAATTTTTATGGAACTTTTTGAAAACTCGAAATTTCTAAAATATGGCTGGAGCCTCTCGAATGGCTTGAAATCGTCTACAATCGACTCCGCATGCTGAAATTAGGGTACCCAACTACCCACAGTGCAAATTTCAGTTTTACAATTTTATAAAGTACCATTTTGGGGGAATTTTGACTGAAAAATCTGCTGGATGTCTCAGAACTGCTCAAAACGATTTGAAACTACTTCCAATAAATTCTAAGGATCGAAAATAGGGTACATATCAAATTTCAGTTTTCTAGGTCAATCAGGTAAAATTTTGATTTTTCCCCTTTTGAACCAAATTTGATTTTTAGAAATTCACCATTCAGAACCTGAAATTTTGACTGGTGATGCATTTTTGCATGATCTTTCAATTCAATTTTGAGCAGTTTAAAAATTTCTCTGCCAGTTAATTGAGTCTCTTGCGAGAAAAAATTCAAAATTTTAAAATTTTATTGAAAAATTGAAATTTATTTTCATAACAACACATCCATTTATTTTTAGGTACACTTTGATCTTTCCCTTTTTTTCCACGTCAATTTTAAAAATTGTATCGTTTCTTACCGATGAAAACGACTCGGAAAAAAATTCCTTTCATCCAATCTACCACATAAAAAAAACCAGAAAGCGAACATAAATCTTCCACTATATTGAAATTTTCTCCTTCGAAGTAAAAAAAAAAATTACACAACAAGCCTACGTACTTTCAATTTCTACAAATTTTTCCCCAAGAAACTGAACTCGTACGCCCTTTCGACTTTGTAAACACGAAGAATATCGATTGCAAAATCTTTCAGAAACAGCCAGGCCAATTTTTCGAGACAAATTTTTCTCGTAAAAAAAAATAAAATACTCGCGAGTATTCCACAAATAGAGAACAACGCGAACGTGCTCGTTTACAGAACACATAAAAAAATAAAAAAAGGTAAAAAAAAGCGCCAGCGAGGAACGTTTGTTCAACACGCGTAATCCGGCTGGATGGCCGGAGGAGAAGAGAAGAGGCAGAAGTAACAGCAATGATTTAACGAGCGTTCATTATTGTACGGTTGATACTTTAATCCTAAATTATTTGTAACTAAAACGCGAAGCTACGTAAACGTTAAAAAATAATACTGAAGTTTATTTCGAAATTACGAAACGTTGTTGAATCGTTTCACAAGTTCTTTTCTTTAGTCGCTGCTTCATCGCGAGAACAAAACCTCCTACAAAAAAAAAGAAAAAAAGAAGGAAAATTTATTCGCAAACGAGTTTCCTCTTATTTGCAGCACCGTGTGTCTCTCTGTGTATACGGAACATCTACTTATACTATTAATCAAAGGCAGCAGAAAATTTTTTTACGAGTATGTCGCAACTACACTCCAGCTCCAGGTATTTAATAAATAATTTATTACACAGAGATATACACAGTAGCGTAGATGAGGAGAAAAAAGTTGAGAAAAAAGGTCACCTTACCCTGTGCGGTCGTCTCCACAATGGGGACCTTTTCACTCTCGTCTATATGGGATGAAAACGTCGCGGATAATTGAATTTCAATTGTATTACACGGTCGCGTGATAAAGGCCCTCGTGTGTCTAATAAAGCCAACATACGAAAATGAAAAGCAAAACTGGTCATTGATAAATGTATCACGTTTTGTGAAACGCTCTCGGCTAAGCGTTAAACGCAACAAAATGTAATTTCTTACAGACGTTAGCTGGCGCGGTGTGCAGGCAGCCTGAGACTTGAGGAGACTGGAGACACGTTTGCTATGTACTAAGGATTTTTTAAGTAATGACAGGAAACGTTTAAAATCCTCGGTAATCTTTTTCTTCTTCTTTTTCGGCACTTGGGCTGCATAGTCTTTATTTTCTTCTCTCTCTCTTTCTCCATTCTGGAGTACCTACGCAACGAAAGTAGGTACATTGAAGAAAGCGAGATGGTTAATTCTTAATGAAATATACCCAAATAACCATTTCTCGTTCGCTCGTTCGTTTGTTCGAGCAGCTGACGAATACCTACGCGTCAAAATAATCGTATTTTACCCTTTAAAAAAATCCTACTACTCGCGAGTGACGTTTACCAAAACACCCCGCGCTTTTGTTCCTTTTTTGGCCATTACAGACATGTGACAGTAATTAAGTAATCTTAACGCCTCGCACCATCCAACGTCACAGAATGCAAAGAACGGATCCATAACTCGAAAAGAAAAAAAACAACCGACGTACTATGTACATATTGTAGGTATTATTACCGAAGAAAAATCCAAATTGAAAATCTTTACTCTTTTCCCTAGCCTGTTAAATTTCGAGATGGTATTTTATTTATATTCGAACCTAAGAAACCGATAAATAAAGTGAAATCCCGTCGGTCATAAATTAATGTAAACGAGCCCTATGGGATGAAGGCGGGGGTAAGAAAAAGAAGCGAAAAAAAACGAGAAAAAAGTTTTAACAAAATATACCATCATATAGCACAAGTGTAGTATAGCATTAAATATGCGGGGTGAAAGGAGAAGAATCTATAGTATCGAATGACCTCCGCAACTTTTAAACCATATAAACTCTTTCTAAACAACGCTGCAGCCTTTTGAATTTCATGATTAATTTATAGGTATTATATCTACTCGGTTCGCGAAATATTTTTCATTTCTTTTCCAAAGTAGGTACATAGCATCATACTGCTATAGGGTGACCACTGAAATGCAAAATCAAAAATTCGTATATTTTCATTACTTTAACGTCTCGACTTCCGACGTACGAGTATGTACAGGATAGGGGTTTTTACTTGTATTTTTTCGCATACATATTTGTACTTAGACGAAGGGGAGAAAACAAAAATTCAAAACGTGGAAAAATCGCTGAAATGAAAGGTACTCAGTTTCATTTTCTTCTCCCTTCTCTCTTTGCATAGCTTCAACTTCAACCCATCAAAACTTCGAAACAAGTAGGAAAAGAATCAAAATTTTCGATTCAAAAAAAAAAGTATGGAAGAAAATCTCCAAAATTTCCTACAAAGAAAAAATTGGCACTCGTTTTTCATTTTGGTAAAAAAATGAATGAAAACTGAATGTTTTTTCAAGTTTTGAAAAAAGGTTTACTGGAAAAAATAAAATTGAAAAACATTTCCACATTTTTGAAGACAAAAAACGAAACACAAATTCAGTTTCAAAAAAACCAGTAGGTACTCAATTTTTTTTTAGAAAAATGGATTTGAGAAAAAAAGAAAAAAAATTTTCTGACCAAGCTAAGCGAGGGTGCAAAATTTACAACATTTTGGAGCAGTACCAAATAAATTCTCTCATTTTATAAATTGCAAACATTTCTTGATATTTCCCCGACTTGTCTAGAAAGGTGAAATTCGATTATTTTCTTCGACTTCCAAGTTTTCCAGAGAATCTAAAAAATGAACAATGAACAACATAGGATGAGTCGATTTCATTAAAATTTTTGATGGAACCTATGGTAAAAATTATGGCAAGTGACCTCAACAACACCTGAGACAAACTTAAAATGTTCAGATGAACGCCCCCCCCCCCCATTTACGTCAGCTCAAAGTTGAAAAATTAAAAAAATTTACACTTTTTACTATACTTAGGTATGTAAGTCTTGTTGAGGTCATTTGGCTATGATTTTTCGCTCACGAAGGGAACCTCGTCAACTCTTCACTTCCGAATTGGCTTAAAATAGGTTCTTTAAAAGTTCATGTTGCTCGCACTTAGGAACTAAATTTTATTCTGGAGCAATTACAGTGTGCTGGAAAAAAACAAACTTCTGCTGGAGGCTTCCGATCGACTTGAAAATGATCGCAATCTATTCGGCGAGTCAACTTTAGAGTACAGGTGAAGTTTCGAACAGTTTTCTCCAGAAATACGCGTTGCTGGAATTTTTTTAAAATATGGAATACTCGAATTGTAAAAAAAATACACATGTGAACTCGTCACTTCGAATTCGCGATTTAACCGCCCTAATCGATTAAGAATATTATACTTATGGTAGGATTAAAATTCCAAGAACCGAAGGTGATTACAGCGCTTTTTGAAGCGATTCCACTGTGCTGGAGGCTTCAGATCGACTCGAAAATGGTCGCAATTGGTTCGGGAAGTCGACTTGAGTATTCAAAAACTAGGTTTACCATTTTTATGAAAAACATGCCAGTAATAGGCTATTTCAGCCGTTTTCAAAAACTCGAAAAATCAATCTCGGTATCCAGCTGAAAATTTTGTTCGGAGGTGTGGGTGGCATGAATTTTCAGTAATCCAAATTTCAGCCAAATCGGAGGTGACGAGTTGACAAGATCCCATTGTGAGCTCCCTCAAATTTTTAAAAAATCTGAAAAACACCCCATCCTAATGAGCACCTTGTTAATATCATTTTCTTTCGTCTTTCTCTCCCTCCTCTGCAGACTGAAGATTCGAAATTTCAAAATTTCAAATTCCTTCCATACATCGAAAGCTGAGACAAAATTTTGCAAACCTCCATTCTGTGTCAACATTTTACAATAAGCAGTAATTTTCAAATTTATTTCATAATTTTCGCACTCCAGGAACAGTTTGGATTATAATCTGATAATTTTGATTCATTTTTCCACCGTTTTCTCCCTCCTTTCTGATCCCAACAGTTCCAAAAAAAACCTTCTCCATACACATGCACGAATTACCAACCAAGATTAAATTACAGCATACCTCAAAAGTGAGCAAAACCCAGCACGTTGAGATTTCATCGCATAATGTAACGCTAGAAGACCGAGTTATCGTATGTACAAGAAGTCAATTACGTTTGAATTATCATTCCCATTGCGAGGCTCGTTTTTCCGCATATAATAATTCAATAGCCGTATATTAAAAATTGCCACTCGCTATAACGACCGAAATAATAAGAGCGAAAAAAGAAGAAGAAGAAGAAACAGAAGCATCACACTCGTTTGTGGGGGTGTAATATGTGTACGAGGTTTTTGTTCTTACAAAACGCAAATTGAAATTCGAAACGATTACCAGTCTAAAGCAGTCCAACTCCCACACGAAAATAATAATATGCACAACGCTGCTCTCAGCAATTCTGGTGACTAGTTAATTTACATTTCTTTTTTTCTCTTTCTTTTTGTTTCCTTTATTCAAAGGGTAGGTAAATTAATTAAATGTTGCTAAACCTCTTCTTCTTTCACATGTGCGATATGTACTATTTGTACATAGCTGATCATGCACTCTGCTGCGAAAAAACAAGCGTCGAATCGAGCTACTCTGCAGCAAAACACACAGTAGAATACATACGATGTCGAGCTACCTGATAAATTTATGCTCTCGTATTTACCACAAACATCTGTAAATAGGGTGAAACGAGGAAGTAGTTATTACACGACGATTGTCGAATAGAGAAATAAAAGGATAAATAAAAGGTTCGTGTGCAATACCACATTTCTTCCGCTTTGCTACCGAGAACTGAACCTCATCCCTGTGATTCCCACGATTCTTAGAATGAATTGTACTATAGCGTCAGGTACCTCGAAGAAGGTATTGTCCTTCTTTTATGCTTATGATAAACAATACCTTGGAGCTCTTTACTTTGAACGAATACTTACAACAATTCGTACACGTAAAATTATCGCATCAAAAGAAAAATCTCGATTAAAAAGAAAGGATTATATACCTACGCAGAGAAAAAAAATTGAAGATATCGACATATCAGAAACAGGTAGTAGCTAATTGATTTAGTTTCACTCCCACCTATTTCATAAAAAAAAAAAAAAACGCACCTGTTCAAAACTAATACATCTGGGTTCAGGTGCAAAATCTTGCTTCCCAAACTTTTGGGAATTTTTGAAAATGAAAATCTGGACTGGAAAAGAAGGGAAAAAATCGATATTTCACTACCTACTCGAGATGGAAACCCAAAATTTGGTAAGTACCTTATTTTTGAAACCCCCTCTCCAATTTAATTCAACAGAAAGTGGATTTGAGTTATTCTACGCAGCTCTGGAGCCTTATTTTGACGACCCCTCACTCTAATTCCATCAAAAGAGGTTTCAAATCGTATTGATAAGTTTCGGAGCCTTCAGCAAATTTCAGAAAATTCTTACTCTCACGAAACTTCACCCAATCAAACTAAAAAACTGAAATTTGGCACTACCACACTTTCAACTGATTCGAATCATTTTTCTAAGGCCTCCAGTAAATTTCTACAGATCCCAGATATCCAAATAATTTTCATACGAGACTTTTCACTTACATTCAAAAATTCCTCCCCTTGGAAAATTTTCCAAAACCATAATTTTCAGTAAAATTTTCATAAACTTTTGACGAAATTTTCAATCACTGATCTAATTTTCATTCATTTTTGCAATAAACTTTCCTCCTTCGCAATAGAAAGCATATTTCCATCCATCACGTTACAATACACCTATCTCATCTCACTCGAGGACAAATTTTCTTCGATCAAATACAAAAGAAAAACTCGACATACGATAACATCTCACGTTCTGCAATCGACCGCCAAAATATGATGACAACGACACGTTTATGTTTAACAAGAAGTGACACGTTCATAATGGCAATAGTATATTGGAAATTCCCAAGGGATACGAAAGCGATTGTGACTAACCCCACGACAACGTCGTACCATTAAAGAAATAAGCACAGTAAAGATACCAATCGGTATATAGCAATTTTCAAGATGTCAACGAATTCATGTATTAATCCTTTTGATTCTTTTCATTTGCTGCTGCTGTTGGCTGCGCGCGGAGTAATCTTAGAAAACTAATTTTTAACATTTTTCTCGTCGTTTCGCGCCCTCTTCTGCTCTACAATACGACGCTTTCCATTCTCGAGTACCATCTTTCTTATTTCGAGCCAATTTTACAACGTTATACAAGCTTACGAGAATTGTACACATAAAGTCACCACTTTGCGATCAAATTGAAAAACACACCACCATAAGGCAAGTGTTGTACAAGTATTTGACGAACCGATTAACGTAGGTAGCAGCAGAGGAGGTGACGATGAAGAATATTCATTATGTTCGGGTTCGGGGCACATTTAGGTCGTCGTCAGCATATACCTGCTATACTTGTAAAAGACGCCCTCGTCGTAGGTATCGAACAATTTAACGACTTAGAGGAGCGAAGCTTTAAAAGCTCTTTTGTCAATAAAAAGATCAGTCTTCTTTTCTCGCGAACGAAGCTCGTTGTAAATTGCGGAAGTACTAGAACAAGCGCGGTAACAGAAAGAAAAGTACGAGCATCTTGGTGAGTGCACACAAGATTGAACCGCTAATCCTGGTATTATGTCGCATCTTTCTCATATAATAACACAGTTGCCCGGTGATAATCCTTCAATACCCTGTTGTTGAAAGGAGCTCATAAAAACCGTCTTTTCATTCTTCTTAACGTCATCGTCGACATTGGACGCTTTCTCCGCGTGCGACGAGGACGAGCGACGACGACGCTGAAGCGCAACTTGAGCTTTCCTTGTGCTTGGGTTTATGTAAGTATAAGAGAATCTTCGTTCTCTCCATCCTTACATACATATACGAGAGTACAAAACGCTTTCCACGCCAGATGCAGCGCGAAATACTGCTATATTGTACACGATGCTGAAAGTTATTACTTCACTCCCAGAACCAATCACCTCGTGTATTCTTTTCGGCTAAAGAATGTAAGAAGCTTTTATACTGACAATAATATCTTTTCATCTGCTTTAATAATGCTCGCACACTAATGCTACAATGTACACATTATAAGCTTACACATACGTACGTACTTTATGCAGTATTACCCTAGTACGTTGCACACCCTTAAAATGAGAAATTCATTGCTCTCAAATAGAAAGTCAACGAACCTCTCATTTTCGCATTTAGATTCCAAATGCAAAATTACAACTCTCATTTCAAAGCCCCCCCCCCCCCCCAAAAAAGGTTCATTACAATTTCACTGATCTCAAAAAATTATACGTATTTTTTCGAATCTCAAATTCAAACATGAAAAATTTAACAACTCAGAGCTCGATTTTTTCAACAAAAAAAAAGTAATATTAGGAAAATGGCAAAACACGGGTAGTCGGGGAGCCCACTTAAGGATAAATTTGCATCCCCCCCCCCCGTCAATCCTCCGGGACAACTTTTTTCTTAAAGAGGGAGTGAGTCCTAAGGAACCTTTCTAGCCCTTGTATGTACTCAAAAAAAAAGTGGCCCTACATACAAAATGGCGGCCATTTTAATTGACAGGTCAGCCGAAATCGCAGATTTCGCGTTCCAACATAGGACTTGCACAAAATTTTTCAAACTGTAGAAAGGTAGATCGAAAGATCAAGCGAAAATTTATCACCTGCAGAAATTTCAAGAGCTCAAGTGCGTTTTTCGATTTTTAGTGAATTTTTGAAAATCAAATTTTGGCCAAAAATGAGGAAAAAAATCCAAATTTTACCAAATTGACTAACAAGGCTGAAATTTGAGATACATCCTATTTTCGACATGCCAAATCGATTGGAAACTGTTTCAAACCGTTTGAGCAGTTCTGGAGCCTCCAGCAGATTTTTGAAACTAGAAATTCCCGCAACATTTTACCAAATGGAGTTGGCAAGCTGAAATTTACTTCGCAAACTTATTTCAATACGATATGAAGTCGACTACATGGTGGTTTCAAATGGTATTAAAAGGTTTTGAAGCTTCCAGCTACTTCTTGGAGATTTAAATTTTCCAAAAAACACCATACGACCTCTCAAAAAGCGGCTGGAGGCTCCAAAACGACTTGAAATCCACCAGCAGACGACTTCGTATTAAAATTAGTTTGCAGAATGAATTTTGACTTTCCATCTTCGTTTGATGAAATTTTTAGCAAATTTAAAGTTTCAAAAATCTACTGGAGGCTCCAGTAATTTTCAAAAAATCGCCGGAGGCTCCAAAACGACTTGAAATCCCTCTGCAGTTGACTTCGTAGCGTATTGAAATTATTTTGCAGAATAAATTTCAGCTTTCCAACTCCATTTGGGTGAAATTTTGTGGGAATTTCGAGTTTCAAAAATCTGCTGGAGGCTCCAGAACTGCTCAAAACGGTTTGAAACAGTTTCCAATCGATTTGGCATGTCGAAAATAGGGTGTATCTCAAATTTCATCCTTGTTGGTCAATTTGGTAAAATTTTTACTTTTTCCCTCATTTTTGACCAAAATTTGATTTTCAAAAATTCACCAAAAATTGAAAAACGCATTTTAGCACTTGAAATTTTGACAGGTGATGAATTTTTGTTTGATCTTTCGATCTACCTTTTGTACAGTTTGAAAAATTTTGTGCAAGTCCTATGTTGGAACGCAAAATCTGCGATTTCAGCGTACCTGTCAATCAAAATGGCCGCCATTTTGTATGTAGGGCCATTTTTTTTTTAGTACAAGGGCTAGAAATAGAAATGTTCCTTAGAACTCCTCCTTTAAGAAAAGTTGTCCCGGAGGATCGACCGGGGGGGGGGGGGTGCAATTTATCCTTAAGCGGGCTCCCCGACTAGGGGAAAATATTCTAATGCAGAAAAAAAAATCACCGAAATAACCAGAACTTATCATTTTTATTTAAAATCTAAGAAACTCAAACTTGAACAATTTTAGCAAAAAGCAGTACTTTTTGGCAATTATAAGTGCCAAAAAATTGGCTCTTTTTCGCAATTTTGACCCAAAAAGTTGATTTTGCAACTTTTTGATTTAAACAAATCAAGATTTTTGACAACTTAGAGCAAAAATACAGTGAGAATTCAGAATTTTGTAATTTCTGGCAAAAAAGATGACACATTGAAACTAATTTTTGGAATTTTTTTCAAAAAAAAACTTTTGCTATTTTTGGCAAAAAACAAAGACTTCAACAATAATTTTAGCAAAAGGCAGGGATTGTCAGCAATTTTTGGAAATTTTACTAAAAAGTGGGAAGTTTTGAAAGTAAATTTGCAAAATGCAAGACTTTTACCATGTTTGCAAAAAGCAGAACTTTTCGGGACGTTTTTCTAATTTTAAACAAAAACGTTCAACTTCAGGGTGCTCATTTTTTTGGGGGAAAAGTGTGATTCATCAGCAATTTTTTGCAAAAAGCAAGAATTTTCACAATTTTTGTCGAAAAAGCGATGTTTTTTTTCATTTTTGGCAATCTTTGGAACCTTGAAGAGCTAAACGAGCCAGATTGAGGAAGGAGAGGAGAATTTTCATAGATTGAATCGTGAAATCCGCCAGGCTCAACTTTATTCATCAAGAAATTCGTAAAATGAAAGCAGTGTGTTAATTTTAGGACTCTTAGGCTCCTTTGAACGGCACTATTTGTCAAAATTACAGGAGTAGAAAGACTTTCAAACATTTGATTGTAATTTTCAGCTCAACGTTAAGTAGGTATACAAGTATACGAATCAAAGCATGCAAAACCAAAGAGGGTTTCCAGCCTTTTTTTTGTTTCTCATTGACCAAACTCATCATTCACTGCATTCTTTACACGACCCTAATTTGGAAAACGCCTCAAAACGTAAAGCAACTTCATTCAGGATAATTTTAACATCTTTGAATCTCGTATAGTCGAGAATACACCATATACATACACGTAGTACCTCAGATAGAAAAATCAAACCGACGATGCGACGGGGGAAAAAAGAGAAAAATTATAAAAATAAAACTACACATGAACGCGTCAAAGCGGCATACAGAGAAGATTGAGAGAGAATAAGGTTGAATCTGTTAAGAGAAAGGGTCACTAGAGTATAATACCGAAGCGAATACGACTTTTATATACTCGGATAATAACAGAGTAGAAATATCATTACAAAGATTAAAGACTTGGTCGACCTTTCAGCGAAATTAATTTTCTGTATAAGAGGCGAGTTAGTAGTACCTATAGTATGTGGACGATGAGCTTCAAGTATACGATAGAAAAGAGCTTCGGTAATTTTACGTTTCGTACCTACAGCTATCTAGTACCTGCTTACAATGCACAAAGAAGTTGTTCAGGCCTGAGAAACAGAATCCGAAACCAAACTCTACCTATACCGACAAATAATTGAATTTATGGATCCTCTCATGGCAAAAATAATACCACAAAATATCGATTTTAATACCAAAAAATCCCCATGAATGAACGTATGTAGTTGAGCCTAGAACAAATTTGATAATAAATTCACCAATACTACCACATTCGATGAACACTCTTAAGCCAATTTCTACACATTTCGTCTCTCGCGTGTACAAAAAAAAACTTGCCTTGAAAAAATAAAAACGCCACACCAAAAAAACACGATTTTCGATTTTTTAAACGAATTTAAATTAACATTATCAAACGTTATTTTTCGGCGGTTTCCACTCACTTTTTTTTTATTTATTGTCGTTCGAGTTTTTCGTCGAAAGTAAAAATTCAATTTCCTAAGTTTGTTTTTTTCTCTCATTCATTTTGTTCTCTCACAAAGTACCGCCATTAATGTAATTCGAATTCAAAATATAAAATTGCCGCGTAATCAAAGACTTTCGAGCGTTTCGTAAAAGTCAAATGAAAATAGTGTTTTCGACGAATAGGTACAGAAGAGCGACAACGAGAGAAAAAATAAATAAATAAGAGAAAAACCAACCCCAAAAATAGGAATCAATTTAAGATTAGCGCCGCGTTGTTCCACTGACACGGTTTCCTCTTTCAAGCAGCTCGAAAAGGAGTGTCGCAAAAAAAAAACCGCTAAGCAATCGTATCTTTATTTTTCTCTCGACAGTTTTCAACTCTCGTCGAACGGATGAATTGAAAGGATTCTTTAATTACAAGGTGATGATGCAATACAACGAGAAAAAATTGATTTATCTTGACAAAAAAACCAACAACAACGACAAAACTGTACGAGCTACGAGACAGAGAATTTTTAGATAAATGTATACTAGATTAACATCGCGAACCTTTTATAAAAAAAATTGAACACACAGTTAACAATTCTTATTGAAAAATTTCGAAAATCTACACTCCGCAGTTCTGCGCCAGGAGCAACCTTTTACATTATGAAAACACATAGGATAGGTATTACTATTCGCATCGAGACAGATATTTTTCAATCGCCAACATTTATTTTTATAGATTTAATATCTCGCAATACCATTTACCGCATCACTGTGTTATACACGTGAAAAAAAGAACTTTCCATCGCATCGCAACCCAGCAAATTCATTATCGATGGACTTTCCATCGTAACATTTTTCTTTATACAAGAAAGCTCTCGCTCTCGCAACTATACAAAAAAAAAATACCATACCATACAGCACACGTATAAATACATATAAAAGATTATAAACAATTCGGTCATACACGCATTCGGCAGAAGGCAAAGAGAAAAAAAAAACCAATATCGTAAACCTATTTTCTGGGCGTTCTCTTTTATAGCTTTCGAGGTGGAGCTAAAATAGAAACAAGTACACCGTTCAGCCGAATGCATATACTCGTACACGTATACACACAGAGCAACCGATATACCTTATAAAATAGAGAGAACTCGCATTTAAAAGAATAGCTTCGGAAACTATACTACACGCGGAAAAAGAAAGAAGGAAAAAAAATGAAAAATGTACGAAGCAAAGAAAAACTATAAAGCGGAAACATCGAAAAATAATAAAAGGGGAAAAGAAAAAGAACCCGGAGAAGAGCGCATTAATAAATAAACAGCGGAAACACGTAAAATAAAAATCGAAAATTGGCTTTCGCTATTTTCCATCCAATGTTTTACGATTGTAGCTTAAAAAACTCAATGGAAATGAAATAAACTAGAAACCCGACTTCGGCGGTGTATTTCGCTCGCTCTGGCTTTTCCTGCGCTCTCTCTCTCTCTTACTCTCTCGGTCTCTCTACAGCTTTCTGCGCGTACTACACGCTTACTTTAACTTTGCGACGAGAAATATACGTATATTTTCGCATAAGTCGTCGTGTTTGTCGTAGTTGTCGACCTTATTACTTATTATTACATGGTTGAAGAAGTCCCGACGACGTTGAGTCGATGTGAAAAATTATCTCGACTAAATCATTAGCGATCAGCGGCTTCATCGTTGAAAAATTCAGACCATTGCGACAGGATAACATAATCCGGAACCGGTTTGCCATGCTACTCAAAATTTGTTAAATTGCAGAGATAACCCCTCAAGGTAAAAAAAATCGACAAGGCAAGACTTTCAACACAACGTTTCTCAAATTTTAATTTGCTTTCAAGACCTGAAAGATTTTTCGAATTTTACCCCCTCTCATTCCCTCGAAAATGTACCCAAAATATTTAAAATTTTTTCACTGATTTTGACACCTTTTCTTTTGTTTTTTCCATTTCTTTACTGAAATTAGATAATGAAAACGACATTCTTCCTTGAATCGTGAAGCAGGACGCAAAAGCAGGACTTCCAGCAGAACATTAAAAAATATATTTCAATATTTTTAGAGCGGAATGAAGGCGGATGTAAAAACCTGAAAAATATCATCAAATGTTTAAGATGAATTTATGAGTTGATGAGAGGGGGTCGTCGTCGTCGTGGTTCCTTGTCCTTTACAGGACATTGGAAATCGCATTAATGTGGTACCCTTACAGGGTGAGGCGAATGCCTATTGCCACTGCGATTATTCTGAGGAATCGACGTTGTTTTCGAGCTTCCACTAGTAGTTTCCCGTTGCTTTCTAGTGACATCTACACAAGCACCTTGGAGCTAGCCGGGTAGTTTAGAGACCCTGAGCTCCTCAGTGTTGACCTCTATAGACGCTCGAACCAGTGGGTATAATCTCAAAAATCAATTCTTCAAATCTTGAAACCGAATTTTTACAGAGTGTTAAATGAGATAAAATTTGATAAACTTCGGCAGAAATTCTGTAGTGGTCTTATCAGTAATCTAAAAACATCCTGCCTTTTTTATGTAGAACCCAACCTCCCCCCCCCTCCCCCTTCATAGAAATATTTGGGAAAATTCCCTGCTCAGCTTTGGTACAATCTGAGAAATTTCTTACTCACAAGTCAAACAGAAATTTTATAATGGTGCTATCAGAATTCTATAAAAGTTCAAAAAAAAATTCAAAATTGAAAGAAAAAAATTTCAGAACTTTTAGGCAATTTCGGCATACAGCACAAGCAAAAATTAAGCAGGAAAAGCAGGACTGCTGTAGGTAGACATTTTTCAGCTGGTTCATCAGACTGCATTTCATCTTCACACCAAATTCAAATTTATTGTGTCCTGAACAATAAAATTAAATTGAAGAAAAATTGGTTCACAACAATTTTTCAATGAAAAATACAGTTTTTGTTAACCTAGTATCTCATGACCTTCTCAACGCGTTCTCGACTTTCAGCACAATTTTGTCAAACACACAACAATTTTTTAATAACTTGTAAAATATGGAGAAGTCATTAGACACCCTGTCAATTCAAAATAAAATATAAAAATGCTACAAAATTCATCAAAAAAACCCAAGTTGATAAATTTTACGAATGAAAAAGTTTTACGAACACCAAATAAAATGTGCCTAATTTGTAAACTTGATCAAATAAAAACCAACAAGACACAACATTTCAAATCATCGTGAGGGGGAAGGAGAAGGGGTAAATTGTGGCGCATCGCATTTCTTCCGAATTTTCAGATTTTCATTCATACATTCGAAATCATAAAAAGACTTACTTATTCACAAACACACGTATAGGTATACATATTCTATTACTCCAGGGTAACAATTCGTACTCACCTGCAACAAAAAAAATAAACATTGTAGATTAGAACTTGGTTAAATCGAGAATGATTCGCAGTGGTTCCCAAACTCAGCCAAAATGTTGACAGAAATCGTCTCTAGTATATATATTTTTTTTACATTTTTCATTATTACCTTACAGTTGGGAAATTTCCTAATTTTCATTTTTTATTTCTTTGTATTAATTTTTAGGACAAAATATTGAATATGTAATTTACATTTAGTTTATGCTGCTCGTGCAGTGAAAGCAAAATAATGAAGTGGGTGAGGGAAGAGGAAAGGAGAATTTTCGTCAACCCGCTCAAAATCTGAACCTGGCCAGAATCTCTAAAACATTTCGAGAAAAAAACACATTTGATACGTGATGAGGATATTCTGGATACCTCGAAGCATGAAAAAATCCGAAAATGGATTCGAGAAAACCCAAATTCAGGGGACTCGTATGAAAAGAAGAGAAGAAAAATCCCTCATTGATCACTCAAACTGCTTTTATCAATTCTGAAATCCTATTCTACGGCTGACCAATTCACCCAACAGAGATTTGAGCTTGAAAAAAAAATCCCAACATAACAAAAAATTTCCCAACATCTTCCGCACACACTCTTATTGAACTCGTGCAAAGAGCTCAGTCTGTCCATTATTCCAGCCACGAGACAGTCCCAACGAAACTTTAAGATTAATATCTCAGACCCCCTATAAATAACCTTTGCAAAAATTGTATATAAAAGAATACAGGTATCATTTGAAAGACCATATTAAACAAATCAACGAGGGGAGACGAAGAAAGTTCCATAGAACGTATTCGCGTATTAAAATCTACACAACCTGAATCCCACCACTGAGCAAATTCCAACCCCCAAAAATTCGCACAGCATTTCCTCTTCCTTCAGCAGCTCAGTTCGCACAGACAGGGTTGGTAACTTTCCTTTGAAATCAAGCTAGTCCTAATCTCGAAATACTAGCTCGAGGAAAACTATACCAACTACAACCACACAACACGATTAAATACCCTTCCTCCCTTTCCCTTCAATTCCAAGGATAAGTGTAGTTACTCGTCCATTAATCAAAAATTCCACCCCCGCAATTACACTCGAAAAAAAGAAAAGGAAAAAAATACACCAAAGAAAAAATTACGAGGAAAAAAAACCTGCATACGTAACCAGGCAGATCCATTGAAATTGGCTTATTCCCTTGACATGACGCAGTCGAATACCTATACACATTTAGGCAGGAGGGCTGGAAGTGGAACGGTAGTAAAAGCTATTAAGACGCTTATAAGGCTCGAACCAGTTAGACAGCTCGCTATTTACCATGCGGCGAGGCAACCCTTGCACAAGAACCGAAACATTCTATTGTCGTTGCACAATCTCTTTAAATCCCTTTATTTAAATTTCTTCAATGCCATTCTTCACTTGCACAAGGCCTTTGTTGATATTGTCCAACGAATTTTCACGCTACGTGTATTTTTTTAATAGAGAAAAAACACTTCTTATTATAATGTCACGTTTTTATCTTACCCTCCTACCTCTCTCTTCTTCCTTTTTTTTTTTACCTTTTTTTCTCCTCAGCCTGCCTGCATACCGCGTATTATACGTATAAATACACAATCTAAGCTTCGAGTTTTGTCATTTCAATGCTACTATTGCTACCATCTCGACATTATGTATGTAGTACTACGTACGCGATAATTTATTCGACATTACGTGTGCAACGAGAAGAGAATTAAAATCGGCATTTCTTCTCGTGTCGTTGTCCATCAGTTCGGAATTTGCGCTTTTTACTGTGTGTGCTACGTTGTCGCTTCGGTCGCTCATCCTCGTCGTTATTCGTGCAGTAAAATACAACAACCAACTCTGTATTAGGTTAATTAAGTAAAAAGAGTTGGGAGAAAAACACCACACCTTTCGCACGATTGTTTCGTAATTTTCGCGATGCTGTGATAATACCTACTTCGGAGTCTTTCAAGTATGGTGGCAGTGCTTTCGTGTAGTGAAAAATCACCTCAAATGGAAACACTCCACAAACCTACATGGATACGATCGCTGTATACGCCTTCGTCATACACCACAGCATCTTCAGCATTTCTAGCACATAGCCCAGCACCAAATGTACGCGTTTGTATGACATTTTCGCTTATATATGTATAAATAATACTAATTAAACGCCCAATATTTTTGGTAAGACCCTCATACGTGGAGAAAAAAAAGACCTACCAGACAAACCAAGCGTACCAAAGAGAGAGGGAAAAAAGTACATCGTCTCATCTCGCGAAGGCTCCCCAGAATCTTACACTACACTAGAAAATATTGTAATCTACTACAGCGTATGATGTTTTATTAAAACGCGTTGATGCGCGAGACACTCTACAATATATCATATATATACTTAAAAAGTAGGTACGCGGTGAAAATACACCACCACCGACTACCGAGTATATTCTTCATCACACAAGAACACATATCGTACGAGTACATTCGTATAGGACTATAGGTAGGTATTGCATGAGAGTCTACAATGTAATCTGTACATATAACTGCAGCATATGGAATCACATCTGTCTCAATCCATTTGAACGAGGTAAATGAGTATATCGCGCTCGCGTTCGTTTGGGGTAGCTCCTGGCTCATCTACGTCGATGGATGACAACGGAATTCGTTGTCTTACAACGAGAGTAAAATATGAATGGACAAGACAAGGGATGGTTTCCGGTTTCCACTTAATGGACCACAGCCGCTGACGCATAAATCAAATATAAATCTTCCAAGTATTTGTTTCGATGAAGCTGCAGAGTACTGTCTTTCTCACTCTCGTGTGCCACAGATATAGTACACATGCAGCAGCAGCACAGACCTCGGCCCAACTAACGTGAAAATAATTACACGGTATTTAAAAACGTCGTAACCCTTTTTACTCTCGACTTCTGGCTGTACCATATTCATGTATACGCCAGCTAGCGAACGTATACGCATAAATATCTCGCTTGCCTATGTATTTATCGTGAAGGAGACGCGAAATGAAATCATAACACGGAACGACGACACATGCACAGATGTACAGGGTGTGGGGATGACGTGATAACCTCCGATATTTCATTTTGATTTTGCTCCAGCCATCTCGATGAAAAATTACTCGAAATGAAAATTTCTAGAGCTGCCTGGAATTTTCGAGCAATTATATCACGACAGCCAGGACGGGTTGATATCGTATCCAACCTTTTTTTTCAGTTTTTCAAATTAAATCCCCCCCCCCCAAAGCATATTGAATTGTTTTCTAAATTTCAAAACGAAAAAGTGGAACTTCAGCCAAACTTTCGATAGGATATTTTCTTCCACACTCAACAATTTTTTGACGAGGGGGGAGGGACTCGAAATTTCTGTAATTTTTTCGCTTTTGACTGACTCAAAGTCATCAGACATGTCAAGATTTTTTCTGACCGAGAAGGGAAATGAAGGGAGGGGAGGGAGGGGTTGGACATCAAAAATGTCTTCATTACATATTTCAATTGTCTGTTACTTCTATTGTGTGGGCCGATGGGACAAATTTTCAGAAAAATTTTATAATTTTCTATTTTCTGAGATGGAATATTTTAAAAAGTGGACAAATTGAAGATTTTGCAATGAAATCTCTCCAGAATTCTATAAAGAAGGCCGATGGGAATGGGATGAATCTACTCGTAACTGAACTGAGAAATTCGGTGTCTGACATTGGGGTAATGATATAAAAAAGCAGGACTTTCTATTTATGAATCAGGATAAAAAAGACACCCTGAAAAAAATAATTTTCAGAATAAAAGATTTGAAACACTTACATTTTGGGAGAGAAGGCGGGGGAAGGGGGAGGAAGCCCTGTGAAAAATGTGATTTTTTTCTCTTTGAAAATGATGGTAATCTTCCAATTTTTTCATCTCAGAATATTGCATTGATTGTAATGCTGTAGTTTTCAACTAATGAACCAATTTTTGAAGAATTTTCTACTCCACACCTACTCGTATTTCCAAGGCACTTGAGTGAAAATAAACAAAAAAATACATTTTACAGGCATCCCGAAAAAATGAATAAGACCAACGATGAGCAGAGGGGGAAAAAATTCATTAAAATCTGTGTTCGATTGGAAACGACTGTAAACAATTGTGAATTACTACTACTCGTATCACACCAACCTACTAAAATTGTCTTTACTTTTTTCTAGAAATGGCATCTCAAAATATGTACAATTTTTCAGGCCTTTCAATCCCCTCTCACTCCACGTAACTAAAATTTCAGAGCCTTCAAGTTCATTTTAGATTTTCAGCGAGTTACTGAAAATTTTAAAAATTCATAAAATTTATTCAAGGCAAATTTTCAAAATTTTTTATGAAATATTAATTTTTTGAGCAAAGCACACCAGTGCGAATAATTCCTTCAATTCAATTCCCACACTTCAACAAATAATCAGTTTTGGACCGTTCCGGAGCTTCCAGCAATTTTTTGATTTTCTTCAGAAGCTTCAAATTCACTACGAAAAGGTCAAAAATGAGCTGACAAGGGAACCTCTTGAGGTGTCGCACTCCGACTTGAACGGGACCACGATTTTTGGAAATAGCATAGCCTAAAACCCCCAAAACCAAATTTTCAGCTGCCCAAGTTTATTTTTCGATTTTTGAAAATTCAAAATTTACTGTTTTTGGCGATTTATGCATTTTTTTAAAAAGTACGTACTTGATCAGTAAAAATGGTCAAAATAAGTCCCAAAACTAATATTAACAACCCAAATCCAAATTTCACAATTTCCAGCCATTCTGGAGCCTCCAGTGCGATTTTTCAATTTCAAAAATTTCCTCGCAAATGGTTATCTTTTGATTTTTTGGATTTTTTAATTTTGAAAAAAGCTGGTCAAATACCACTCTTTAGGTGTCACTCCCAAAATCGGCTCAAATGTGAATAAACTCGTTAAACACGTCGAGTATAATACACAACTCGATTTTTAGCTGCCCAACTTCATA
Source organism: Planococcus citri (assembly GCF_950023065.1). Lineage (NCBI taxonomy): Eukaryota > Metazoa > Arthropoda > Insecta > Hemiptera > Pseudococcidae > Planococcus > Planococcus citri. The sequence continues at coordinate 29,780,248 of NC_088678.1, read as the reverse complement.
TTCACGCCTTCTGGAGCCAATTCAAAATTCTGGAGAAATTGAAAAATCGTGCTGGAGGCTCCAGAATGGCTGGAAATGGTGAAATTTGGATTTGGGTAATTAATATTAGTTTTGGGACTTATTTTGACCATTTTTACTGATCAAGTACGTACTTTTTTTTAAAAAAGCACAAATCGCCAAAAACGGTCAATTTTGAATTTTTAAAAATTCGCCAAAAATCGAAAAATGAACTTGGGCAGCTGAAAATTTGGTTTTGAGGGTTTTAGACTATGCTATTTCCAAAAATCGCGGTCCCGTTCAAATCGGAGTGTGGCGGCTCAAGAGGTTCCCTTGTGAGCACCCTCTCAACTATTTCATATGGCTACCGAAAAATTCCAGAAGTTCCAACTCAAAAGAGAATTTGTGGCCGATTTGAAAATTTCGTAGGGATATAAAGAGCACATTTTTTTGGCAAAATATCGTTCGGTGTGTCTACTGTCTACACGATCACCTGATTCGCCAGCGAGTTTTCGAATTTCTCTAGACATTTCAAATTGCTCTGCAGTGGCCTAAAATGAACTTCAGGACCTATAACTTTGATCGGTGCTCATTGGTTACCCTCTGGAGTCTGAAGTCTTGAAAAAGGTCAATTGAAACTGTTTTCAAGTCAGTAAGTTATCACTTTGCCCAAACTCTCGCCGAAAATCTAATTTAATAGGAAACAAAGATGAAAATAATTTTTATAAGACATAATTCACTGAAAATCATCCCATTACACAGCAAAAATTTCTTATTTTGAGTAATTTTCAAACAAGTAGTAGCAAAATGAAATATACGAGGTTGGTATACAAACACGACGTACAAATATAACAAATTCAACCACATCTATAATAATTTTTTCAACCAAAAATAAAAGTTGAAGAAAAAAAATAACAACACAACCAACAAACACTATACAATCCCTCAACTAATCTTTACTGGCTATCACATCATCGTCAAGAGAAGTTCGCTGTGTAGTAACATCGCTCAACCATCCAGCGTGCGTATAATTAATTATATTTTTAACAATGCGTGTCCCATTTCTCGTATTTATGAATCGACAAAACAGAAAATAAAAAAAGCACACACAAAACAAAAAAAAAATCTTTCTACTCTCATCTCACTCGAAAAAAGTTATTTCTGTATTATACTAAAGATGCTGCTGCGTCCACTCATCATAACACATCTACTTCTTTCTACAATACTACACACATAGGGACAGGATATGGTTATTACCAGAACAATGTTATGAATGACTGTATATTCCACACACACACAACATTCTCTTCGTTCTTCTTGAAATATTAATTAATGAATGAACAAAACAAATGGTCGAGTTTTTTCTCTATTTTTCTTTCTTTTCTCTCCGCAATCCGGTGCCAAATTACGTCGTAACAATTACGCTTGGACGCCTTACGCGATTAATCTTGAATCTCGCGAGCATTTTTAATCCTACCATTTTCTCCAACCGAATAACAATAAAATGCCATACCGAATCGTAATAAATTTCACACTGTTTGAAAATTAGTTTAGAGTACGTGGTTCATTCTTTTTCACGAATTTGGGTGTCATATCATTACATATGTGTTTCGCTGTGGTATATTTTAGATGAGATGTGTGTATTCAGTATTCTGCTACAACAGGGCATTATTCACTACTACGCGGTTTCCGTTCGTTTTAGGAACGTACGAGAAGAAGGCAGGGAAGGGTGCAGGACGTTCGTGTTTGTATTCTACACAGTGTGGAACGATTCGCGAGTCCGAGATCGTTTCCGCGTTGAATTCGGTTCTATGTATTTGGTGCAGTGAACCCACATAAGCTCATTTTTTTCACAACGTAGGTTTTTCTGCTTTTTCTCATAAAATTACTCTCAAAAAATTGGAAAAAAAAATTCGATAGAAGTCTGATCTCAAAAAAATTTCAACCGAGCTCATTTTGCAAACAAAAAAATACTCGATCCAAAGCACATTCGAAAATTTTCGAATGGCTTAAAAAATTCCAAGAACTAAGGAACTGAAACCCATCAACTACATTTTACCAAAATCCAGGAACCTCTCATATAAACAAAAACTCACGTTACCAACCTAGTCAGCACTTACTCTCTCCCCCCCCTCCTTTCTGAAACAAATTATCACTATAACCGTAACACTAATAAATTCATCACATCTCTTCTCCAGCTACTACCATTCAGACATTATCTATAAGTATTCCACACACATAACGGCGGCTAATTGTGAAAACGTGAAAACTTAACACAAGTTATTCTAATCTCGCGCTGCGAGGCGCGAATAAAGAAGTCGGGAGTCGTTCCCCAGTACCGGTAATAGTAAGAGCAAGAGCACCGGCATCAAAACAGTACCTAACAAAATGAAAAAAAAAAGAAAAAAAAAGAGGAAAAAAATACAGAAAATAAATGGTTGACACAAGGGTGATTATCTCGGTAGTAACGCCGATAATAGCGGCAACACACAACAATCTTCTGTGCAAGAGTCGTCTAAGTCGCTCTCGTATACTATAGCAAGCAATACAGCAGCAGAGAGCGTACTCTCGAGTAGTAAGTACTACTATACATATACATGTACTAAACAACATTAAGACGAGTACTATAAGAAGACAGCAATAAGAATTTGCGCTTGCCAAATGTAACACGATAATGGGAGAAATGTCAGCTACGAGTGATTAATGGAAAATCTATAAATGCGGTTACATTATACTCTCTATTGGTATTATACGCGTATACACGGCTAAGCTGAAGCTATGTCGGATAAGCTATAGGTGCTGCGAGGCGGCTTAATGCAACTGCTTTTCTATAGCACAGAATTCATAATGACTTGATCCGCGATTAATTGTTAACGGAGTTAACGCCGAGTTATGGAAGAAAAATAAAGGAGTAAATGATACGTAACCAACCTGTATACACTATAATACTCTTGATACGCATCGTATCGTATCCTGCCTTGCCTGTGGTATACTACGATGATGACGCCAAGCACACCCAAATTTTACACATTACATCGACTATTCGTACCTAATTCCTGGCTGCAGTAATTTTCGTAGCAACGAGTAAATATTATGCCACTCGAGCGTGCATTAGCGATTCTGTGAAATTAAAAATCCATATCTTTCAACAACAGGACATAAACAATGAAGAAATAAAAATTTGGTTATTTTGCAAGAAATCGCCAAGTTATAAAAATTAACTTATTGAGTACCATGGATTGAAAAATTTTCCAAAAAGGAACAAATCGAAAGCTACAAAACGACAGCAAAACATTTTAATGCAGAAAAAAATCACAAAAAATAACGAAACAAACCATTCGAATTGAAATTGAAAAAATGCTTTTGCATAAATTTCTAAACAACGGAATAAATATGACAAAAAAAAAATCACGTTGAACGATAATTCTGCTTAAGATATGTTTCCAGAAAAACCTCCCTCCAACTATTATCAGAATATAGTATGTAGAAGTATGGGGTGTTGTAAATTTTTTTTGTGAAGTTAGGACAGGAAGTCGGATGATTCCAAATGAAACGAATACAATACTAAACCGAAATGGATTTTTCAAAAGTTGAAAAAAAAAACAACAAAAAAAACGAGTAGCTATAGCAAATAGTTTTTTCGCAAAGCTAAGCTAACTGTAGGGAAGATTCTAAGAAAAATTCGATTGTTAGAAAAGGTATAGAGCAATGAGGATGGTGTAGTAAATTTCTAGAATTCGTCATTTCAGTCTTGAACAAAACCCATTGTAACAATATAATTATTTATCAAAATGTATGTAGTAAAACTCACGACTTGTCAGGGAATGAAACAAGTTTATTATGTATGCACTCCACTTTCACAGACCTATACTACCCTTGGCGCCAACCATCCCTAAACAAACAATGTAGTTTGCAAAATAAACATAGGAAAATGCGACATAGCCAGTAGCCTTCTTATACCTTTGCAGATTCTACATTCAAGAAATTTTAGGCGTTAGGTGTGTAATACTTCATAAAAACCATGCTAAAAACGAATTAGGAAATCAATACAATGTTTATTTTGTAGTACACAGCTTAATCAAAGGTACATACACATAGCACATACACTGATACCTTGGGCTGGTGTTTTATTTTTCTTACAAAAAAAAACCTCAAGGGATAGGCGAACAGTGTTTTTAATGCCACTTTCCTATCCCTCTACGACCATGTGGTCTTGTAAAACTCGAAAAATTTCTATCAGTGCTATTTCGCAATATTTTGATAAGAAACTAAGAAAGCGAGACTTTACTCGAAAAATTTCTATCAGTGCAATTTCGCAATATTTTGATAAGAAACCAAGAAAGCGAGACTTTTTTTTTTGGCAAAAATCAACTTTTAGGAATTTTTGACGAAAGGCAAGAAACTTTTGTTATTTTTGGCTGAAAGCAAAACTCTCAACAATTTCAACAAAAAGCTGTCCTTTCAGGGAACTCTTGGTTTGGGTAATTTTAGGGAAAAAGTGACACTATGGAATTTTATGTGAAAAAGCAAAACTTCTCAGCAATTTTACCAGTTCTTTGGTCCACCAATTTCCTACAAAAAAAGCAAGACTTCGTGGCAATTTCTGTCAATTTTCAGAAAAAGCGAGACTTTGACAATTTTAAGCAAAAAAGCAGGATTGTTTGAAATTTTCGACAATTATTGACAAAAAAGTGATACTTGGGTTCAAAGTTTTTGGTAAAAAGTAAACCTGTTTGGAACTTAAAATTTTTTTCAAAAGGTGGATTAAGCAACCAAAATTTTGAAAAAGTAACTGAATGCGAGCCCTGATTCTTACAAAAAAGAATTTAGGAATTTTGGTCTAGAAATGCATTCTTTTCATTTAAATTCAGGTTTTCTACAGGAGTTTTCAAGCGAAAATAATCACTTTTTCATTACCCTTTCAGAAGACATATTCAGAAAAATCCGTCCTTCAAAACTTTTTTCAACATTTTTTATTATAATCAGCGCCATTATCCAGTTTGTACTTCAATACTTGCTATTTTTTTCAATTTGAGATTACATATTCAGGGTGTCTACCGGAATTTTTTGATCAAAAATCACTACCTTTTCACTACCTACTTTTTTCACTACCTTTCAAAAAACATCACTGCCTTTCAAAATATTTTAACCCCCCCCCCCCCAATAGGAATGATTTCTCATTTTTAATTTTTTTTTTCAACTTTGTAATTTTTTACATTAGGACTTTAGCAGGACATTTTTCAAGCACTTGGAATTTTTCAAGAAGGGGAGGGGACGGACGAGGCAAAATTTTACATTACAATTTTTCGCTTTTCCAATGTCTTCAAATATTCCAAGATTTTTTCAAGCAAACGGATGTCGAGAATATAATTTTGTCATTTATTTTTGATTTTATTTTCATCTTCTAGGTTCTTGTTACTGTAATGAAATTGGGCGAATAAAGAACTTTTTTCAAAATTAAAAATTGAAAAAAATTAATGGAAGATTTGAACATTTGGAAAAAAATAATAGGGTACAAATTTTTCGAAAAAGCTATTGAAATTACGTAGTATTTCGAGGGGTATAAAAACGTTGTTTTCTTGGGTGATGAATGAAGAAGTTTATTATTTTGCTTCAAAATTTTAAAACTTGAATGATTATTTTTTAAAAAATTCATACTTGAAAAAAAAAGCAAACGATCCTGAGTGAAGCGAGGCCAAGAAAGCTTTCAAAAATTCATGGTGCAAGAAGTAAAAAAAAAATTTATGGAGGTAAGGGAGTATTTTTCTGATTGAAACTCCAAACATTTCTTGAATTTGAACAATAAGTTTTTTATATTTAAAAAGAAGAGCAAATAGCCCGAGCGAAGCGAGGGCAGAAATTTTCAAAAATATATAATTCAAGTTCTAAAAAAATCAACAAATGAGCCATTTTTTACAAAATTTTACTTGTGTGGAAAAATAAATAGGAGATTTTCCGCTTTTTTTCATTTTTCACTACCTTGATTGACTTCATTGAAGGGTTTCATCCAAAAAAATAACTTGATATAACAACTCAATGTCCTACAAAACCAAAAAAAAAGATATTTTAGAACGCAGTGGTGCCAATTTTTGGATAATTTTGGCCAATTTCAAAAAATCTTTTCTCGATTTCTTGAAATTGGCAAAAATTATCCAAAAATTGGCACCACTGCGTTCCAAAATATTTCCCCAATATTTTGGCATAATTAATGGGAAATTTGTTGAGGAAAAAATTTTCAAAACACGAATTTATTCAAAAATTAATAATTTGTCAATTTTCAACTGCTCGGTAGAACCCTGAAAATGGCCTTCAATTTTGATGACAGAGGCCTTATTCTTTTGAAACTGGACCATTTTTTTCAAAACAGGTTGTGGTAGCGACAGGACTGAGGTTTTTTCGAAAATGTCCCCTCTTTGAGAGCCCACATCTCCCCTCAAGGGGCACCTACAGAGTGAACATTTTTTGTGAATAATTTTCAACTCAAAATAAAGGTTTCTGCTGAATTTGGTCAAAATCCATCCACTTTTTTTTGGCGATCCACCCTAATATATATTTAATTATGTACTTCAAAGTTCGTACCAACTTGACTTTTGAAACTTTTTTGAATTTCATTCAAAATTGAAATCCTGAAACCCTTTTGCATTTTCAGGGATGTTGAAATTCCATTTTAAAAGTTGGGTTTAATTTTCATCCGTTTGAAGCGCAGGAACATTTGCTGCGCAATCGCAAACGATCATCTAATAAAATCCAACCCAGGAATAATTCTTGAAACCCCTACGAACACTCAATTTTGTAAAATTTACGCCATAAAATTTGTCGAATAATGCGTCCTCGTATCGTTTCTCAGGGTATCTAACGGATTTTTTTTTGAAAAAATCACTACTTTTTCACTATTTTTTTCACTACCTTTTTTCAAAATGCCATCCACTCGACCACCCCCCCCCCACACAAAAAAATTAACAAAGTCAAATTTTTCACGTGATAATTTTTAAAAAAAATTGAAATTGGAAGAAAATTCGTAATTTCAATCAAAATTATTGAAAAAAACAATACAATACATTCGTTATAAGACAAGGTGTCAAATAAAATTTCAAAATAAAAAATCAGGACTTTAGCAGGACATTTTTTAAACACTAGAGATTTTATAAAGAAAAGGAGCCGGGGGAGGCAACATTTTACATTAGAATTTTTCGCTTTTAGTTTTCCAATGTCTTCAACATCTCAAGATTTTTTTCAAGCAAGCGGATGTCGAAAATATAACTTAATCATTTCAATTTTTGATTTTTTTTTCACGTTAAAAAGGTTCTTGCTCAAGTAATGAAATTGGGCAAATATTTAACAAACCAAATTTTTAATTTCGAGAGGGAGGAACATAAGTTTACGTAAAAAACGATGATTTTCTAGTGTGATGAATTGGTTATACATATAAGAAGTTTATTACTTAATTTGCTTCAAAATTTTGAGGTTCAAATGATTTTTTTTTTTGAAAAATTCAAAATTGAAAAAAAAGCAAACGAGCTCGAGCGAAGCGAGGGCAGAAACTTTCAAAAATTCATGTTTCGAGAAGTGAAAAAAATTTTTTTTATGCAGGAGCAGGGAGGAGTTCATTTTTTTGATTCAAACTTTGAACATTTCTTGAATTTGAATAATAGTTGCTCATGGGGAAAAAGAGTAAACAGCCCGAGCGAAGCGAGGGCAAAAGCTCTCAAAAATGTGTAATTCAAGCTCTAAAAAAGTCGAAAAATGAGCTCTTTTCTACGGAATAAAGATCGAGAAAAAAAGAACGAATTTGAATTTTTTCATTTTTTCACTACCTTTTTAACAAAATTCACTACTTTTTCACTACTTTCACTACCCGTTTTAAAATTCACTACTTTTTCACTACTTTCACTACTTGCACTACCTGTTAGATACCCTGTTTCTGTATCCGTTCGAAGAAAATTTTCAAAATGGAATAAATCGTCGTATTTTTCGCCTTCGAAATGACCAAAGAATGCGCATTTATAAACGCAGTTACAACAAGTACATGGTTGTTTGACTTTTGGTCAATGTGTCGGTACTTAAGTAAGAATTATTAACCATTGAGAACCGGTTATCATGCTACTGATTCGAGTTAAGTGCAAATATGGCATATTCTATGGCATTTGGGTTATAAATTTTAATACACGAAGAGTCGAGTGAAGATGCACTGTTGTAGTCGATGGGGTTTACACAACTTAGGAATGTGTGTATAGCGTATACCTTTACCTATTACTATAAAAGATGCGGAAAAATACACCAACGAATGGTTAACTCGACGATCGTACGATAACCTCGACTTTTGGACTCTCTTGCGAGAACAAGCCTGCACATCGACAAACTACATGTATACCAGCAAAAGGGTCAAGAGATAATATTCGCACCTACACTGAGTACAAAATTATTAATTAGCAGAACGTGTATCACTTCATAATTCATTAAAATAAAAACAAGATAAATAAACACTAAGTAAGCCCTCAATAGGATATCATTTCCTTTAGATTTCCTAATAATACTTCCGATTGAATCAACAACACTACCTATCAAACATACCATTTCAAATCTATCCAACTACCAATTGTAAGTAGTAAGTACTTAGATACGAGGGTAAATAATGTACCTCGTAGGTATATATAGGCACGTATTTGTACGGACTAAACAACCGTATCACGACGTATTATAGCAATGAATCGATCTCCATTACAACAAGGCAACCGGTTGCAGTAGCCGGTCCAAATTTCCATTAGTACTAGCCCGCGGTTAAAAACATCCGACTCCATTCATACTACAAATCAGCTAATCAAAACGCGTGTAAAAAACATTTTAATACCTCTGATGTATACGTCGAACAGCAGAACCAAGACTCTAGCGGTGGCACTGGCAGTGGCAGCATTCTAACCGTATTAAAAACTCCTCAATGGTAGATATGATCTCCACAGCGGCAGACAATGAAATCGCTATTAAGCACCAGCAACACAATGCGTTTAATCGTTACATTCGCCTGGCAGCGTTATGTATAGATAACGGACAACGCTAAATACAACCATGACTGGCCAAAAAATAATAATTCGGTAGAAGTCATTAGCGCTGGCAGGGATAAGAATGAAGACACCGAGCCATCGCACTTCTGCCTTTGCTATAAATCACGCTCTGATTACGACCACCGGACCAGCACCCGGTCACTATTTTCCAAACCTCTTTCATTCTTTCATTCTTTCGTTTTTTTCTGCTTCGTTGAGGCTAATCAACTCGATAGCATGGTCGTTTGTTCGCGATGCTTATTATTACTCTGTTGCTGTGGTAATTGTTATACGTATTTATGGTTACATACCAAAGGGATCACTTCCAGGCATTCAGATCGCAGTTAAATACTCATCTAGAAGTAGATAGGTAACTGAATAAGTACAAACAAATACAACAATATATCGTGCTGGTACTCAATATCGAAACGTAGCTACATGATAGGTATTGTCATTTGATCAATTTATTTATCGAATCAATTTTGCAGAATCATCGAAAGGTTAAATGGAATATTTTCAGAGGTCTCTCGTTCAAATCCTGCTCAAATCAGTGACTACATAACTACTATGGAATGAAATGGGCGAACAAAATTGATTAGTTTTGGCCATCTTTGCATTGCAATTTGCAAGTTCACAAAAACAAGTCAGTCGAGTTTTCAACTAACAGCAAAAAGGAGTGGAAGGAAGGAGAAATTTTAAAACGTGAGAAATTTTTGGATTAATGAAGCCCCAAAAATGTTTAAAACGGACCACAGTTCAAACAGAACTCATATAAATATTAAATACATACAAAGTACATACTTAATTCACTCATTCAATTCTCTCAAGAATCTCGAAATGCAAGAAAGCCAAAAAAATCGGCAATTCCATTTCGATGAGGAAAAGTTGAAAGTTCAGAAAATTTTGGGGAAATATTAAATTGCACGCCAAAAAAGACAATTGTACAACAACCAAAAAAAGACAAAATTTGTGTATTCCGAAAGATGAAGATAAGGGATGAGAACTTTTCCAGCCCAAAATTTTTTCAAAACATTCCAATTTAAGCGGTAATCAAAATTTAAGCATTGATGCCCAAACGTTTTATGCTTCAGAAGGAAACTATAGAAAACATGAAACAATAAATTGTAAATTCTGAAAAGAAAAGAGAATACTTGAATAGAAAGTTTCAAAGTTTGATAGAAAAAAAAATGGAAAAAGCAGAATCTTTTTTTACAATTTTGGCAAAAAGTAGAACTTACTGGCAATAAACCAGGACCCTTTGAGAAAAACTGACGCTGGATTCGTGCTCACAATCAGCAGGTCAAAAAACACCAATTATACGATCATTTCGATCAAATTGTCCAAATTCATTCTTTTGCTTGAATTTTTTTCCAACACCCACTAAAATGAGTGAAAAAATATATGAATTTTGAAAATTTGTCCAATTTGATCGCGAGAAAAGTATTTATTGGAGCATTTTGACCTGCTGAATCTTGAAGCCGGTTCATCTTTCGTAAAAAAAATCCATAGGGGAAAAATGCCATGAAGTAGATAATAAATTGTAATTTTTGCAATCTACCAATCCTTAAGTGCCATGGTAGAAAACTAAAAGTGGTATTGAATATCAAAGTCGATTAGTTAGGGAGGTTCAGATATTGAATTTACAAGGAAGGGGTGGGGGGAGTGGCCGATGAACTGTACAGATTACATTACTCAGAAAGAGCAAAAATACCATTTTTTTTCAAAAATGATCCCACTTTGAGGAGTGGAGGACTTTTATGGACCAGTCTTCTGCGTGACCCGAGGACTTGGAATTTTTCTGGGTAGTCTCCCACTTAATAAGAACTTTCTCGTCAATTTTCGTCAAAATCCAGAATATGTTTTTTTCACATTACTCAACCATAAAAATCATTTTTCACAACACTATTCGAATTACAGAATAAAAATTAGATGAGTTTCAACTTCACTTTTTTGGAGGGGGAGGAGAGTCTGAAAATAAGATTCTCGAAATATTCGAATCCCTGCAACATATTTTTCGGTTCTTAACTCCCTCCCCCTCATTGCTCAAACATTCCGATATTTCTCTGACGACGAATCTCAACCACAGCTCTGAATTTGGAAACACTTGATTCTTTTTTAGGCATCACGTAGGTAGAAATTCTTCGAAAGTTCGAATCTGATATTTTCGAGAAAATTTCTTCCCTTTCAAAAATTGAGATAAACAATTGAAAAATTCAAATTCGTACGTCAAAATTCTGCACTTTCGATACGCCATTTCCCAACATAAAACCACCTGCCAATACCTAATCGCATATTATATTGCCAATTTAAAAAAGAAAAAAAAATTTTCAACACGTCCTATGCGAGTACGTAGTACGTACGTAACCCTCTAAGGTAACGTTATCGCGTATACATGCGTATATAAAAATTCCTCGCCCAGTTTCAGAAACACGATACGACCTCTTTACGACGTCCTTTATCGTTCTCCTATATAAGTGGTTTTCCTCCTCATCGCGGTGTTTACGCGTCGATAAATTATATAAGTGAGTATAAATACCAACTCGGACTATACGATATCATTGACAAGATGTAAAAAAGATATGCATGTGTTTGTTATCAAAACACGGAAACTAAAAAGGGAGAATGTATTAAACATACACAACATGGATGTGCAACGGTGTTTTAAGAAGTTGTATTTACCGTGGATTATCGTTCAATAAGATGACTAGTAAACTTTTAACACGACGCTGGTGAAACGCAGCCAAGCATTTTACAGCTGATAACAAGACACGTGATTAATGAATCACAAATCTGCCTTTTAAAAGTCATTTCTTCGTTGATGTATTTTCTAATTTTATTACATTAGCGCGCGAAATAGCGTGTGCCCTCGATGTACAGTGCACAACCGGTAGATTACCTATACGTTGAGCGTTTTGAGTGAATATTTTTTGAGGAGATGCAGAGGGAAGATGTTGAAGAGAGGGGAGTCGAATCTTGAGCTCGTCATCTCAAATTTGAAAAAAAAAACTATTATGGCAAGACTAAGAAGATAATACACATTACATCTGAAAACCAAAATTTCAGCTCTCAAAAATTGATGAGAAAGTCTTTCAAAAAAAATTCAAAAATTGTCAAAATGAAGAAGGAAGGCCTAGGTAGATCGATTCAAAAATATGAAGAATCGATTTAAGAGGGTCCAAAATTGAGTTTTTCAACTCGAAAAGAATACGATTTCGTACTTTTTGAATTTTCACTACTGTCTACTCAAGGAGTTGAAAATTGAATGAATTCAAAAGCCAAGACGAATCAAATTTTCAGCCAAAAATGCAATCTAATTCAACAAAAATTGGCTCAACGAAACAAATCAAGACACTTTTTCAATTTTTCCAATTAGTAATTCGAATATTTCTCTTCATCATTAAACACACCACAACATTTATTTTTTAAAAAAACCTCTTCAACACATTAAAAATCCCGCAACAAACAAGAAAATCACAACACCAGTGAATTATTTATCAATCATCTCGCCACCTGAACCTTGTATACCAATTCATCATCTCGAACAAAATCGAAACAATTTTTAAATCATTTATATCTCGCTAACAAGTCACAAAGAATGAAACAAAAAAACACAGAAAAATTCGAACACTGCATAATAAATGGTGTTAGCATCCCTTCAACTTCGCCACCTACATTCATCATTCATTGCCCTCCTTTTGCTTGTATCGCGCCTAAAACCACCGCGTACAATCCGTAAGAATGTTTTTTTCTCCTGTCTACATACGTATGCTCGAAAGGCTTTCTTATTATTTTTGTAACCAGTAATGTATTTTTATCTCGCAGCTGTTATTCCAGTAAAACTTAAATTGCTTTCGAATTATCAAAAAAAAGGAGAAAAGAGAAAAGAAAAAAGTCGAAACGTGAGGCTAAAAAAGTATCTGTCTCTTTTGCGTACATGCATCGTCTACATAGAGCCCGCTAGAGATCTATTCAACGTAATTACTGTATATGATATGCGTTAACGAGCTGTGTTTTGAAATCCTGGCAAGTACAGGAGTTTTGGTGAAAGAATTTGTACATTTACACCACAGTACATTGTAGCTATACCTACACGTGAAGGGGTTCGAAAGCATGCTCTAAGTATCGTAATTCGTAATGCTAACAGAATCATTACGTATAGGTACCAATGTGACTGCTTCAATAATTACAAATCACTCGTAATTTTACTACGTACATACCTTACCTAATACATAGTTCTCATTTCAATTTTTTTTGCAGGTTCGCAAATATTGGCGGTATTTTCTCTCCGAAAGCATGAGCTGCAGTTTGATGAAATTTATGAAAAAAGCATCAAGATCACTGCAAGTTGTAAGTATTTTTTTGCTGTTATTTTCTTAACCAACGCAATTAATCTCTGGTCAAAAAAAATTACATTGTTAATTCGGTACTTCCTCTTTCGAGTTATTCGTTTGAGATGAGCAAAAGAAATTTTCATACAACATGCAACATTATGGTTAGAGATTACGAAAATTAATTATGTCGTTATCTGGGAAATTCATTTCATATCTTCACAGGTCAACTTCATATGATCATTATTCATTACACAGCAAAATTTCTTTCCTACCTAAAATGAATTCCATGGCCACATTTTCGAGAAAAATTCGCAAATATGTCGATGCCTTTTTGTAAGTGATCTGAATACAACCATCCACAAAACATGAATTTTTGTTGAAGAGAAAAGGGTCATCACGCAACTGTACCTTTAGTTCAGTTTTTTTTACAAATTTTCGGTTAGACTTTTCCAAAGTCCAACTGAAACAATGAAATCGTTCAATAAATGGCAGGGGTGAAATTTTTCAATATTATTGAATAAGAATATCAAGTTAGGTATCACGAATGAAAAAAAGGTGGATTGTAAATCAAAATTTCGTTGTAACATTTTATGACGATTTCAACACATTCTCCTTCATCTTCAAGGAAATCTCATAAAAACAATATTGAAGTTACCTATAGAGAAAAGGCATACATAAACTCAAAAATAGCAACATGCTCATTGACCAGCATTGAAAAAATGAACAAAAAAACACTGAATTGAAATATTCTCTAGGAAATTGACAAAAAATCGATAAACTCGTCATCAAACAGGTCCATAATGAAGCCAAAACTTAATTTTTAGCTGCCCAAATCATCTCGAAAAATTCCAAAAATTCTAGAAAAATCGAAAATCACGCTGGAGGCTCCAAAATCGGTGGAAATTGTGAAATTTGCCACGACTAATTTTCATTATTTTTACTGGACGAAGATATCTTTTAAAAAACGACACAGATAAATCGTCAAAAATTCGCTTTAGGTAAATTGAAAAAATCAAAATCAATTTGGACAGCTGAAATTTGGTCATGAGGGTTTCAGACCATTCTCCTCCAAAAAATCGTGGTCCTGTTTGAATCAAAGTTGAAAACCACGAGAGGTACCCTCTTCAGTGAAAATCAGAGAAATTCTGAAGTCATGCGAGACCTCAGCTTCCAAATTTAATGTCACAATAATGGCACACGAACTAACAAAAAAAAATGAAAAAATCAGGGAATCTTAATGCAAAGAAATAATATCAGAATTCATCCTCTTCTTCCCCCAGCTTCCACCAAATAACAATTAATTAATTGCCCGTCAGTCAATCAGTTAGCCCAAAGCAAACAATCTCTCCCAAAAAAAACCTCCCACCATAATTTAATCAACACTTATCATTTTCGCTTTGCTTCGCTTAGCCTAAAATAATTCGTTAAGACAACAACAGCATTATTTTTTAATTATTACTCGGCTATAACAAAGAGACTACACGCGACGACGAATCACCGATGCGAGAACATGTTTGGCATTGTATTCGTTCGACGATTCGCTACACGCTACAACAAAAACCGACACAATGTAGGCGTTAAAATGACCAATAAGCCGTCGAAAATGAAACACCATCGCCACCGAAACGGTAACCGCACACCTGAGAGTTCGTTTAATCACCTACAATAAAACCCATTTCGTACACAATACCATGCAGGTAGGTGTACATAAAACACAACAACAAACAGGTGAGAGAGAAACAACGTGTACCTGCTTCGGTATTCACATCCACATCCTCTCCATGCTCGTATTATTAGGCAGAAAAGTATGCAATTTAATCAACCTCAGCATTCGTGCTCAACCAGCTGTAGTATACCACGAGATCCGCAGGCAGTCTGCAACTGAACACATTCCCATACCAATACAGGTGACTCTCGCAACAAAACTGTTCTTACACATTCTGTACATAGCATAGCCAACTTATTGGAAAATTAAAAACATTCATTTCTCATAATCATTAAACCCTTTGTGTACGTCGTTGAAAACACTACAGCAGAAAAACAGAATTGAAAATTTTCTTCGGTAAACGAGCAGCGAACGTCTGGTCCCTCGGTACGTCCTTCGTCTTCGCGTTCAGCGAAGGGGTTAACGTCGTTCATCAAGACTTAAGATTAATGACCTTTCACATTAGCTTCCTATTGACGAAAAAGTGACAACCGACGACGACGAAATGGTTCTCGATTCGCCTTCGCCTTATTCTTCTTCTTCTTCTGCTCTATGCAGTGTACTTTTTCTACTTCGGTATCGCGTTTAAAAAGAAGTCTTATGTACGAGCACACCATACACACGCCATTTTCGCAGCTTTCTTTCTCGTCGTTTTCTCACAAAATACCAACAGTTCGGTCTCTTTTATTTCGCCATTCTTCGACCTTTTTCCAACACGAAACGAAACTTTTTCATAATGAACCATTGTCGTCTTAGTGTGTTTTCTTCTACATCTTCGTCTCTGACCACCCCCGTCCTCCTCTTCAACTCAACGTAAGCTATTTCATTCTGCGAGTAGGTACTCCGGTTCGTATGCGGCAGAGCTCAGGCAGCTGGATTTTCTTTCGATTTTTCAATAGGCTTTTCTTCTTTTTTTTTCTTCTCTCAACTTAGTTTCGACACTTAATTCACACGTTACATTTACCCTTTCTGTTGTACCTACCTACCTATTTTCTTCGTCGTCGTTCATCTTTCTTATACTATTACTGCACACACATGCCACACTATAATAAAACCGTCGTTTCAGCAATTTTACACAATTTCTCGTTTCGTTGAAAAGCACCGACAACTACGACCACGCCAAATAAAAGACAATTTTCGCCGGATAGCTTTTGCGATTGCGGGCGTGTATCATACGAGAGTAGAAAAATTCAACGTCACGAAAAAACATATGTATCATCGCGGACTTGGGAATTCAACCAACGTCACCTGTTCTCTTATTTTTTTCTTCGCGTTACCGGTCTAATCTACCGGAATGCACTCGTATCCGAAGAGTGGAGAAGTAAAAAAACGCCTCTAACATCGGCTTTTTCAATGGATTTCAACTCTCGGGAACATATGAATGAAAGAAACCACGTGCCAGATTTTTTAACGCGCGATAAATCAAGATAATATGCTGAAACTTCCGCTGTACTTATCACACAAACATGCTAAAAGTATCCAGCAGAACAAAGTTTGCACATCGAAAATAAGTATCCATCCTATAGACAGAATGGAGATGCGGTATGGAGGTCGCGGGTTGAATTAGAAAAAAAAAGAACAGGGGTTCCGAGTTCCGAGTTGATTAAAGAATAACTCGCGGACGACGACGTCGTCGGTCGTTCGCGTGGTCGTCGTGCGAGGAGAGACAGAGACAGAGTGAGAGAGAAACCGCATAATCAGCTGTACTATGTACTACATATACAACTACATACAACCACCATTACCATCACACTTAAGTACTTCATCGTTGATCGTACTATGTAGTACATCAGCATTGTAATAGCCTTTTTTTTTTTTTTTTAATACGATCATGTAGTAAACTAATAATAATTATCCGATCATAACCGACACTCAATTTTTTCCCCTCATTCCTCGTTATAACTTACAAGGGTGACGACGACGTGTTTCCCTTTGATGCGGAATAACTATAACGAGCAATATGAACTTCCAATTACATTATAGCCGATTAGAATTAAGTACATATGTTTCGACCAGACGACCACGATAAGAAGAAAAGGGTCCGGTTCCAGATTTTAAAAAAGAACTATAACATTTTTGTCCCCTGGAAATTCGCACCTTGAAACATTTCTTCCTATTTTTAGCAAAATTCAAAAACAATCATTTTTTTTCAAACTGGGTTGTGAATCTATATATCATCAGGATCGATTCAGGAGGGTGGTGGTGGTGGGGGGAGTTCCAGTCTTGGGCCATTTTGGGAACACAAACACCCCGAATTTCCAACTGTAAATTATCAGTTCCAATTTTGTCCTAAATTCTTCCTCGAGTTAATTTTCAATCCAACGATAAAAAATCCACACTTTTTTTTATAATTTTGACTAAAATTTTTGGGTTTAAAGGAGTAAGCAGACAGTACCAAAATAAGTATTTGGCGACGCCACGGGTCATTCGTCCATATCAATTCGACCAACGTTTTCGAGCCATGTCTTTCGATTTCACTCAATTTTTTTTTACAATACCTACCCACCCAGTAAGTTAGAAACCCGCAATCAGTTTGGACCCAAAATAGGGGTTTTTTCGTGCGACACTTCTAGTAGTATGTTTTTGGTGGCTCTGAACACGAATATGACGTCAGATTTTGGGTTGAACCCCATCTACGGCCTCCAACAAATTTTTTGGACTTTTACCAATTGGGGGAGGTTCTTGGAGCCATGGGTGAGGTCAATTTGAAAAACTACGGCTATATTCGTGTTCAGCGATATCGAAAACATACTATTTCATGTGTCACACGATTGAAACCATTTTTTTTTTAGGTTACCCCCATTGGGGAGGTGCTGGGGACAGTGGATGAGTCCAATCAAAAATCTGACGTCATATTCGTATTCAGCGTCACCAAAAACATACTATTTGATGTGTCATTGTGTCGCACGAAAAAACCCCTATTTTGGTTTTTTATCCCATTTGGGGAGGTGCTGGGAGCCGTGGATGGGGTCCAATCAAAAATCTAACGTCATATTCGTGTTCAGCGTTACCAAAAACATACAATTCGATATATCACATGCCCCAGATTTTTTTTTCGAAAGTTTTGCCCCAAATTAGGGGTGGGGTGCTCCCCCTCCATTAAGAGATCCCATCACGAAACTTGAATATTTCAAAAAGTATCAAAAGGTACATCTATGGAAATTTTTTCAGAATTTTAAATGGTAGCTCCCACTCCAGCGCCATTTTGAAATTTGAACTTTCAATTTGAAAGCTCAACTTTCAAATATTGAAAATTTCAAAATGCTTAAAAAGTTCAAAATTCAATATCCTTTCGAACTGTGAAATCAGTTTTGATCAAAAGATCACAGTTTTGGAGGAATGCGCTGCTGAAGTTGAGTACCTCGAGACAATGTGAAAATAATGAAAGCCCCTCCCCCCCACCGGCCCCATGAGGGCGCTGGGACCAAACAGATTGCGGGTTTCTTACTTACTAGATGGGTAGATATTGTAAAAAAATTTGAGCGAAATCGAAAGATATGATTTTCAAAATCACATTTATTTTTGGTCAAATTGACATGGTTCCGTCACTCACTGATAATTTTCCTTCAACTTTTAATCAAAATTGGAGGGTTTGAAAAGACCACACAGAAAGATGAATGAGAAAAATTAAAGGTAAGATGGAGAGTATTGCAATGCTGCCCCCACCAATGAAAAAATAAAGAACAGCTTAAAAGAATTGGCTCGGAAAATTTGGAAAGAACAGAAAGGAAGTAATAAAAGGAGGGGGGGGCTTCAAGAAATCATTCCAGCCCTGCTTCGCACAACCTGCATTCAAGTAGGTAATATTTTGCCTCGTCCATTTCCAAAAAAAAAAAAATGGAATTTATTTTACTAGCTAAAATTGCTGACTTTCAGTTTCAACACTTATGGTGATTTCAAAGTTTCAAAGACATTGCCAAATAAAATTTAATTTCTTTCAAAATTTCGTACTGATTTAGTAGGCAAATTGTGAAGAATTTTGGTGGTTTTTCAAGCTTTTCAAGAAGCCCATTTTCGAATTTCGCACTTTTTTCTTAATTTCGTCTTTTTTCGGTCGGTTGACATCATGTATAGGTCATCTTTAATATTAAATTTTCGAAATCATTCATTCAGGGTGGAAAAAAATTGAATCACCTTTTAACCTTGAAAATATCAGGGTCAAATAACTCAAAAAATCTTTGAAAATTGCATTCAAGTGGTTCCAAAAATATGTGTGTTCATGATTTACTCGAATGCAGCTAAATTTTGAGGATTTTTTTGGAGTTCTTTAGCAATTTTTATTTTTCTGAGGACTAAATTGCGTTTAGTATTCAGTTTTAATCCAATATAATAATATGGTTTAAAAATTGAAAAAGCATAAAAAATGATTCACTTCAACCTTTTTTACACTGGCAAAAAAAAAATCAAAATAACGTCCGAGAAACACCAAAAAATCAAATTTCAGGAAATGAATTTCATTTTTTGATTTTTAAAATTCACCAAATCAAAGTCGGATAAAATTTGGATAATAAAGGCTGAAATTTAGTTTAATACTTCATTTTGACCTTCCTAATCGATTGATAAAGGTTTCGAGCAGTTTTTAAGACTACGGCGGATTTTTGAACTCTCCAACAGCTGAGCATCTTTTCTTTTCGGTCTTTTCGATCAATTCAAGCAAAAATTTTCATCTGTTTCCACCAATTTACATTTAAAATTTCTTCCATCGATAAATTTTCGAAGCAAAATAGATGATTCTACCAACTGAGAAATTCCAACTGATTTTGAACGCCTACCTTGGGAATATGCCTATATCTACGTTTGAGAAAATATGAATGAAATTCGTAGATTGATAACCTTTGAAAACTCTAAATGAAGGTCACACTTTCAGACTCAGTCCTGTTCATCAAATCAATACATATTTGCACCTACGTTTTGAACAAAAAAAATCAATTTTTGAATCATCACATATGAAAAGTATACCATGAATTTTTCCAAATTCCAATAAAACTTGCTCAACAAATAATTACTATTATATTAATGTTCCCCTCTTTCAAACCCTGGAGTGTATAACAAACTCTTGGCGAACATGAACCGATGCCAAAAAAATAAAATGAAATACCCACAGTCACATGTCCTGCGTGAATCTCGCGTTATTATTAAGTTGACGAAGAAAAAAAAAATCGTATAACGAACTCTCGTATAGTATAATTAATCGCATCATGTACACGTTATACGAAGTAACCAACAGCAACGCTAGATTCTGTTAATGGGTAAAATTTGACCTAATTTTTCCGCATAAGGAACCTTACACATCTGTACTGATACAAGTGCATACTCGTGGTTCGAATACCACACTTGCAACAATACAATAGGTATTAGATGTACGAGTACCTACATCAAATAATACGTCATAACACCCCCTTCCTGCATTCTCTATCATTTGACCCTTCTAGCACCGCCACCGCCGCAACCTACACGATACATGGAAAACTTTACGCGAACGAACAACAATTTTTGGGCGAAAAACTTTGCTCATGAAGCTGAAAAACCTTTTGCATCGACTGCTGTGCTGGGAAGAATACGCGCGCATCGAAATAACGCCCCGAAACGCGCCATAGACGACGACGTAAAATAATGAAAAACGGAAACAAAATCAAAGCTCAAAGGGAGAAGAGACGAAGATAAGGGAGAAAGTATAAAAGACAACACGATATAAATTATAAATAGGGTATAAAAGTAATGAATAGCGTAATTGGTATTACGGGGCGCGACAAAGAAACAAAGTGATACAGAAAATGAGGAAGATTTCGTTAAATTTGTATAAAGATGAAAGAAAGGAGAAAATGTTTTCAAAGTTGTTGAGGGAATTAGCGGGCCTCGCGAAGTAGGACGGGAAGCGAACGCCGTATTCCTTTTTATGGTACGGACAAAAAGGGCTTCTTCTATAGAATTATAAACAGTTCGTAGAACACTGATATAATTATAAAAGGTTAAATGTATTCTCGTTTAGCTTGAATAATACATTTAAACGACTGCTCCTCCCGGTATACTGTTAGATTAATAATAATAACGTTTTCTCTTTCGTCCATTTTGCTACACTACCACCACCACTCGTTTCTTAACCAGTATTAGCCTTTTCTTTTCGCCTTTTCTCATTTTCTCTAAAATATTTGTCATTAACGAAACAAAATCCGCTTTTAATTTTCTTCTCTATATACACCATTTTTCTCATCGTCGTCGTCGTCGTTATAAACTTATGGAAATATTTAGGTTCGGTTTTTAACAACTCCGTCTCATCGTTGCTCGTACTCACCTATTATACTATATAAGTTCACACAATGTTTTTTTCCTGCACTTCATTTTTTCATTTTCAAACATACATTTTGCACATAGCAATAACATAAAAATTTGCATTCGAGGATGAGTGGAAAAATTTTCGTGATAAAAACAAAATTTTGTTCAAACTTAGGTATCAGACAAATTTTTGAAAATCAAGTCATACCTAAGTAGATCACATCCCCTTGAGAAAAAAAGAGTTGGTCAGCGAGGAGCAGCAGCCAAGTATTTCTACTTTCAATGAAAAAAATAGAAAATTGAGGTACCAAGAGAAAAATGGTAATATTTGATAAAAATTCTCCCATTAAAAAAACAATTTTTCAGTAAGAAAATTGAACAAAACACATTTGAGGAATACGATTTGAAAAACGTCAACTTGATACCCGACTTCAAACAATGAAAAATTCAAAAATTTGTTCTATACCCCAGCAAATTTTTTCAGTTTTTCGAAACAAACGACAATTTAACTTCCTTTAGCCCATATATCAAGGAAGTAGAGCAATGAGACATGGGAGAGCTCGTTCAATTTTTTCTAAAACGAAGTAATTTTGGGCAAAAAAATTTGAATAAGTGATCGTAAAAATGTTGAACTAGGTAAAGAGAAGCAAAACATTTCAATGTAAAGAAAATTAACAAAAAAACAGAACAGAACGTTTTATACAAAACATTCAAATTAAAATCCAAAAATAAAACTCACGACTTTTTTGGCAATTCAAAACAAAAAGTAAGACAAAGTACCTCGGTTTTACGCAAATTCTTAGTAAAAAAGGGAACTCTTGTCAATTTTTGGAAAAAAGCAAGACTAGGGCCATCGTAGCAAAAAGGCAAGGTTTATAGCAATTTCTGGTAAAAAGAGAAACTTTTTAGCAATTCTTAGAATTTTTTGCAAAAAAGCAACAATCTTTGGAAATTGAAAAATTATAGTGGATTAAATACCTAATTTTTATGAAAAAATTGAGACTATTTGGCAATTTTTGATAAAAAGCTGAAATTGTGGTGGATTTTGGGTAATTTTCAGTAAAAAAAAGAGACTTCAAAAGAATTTTTGCAAAAAGTGCCATTTTCCAAAAATAATTGGCAAAAAATGACTTTCAGGTTGTGTCAACAAAGGCGAGACTTTATTCTGCTTTTCGCTGGAATCGATACCTACCTTGACCATTCAGGAAATTTTTTTTGGCAAATTTAATATTGAAAAATTTCAACAAAAACTGAAGTTTTTTGGCCATTTTTGGTTTTAAAAAAAGTGAAAATTGTCGACACTTTGCGCATAAAAATGAATTCTTCCAAAGGTGGTTTTCTTTACTATTAATGAGCCTTTGTAGAAAATCATGGCTCCAGAAATGAAAAGACCTTTCCTGCATTATTCAATTATTCTTCCAAATTCACTACAAAAATATGTGTAAAACATTTTGACACAGGCATTATACCTACTACACCAAAATTTCAACTAATTTTAGTACTAATTTCTCAAAAATTCCGTCAATAAGATATTTTGCACTTTTTTCTGTATAATTCTGGACCTCTTGAAATCGAGATTCAACTTTCATGAGTAAAAAATTTAGTTTTTTTTCGCCATCTAATATAAAATGCGAAAATTCCTTAGTCCTCTAGCAAAACGAAATATTTTTTCCAGGGTTGATTACGTCAAAACAAATCTACTCATACCTAAGAGAAATCCTGGAAAAATTGGTAGTCTAAGAAAATTCATTTCATCAAGTTCGTATCTAAAAAACTTTCTTTTTGGAAAATCATAACTCCCTACTGACTGATTGGTTTCAAATGCCAAAGCCTTGAGATTTTTTCATTCAACTCGATTCACCCTTCCGCTCCTCTCCTCCCCTCCATCCAAAACCAACAATCATTCGCGAGAATATCACGAACTCAAACAAAAATTACTCTAGAAATTAATCCTTCCAAACTTCACTCGACTTTCCCAGCACCTCAATACTGAACTTTCACTGCAACTGCAGCAATCAGATTCACACAGAGAAGATTTTCAAATCCTAACAAAAAAAAAAACCTGGCACAAAACATAGTACGATATTATACGATCTCGCCGCCCAGAGAAGACACCAATAGCGTAATTTTCAGCCTCCGTGAACCGTACCCTTTAACAATAGCATTCTGAGATACGGCGGAATTCCTGTGGAAACTACACAAAAAGCGATTTTCACGGTGGGACTAACATTTATACTTAAACCACGCCTTCTTTCCAATAACAATGCAACAAGCTTGTTCCCTCTCTCGCAAGGTCTTACGACCATTCGGAATTACGCCAAATTAAAACGTCTGTCACTTACCTTCGGAATAAAAATAATTTTTTACAGACATTTGTCAAAATTTTTAAATCGTTCAACAAAGTCGCGAGAGAAGAAAACCCACCACTGTATTAAAAAAAAAATAATACGAAATAAAACGAACGCGTAAAAACGTATACCATAATAATGAAACGAAAGCGAATTGAGCGATTTCGTCTGTTTTCAGCGCCGTGAAAGAAACGTCGCCGAAAATTTTTCCCAAATGGAATAAATCTTTAGAGACGAGAAATTTTCAATTATTAGATAAATTCGCGCGTGCAACTTTTACGCTTTTCAGATTTCAGATTTTCAATTTTCTCATACTTATACCTACGTCACAAAAACGGGGAAATTTTTGTTCTCTGTAAATGGCACAATCGTGGGTTTTTTTCATTTTTTTTTTTTTGAGAACTTATCAAGAACTTTTGTATTTTAATCATTTAATGGACTGGAGATAACTCCACATTTAGGTTCTATAAGCAATTAAGATAAAACAAACACCATTACGTATCACGCAATTCCAACACATTTATCTTTAAAATCATTTTTCTAATTTTTGTGACATATTAACGACTACGTATACGAGTAGCATTGTCTAATTATATTCATAGTACGTAATGTACGAGTACAATATATAAGTATACCATCAATGGTATAATCAATGCCCTAATCAAGACCGGAAAACAAAAAAAAAATAATTGTGAGAATAGATAAGATATTTACGATTTATTAGCGTACTTTTCGACATATTCAGCAATCAGCACAGCCAACGGAATGTCCATCTAAATTCACACATCTGTTGTAATTTGAAAGAATATAACTATACATAATGTATAACCATACACTGACGTCATTCGATGATCCATCGCACTGTCACTTCCTATACACATGAATTAAACCAGGATATATTTTCAGTAGGCGATTTAGTAATTAGATTGGAAACAAGCGACATTCCAGTCGATGTTGAATTGAAATAATAAAATTTCAAGTCTAATTTCGTTTTAATAAATTGCACATGATTTCACTCTCTGAATTCATATGTTTTCTGTGAACAACCCGGACGGGAAGATCAACTTCAGCCTAACTTTAAATTTCGAAAAATGTATAAGTTGAAGTCGTTGAAGAAATTCCAAACTAATTTAATAATACGTACATACATAAATATGTGGCCTTATTAAAAGAAAAGGGCATGATGAACATTAGCATACAGTAATCAAACCTGAAAGAAAAACAAGTTTATTTGAAAAAAAAACCTCCGGTTTACAAAGCTGAAAAATCGAAAAAAATTGTACTTTTCCACACCGAAATTTCAGGGTTTCAAAAGAATCACAACAGGGACCGAGTTGAGTGAACTTTACCTTTACTACATATAGGGTATAAGTCAATAAATCACGACGAAATCAGCATGAGGTTAGATGGAAAATTTCCTTCATATCAAGATAAGAAGCTTCTATTACCTTATTCGCTCACTGGTAAAATATTTCCATTTTTTTTACTGCAGTTTTTATTAGATCGAAAGAAGAAAGGTGGCCAGAGAGGGAGGATGCTTACCTACAACATATTACATCACTTCTGCGATTGATAGGTCTGATGAAAATTTTTTAATCGAGGTAGTAGGTATTATAGTTAATTATTTCAGTGATCATATACCATTTTAAATTTAGACCCTTTCTCTCTCCCTATCAATCATATCAACACAATATTATATGTACTTTTAGGATCCAAAATACGAGTATGGGTGTCTCAATTTGAACAACATTAGAAACGCTGAAATCATACACAGGATGTTCTAAAAGGCAGGATAACATGAAAAAGTAGCACTTTGAGCAGCATATTTTTTCAAAACTTTCAGAGGGGTAAAATTTTTTAAAGACAACAGCGAATTGATAAAATGAAAAAAATTAAATAACAATGAATTAAAAATCCTCGTAATGAAAATGCAAAAAAAAACTCAAAATTGTGAAAGAAGCAGAGAATAAATAGAAAATATTCAAAGTTTGATTTACGAACCGAAAAAATATTAGAACAAAAGCAGATGATATAAGCAGGATTAATAGAGTCTAGTGGTGGGTCGTTTTTTAAATTCTACTCGTATTTTGAAATTTGGCAAAGACAAAGAAAATCAAATGACCTCAACAAGACGCAGGAAAAATTTCAAATTTTCAGGCCAATAAGTAACCTTTTAAACAAGACCTCAAAATTTTTTGAAATATTTCAGAATTAACCAGCAATCTACATGGTTTCTTGATGTCCTCGGCACTTTCATCTAATCAGATCACGTTTAACCCTTTTGAAAAACTTCCAAGTTCGTTATTTTTTCAAGTTCAGGAATTCTCAAAATTATTAGGTATTATTTTTTCCTTCAAAACGTGACAATTTTGTGATTATATCCTCTCAGGATGGATGGTAATGTCATAATTAGGATTTAACAACAGGGTAGATCACCTGAGCCAAAAAAATCAGCATTTTTTCAAAACATTGGCAATTTTTTCAAAATTCGAGATCTTACCGGGGGTGGGGGTGTAAGGCACTGACCTAAACATTTGAAACATTTCTCACCTCTTATTGAGGTCTGAACTTTCTCATAATTATTTTCAAGAAAAAAGATGATAATTTCATTCTAAAAAATCAAAGAATTTCATTTTTTTGAATACCAAAACTTGCCATAAGAGAAACTTTTGAAAGGTCAGTTGGCCTCTGCCCAAATTACCACAAAACAATTTATCTCAGTGGAGACATTTTTTTTCAAAATTTAGATTTTTTTCTCAAGGGAAAAGCCGAATGATATTAAATTATATAGTTAACACACGCGAAATCCAGGTAGGTAGACTCAAAATATTGAAAATCATGAGTTTGTGAATTTTTGAAATACTTTTGAAAAATTTGCAAACTGCGTTTCATAAAAATCGGTCTGGAGGCGGAAATAAGCACTCTACGGAAAAATGAAGTCGAGGAAAATTGTAGAGTATTAAATTTCCAATCGACATAATGTCATTAGTTTTTTTCTAGGATGCTTAGTTTTTGATTTATTTACGAAAAACTAAACGTGAAAATCAGAATACTGACTTATGCGCCACTCATGTGTAGGGTATACTGCATACCTCATGCCATTAAATGTAATGCTCTCAAAAAACCGAAGGTATTCAAAGTTTTTCAACAACAAGGTGTCTAACAAAACTCCCCTCAAAAAAATCATGACTTTTTCAGAACCTATTTTTCGCATTTTTATCGCATGAGAATACCCCCCCTCCTCCACCAAAAAAATGAATAACTCGAAACTTCGAGGAAATTGAACAGGGTTGCCATTTTCTACAGGATCAAAAATTAGGTACTTCAGTTTTCTGAATTTTCAATTTTTTTTAATTTTATGGGGTTTTAAAAAAAATTTTCAAATGTGTTTCGAGCAAAATTCATGACTCTCATGACCGTTAGACACCCTGAACAACCCATTGAGAAAAGCCTCGCGAAAAAGGGCGTATCTGCAAAAAACATTGGTTTGAGGCAAATGCATTCAAAGTTTCTGTTTCTTCTAACTCATTTTCGGTCTTTTATCATTTTTTGAAAAACATTTATTATGAAAATTTTTCAAGGAATTCGAATCTGACACAAGAAAAATTGCAGGTAAACATTTTTTACATGAAACTGCTACCTTTCCTCTAAGAATTACCTTACAGTTTTTGTCCATACCGTACCAAATCAAAATCACTCTAAATCGATCTGCATCATGAAAAAAATTGAACCATTGGTCTCAATTTCTTTTGCTTTGGTGCATCTCAAACAATATAAAACTATGGTAAGATTTCGATCAATTGAGTATCATTTAAAAGGACACATATATGAGCCAATGAGGTGTTGTTCTTACAGCTATACTCTCAGTCTCAATCATCACCTATATAAGTAAATTTTCAAGAGATTGGAATGGGGAAAATCTGAAGCAAAGATAGAAGGATTCCTTAGAAAAAGTGGAGGGGATAGAGCAAGTACAAGCTCTTCAAGCTGATTCAATTCTCACACCAGCATTTCTTTGGTATCCACCAGCAAATTTCTCATCTGTCCTTTGGCAAAATATGACGCTCAAATCTTCTCATCTCGGGAAACGAAGCGAAGAGGGGACTAGGTCATACACACGTATAACGCTAAAGAAATATACTGTGATAATCGATGCACACCTGATACCTGGCTAGACCGAGACACTATCCGCACTCGACTCTCTCGAGATATCTGCTCCACACAGGTACAATGTACATAATAGGATAAAACTGTATTACATACGAAGAAACTCGACTCAAAAAGAAAACAAACAATGATGATCGCGCTAATGAGAAACGAGGAAAAACAAAAGAGCGAACCCGAAAATAAAAGGGAGTTGCTCGTATTTTTGGGGGTGGCAACTGCGTGGTGCGAGGAAAAAGAAAAATGACGAGAACAAACGAAAACGCGACTATACGGTCGCGAAGTCGAGGAGATGCAGAGGGAGCCGGGAGCCGAAACGTACCCATTTGTGTAATACGCCGAGAGTAGGTACTGACACAACAAGCACAATATACAAAGACCGAGACGCGCATGCCTTAGGTACACCTAATGCTGGTGCGTCTTTTTTGTCTTTTCTCCTTTTCTGCGGCGGCCGCCGCCTGCTTACGATTCGTGCAAGACAAAGAATTCGGTCGCTGCGGCCGCGTTTGTTCCGTGTGCGCGCTGCTTAACTCCCACCTAGGCACTTGATAACAAACGTCGCGCGTAAAAGGCCTTTTCTCAGCCTTTTTTGCATTCTTCTTCTTCAATGTAACTCCGTTATTCCGGCCGTGCTGACGTCGCGTTTATCTATCACCGTGCTATACGCGTATCGTATACGTCTCTCCTTACGTCTTCTTTGGGCATTTTCTTATCTCGCGTACAGCATCACCATCATCATCGTTGTTCGACGCTCGAGCCGAAATTGTCCCAATTTTTTCGCCAGATCGCAGTCAGTTCAGACTTTTCGTCACAATTCGTCGATCGATCGCGGTTTTCCTTTCGTTACGTATGTAAATTTGCGCGTAAGTTTGCAATTTTTTTCCTCACCTTAGTCGATTTCATCAACTTTTGCATACGCAGTGATAATTTATAGTTTCGCCATCATTTCACCCCCAACTCGTCGCATCACCCTTCGAACCTTAACCATAGCCCGGCACGCGAGAATATTCGTGTATCAATCGGTTGATTTTCACGTGATTCGATCGATCATGTTGTTCCAACACGTGCAGCGTCACCTCGTCATCTGAGTATTTGAGAAAATCGTCGTCAAGCTGGCAAACGTCAATTACACCATCAAATCGATCAAAATGATACGGCTCGAATCGTCCACCTCGAAGCGACGGCTCTTTAAGAAGGTCTAGACGAACGACACCACATCTGATCCGGCAGCATTTTCGCAGGCCTTTTATTGAAAACGTATGAGAAAATCACCGATCCCACACAATATCGAAGTATTCGTTACTCGTCTGGTTGGCGAATTCATATGTTAGTCGTGCAAGGGTAAGTTGGCCAATATTATTATCGATAACCGTCGATTGTTTCATATCTATTTTCGACGTCTTACATAAGCGTAAAAAATACTGAAATTGAAACAATTTACCCTACGTTAATCAACCGTGAAGATACCTTTCTTGTCATAACAATTAGTAGAATTTTCCCCAGCGTGATAGAAAAGTGATTAAAAAAATTACCTTCTTAATCGATTCCGTAATCAAT
Source organism: Planococcus citri (assembly GCF_950023065.1). Taxonomy (NCBI): domain Eukaryota; kingdom Metazoa; phylum Arthropoda; class Insecta; order Hemiptera; family Pseudococcidae; genus Planococcus; species Planococcus citri. The sequence continues at coordinate 29,750,835 of NC_088678.1, read as the reverse complement.
GAATCGTGTAACGCGTGTTGTGGAGATTCGAGAGAATAATTTGTGTTTTTCTCTATACAGAATGTTACATAAAAAGAGTGAATTCATTTACAAGTTGAGAAAAGAGCAGAAAAATACGCGATTACGCCGATAATTATTTTTAGGTTTTTATGCCATCATGTGGTAAGGTGATTATTCATTAGTAGAACACCGTCGCTGATCACGTAACAATATTTCAATCAATTATTTCCAATTTCGTATTCTTAGTCAAATTCTCGATTTTAACTCTCTCAACGAAGAGAGCAAATCAACGAATTTCGTGGTTGATCAAAAAAATCTGCCTCAAAAATGACAAAAAAACACAAAAATTATCAATTTTTTTCTAAGGGAAAGCGATTAAAATTCAATTTTAACCATAATAATAATTGAAGCTAACTAACCTGCCAATATGGAGATTTATTCCTCAATTACCTATAGTTATTTGATGTTACCACTAAATCACTTTTAAGAAAATAGAGAAAAATTCTGTTTCCTTGGAAATAAGTATTTGATCGTTTGAAAATGATCAATCTATGATATCAATAAAATAAATACTTGATTACGCTAAATCATTAAAAAAAGTAGGTAATAGGTAGCTGTTTCAACTGATGATAATAATATCGAAAAATACAAAATCATGAAACTGTTGTTTCCAGAATTTCATCAAAACAAACGAATTTCTCATCAAAATTCAAAATTATTTTCTGAAACTCATTATTTATCTCCCTGATAAAATGATTAGCCAATCGAAAGTCTCCAAGTTTAAAACTTTGCATTTCTAACACTTCGCATTAAAAGGCGATGTGTCAGAATTTCGTTTTAAAAACGATTTCGTCTTGAAACACGAGAACAATTTATTTATGTAGGTACATAGCTATATGGAATGATCTGCTATAGAAATAAATATCCGATTGATCGGTTTCAAAATTTATTGTTACTGAATCTGAATAGAATTTTAATAGGCTACAAAGCAGCCAAAATCTTCGTTCATAAATTCACTAAAATTATTTCTTCATTAAAGGAATAGTAATTATTATTGAATTTTAATTAACACCTATGAGTTTTTGGTTTGCTCATATTCAATTTTTTTTCAACATCGATACCTCGAATTTTCAAAATTTTGTGAAAAAGGCTAGATTTGCATTCAAATTTTGTTTTCTGATTTTTTTTTTCAAATGTAAGTGTTCGATTAATTGATTTTTACAAAATTTTAAATTTATATGGTTTTTGAAAAAGTTTGATTTTAAAATTTAACGTTGATAATCCGATACCAAAGTGAAATAAAAGTATAGGTACTTGAATTGAATAAAATTCATTTGATTTCTTGCACCAAAAAATTATTTAATAAATTCATTTTCAATTTTTTAAAATGGGCCAAACATAGCTTAGCTTATATCTGAGCAGTTCTAGGCTAATTAAAGGGAAAAAACATTTAAAAAGGCAAATCTGAAGGAAATTCCTGTCAAAATTAATTCATTTTCAATATTTAAAAATTATTAAAATCGAATTATCCCGTTAAAAATCCACGTACGAGTATAGTTGATCAAATTCGCAAATTGAATAGAGGGACACATCAGAACCATTCATATTCGAGACTTCAGGATTCCTTTCATGATTTTCACAAGTAGACGTACAAACATATTCAATCCATAATAAATTACGTAATTTTTTTTTCAATGAAGCTAATTTAAATTTTCAACATTTGTTGCACTATAAAGACTTTGAAACATACATAAAATTCAGAGAAAAATGGATAGGTCGAATAAAATTTGATAATAGGAGTAGGTATTCTCATATAGGTTTTCCCATATCGTAAAATATTGAATGGGTCGTGGGTTGTGACGCACTTTTCCACGAAAAAATAGGATCCTTTACATCAACAACTGATATCAAGGAAAATATGAATTTGAAAAATTTTTTCAATTTTTGAGAGGTTCAAGATACAAATTTAGATTAGATGATCAAAGAACGTACGACACATTAGAGATTCGGTAAACAACTAGCCGAGGTGAATCATTGTTGATTCATCACGTTCAAAAATTCACCTTTCTTTACAAGAAACTGCACCTGAATAAATTCTAATAAGAAAAATACTACAACGAAGAGAGAGAGGGTGAACTTCATTGTTGTTAACTTTCTACATCGCATATGTCTTGAAATTCATGCTCAATTTTGGGCCAAATTTTGAACCTACCTAAAGAAAAATTGATAGATTTTTTGAAAATGGGAGGATTTTTTCCCAAAACGCTCCTACATCAAAATCAGTTACATAATAATGTTATTTTCATTTTCAAATATCCGAAAAAGAAAAAAAGACCAAGTCTATTTTCACATTTTACCCAGGTACAGGTTTTCAAAATTCATTCTCAAGTATTTCTTTGAAATTTCTCACTATCTCTGATTCCATTACGATTATTAAATCTCTATCGATTTAATCACGGCCGCGATATAAGTTACAGATTTATTCAACAAATTTTTATGAACCAATAATACCCTAATAAACGTCAAAAATCAATTATCTACTTTCAATAAGGATATTAAAATGCACGAGAATTTAATAATTTCGTAATTAACCATCGATAAAAATTACTTATTTCAATACAACAGATAAAGATAACGTGGCACGGTAATTTCATTTGCTCTCAAAATCACCCTCTTGAATTTGAAAGAAATTAATTTTTCGAACAGTACATCCTACTTACCATCATCATCCTTTCGCAAGATATATTTTTTTCTTTCTTTTTTACTGTAGGTGCCTTTACCTATATTCACGACCAGTTCATTATCATCTACTAAGATTTATACAATTATATGTACATCATCTCATGTCCCAGAGGGTGTACAATTTTAAGATCGTTAAGTACTCTCGTATACGTTCTTATCGAATTCGATTGTTTCAGCGAGTAATTATCAAAATTTCAGATCTTGCACATTTTTAGGTCATTTAATAAGTAGATACTGCACTGCACACGAACCTTGAGCACACACCATTGATTAGAAAAAAATCCATCAATTTTGATAAAAATTCATTCCATTCTCATATCTAATTGCACTAAAAAATATCCATCTACCCAATCATCCTTGGGCTTCCAATATACCAATACCGCATGCAATACTTCTCAAGACGATACAGAGACGTTACTATCGTGCATTTTTCCCCTCTTTTCAACAATGAGTCCCTTTCTATCACTTTTTCTTCTTTCTGTTATCTCCATAGCGCGCATTATCATACTTACATACGATTTCTTATTCGCCAAAGCTAATTAAACTTTAATAACAAAAATCTAATTATAACGTTTATTACCATTATCATTTCAAATAAAAAAAGTTAGGTACGTTCTGCTGCTGATGATGAAACGATAACATAGTAGGTACTCGATTCTGATAATTAAATTGTTGTACTTAATAAATATCATGTATGTATATGTATCATTGTAGCCGCCTAAAATACCTATGTAGGTTTGCTAAATCCATACCTTCCTAACCTGTTGTTGTTTGCGAAACTGGCACACGAATTTTTATTCATTTAGGTACAACAATATCAATAATAATAATAATAATAATTTTTCTACATCAACGAGACCGCGATAAAGCATGCTACATTCTTTAATACAATATGCTTTTTAATCTCAACTTTCAGGAGATTCTTTAATTATTATCAATTCTCTTTAATCTAATAATTCTAACCTCAGCTCGCTTATCTATTATCCTATCAGCCTTGTTCGTCAATATCTCGCGATGTAATATCTTGGCCTGGATTAACAAACATTTCTAATGACGCAATCGCCAGCAAAAAAATCCGCATAGCTACATTGTAAGAATTCAAACCTTTGTAATGAAGCGACTACGTATCATCAAAAATTTTCGAAACCAGACAATACCTATATCGTCACTTTCTAATTTTAAATCTATGAATAATCATATCCTCATACCAGCAAAAATGCTGAATAGGAAAGTGAAAAGAGAATCAACTTTTTCACCAAGGAGTGAGCAAGGGAGTACCAGGAAGATGCAAATATTCATGAATTGGAATTCCAAACAGTGAAAACAGTCATTCTTTACTCAGATTTTGGAAAAACGAACCCTGAGAATGTCACCCCTATCACATATCACGTAGGCAACGTGTTTGTCATCTCGATCCACGATGTACACTTCTGATATTTCCTCACCAGAAAAGATTTCTCAACTGGCTCGACCTTTGATTCAATATCTCTGCTAAAACAGGTTGCAAAAATTCACCACCTTTCGCCTCGTCCAAACCCCACAAACCATCTACAGCTTCCAAAGGTATCAACCTTCGTTTGCGGAAACAGTCGCCAACAAGACAACAAACTCTTACTCAACTCCTGCAGCAGTTCGAGAGTCAAATGGTACAGCAAAAGAAAACAAACCTTGTACTCTCCTTCGCTTCAGCATCATTCAACAATAATACAAGACGAGGTAGACGAAAAAACAATGTGAAGTTATGGGTTTGGGTGTTTTTACATTCGACTTCCTGCCAAGCACAAAGGACCATCTCACGATTATTTCCTCTGTAACTTTTTTTGATTAGTTGCACATGTGTACGCGGTGCTCTTTCTACATAGTATACTACGTATATCGAATGCTGCAGCTCTCGCAGCGTTTGTTAAAAACGCCGAGCGAGAGCCCGTGTTCCAGGCATTTTTATAGGCATATATTTCGATGCCCCGGTCCCCCAGCGTACACTTAAAGTACTACTAGCAAACGTACTCATTTCCCTTCCTCCAGAAGTCAAACCTTCTCTTTATTGTTCCCGCTGCAGTCGCTCTCGAACAATATGATTTTGTTTTTTAATTTCACGTCTTGCTCTCGACACTTACGACGGCGTGGCGGCCTCTTCTTCTCCTCCTCCTGTCATAATCATACCGTATTCTCTCACACACAACCATTTGACAAAACCGCCTCCGCCTACTTCATCTTTCTTCTTGCACGGTGCAAATGCAAAATACCGCATCCGACCATACTACCATGCACTATACATAAAGCAGCAACAACAACGACACCAGTAGCAGACTAAATTGACAGGTAGGGTTGCTCCCCATATAATACACCGCCCTAACCTAGGTCAATAAGTTATTCGCGCGCCCACCTGAGACCCAAAGTAGAGGTATACCATTCGATCAGGCACCATATTGGAATTCCTGTAATACACACACCATAATATATCATATGTATAATATCAGGTCTTTCTTCTGCACAGTAGGTAGCTAGGTAGTACGAGTACATTGTCGACTGAGTTTTATATGTATGCAGCATTCTGCCACATCTGGCAACATTATACCACAATACGTGGGTCTAGTCTAGGTATCTTTTAGCCATTACAAAGACATTGTTTGGGAGCAATGTGTAGTAACTAGCAGTCGACACAGTGCACTGTGTAACCATATGCGCCAGAAAGCCATTTAAATAATCGAAAAAGCCTGAAAAAAATAACAAAAGAGTAAAAATTGAGAGTTAAAAACGCGTAAAGGCAATTTTCTCTTTTAAACTAATTCTCGTCGTTTACATTAAAGAGTTGCATGAAAAAAAAAACGAATAACAACGAAACCTATTTTAATAATGGTTACGTACAAAGCGAATTGTTGCAAATAAGTTTGCATTTATTGCCTTCGTTTTTCCAGATATTAGCAATTCGTCATAACGAGTCAATATTTCGATTACATTTCCTCGTCATATACACTCTTGAAAAGTCAATCAAATTAACAAAGTTCGAGGGAAAATGGAAACAGAACTCGGAAAAAAGTTTTAATTGAAATAACACAATTTATATTGAAATGAACGAACGACGTCTCTGATTGAAACCCACTCCAAGCCTATAGAATCTGCTGGTACCAGAAAGCTCAACAAAAAAAAATTGAGAAACTGCACTGTCAATTTTCATAGACAAGAACCCAGAAACGGAAGTTAGACTGTCGTTTGAAAATTGGAAAGCCTAGACAAATTTGTTCAAATTATTCGAGAAGGATAGGTACCGTTCAACTGCACAATGAAATTCAATGTTCATAAAATTTGAAAAAAATGGCGATTTGATTACCTTATTCAAACACAAATATGAGCTGAGAAGTGTAATTAAAAATATCGATCAAAAAGTTCAGCGATCTTCAAAACTGAGAAATTTGCAAGAAATTGAAACATTTTTTCAGCTTATCCATGTTTCTGGTTTCATCACAATATTTTGATGAAAACAATATACTGATAGGTCATTTTGTGCTTCCGACAATTTTCAATTCGAAGCCTGCCATCCTCGGTTACCCCTTTCCTTAAGACAGTATCCGTGACAGTCTTTGAAATAGACTTCAATGCTCGAGCAACCATCCATTTCGGAGTCTGAGACTCTTATCTCATTCATTTTTTTTTTCTCAAACAAAGCACCTGAGACTACGAGTATGAGTCATCTCCAACGAGAGAACACTGGTCATCACAGCAACCTTTGAAACGAAGTTTGGTTTGTTATCTAAATGGGCAGAAATCTCACAATAGATTGTATGTACAATTACATTAACGAGAATGAAGCAGAAGGTATCCATTATCAGAAGATTACCACAATTCATAATAAACAAGTTCAACTCACGCTTATTTTAAGAACATTGAACAATTTTGTAGATATTTACAAACAACAACAAAAAAAATGAGTATGTGCCTTTCACCTATCGGGCTATCGCATTAAAAAGACGATGATTAATTACTTCAAAATCGACAGCAATTTCTCACGCACATTAATACGATTCTGCTTCTGTAATAATCAAGACCATTTCTACTCATCAAGATCAGAAAATTTCCAACGAATTTAAAATATAAAATCAATCAAATCTGCACTTTAGCTGACTATTATTCGACAAAATTACAAAACACCAATCTATTCTCTAAACAAAGTCACCGAAAAGCACCCTCCGCCCCTACCTTCCCCATTTACCATTCGTCGTAGATACGACAAATCCACAACAAATCGAACTTAGGTATAGTCGTCGTGTTCGCGGAAACGTTGCATTTTGAAAAGGAGAGAAAAATAAAAATCAAACTCGCTAACACGGCGATTCGTTCCGTTATGCTCGAAAACTTTAGGTACTCTAATTGCTAACGACGACGAGTCCTTGGAATAAATACAATTATTTTAAAATGTATGAAGCTTAACGAAGTTACAAACGTAATGACGACGATGAAATTTGTTCGACTATTCTGCTGGTTGCTAGTACTCGTATAGCTGTATGTTGCATAATGTATAAAATACGAAAATATGGCATTTTCCAGCACAGGTAATATAGAAAATTTTCAAATCACCAATAATATAAACGCTGTAGCGATTTTTCTTTTTCATAGTGCACCATAAATTATTGCAGATTCGTCGCCATTCAACACTTTTTTTCCATACCTCGCGTAATTGTTTTTACAGCATTTTCAATCACCACCATCGACACAAACAACGCGACAAAACGAAAATATAATTTTTAAAATAAAATGATAAAATCTGATTCGATTCGATTCGATTCGACTCGACTCGTCCAAGAAGAAATAATATAATAAAATTTATTCGTCGACGAAAAAGCCACCCTCGATACAAACGATTTCGGGTGAAACGAGGTAGCTTATACTTCATCCCTGAAACTTTCATCCCAAGTCGTCGCATCGAGTGGATGGCATAGCGTTGAAAAAATAAAAACAAGCTGTATAATATTATGTTGCAGATGTACCATCGAATGGTTGTTATTGTGGCAATAGTGGTAACCGATTAGATAGCTCTTTTGTTGACGTAGTAGTCGAGAAACAGAAGCAAGGGAGAGAGTTGGAAGAGTGAAAAAAAAGACTGTCAAAGGTCTAGACGATAGTTTACAGTATTTTTTTTACGTCATCGGCTAATAAACATTTCGAAGATGTTTTAATGGGTTCGAAGAGGGTTGCCAGGCTTAGGGGTTGTTCGAGATACCTTTTGTTCTAACGATTGATGAAATGAAGCTGCAATGCTGCAAATTATTTCAACGAAAACAGAACACAAGCCATGTGATGTTATTTTTATGGCTTTTGGAAGAATACGAGTACACCAACAATTAATATAGGGAATGGTGCATCGTACACATATTTTAGCTCTTGTCTAGAACTGGGAGGATCGGAAAGGTTACAAGGACGTAGCCTTACTACTGTATAAGAAAGATGATCGCGCGGAGTCCATTTTTCAAAATCTCCATCTGGTTCATATCCAGTCGACGTTTATCATGTTCAGGGATTGTATGACATACTTTAATATTTGTCTGCCACTCTATCGATGTATCGACCTACCAACTAGGTGAAGAATTTTTTACAGAAATGGAGGTTTCATCGAGGTAATATCGTGGATAATTGAGGGTTAAAATGGATGCCAGCAGTCGATCGGTGCCCACGATTCGATTGCTGGCCTTCGTTTATTCAACCAGCCTAAAAAATTCAGAATTCCAATGTTTGATTTCAAGGCACTCGATGGTGGAGAGTAGTTCCTCGAATGATCCTCAATCCTCAAACACTGAACTAATTTTTCTCATGGAAAGTTCATCGTTCCTCTTCCAGAAGAAGTTTTCAACTCCATTCTTTTTGGCTATGACATCACATCCAAAACAGCTCAGCAATTTTTATTCTACGTTCAAGGATTCGTTTTTTGGTCAATTTTGGAAAAAATAGTCTCTTCAGTAAGCAGAGTATGAAAATTCCACCAATTTTTTTTGAAAACTAACCTATTTAACCGAATCCAAAATAAACGTATCAAGCTGAATAAAATTAAACACTTTATGAAAAATAGCAATAAAATTAGGGATGATAAATTTCCAGAAATTTATGTTTTGGAAACTTGCGGAAATTTCCCAGAAAGTTGCTGGAAAGGCTATAGGTGGATAAGTATGGTGAATTTGCCCCCGAGAGCTTCAGGGTTGATATTTGCGTGGAAGGTTGGTACCCTTGAGCACCTTCCGTCACGAAAGTTTCAGACCCCCAGGACCCCCCGTTTTTGAGAAACCCCCCCTTTTCTAAAATTACAATAAAAAATTTTTTCTCAGCCCCATGTGAACCGATTTTTTTAATTTTTTGGTATGTTGTAAACATCCATAAGAGGCATCCCCACAAAAAATTTCAACCCCCTCCCCCCATATTTTCCTCTCAAAATGGCGTTTTTTAGTTTTGTTTGCCCGTTTTAGCAATGATCATGATTCGGCACAAAAATGCGAATAGCATTTTTAAATGTATTTTTGACTCCTACAAAACATATATTTTTTTCAAAAAAAAATTTTTGGTGGGCCGTGGTCAAAAATTGAAAAAACCAACAGAGGGGGTTAAAAATGGATTCTGGTGTAAATCATTGTTTTTGGTAAACAAGGTGTCGTTTCCATATGAATCGAACCCCCCGAACACGAATATGACGCCCAATCTTATGCTACCCTCATCCACACCCCTCTAGCGCCTCTGCCCCCTTCTCAATTTTTACTATATCAAAAGTTCAGCTATTTTCGTAATATTGGTGTCGTTTCCATATGGATCGAACCCCCCGAACACGAATATGACGTCCAATTTTACGCTACCCTCATCCACACCCCTCCAGTGCCTTAGCCCCCACCTCAATTCCTACTATATTAAATATTGAGCTATTTTCATAATGTTGGTATCGTTTCCATATGAATCGAACCCTCCGAACACGAATATGAATTCCAATTTTTTGCTACCCTCATCCACACCCCTCCCCAGTGCGTCTGCCCCCAACTCAATTTTCACTATATTGAAAGTTCAGATATTTTCGTAATGTTGGTATTGGTTCCATATGAGTCGAACACTCCGAACACGAATATGACGTCCAATTTTATGCTACTCTCATCCACACCCCTCGAGTGCCTCTGCTCCAACTCAATTTTCACTATATATTGAAAGTTCAGATATTTTCAAAATGTTGGTGTCGTTTCCATATGAATCTAACACCCCGAACACGAATATGAAGTCCAATTTAGCTCTACTCTCATCCATCGCCTTTCAGGCTACAGCCAGCTCTACAATTTTTATTATTTGAAATGCTAAACCTATTTTCATAATGCTGGGTGTCATTTTGGCACGAATGGAAACCTCGAAACTTGAATGTTAAAGTTTGAACCTTGCGATGGTCATTGTTTTACGAGTTTTCAACCTTCGTGAAACATACTTTTAAAAGTAATAACAACCCGAGTAATTATTTGTAGAAGATTGATCAGAGTTGGTGAAAACATTTATGGTTTAGGTGGGGGCGGAGGCATTGTATAGGGTTGTGGTTGAGGTTAGCATAAAATTGGACTTCATATTCGTATTCGGGGTGTTAGATTCATATGGAAACGACACCAACATTTTGAAAATATCTGAACTTTCAATATATAGTGAAAATTGAGTTGGAGCAGAGGTACTCGAGGGGTGTGGATGAGAATAGCATAAAATTGGACGTCATATTCGTGTTCGGAGTGTTCGACTCATATGGAACCAATACCAACATTACGAAAATATCTGAACTTTCAATATAGTGAAAATTGAGTTGGGGGCAGACGCACTGGGGAGGGGTGTGGATGAGGGTAGCAAAAAATTGGAATTCATATTCGTGTTCGGAGGGTTCGATTCATATGGAAACGATACCAACATTATGAAAATAGCTCAATATTTAATATAGTAGGAATTGAGGTGGGGGCTAAGGCACTGGAGGGGTGTGGATGAGGGTAGCGTAAAATTGGACGTCATATTCGTGTTCGGGGGGTTCGATCCATATGGAAACGACACCAATATTACGAAAATAGCTGAACTTTTGATATAGTAAAAATTGAGAAGGGGGCAGAGGCGCTAGAGGGGTGTGGATGAGGGTAGCATAAGATTGGGCGTCATATTCGTGTTCGGGGGGTTCGATTCATATGGAAACGACACCTTGTTTACCAAAAACAATGATTTTCACCAGAATCCATTTTTAACCCCCTCTGTTGGTTTTTTCAATTTTTGACCACGGCCCACCAAAAATTTTTTTTTGAAAAAAATATATGTTTTGTAGGAGTCAAAAATACATTTAAAAATGCTATTCGCATTTTTGTGCCGAATCATGATCATTGCTAAAACGGGCAAACAAAACTAAAAAACGCCATTTTGAGAGGAAAATATGGGGGGAGGGGGTTGAAATTTTTTGTGGGGATGCCTCTTATGGATGTTTACAACATACCAAAAAATTAAAAAAATCGGTTCACATGGGGCTGAGAAAAATTTTTTTATTGTAATTTTAGAAAAGGGGGGGTTTCTCAAAAACGGGGGGTCCTGGGGGTCTGAAACTTTCGTGACGGAAGGTGCTCAAGGGTACCAACCTTCCATGCAAATATCAACCCTGAAGCTCTCGGGGGCAAATTCACCATACTTATCCACCTATAGCCTTTATATTATTCTTCAAAATATGAGATATAGTCCATATTTATTTTGAAAAAATGTCAGTTTGAAAACGTCTATAAATTTCCAATTATAGGTATACAAATTTTTGAAATTTTTCTTCATTATGAAAACAATTTCATCAATATTTTTTGCAGATTTTTTTTTTTTTACAATTTTCTCGCCATTTCATCGTTAAAATAACTCATGTCAAATTGGCTATGCCGTAAAAAAATTCAAATTTTCGAACTTTTTCCTTCCCTGACTCTACACAATACCCACTTCAAACAGCATAAAATACCTGACCACCAACGTAAGGGGCATTGTAAATCGCACACAACAATGTGTATACTTCCAAATAATACTTTTATTTTTCGAAATTAAAAACTTCAAAAGGCGGTTAAACGCGCTCATAAGTAATCAACTATAGAGGAATTAAAAATAGCTACAATGTCTACACTTTTCAGCTGGTCGTAAATGAATACACCATCAAGGAAACAAAGATATAAAAAAAGTTTTTACGAGTTGTCGGTTCTCGAGGTTTTAAATATGATAATCGCGCCTCGTCATCGTCATCGGCGTATTAGTTTAATAACGTCCCGTAAGACTCTTATCTGATTTATTCGACTACTACTTTTTTTTCGCCCGTTTTATTTCTCATTTTTGTAATTAACAACGCTATAACGTTTTCGAAATTGCCACCAGTGAAGCTGCGTACGTATTTAACTCTCTATAGGATCTTCGTGATAGATGAACTGCGACCAAGTATACATACTATGTACCCTATGTACGTACCTAGAGACCTACGTGCATGGTAACCGAACACTATACGTATTGCATCGCATAGATTTTTCTCTTCTTTTTTCTTTTTTAATTAACGTATTTTTGTATTTGTGTAAAAAAAAAGAAGAAAAAAAAAGCACCGAAGACGAAGACTTTATACGTACATAACGATGTTTTGAAATACGACTATAGCACAATTGTACGTACGTAGGTATGGTACGTGGTTTTCGATGCATTAAAACGCCTCATAAATGGCGAACACATGTACACTTTTCAAGTTTTTATTTCACAATAGTGAATCCTTCGTCTTCGCGTGCTGTCTTCCAAGTCTCTCTCCCTCACTTCAACATTCAACACCGCAACCATTTCCATTTCCTTGGCACCTTGAACGCATCACTATACTGTATATTATAGACAAATACATATTGCACATGACAAAGAAGCTTTGTTTTTAAAAACACCGCACACTGAGCGAACTATAGTACCATGATATAGGCATTATAGCCATGTAAAAGAACACTTTTTGAATACTCGCTAATTTGTTGGCTTATTGTACGAAAAACGACCGCGTAAACACGCGTAATGAATATAATGATGGAATGAAATTTGTCATAGTCGTCTTACAAGAATTGATGACGAACGCCATCGTACAAATAATAATGTAGCTCTGTGACCACTCCTACAAGTACAACCAGTACTTATGTACATTGTAATGAAGTAGTATATTGCAATGTACTTGTTGTACTTGTTGTGTAATACACCAAGATTCCTCGAAAGAGAAAAAATGGCTCCTGCATATAGGAAGCCGGTAGAATTTTAGACTAGAATATGATAATCGAATCATTCAAACTAGGTACACGTAAGACCACGTATTCCTATCATTTTATCGGTCAAATTATGATTAATTTCTTCTATACCTAATGTTTTACACGTTATTGATATTTGCAGTTGATTATTTTTCCTTGTAGAACTAATCTGAGTAAATTAATTAAATGCTAGGTATTCTAAAAAATTATTGATTGCTAGTGAATTTTTTTCTTTCATTTCTAAATTCTAAATGAACTGAGTCAAATCAAAGTTGATATATTTTAATGATTAAAGATGGCCCTATTTGACGAATATTTTGAATTGAAAACATCTGGCCTGAAATTGATCACAGCATACAGCCTAATGAAAAATCATATACGAAAATAATCACGGAGATCACACCCCCTCCTTCCTGTTCGTCATCTAACCTACATATCCTATCTATCGTAAGTGGATTTCTCGCAATCATGAATACTCCAAAATTACTGTCATCATACGCTTACGCACAGATAAGTTTGATCACTGTATCAAAAACATTTAGCGTATAGAAAAAACGTGACGTATATGATAATTCAGTAATTTTTTTCAATCACATTCGATGATCGTAATTAAACCTATCTCATTCATTCAAATAGGTACTGAAAATTACCCAGTGAACCTAAATTTATCACGATCAAACTATTTTTCGAAATTGTGTCAAATTCTGAGTAAATGGTGATAAGAAAAACGTATACAAAAATAACGAACAGATAGTCAGAGCGAGAATTTCATTTTCTGGAATACCTTCTGATGATAAAATATAAGTAGGTGTAAGTATCTACTCGATCGTATTTTCATCGTCCGACAAACACCTACATCAAACCCACCTGTGGGCCGTCAAAAATGGTTTTCACTCCAGCACCTACCCAACCTGTTTCCAGAAAGAGCGATTGAAAATTTGCAAATCGCTGATTTTTGGTAAATTCGTGTTTTGAACATTTTTTCCTCGCAAATATTGAGCATTAATCAAGACAAAATATCATTCCTGAATGAAACTGGGGAAATATTTTTGAACTGACCACTATTGCTAGTTTCAACAAATCGAGAAAAAATGCCGAAAACTCGCGACTTTTTTTCGATTTTTTTGAAATTAACACTAATGGTCAAAAATTGGCACCAGTTCGTTCAAAAATATTTCCAAGATTTTTCAAGTTATAATACCTAATGGTAAATTTTAGAAGGTTTAACAGAAAAAATTCAGAGAGGTGCATATTATCGAAAAAATTGTAGCATTTTCTTCTAATCTGTTTTCGAAAAAATGGCCGAATTTCCAAAACGTGGCACTCGAAATTCTGCGTCGACCTATCTACGCCATTACCATAAAAACCCAAGATCAGTTCAAGGGTTCTACACTAAGCGGTTGAAAATGTGCAAACCACTAATTTTACAGTAAACTGGTTCTTTGAAAATATTTTTTTCTCATCTTATATTTCATATTAATATTATACGACGACGACGACGATCATATCTTATATCAAATCATCGAAATATATCAATTCTGAAACTAAAGAAACATTTTAGAATACAGTGGTTCGATTTTTTGTTCATTATTTCCAATTTCAAAAAATTGAGAAAAATAGAAAAAAACTCACCAAATTTTATCGTATTAAAGCTCTGACTTTCTAATAATCTTTCGGTTAGGTTAGGTTCGACGTTCTTTCTCTGACCTAACATTACCTGACCATAATTTCACTCAGCTTTATCGATGCTATTCTATTCTTGCCAGACCTTTTCAGAACTCATATCTCACATTCATTTATGTCATCTATGGCACAGTCCAGGAAGTGGAGCAGAGAGGGAGGTCATTGTACACTTTCAGTGTGGTTTTCTTCGATACCACGTTGCTTTTGAAGTTTTGAGGGTTCTGTTTGTGAGGCGTGAAGTTCTGAAGAACCATCATATTGAAAATAATGCCTCACAGGAAAAAAACTATCTCCCTCCTTAGTGGGGAATTTTTATGCTTCACAATTTTTTCGTGGTTTTTTGGCATGACTCTTTAGTTTTTGGCTGAAATTGATTTATAATGATGAAAAATTTGATTCATTTTTTCGTGTTTTCGATTTTTAATAAATTGAACTGTAAAATAATAATTCCCTCTGATGTGTTCAAGTCTACTGGTGCATTCACTGCATAAGAATATTTTTCCAAACAACCGAGCCAAGTTAAAAATTGATTTGTGATTCTCATATTTACCTTTTGCTCCAATTACATATGTATAGAGTAATATTCCACGTGGAAGCCAAATCTCAGGTCTACAACAGATCATTTCGACGACTACCTGCACATAAAAATGACAAAGATAATCAATTACAATTCACTTTTACACGAGCATAAATCATTTGAATATCACTATGTTGAAAAAATACCAATAATAAATCCTCAAAGCTCGTCTCTTTCGATTCTCCATTTATAGTTTTTACAAACATAAAATAGTATGTAAGTAAAATATAAAATTAAAATTTTGAAACCAAAGGTACGAGTACAATGATAATTTAAAACGAACGATGTTTGGCTCTGGTTTTATCGCAATATAGTAAAAATTTCTTTTATGGATGACATTTACAATGGTTATCGCGCTGACGCCGATATGTCACACGATGTGCAGCAGCGATGATCGCACCCCTCGATTAATCCATCTACACCTCCAAAAAATGAGCGAGATAAAAGAATGACTTCACGGGACATATTTTTAGACTGCAATAACAATACCGTATTCGTTTGATGCTTACTTACTGTTTTTTTTAGCTCGTAAATAAAAACGTCGTTTCGCTCTCCTAATCCTGCGATACTACCGACCGAAATTAGACGTAGGAGAGGTAGAGGGGGTCAAAACGACAAATGCAAATTAACAAGCTCGAATAAGCCACATGATGAATCACTCACAATTATTACAACCATATGAGAATTTGCCATACCTATACATTCAAACATCTACCTAGATATTTTTCTTCATCGTAAGAAGGAGTTCGAACTACGTAAAAAAAAAGAGGGGGGAGGAGAAAATCACTTCGAGGTCGATCGAGACATAATTAATTTCCTCAAAGCTCCACGACTTACACAACAAATCATCCAATACACCACGTCGATTTAGAATTTACAATGTCATCAAAAGTTCAAACAACACGACTCACTACACATCGTTCGGGGAAAAAACCTTTCTGAAAATCGCAAAAAAAAAAACAAGAGAAGAGGAAACCAAAAACACACACGCGTGCGTGTGCCACAATAAAAGGAAAACATTATTTTACAAAAATGTAAATACACAAACCAAGCGACGGTTTACTTTGCGGCTTTTTATCTGTTTGTTTGAATGAAAAGGAGGCAGGAAGTTTTAAATGTCATTTGAAGTTAACGGAGTATGTGAAGTCAAGGGATAAATCCCAAATAGCACGATATCAATGAAGAGGCCGCTGTTCTATACGACAATTTGTTATCGATAGTCAATTATTCCGCTTTCAATGGAGCGTTTACTAAGCGATTTGTCATTCTTGAACTCTTTTTCGATTGTCGTCGCAAGAATAAAAGACGTCTCGAAAAAAAGAACCAACGAGCATACAAAAAAATAAAAACACACGCTACCGCATGTACGAGTATGGATAGTGGAAGTGGAAAAAAAATACCCGATTCGAGGAAAAGAATAAAAGGATGAGCCATGGAATGCTACTTATAGGGAAAAGTTGTATGGCCGAGGGTAATCGTTATCCTTGATGGATTACGTCGGACAATGAAAAATTAATACTTTATCACTTTGACCAGACTGTTCGCTCGATTTACTCGTATATTCGAGACAGAGACCGAGACGGCTGTTTTTGCACTTTCAAAATTGCACTTTTTTCCTGCAGAGCGTCGAACATTGCACGTACACATAAATGAAACGATTTATACGTCGGTTTATTCCTTAAAATGGTGCTCGGATTTACCGAAGGTATAGTGAATTCTCAATGCGGTCAATTGATCACGCACTAACATCTTTTTCTCCTCTTTCATCACTTGTCTCATGTAACTGAATGACACCACAAGGGACATGATGCGATTGTCATTGTCGCCTAAACCAAATATGTACATAATAAAAAGTGTCAAAATGTTATCATCAGATCGTAAAAGGACATTTTTAAAAAATATTAACACATAGCCCCATCAAGGCCCTACAAAACTTCCTGTATTACTCGTTAAATGCGAGTTTGAATTTTTGGGGGTTTCGTTTCAATCATGATTGAGACATATACATAGGTATGCGTAAACTTTAAATTATTTACACCTGAAAGATTTCATGAAATCATTTTATTGCAGGCCCTCTGAATTTCCCCATTTCGTTCCAGCCTGCTAACAGGGAAAGTGCTTATATCCCTCACTCCGCAGCCACTGTTCTGGAGACAAAACTATTCGTTGAAATTCAAACTTTTGGAGAAATTCAAAATTTTCAGGTAGAAATTATTTGTCCATCTTATTTTTTCCAGAAAAATTCCTTGAGTATAATCACGCAACGAAATAATTTTCGTTCAATTATATCCCGAAATATGCTCCCTCAAGCTATGATTATACTGAACTTAGCCATAAACTTATTCCTCATATTTAACACTGAGGGCCAGTTGCAGAATGCATATTTGAACTCAGTTCAACATAAAACTCGGTTTAAATTCGAATAAAAATTGTTGGCTATCCAAAATTTGTGTTGATATGTGGATAAGTTAACGGTTAAGTTTATGACTAAGTTCAGTATAATCATAGCTTAAATTAAAAGCTTACATGACACAAATTTACAGACGGCTGATTTTGAAGTAATCAAATGCACAATTCAAAGTGTATTTTTTGCCATGAATTCAGCCCTCGTTTTCTAAAGAGGTTATACTTACCAAGAAAATGAATAAGAAATGAAGAAAGAGGATCTAAAAATCAACAAACATCGTTCAAATTTTTTTGGGGAGGGGAGGGGAGGAAGAGTGAGGTGGAAAGTGCTAATAAGTTTTTAGGACATTTTTCAAAGAAGGATTTTCAATGTTTGTTTTTTTGGCGGAGGAGGAGGTGGAGGAGAGATAAGATTTATAATTTTGTAATTTTTCATAGAACTGAAAAAAAATATGTAGTAATTTCAAAATTCTAAAAAGAGAACATAAAACTTATAATATTTTAAAGCTTTAGTCAAAAATAGATAAAAGCAAGAATTTTCAGTAATTTTGGTCAAAAATTGATGTAAAAGTATAATAGCAGGACACATAAGGAATAAGCAGGACTTCTAGATTTCCTTATAGTTCCTGTAGAAGTAAAAAAAATTGCTCATGATGCATCAGAAAAGTCAAAAAATTAAAGTTGACATTTTTCCAATTTTTTGGTAGGTAGGTACGTACATCTCAAGACAAAAAATTGAAAAATATTCAAATTTTCTATTAAACAAACTTGAACTCCGAAAAGCAAAAGAAGAGGAAGAGGGAAAGGACCCAAAGTGACTACATACTAAATTGAAAAGAGAAAAAATAATGACCTTTAGATGACTTTTGGATGACCAAATTTTCACTTTTGGATGATTTTTAGAGAATTTTTCGCGCTGATCACTGAAAAAAATTCCATAACATACGGATTTTTCACATTTTCAGAGTTTATGACAATTTGATAATTTAACAGTTTTTATTATTTTTTAGGTAACTTTTTCACCACTTCATTCAATTTCGATACTTTTTTTTCACAATTTTGCACATTTTCTTCAGACCTGGGCAATCAATTCGAAACATTTTTTTAGAATTTCAAAGCTTTGCTTAGCTGTCTAGTTTTCATCACGTTTCGAGGCCGGCACACAATCTGAACCACCACTCCCTCAACTTTTGAAAAAAAGGAAAAATTGATCACCACAAACTCGAGTAAAAATTCACCAGCAGTTTTCGAAAGAATAGAAACACATGTTCGAAAGCATGAAAGGGGGAAGCGGACGAGAAGGACATTGATAAATTCTTTCTTTTTACATCACTTATACTTAATAACTTAGCTAATACTGGACCATTTTAAATTTTTGGCTCATCAATTCGAGCACTATTTTCCTATCTCTCTCTTCCCCTCCCTCCCCCCCCCCCCCCAATAAAAATGGGTCTTTAAAAAGATAAATGAAGCGTTTCAGTTTCATTTGAAAAGTAATTAAACAAAAATGTCACTCATTCTATTCTATTCTATTCTATTCAACGTAAGAATGTTAATTTTGGCAGCGAACACGTAATTCGGATTCGTCCGATAAATAATCGAAATACCTATAAAACAATGTAAACGTATTGCGTGAACCAGCCATGGAGAGGAGATGTGAGGAAGTGCATTCTATATGATCAGGAAGAACACAGCATGCAGCAAGCAGCACGCAGCAGGTTAAAGGAAGTCATCTAGAGGGACTGTTGAGTATCCAGTCTCGAACCGTTGCGTATACTCGATGCCAAATCGATGACCCATCCGCTGATAAATATCGTACATTCGCGCGCCTATAATCCCTCGAATGAAAAAAATATATTATTCTTTTGGAAGGTAATAAAACAGCGGAAAGGTATATACAAAAGTGTAACAAATCTCGTGAAAGATAAAAAGCAGTATAATGGCACTCGTTGGTAGGATGATGAAGTTATTTACAGGATTGGAGTGAGTTCAAGAAAAACAATAGCACCCACTAATCTGTCCGCAAACGAGAAATGGAAACAATGCAATAAACGCGAGGCGAACAAACGATTGTTGTTAATAAAGCGGGAAATGCGCGGTTCAGTGCTTCGTAAAATATATCACCTTTGCCTCAGCATCATGCTCTTCTTCTGTATATGTATAGTATAATACACATCGAGCTTATACAGTACGTTAGATTATTAATTACATACACACAGGGCGAGGGGGCGAGGCGAACGACGAACGTCGAAGCGAGCTTTGGATCTGTATGCGATGTGGCCAAAGTAAACATTAACGTTTCATAGATATTTTCATCCGAAAGCGGAGAAAAGAGAGTATGGTACACAACAACCACAGGTTTCAGAATCATCAGAGGTGAGTGAAAATTCTTCTTGCAATAATGATAAATCACCGAACCGGGTCTCGGCTGTCGTCAGTGCTGCAGTCGCCGCTGCTGTTGAAGTTTTAATATGCGAATTTGTTTCCGAGCTTTAAGGGTTCTGCGATCCGCAATCATGACGACGAATGAGGTATACGACATACGACACACACGTATCATCGGCGCGATATGACTATTGATGAGAGGACGATGGGTAAAATTAATATTCTCCGGATCCCTTTGTAGTAGTACCATTCATCGTGTTAGCTTATGGTTTATTTAAACGCATAAATAAACATGTCGGTTGTTTGCAAATTTTACATTATCATCGCTTTTAAACATTGTTCGTATACCGCCGCCGACAACCAACCAACCTACTGGTGTATTAATAAAAGCGACATCAAACATGCACCCTTTCTTTTTTTCGCCCGCCCATCCTTCTTCGTCTATCGCAGGCGCGACTACCGTTCCAATTGTTTTTTTTTCACTTTACCCTACGCATATGTGGAGCCAATTACAGTACAGTTTATTTTTTATTCCGGTGGAATTTTTGTATAAAAAGTGAAGCCTGTTGCGTCCGAATCATTTCTGGAATTTTGCAAAAAAGTCCAGTCGAATGAAACTCTTGACTACAGATATCTAATCAAATCGTTGTTTCACATCATTTGTCTAGAATGATCCACTGCTAAAATATAATAAGCACCACACTGAAAAATATCTAAAAAAATAACTTTAAGAACCAAAAAAGCTTGAAAAAGTAACCGAAAAAGGGACAAAACCTGAGCATAAAAAAATAACAAAACAGTTCAAATCGAAATAAGTGTTCTAGATTTTGATTAAAATCTAATAATAGAACTCAATAAACTTGGAAAATTTGAACATTGCCCAAAAATTGATAATTATACGTTTTCGATTTCCATCAAGATTTTGTTTTTAAAAAAACGAGACTTCTGGAAACTTCAGGTAAAAAAGTGAAAAAGTTTGCAAATTCCGGCAAAAAAACAATTTTTGGCAAAAAATGAGACTTCTGGACAAAAAATAAGAATATTTGGATTTTTTTGCAAAAATATGACAATTCTTAGTTAGCAATTTTTGATAAAGGAGACTTTTTGATATTTTTTGCATAAATTGAAACTTTGACGATAATTTTGGCAAAAGACCGAGCAATTCTCGGCAAAAAAGAGACTTGTTGGTCATTTAGACAAAATGTGAAACTTTTGTCCATTTTTGGCATAGCCATAAATCGAGACTTTGGCAATAATTTTAGTAAAAGGCTGGGCTTTTTAGCAATTTTTGGCAAAAAACGAAACTTTTTAGCAATTTAGCTGAAAAGCGAGATTTTTTGACAAAAATACAAGCTTTTGACAACTACAGAAAGAAGCAATATACTTTTTAGAATCATTATCAAAAAATTGGTACTTTTGCTTTTTCTGGCAAATGAGCGAGACTTGAGGTAATTTTTGGAAAAAAGATGAGACTTTTTAGCAATTTCGTTGAAAAACTAGAATTTTTGTCAAATAGTGACATTTTCTAACTGCTTTTGTCGAAAACCTTTTTTTTTTTTTTTGCAACATCTTAATTGAAAAAACGAAACTCTTGGGTAACTTTTCGCAATTTCAGGGAAAAAAACTTTCGATTATTTTTTGGAAAAAAAAAAGAGATTTTTCAAGAGAATTTTTGTCAATTTTGGACAAAAAGTACATACGACTTTGGCAAATTGGAAATTACTCTTTCCACCCGAAAATTCGTCATTTCTAGACGGAAAATGATAGAAAAACTTTCACCAAACACGTAAACACAGATAATACGAGTACGCGGACACGTTGAATGAAATGAGAAGAGGTGCAAAAACTTGGCATCGTGAATCGGTTACAACACATCTCTACCAAAGTATACGCGTCTATATATACGTAAAATACACTCGCTCGTGAAAAATAAACATTGCGAATAATATATTGAAGACACGTTTTCGAAATAATTGATAATACAGATATTTGGAGCTTCTTATTGTGTTCGCATATTTAAACATATACACACATAAGTGGCATACAACGCAACACGTCAGAAACGTTTCGCGAACTATTTATTAAGGTGCCTCTCGACACGATCAGCCAAATGTTTCGCAGTCGCCTGCGATGATGCTGGTGGCCAATGCTGACGATGATGGAAAGGATGCAATTTTGGCTTTGTTTAACGGTCATTATTTTTCTATTTAGATGCACATTTGTACGGTATAAAACTTCGTCCCTCTCTCGAGTGAGCGCTCGTGCCACCCTCGATCGCGTCGGTGTCAATTTAAAGAGGTCAAAACGAGCTATTATTCTCTTGTCTGTTGGTTACGTCGAATAGCAGATAGATGCGAGGAATTTTTTTTTTAAAACAAAGTTGAAATCTTGGCGTTGTTTTATTCGTTTTAATGAATCGTATGAGGTATCAAAAAATAAAACAAAACAAAATTCTGAAAAAAATCCGTTCTTGAATTAAAATTTTACGGTGGGTGGTTTTTTGGGCAAACGATATCATTCTGAAAATTTTTCAAAACGATACTAACTTAGTATCTTCCCTATATCTTTATTCATGCAATTTTCGATGGCTAAGCAAAATCCCAACCCACAAACCGGCTTTCACTCAAATTTGAGCTGTAGAGCTTCTGAAATGAGAAAAAGGACAAGAATTTGACATGCACAATCAAATGCCATTCAAACATTGCTTCCTTTCAATCTTTTAACAATTTTTGAACCTGAATGAACGATTGTCTCCTGCGTTGAGAGGACAAGGAGGCACAACTCCTCTTAGGTATAATATTATAGTCCAACCTTACCCAATTCACTCAAAAAAATTTCCAACTTCCCACCCCCTCCTCCAGCTTTTAATCTAAAAGAAATATTCCCATTCTTAGCATAATTTTCGTGTATTTCGCAAAAGCACATAAATCTATCCCATCAGCACATACATCACACAAAAATTCCCTCGTTGACCAATATTTCACGTTTACACAAATTCGCAAGCAACGAGTACAAGTAAAGCAAACGCTCGCCAAAATCCTCTTACCTAACTAATCCCATTGTTTGCGTAACACTACACACAGCTCGTATAGAACAAAAGAATAATAATAAAACAACACGTAAAATTAGTCGTGTACAATGCTAATAAATTCACGAATATTTCAAGATGTTCGCGAGCGAGTGAGCAAGCAAGGTCAGGCAACGCACGAAATTTGGAACCCTGGGAGAATGGCTGAAATAAGGCGTAAAACTTGCCACTAAATCTAACGCCAAATTTCTGAATGAAAGCGATGCCGCAGCGACGCAGGCCGCCGGGCCGCCATCGGCGATAAAACGGTGTAAAACACGGTAGAGAAAGAAAAAAAAAGAAGAATTAGTATACGTTAAATGTTGGTGAACAATGACACAAGAAGACAAATACTTCCAACGTAGCTATTACTTCGTTTAAAATGCTCACTTTAATCGTACAAATTACGACTATTATTCTTTTTCTTTTTAATAGCTATACTAGAAAATAGCTCCAACGTTAAGAGAAGGCAGAAGAAAAAAATAAAGGAAAAAACTCGAGAGATATACCTACGTAAAAGAAATAAAATTAAGAGTTGACAAATGGTTAAAGGAGAAAAAAATCATTCAAATTAAAAAAATGATGAAGCATTTGGGAAAGAAACGATTTTAGTAAACGAGTAAAAGAAGTCTTTTTTTTACGTTGGTTTGGTATGCAATTGTCATTAGAAAGAAAAAAATGTTCAACATATGATTATAAAAATATACGAACAATTAGTATCTAATCTTGGGAGCTCAATTACAGAAACACTCTAATTGAATATTTTCTGCTCATTGCAGCCCAAGGGATTTAAATAAATCTTTAGCTGATTTTAAAAAAAGATATCGTTCAAATTTTCTCAAATGAATTTGCGTCATTAAGCTGATGAGAGAGGAGGGGAAAATCTACAAATATCATGGCTAGAAAGATTTTTAAAATCTATCACAATCAACGAGAAAGAGAGACTACCTCTCCAACCAGACCAAAAAATTTTCCAATAAACAGAGAAGCTTTCAAATTTTTGCTAGAAAATTTCAAAACTGAAGCCTCCTTAAAACGTCAGCTCAAAATGCCTCCAAATTAACGAATTTGCAAAGAAGCTTTTTCAAGTCTTCCAAGGGAGGATACAACTACTCAAGAATCTTCTTCAAATCAATCTTAAAACTCTCATCCAAAAACCAATATTATATCCCCCTTGGCTCCTCAGGCCTCTTCAAGTCACTACACAACTTATTAACTACCCAAAAAATGGCCACTCTCCACTAGTACTAAAACAAAACTATCTTGAACTACTAGAATACAAAAAATTCAATCTCTGCTTTACAGATGGATCAAAAATACCAACACTTCATTCAGGGTATGCCTACTCTATTAATGATAAAATTTCAAATGTTAAAATCCATAACTGCTCTTCAATCTACACTGCCGAACTCATAGCTATTTTCCACTGCCTCTGTGATATATTCTTCATTTATGAACAGAAAATAAGTCTTTCTTAATTTAGAGTGATTCCCTCAGCTCACTAACTGCTATCCCCCTAATTCAAAATATTCATAAAACTCTATTTGATTTACAAAATTCAAACTTCTCCATCCAGTTTATATATGTACACAGCCATGTTGGAATCACAGAAAATGAAATTGTAGATGAAAATGCAAAATCTGCCACTACTCTTTCTCCTCTCACATTTATCACAGCTGACGACCTTAAATCTATCTTCACACAAAACATACTTAAGAAATGGCAAAACTTTTGGTCCCTCCAAACATTAAACAAGCTCTTTCACTAAAAAAAACTACTCATCCTTGGAAAAACCTATCTCAACTGAATAGACTCGAAAAAATCATTTTAACCAGATTGAGAATTGGCCACACAAAAATCACCCACAATCATCTCTATGAAAAGACCCCAAAACCCACATGCCAGTTCTGCCTGTCAGAACTTAGATATATCTGTCCAACACTTACTATTTCACTGTCCCTCCTTACATCAGCACAGACTATCCCTACAAATAGATGAAAGATCCCTATTCATACCAGACGACCCTTCCGAAATAAAAAAATTCTTACACCTAATTAAAAAACTTGACCTTACCAACTCGATTTAAATCTCACACGACGGGTGTATATTATAATCAAGTAATTACAAACACCCCCCCCCCCCAAAAATTGAATAATCTCAACACAGATATTCGAAAATTTTTTTCAATTTCCAAAATTTTTGAAATTGCGAATTTTATAATATTTTGGAAAAAAATACTTTTTCTGAGTTTCTCAAATTTTCTGAGTTAACACTATCAACACACTCAAATTCGCACAAGTCCTGTTGAAATGTTCCAAAAATGGATAAAAAAAATAAAATTCGAAAGATCACGTGATCACACACTATATTTACAAAAATGGATCTTCCAAAGAAGGTTCAATTTTTATTCATTTCAGATCAATTTAGATCAATTTCTCCTCTTAAAATTCAACAAATAACAAACTCGAAGAGCCCATCTCGAAATTCCACAAAAATACACGAGTTTTTGCCATCAACAAAACAGTATTTTTTCAGGTCACATTCAAACTCGTATTTCTCAACTGATGCTTTTCTCCATTTACGAATTGCACAGGCTTGTACACCGAACAGGACGGAAATTCGAACGAAATTAAAACGATTGAGGGATGAGGGATGTTTGACATTCGAATACGCACACAGGAGGAGACGATTGCCAAATTACGCCGTTTTATAAACGAAATTTAGAATAGACGAACCCCTGTGTGTTTGCAAGGGTTTGTTTACCCTCGGTCTGTAAAATTATTGAAAATTGTTTTAATATCATTGTGTGATTTGTACGATTACGATTACTTTCGAGTGCTGGGACAATTTCGAGGGTGACGTCGCCTGATGCTCGTTCTGCGATTGGTACCTTTAGCACATCGCAACTTGGAAAAAAATAAAAATTGGGAGCAAAATATCCGCCTAAGGCGCTACTTGCTTCATTTCCTCGTACCGATTTAGGTTAACATATTACACGTTGAAACATATATACGCCAAAATAAGAAACTCAAGAATGGATTTACGCTAACACAAAATAGACAGCACGATGATTACACATATAGATTGTGGCTGAATGGTCTCGCGGATGACGATGACGAAGATGAAGCGGTTAGGAGCAGGGGCAGGGGCAGCGGGATCGCAGCATGAAGAAGAGGAACCGAAGACACAGTGTGATATGCACATGTGCCGCGCTACGTCGTTTATCACGAAAATACTGGCCTTCTCGTCATTATCGTACAAGTTGTCATAAAAAATGAAACAACAAGAGAGTTGTACAACACGTTCCAACTATTCTTACAAGTTTTGTTTCAGCCAATTTATCAGGCAAAGGAGAGAATTTAGAAGAAAAAAAAGAACAGTAACAAAAAAAATGCTAGTACAAATATATCAACCGGCTATACCGCATAGTATACGAAGAATTCGAATATCGTTTGTTTTCCGAACACATCGTATTTCTAAAAAGTAACACCGTTAAGCACCCGATAAAATGTATACATCCGTTCGCGTGCCACCGCCGGCCGCGCGATGCCATGCCCGCGAGATGCGGCGATGTGGCATTTAACACGAATTTTATGTTCGCTAAACGTTGACACATCCTGTACTTTTTCATTTCTTCATAGTCGTGTTAATTTTTTTCTTAATTTTCTGCTTCCCCCTTTCTCTCTCCCTTCTCGGTTTTTTTTTCTTCTTTTAATTATTATTTATAATAGGAACGAAATACGAGTTGAAATTATAATTCGAGAAAGCAAACGAGGCCTTAGTAGACCTCCTCCATGCCTACAAAAAATGCCACTTTTTTCGCGTCAAGTACATACAATCGATCGTACGCCAGTCAAATTTTCTGCTAAATGTCAATTTGCTGGCGATACGTCGCGGAAAATGTTGCAATTAAATAACCAGACGTCTATCTATATACTTAAGGCAGTACGTGTATAGAAAGTCGCGAATACAAATTAATAATATGGATGTTTAAGAGAAATTTATGAGCCGCGAAAGTTCGCAAGAACGAATTAAACGATGTCATTGTGTCGAGCCAAGTAGATTTTTTTTCTTTCGGCAAGCCCCAAACGTTTGAAAACGGAATGAGAAAAATTTTTCGAATTACGATCGCTGAAGAAGAAGCTAATACATTTTACATACGAAGGGTAGTCTAGTTGAAAAACGAAAGCAGCGACTAATTTTTGATTGTTGTGTAAAGGAAATGATGCGATTAAAATGTTTTTGTCAGCTAATTAGGTGTTTATTTTAAATAGGAAAGTTGTTGAAGTCCACGATACATAGATGATGGTTGTTGTGCCTCATAATACACCGAGGAATGCGCAATTCGGTTGCCAAAGATTGAGAATTTTTTTTAGATTAGTATCGTACGATTACATAGTCTTTGGAAGTGTGAAGTGGGGAGAGAGGGAAGGGGTCAGAAGAGACTACGCTAGAGGCGTTGAAGTACAAGAAAAAAATTGAAATTCGAATTAGGTACACTGATCGTGAGATGGATATAAAATGAAGATAACAGTGATTCTTCATTTCAGAAAAATTTGATCAAAAAAGTCAGCTCAATTTTTATATGAAAAATTGCAACATCGCCATTCGATCACTTTCAACCATGGAGAAAAAATTTCATTTCCACCCTCTCATAAAGCTCGTGATTTGATAACCACCGAGTGTACAACTCATCGTCTATACATCTGCAGATGAGAATATTGAGATTTCACTCCATTTTTGACCCAGCAAACAGAGAAAAACCCGAGAATTTCCCATCTTGAAAATCATTGAGAAAACCACCGTCTTCGTCGATCAATAATTGAGAATCACATTCTCGGAAACTTTTACCTCTGCAACTGCAAGAAATGAATAAGGTTAAGATTCTGAAATACTAATCACAAATTTGAACGAGAAGGAGTATACCGACTAAGAAAACAATTCAAAAAGCTTATCAAAATTGCCAATCAGTCAACTCATTGGTCACCAACAAAAAAATTCAAACGGAATGGTTCTGGTAAAAAATTCAAACTCTCTTTCAATTATCTATTCCATATAATACATTTGTTGACTTTTATCTCGACACAAAAAAAGTAGCGTCATAAATACATACATACTTAACCCATATCAAATTCACCCTGCCCTCGTATTTTATTATCAAAATAGGTATACCGCGAAAAATTGCTATACTTTCCAACACATGTTTTCAAATACATACTATACAGTTCCAAAGCAGAAAGCATATTCGCACATAATGTACGTATCTCTTACTTCAGATAATGATTTCAACGAACCAGATAAAACCCCACAAAACTAGCACGAAAATTACATCAAAATGCAACTTATAATTAAGCTTTATACTGAAAAAAATTAGTAATGCACATGGTGTTCATTTTTTCTCAAAAGCCGAGGAAAAGGAAACATTTAAAAATTTGTTTATCAATTTTCAGAAAATATTGCAATACTATTCAATATTCAGAAAATATTCTATAAGGTGACGAATCACCACGGGAACAAAGAATGACACCAACCAAACACGGTGCTATCGAACAAATTTCACTCAATTATGCGATAGGGAAACGTGAGGTGAAGAGGGTTTACATAGAATTTTTTGAAAAAGATAAGACCTTAATTGCATTTTTATATTGACTCATTGATGAAAAAAAAGCTAAATATCGTGAAAACTGATTCAACCGGAAATGATTTCGAAAAATTGAGATTTTCAAACCATAAAAAATTAGATACGACCATCAAATACGTATGTATTTGTAAATAAATCAGATTGAATAAAAAAGCCACCAAAAGCTCCTGAACTACGTTTTAGGCAGCATTGATTGAAAAAAA
Source organism: Planococcus citri (assembly GCF_950023065.1). Lineage (NCBI taxonomy): Eukaryota > Metazoa > Arthropoda > Insecta > Hemiptera > Pseudococcidae > Planococcus > Planococcus citri. Next base: position 29,721,878 of record NC_088678.1, on the reverse strand, counting down.
ATTTCAATATGAGTGAGTGTCCACTTTACTTACCAAATTCTGAGCTGCCAAAATTGATTTATTAGATTTTTGACAATTTTTTGATAATGGTGAAAATATGAAATTCGGTTCATACATTCAATTTTACACTGACCCCCTTCCTCTTTCAATCGATTGTTATACCATTTTCGAGGAAATCTGGAGCCTCCAGCAAAAGTTGGGTTTTCTCCAGAGTCCAGATATTTTTTTTAAAAAACACTTTTTCAACTCGTCACCTCAGATTTGCAATTCACCTGTCATGTCACTATTGATTCGGAATATCGAATTCACGGCAAAGATGAAATTTTCAGCTGCCGAAATTGATTACAACACCTTCTGGAACAATTCGAAATTGCTGGAGAAAAGTGAACTTTTGCTGTAGAATCCAGGTGGACTCGAAAATGATGGCAATAGATTTACGAGGGTCGACTTCAAGTAATACGTACAACAGGTTTTGAGTAAATTGTAACAAAAATTGACGATTTTGGTATAATTTCAAAATTTGGGACTTTCAACATGTAAAAAAATACACTTTTTTTCTCGTCACCTAGGATTTTCAGGGATTTGCCAATTTCAATTCGGAATCTTCAACATGACAGGATTCGATTTTCAGCTGCCGAAATTGATTACACCTTCTGGAAAGATTTGAAATTGCTGGACAGAAGTCACCTTTTGCTGTAGGCTCCAGGTATGCTCGAAAATGATGGTATTCGATTGGGGGGGGGGTCGACTTTTAAAAGAAAAAAATTGAAGAGCTTTATTCCAAAGTAGGTCGTCATTTTTTTCTCCAAAAAATGCGTTAAAAATTTTTGATACTGAAATTTGTTCTGTTTCCAAAGGTCTGGCACATTTCCTTTCTTTGGCGACATAGAACAATTTGCATTGTAGAAAAATTTACTTTGAAAAAGCGATCACTTAACCAACTTTTGAAGTAAAAAATCTCCGTAAAACATGTTTTTAAAAAAAATGACTTGACCCACTTTGGAATAGAGCTCTTCAATTGTATCTATCTACACAACGTTTTAAAAAGTTACCTATTGTGTGAAAATGTATCGAAATTTTTTTCTAGGTATGCTCAAGTACATTCATTTCGATGTTACCAATCTTTTTTTTTCATTTCCAAGGTTTTGATGCTGGTACAAGTGAGAGGGGGAAAATCTCAAAATTTCAAATTTTAACCGAATTTTCGAGATTATTCCACGAAATTTTTCGGACGATCGCGATCCGTGAGAGAAAAAAAGAGTTGGAAACAATTTTATTTTCCAAAGAATGACTCTCCTCAACTTTCCATCAAAACTGCTAAAAAAAACTAATCATTTCAAGAGGAGAACAAATCATTCTTCCAATAAGACCATTTATTACGAAGCAAAATCTGCCATGCAATTTAAAATTCGTAAGGTCATAGCTTTCTTATCATCGATTCATCGATTGAAACAATTAAGATTGAAAAATTTACGTAATTTCGCTACAGCTCTTAGATAGCAAAAATTACTCAACAAATTTGAAACCACACGAAAAAGTTCTACACCGCTCAAATTAAAGGAGGCGTAATTTTTTCAAGTAGGTCAATACCTAATATTTCATTATCACTTCTACGAGTACGTCCAAAACAACGGAAATTTCAAGTAATAAAAATTCCCAGTTGAAATGACAAATTTTGAGGGAAAAAAACATGCAAAAACAAAAACCACCAACGAAATGTATGACTAAATTCATAATTTGAAACACATTTGGCATTATCTCCAACGGATACATCACAACACAGATATTAAAAAAATTATCAGTAAAATAGTAATTCGTGAATATAGTCATCTTTTGCGAGAATCGTGTAACTTATGTAATTGAATCAAAAAACGAACCAAAATAATAAATTTTCCTACGTAACTTGCGTACGTCTAGTTCACAGAATACATCGAAAAAATCCATCAAACCAGCACTGCACACTGCACAGGCACCTTTACGTCAACTTTTTGGAAAATTGGGAAAAATCCAAACGGCCGGAATTTTTCAAAAATTACAGTCCAGTTATAAAATAATACTATTCGCAATACATCGGAATTTACGTCATGAAACGTACACAAATACGCCATTGAATTTCCCTAATTTACTTTAATACATATTTTAAAAACATTTAGGTAAATACTCGGTAACGTGATCGTGATAACGAGTAGCAATTTAGATGGGCAAAAAAAAACGTCGATTCTCCCACCACTATTAAAATTTATCGCGAAATTTCACGATACCGTTGCAAAGTCTCACAGTAAAGGCCTGATTAGTAATTACGAGCGAACTTGTCTCGCCAATTAATTGTTCTCGTACTTGCACCTTTTCAACGCTGATATCGATTAGTAAAAACAAAGTATTAATAAATAGAGAACCTTCTGTGCTAATTATCTTTTCGCGATTTTTCTCTTTTTTTTCGCAATTATTATCAATCACACGTTTATAATACTTCGGTATACCGATCGGAAAACGAGTTCGAATCATCGCGCTGTGTTCACCTTTCGTTCGGCAGAAAGACAATCATAATTTTTCGTAAAAGTCGCGTCGTCGTCGTCGTCGTCGTCGTTGATCGTTCCATCGAATCGGCAAATCTCGTACCTAGATCCAGTGCACGATGACGAATTATCTAAAACTCGCGTACAAAAGCTCGAAAAATAATTGTTAATTAGTAATATTCGTGTATTTTGTTTAGTGCCGCTGTACTGTTGAGGAGAAAACATCGTTCGCTCGCGTCGTCGTCGTCGTGGCCTAAACCGTTGGTCGGAATTATTTACGAGATAAGAGTAAAATAATAATAAGTAATGTGTGCGGCAGTCTCGAACGCGTAGTTAGTCCATTATTTGTAAGTTATTTTAAGGATCAGTTAAAAGGGCACGACGCTACAGCGCCGACGACTATACAACTGTGCTACTGTAATCGCATATGTACGTCTAAGTACACCGACTCTGACAACAGACGTTTTTTCTACATACATACACTCATTCGATGACCCGATCAAGATTGTCTGTACTTCCTGCGTCTTCCGGATTACGCTCCAGAGACGTGGTGATGGTGTCGTATCGACCACTGTTCAAAACGACTCCGATATTTCAATCAAGGTATGTTCCACGACTCCTCGTATTCTTCGATTCTTTTTAGAAAAAATTTCACGTTTCGGTTCCTTCGGTGTCTCTTTTTGCAATTCCGCCAAAAAAATTCGCAGATTCCTATAATTTCTCAAAAAATGTCGTCAATTGTATTCGAATTAATTGATAATAATAAGGCAAAAAAGTACATCTATTCTACGTAAAATCTACTTATGTAACACTCTCATAATCATCCACAAATGCAGTTCGAACGAATCGTTCTCAAACGACACTGCGTTAATTTGAACATCTCCACATATGACGAATACTTTCCATCGTTCCGTTGAAATAGGGTTAAATGGTCCGTACCGAAAACGAAAATCTGCCGCCGGATCATGTACAATACTTCCCTATCTCTCTTCGAACGAACCCACACACGTATATAATACACTCCTCCAAAAACGCCGTACTCGTATATCCGCACCGCGAATGCGAGCGAGGAACACCTATCGTTTGAATTATTGTTTTCTCTCACCCGTGTACTCTCCGCATCACACGTTGATTAAGTAATTACACCGGCGAACCTTTGTGATCTTGATTAGCAAGTCGAGATAAACGCTACGACGAGTCGACGACGACGACGACGAAAACGAAAACGGACTCGTCTCTCCGCCACATTCTACACATTCTCTGCAACATCTTCTAATTAAACGTATTTTCAAAATAGTACCTACCTACCTATGCGTATACTCGAAACAGTTCAGCCTACACACATTAGGCCTACAAAACTCGTACCTACAATCTACATACGAACACATCACCACATCACTTTCTCGTCGTCTCTCACTCGCACACCGCAATCTTAATGAAAACCTACAATCCTTTCTAGTACCTACAAGGAAATTAGTCTTAAGGTTGCGCAGGAAAAGCGGCGATATAGAATTGAAGAATCGAGGGAATGTTTTCTTCGTTACGACAGGATACAGTTCATTTCCCTAAGAAAATAGGAAACGTCGAAGATGTTTAATTTGAATTCTCTGTGTTCGTTTATCATCGTTATACTACCCATAATCATCATCATCTTCTTCTTCTATCGTATTTCGGAAATTATTTCATTCGATGATTGAAAAATACGCCACGGTGAGCCAACGTATCTCTCAATCCAGCCCCCTCCTCTCCCCTCCTCGCAAATCAATTCCTCCTCTTGTCTCGTCTCCATCTATAGTTGTATACTATAATTTCTTCGATTTGTAATTAGTTCTGGCTGGCCAAAGCGACGATACATTAAATTAATAATTTTTTACAACGAATCATTTGCTACTGTTGTTGTTGTTGCTGCTGCTGTTACTGCTGCTTCCGATGTATAGCATGCAGTTGCTGAGTTCTGATCCAGATGAGTACGTACTCGGAAAAGCGATTTATTTTTCGAAGAAGACAGGATGATGGGTATGGGATGGGGAAGTGGAAAGAGAAAACGAAATACAAAAACAAGAATGGATTTAATAAATTCGTATCATTATCTAGATAATACGAGCACAAGATTCGATAAGTATTATCTTCTGTTTAATTGCCATTGATATCGGGCAATCAGTGAAAATGCTTCGAGCATTGTTAGGGAACCATTCGCATCACGTATGCAACAAGTTTCGGTTAAATTCAGCAGTACTAATTTTCAGTGTCTCGAACGAGAGTTTTCGTTTATTGAAATCAGGTAAGCTATTTCAGTTTTAAGAAATATAAATTTGGTACAACCAAATTTGATTGTACCAAATTTGATTTCGAGCATGAATCGATTTATAAAATCTTTGATTTCGGAATACAAATTTTGAAAAATGGGAAACGAAAATGAAGTTGAAAAATAATCCAACTGGTATTTTGAAACAAACTTCAACAGACCCATATCTCCAGTAGCTTTCAATCAATGAAAATCTAAACGATCGCTCAATTCAATTTTCAAAGTCGAGGCATTCTGTTCCAACAAAATTTGGGAATCAAAATTGAAAATAATGCATTTCTTCTTTAGAATAAAAATGCCAAATTTCAATGAAAATTCTCAATTTTATGTAAGTATTGAAAATCAAGAAAACTTCTTGCTTTTAAGCTCTTTTCAAGTTTTTTGTGCCTGGTACACAGTACGATGGGTCCTAATCTCATTTCTGTTCCAAATTTTGAAAACAATGTTTATGATAAAATTTTAAGATGAAAAAGCACGATTTTAGACACTACATTATGCATACAAGTAAGACTTCTTTTTTTGAAAGGGCAAAGACCAAAATTTTACACGTCAATTTTTCGTTTTCAGGATGGATTTTTTGTGTGTGTGGGGGGGGGGGGGGCGTCGATAATACAATCACTATTTCAACTTGTCGTTTTTCAATTTCAAACTTCTTTAGAGTTTTCAATGAAATTTTCATTATAACTTTCTACTTCCCACAAAAATCACTCGAAATATAAGAAAAAAATGTGTTTCTACTCGCGAGCAGAAAATTTTTCAAAATTTTCGCAATTCAACATTTACTACGGGAGAAGATTTGAAAAATTATCAAAGCTTGATTTGAGTTTTTTGATCACTTCTTGCTTGAGAGTGGTTTCCATTATTTTATTAATTTTTCAAATCGAAGCACCAAAATCTGAGTTGAAAGGTACTGAAATCCGAAATTAAAAATTCGTACTTTTTCTTTTCCGAACCTTCTGAGCAGTTCTCCCTTACCTCACAAAACAACAAATCCATCATTCAAAATGTTCAATTTCATAGATTATGATCTTGAACTCTGTACCTTTTTTCCTCGAATTATAAACGCCAAATCTTATTTCTAAAAAGCTCATTTTTAATTGCAAGATAGTACGAACCCGAACGTTATCAATTCTCTACTTTTGAAAAAAACAACTTTCCAAAAATTTACTCGGAAAGAACAATTGGTCGAATTGCATGATTATTGGTTAAAAACATTTAGCAGTATTTTCTCTTTCGCAATTTCATCGAAACTCTTTCACTTGAAACAACCCACTTCATTTACACGTAAACGCATAATTTTCGTCAACAGAAAAAATATCAATTTATTCAACGTAAGTATCATTCGTGATAACCCACAGGTCAGGTCAATAGCGTCCAGACTCGTAAAAGGTCTCCACTCGTCTACCGAATACGCGGATTTCATCAAAGAAACGCTCATCGCGCACTCTTTCCTCTCTAACCTTGAAATCCACAACATATGATTCATACGAGAATACCTCGAATCGGAATCTCGGAATGTTGACCAAACAAATGTGTGACTTTAGATAAGATTTATCAATTCGCGACTAATGGGTTATATTTTCTTCCTATGTTACAGAAATATGTCTGCGAAGCGGAAATCACCGCCTTCAAAGTTACCAGAAGGATCGGAAATATCGACGTCTGATAGGATGACCGATACGGTGGCGACTACGTTACGTAACAGCCACAGCCACAGCCACGTCGTCGATACGAAACAAGACAATGATTCTAGTCTAGAAGAGCACATCTTGCGCGGACCCAGTCCCAGTCCTAAGCGTGCCGAAGAGAACGCATTTCCTTATAAGATGTCTCCGACCTCGGAAACCTCGTCGGCGATCGCGTCCGGCAGCGAATACGAGGATTTCTACAGCAACGACGAAGACTGCGGTAATTCGCCGTCGCAGAAACGTCCACGAACGCATATACCGGCGACGGATTTTAGAAATTTCGAAAACGGTTTCGCCTATTCGACGTACGATCCTACCAGTCCGCTGTTTTTGGGCGGCGTACCGACCCCCTTATCGTCGCTGCTCTCGCTACAACAGCAGCATAGCAATTACGAAAGATTACATTTAAACAATAATAATACCTTATATAATAATAATAACGAACAAAATTCCGTATGCGGTACGAACAATAGTCGAAATTCCGATACCACCACCACGAATACCAATTCCAGTAAGAAAAGCATGGAAGACGTGCTCAAGAAGCTCACATCCAAAATGAACGATAACTCGATAAAAGAAGAAAGATCGTCGCATTCCCCGTCGTCGAAGCGAAGGTAAGAAATTTTTTTCTTCATTAAATGCTCATAATATACTCGTACTTAACAGACTTAAATTAATGTCAAACTGATATTCTGCCATTAAGTAGAAGTATCTACCGAAGAAAAAAAAATCATAAATTTCACACAAAAATATTTCCTTTCTGCTTCACCTGACTTCATTTGAGAACTCGCAAGTTGACCTAAATCAGCAAGAACCAAAATGACCAGTTCTCAACTATGAGGGATGAAATTGAAACATAATGTAAGAGATGACGAATTGATAGATAGTGGGATTTTCAGCTCGATTTTTTTTTTTTTGATTTAATTTTTTGGGGGAAAAAGTCAACATTTTTCCAAATTTTTTCATTTCTCAAAAAAAAAATTAGCAGAGATTTGTAAAAAAATTGATTTTTTTCAAATACTTACGTATTTACGTACAAAATTATGGAAAATTTTCAAGTTTCATTCATAAAAAAATGGAAAGCGAAGAAATTTTTTCAAAAATTCTGATTTATTTCTAGTGGAAAAAATGGGGTTTAATATTTTTTTTACAACTATTTCAATTCCAATTATAAATCATCTAGGAAAAAAGAGCGTTATACGAGGCCGAATTTCATATAACTCAGAAAGGTGATCAGAATACAATGTGTTTGAAAAAATTACCCAGTGAATCAAAAAAATATCAGAATTTTCAATATTGAAAGTCTATAATATTCCTGACAGGAGGGGGCAGTTAATGCTAGATTTGTATTTGAGATACCTATTATATGAACTTCAGATCGTACAAGAACGTTTAGATCATCACCATCTAAAAATTAAAACTAACCGACACACAAAAATCGTGAAACGAATTCAATCCAATTGCACTTGAAGCTATGCTATCTTTTTCTCCAAAATTCCTGCGGGAAAAAGGTCAGCAGGCAACAAAAAATAATACCTACAATTAAACCGATCCCATACACAAAATTCCAGATACAAAATTAAAAATTTCCAATATTGATAAAACTCGTAAGATATCTCTCATTTTTTGAAGCCCGAGAGAAAAAAACAAATCCAGAAAAAGGAAAACCAAAACAATGTACCAAATTCATAAGTACCTATCAAATAAAATTATGCAAAAATGACCCATGGGCCATATTGTATGTCACAAGGTCGTTACATTTTGAAACTGAAACGATCTGTAAAAATCGAGACGAGTAGGTAAATAACATACTTAATTACGATGCAATCACGTATAGCCAATAAAATATCGAATACTTCCCTCATTCGTAATTGACGATTTTTTTTTCTCTCGTATCAACTTTCGTCACAGGTAATTGATTTCAAACTAATCTATTATAATTTGAGCAATGTTTACAATGGAAGATTACACTGATGAGTTATACAGGCGTTCATTATACGAGAGATAACATAAAATTAGGCACGATGTATTTCAAATACATACATACTATTATAATGTAATTTTAATTCATCGTGCATCCATTTTAAATTTCGTACATAAAACGCGATTAGAGAACGCAATAAAAGCAATAATTAAAATTTTAAAATACAAATTAAAAAAAGAAGAAAAAAAAGAAAGAGAATTATTATAAAGATTCTGATACGTTCTATAATAATGCAGTGAAGAGCAAGTACAAAATTTGTATAAACTTAATTGTTCTTAAATCGACAATATTTTTTGACCTCTAAAAAATAAAAAAAAAAGAATCACATAAGAGCGGTCCAAAGTTCTAGCATCATAATAAAGAGTTAATTTGTATAGGTAGAGTGTGAACAAATGCAGATTTTTCGATTGTATTTTATCATCGCGAATTTTTTTTTGTCTGTAATTTCGTTTCTTCTCGCGTTAAAATAAAAAAAAAAACGATAGAGATAGCGAGTATGTGGGTGATTATTATAAATACACTACACACGCCAATTTTTCTCTCTTTTTACTTAACCAAAGTTCAGCTCGGTTGGTACTTTAGAATACATTTTGGCTGCGGCAGCGACATCAGGTGGTGGTTGTATGGTATGCGATTGTTATTTCAAAACAACGAAAAAAATGTAATTTCGCTGAAAAAATTCGAAAAAAATTGGCATCCGCGACAATCATATTTTCCGGAGACTATTGAATCATTTTCAAAAAAAAACCATTCCTATAGAAAAATCTCCAATTTTATTCTCACTTCTTTTGTTTAAAAACAAAAAATGGAACTTGCGACATTCGAGTTTAATTAACACGTGTTGAGAGAGTATATCAAAAGTTACCCACAACTACGGTATAGATGTTGAATGAAAAAAAAAGAAGCAAAAACAGGACAAGAGCAAATCGAACGAATACAATCATCATTTATTCATCGATGATGTAACATTATTACAGCGGTCGAGCGCAGTCTAAGGGGGCGAGAAGCAAAAAGGAGAGAGCTGGTCCATACATTTTATCGAAATTGAAACATTTTTTAAAAAATGTTTGCGTGGGATAAAAAAAAAGGGCGAAAGGATGGCCACAGAATTGGGTAATTTGTTGTTAAGGGGTTAGCGATATGGGAAAGAAAGAAGAATAAAAAAATACAAGTGTACCGAGCTTTTACCAAACCGACTAGTTCGTTTCGATGATGACCCTCGCGCAAGTTTCCAATTCGTTCTCTGGAGAGCCATGAATAAATAATAAACGGAAGTTTCGGTTTCGGAGACAACGAAACAAACGAGTTAGTATTAGAAGAAAAAAAAACATATACAGTAGATCGAATTTATGCTACTTTATTCCAAAGAGCTGCCCTGAGTGGTATTGCGTTGTTTTTTCAACCACCACCCCTCTCTGTTCTCTTCATTTTTTACGTAGTACCTACTTGGAATTTAAAGTGTCCAGTTGAATTGTAAAATATACAATAATTTGATTCGCACATGCAAAAAAAAAAAAAAATCACGATAACGTAGCTAATCACCTATACTATGGGTTGAAAGAGAAAGAGCTAAATGACATTTTCAGAAATTACGAATTACCATCCTGTCGATCAAAATTAACAGGATCGAGAGTGATTTTCATGGGTCAAACAATAAACTGGATTTGAATCGAAATCCAGAAGTTGAAATGATTGAAATTCAAAAAAAAATCCCAAATCAACGAAGAAATTGACTAAAAAATTGATAAAATTTCAATCATTTTTGAAAATTATAAGAGATGAACTGATGATGATTTGAAGTCATCAAATAGCAAGAATTAATCCGATTTCTTCACCGATTCATCCTCTACCTCTGGACAAAACAAGGGTCGATTTTCAATCCCTCCCAACGCAAATAGAGTACCCAAATCGATCACAATAAATATAAAAATTAAAATAATTACTTCTCATAACAAAAATATTCTAACGCGTCATATTCAACTCGTAAATTACCTTTTCTGTTACAGCATTTCAGCCAACAACTCGTCCGACCAAAGCAAATTCCATCACGATGGCATCGATCCTGCACTACTGAGGTTACTCCAGTTCCAAATGAAGTCGAACTCTGATTCATCCGATCCGGCCACCATCGCTGCTGAACAAGACAAACAATTAAAAGATTGGATATTACATTTGGAAAAAGTACGAGAGAAACTGGCATCTCAACAGGAGCTTTCTCAAAATAATAAGGTAAGCTTTTAAAAAAAGCAACTATCGCATGCATTAATATTTTCTAAAAAAAAAAATAATAAGTATCTGCTCAGTTATCACGGCTACATCGTATACTATAAATAATATGGGTAAGCAAAATCTCAAACGTATCGAGTAATCCGGAGAGGAAAAACTCCGGCTAACTTATTCGTCGAATGACTAATTTACTCAACATATACTTCTTGCGTCAACTTCACCAAATTCGTTATGCTTGAAGATATTAAATACTCTAAATACATTATACACAACTGGGCAAACCTTTTGAAAAAAAAGGCACGCAGAAAAAAAAACACACCGAAAAGAACCGAGAGAAAAACGAACATAATCAGTAACTACGGTACGTGCACAAGATGTGTATAAATAAATTTAATAAAAAGAAAATTATTTTATAAGGACCTCCTGCAGACCTCGTCGAATAAGAAAAAAAAAATCTCACTAAAATTTAATCACATAAATGGCTTTTTTTCTTTCACATAATTTAAAAATCTATTAAGTTAAAAATGTGGGAAAATGCAAAAAAAAGAGAGAGGAGAAAAAAATGAGAGAAAAACTACATCCTTATATAAAAGTCGCGAATTATAAAAACGACGTCGACGACTACGACTACGACGGACATCTGTACAAAATAAAGAGACTCGTAAGGTCTTTTGTCAAACCTCAAGTTCGCATAAAAGGATTTAAAACGAATTAATACGGTCTAGAAAATACGGCAGTAATTATTCGGAGAGCTTGAAATCAATTAAATTCAAAAGTCCGAGAGTAGGGTGAACATTAAGCGGAAGGTTTTTCTTTCGCTTTGAACATTCAAAAGGCGAAAGAAAAAATATATAAATCTTGCTTTTTGGACAAACAAAAATCCACTAGCACTTTGATCGCCCGAATAAGATGGAAGGTATAGCGTAAATAAAAATAAAAAGAATCAACCGTCAAAAGATTCTTTTTTAGCATAGCCTACAGTACCCGAACTATACGTACGCGTATGAATGAAAAACTCTAAACTTTTCCATGTTTAAAACTACATGGGTACTTGAAAATTATACAGCTTGGTTCTGAAATATTAAAAAATTCATTTGTAACGAACGTTTTTTTGACGAATAATGGTAGAAATCTTCAGCATTGTTCGAGAGAACGTGAAATTCCCAAGGAATAAAATTGTCCAGAATGATGCTACTGGAAGGCCAGATCGGACTGTACAGAAAAAGAGAGGGGCTCAGACTCTTCATTCGTGAATAGAAATTATGAGCCGTTTAGGAAATGCTAAAATGCTGTAAAAAAGGAATTTGTGCTCAGGAGATGAAGCCAGGTCAATAATTAGTCTGAAAAATCAACTGATTAGGAAAAAAAAACTCCTCTGCATCCATATCCATACAATTTGAACCAAATTTTCTGTACTTGAGATAAATTAGTGTTCATTTTTATCTCAATATACGAAAAACAAAAGATACACATGGTCACGTGACTCAATCAGGACGAGAAAGAATGTAAAAAAAAACGATGTACAAGATAATAACCGTAGCCCGTAGCATAAGACTATTATCTGATAAGGTGAACACGATAGGAAATGTTTATTAAATACCAAGAGGTCAACAAGAATTAATTTCAAGTGGAAAAAGCCTCTCATCTTATCGTACACGGAAAAGGTAATCTAATTTGTCGCAGCAAGAGGGGAAAAAAATAACGAAGAAATTGAAAAAAAAAATCAAAATCAAAATCGTCGAAATCGGCATGCCGCTGGGGCAGCAGCACCGTCGGCAGCACACATTACAAACGCATTATGCTCTAACGAAATTTAATTCCGACGAAGAACAAGTGGCAAAGTGGACTAATTGAAGCGTAAACAGAATTAATAAAAGGGGTAAAAAGTCAAACGGAATCGAATATCAATTCGTATTTAAATGAAAGCAGGGGTTCGGTAATTAAAGTCGAAATACAATATAAAACATATGTCCGAGAGTCCTTCATGAAGTGTTGCCCCTACACGAAGAGCTCTAGCGCGCCCCTAAACGCGTGAAACCTTTTGCCAGAAAGGCACAATAAATCATAACAGCTAAAGGAAATATTATTGCATTATGACACCCTTTTGAAAAGCGCCTTTGGTTTGTACGTATAGTATAAGAAAAAGGGTTGATGTTTGGATGTGCGGTGAATGGCGTCGCGAACTACCCGATTTTTTTCCTCTTTTTTCGGATACTTTTTTCCACCGACCGATACAGCTATCCCTTTAGAACGACGCGGTCGCGCAACATCATCATCCCCGAGTAAAAATACAAATTGAACGCTTCCTAGTGACAAATCCGGCTTAATTGTGTTTTAATTTCTATTCCACGTATTTGAAGGTCTCGGCAAAGGTTTGAAAATTTTTCGATACATCGAATTATAATCTCGTATATTTGGGAGCGATATAGAAAGCAAGTCTACGAAAAAGGAAAACACTTATAAAATAATGATTGATTAGCATTTTCTCCAATGTTAACATTTGCTCTCCTATACTACGAGTATGTTGTTTCACCGTGTGAGACTTTTATACGTGTTAAGAGTAGGTATATTAATGTATTTGATGGCGCGATCGTAAAACATATCAGGTTAAAGAATTTGTTAATTTTTGGCAACCTCGAACGCATTATTTTTTATTTATTCTTCATGCTCGATAAAGTCTCGCTGTTGGAGATTTTATCAAATGGAAAATTTACACGTCAGATTGAGCATTTTCTTGATTTTGAAAATAATGAGTCGCGGTGCCAACAATATTTTTTTTGAGCTATTTAGTGATTTATGCAGCTCGTGTCGTTTATTATTTGAAAAAAAAGAACAGAAAGAAGACACCTCAATTTAAAAATAGGTTACGAAATTACATTGTACTTGAGGTTTCATTCGACCTTATCGAGTGTTTAATTTGGTTTTACACGTTTTAACGGTAAATTAAGCCACCTTTTCGTCTGGTAAAATTTAGAATTGGGGGAAATTTTCGAAAATATAAGTCTCAGTTCCGTAGTCACCCAACAATAGGTATATTCTTTGACACGAAAATTTACATCGATTCATATTTTTATGAACTTGACCCCAAAATAGGTATAATTAAGTTGATAAATTTTCAAATTCAAATCGAAAAAAAAAATATATTCTGAATGGCTCGATGATCATTAATCAAGCCCCCCCCCCCCCTTCCATCCTCCATACATTCACAACAGAAATAGAGTAAAAACTAGAGTTAACTACAAATAAAGCAAAAATTTTCAATATATGTACCTTTTACTTCTGATAAAAGTCCTTCGAAGCGAAATCGAATTTCATCGTGGCTTACGTATGGTAATCCAAAAGTCTTCACAGCTTTACACAGAGAGCCCAATTACTTTAAGGAAAGAAAAAAGTGATTGAAGTAACCTTTTTAGTTTGAAAATTAACCAAAATGTAACAAAAACTATGGAAAAAAGTAACCAAAAGTGGCCAAAAACTACAAAAAAATCACATAAATGACTCATTTTTTGAGAAAAATTTCAATTATTCGTGAATTTCCATCTTTACTCGCTTTTATCAAAGTGATGAAATTAACTCATTTTGGATTTGGAGGAAGGCGAAAAGTCAAAAACAGAAACGCCGAATAAAAAAGAAGAGTCGACTATTGAAGTGACAATGTGACCCTTAAAAAAAAGTTTCGTCTTTCTTTGATGCCACCCATCGTCGGGGAGAGTACTGAACCAAACTTACACCCGAGTAGTCCTGACCAGGGGCCCTTTCCTGTGCAGGACTACGCGGATGTAAGCGTAGTTCAGCACTCAACTGGCACTGGGGCAAAAGCTTTGAAAAGTTGATGATTTAAAAACTCAAAACATCATTCTTGATGCAAGAAATGATTTTTTGTATGGCTAAAACATTTCAAATAGTTTTCAGGAAATTTTAGCAGGTTATCTTTGAAAAAAGAAATAAAAAATTCACAATTCTTCAAAAGTAGAACAACATCCTTCTCAATTGGTACTTTTTTATGGTCATTTTCCAAATTTTGTATTTTTTTTTTTGCAATTATTCTTCAAATTTTGAGGCAAAACATCGTAAAAAGTAATCTTGTTGGGCTCCCTGCGATCAGCAATCACCGTCGCTCATTTCTGTACCTGAAAAAATCATAAGAACAACGTTAAAATCAACCTTATGATTTCTCATCAAATATTTAGGTACCTAAACGAATCGATCTGCATTATTTACAAAAGTACATTCAACCGTACTGCAGACAAGACATACCAAACAACTCAAACAAAACGACAACAAATTACAAACGCTTTCACCTGGTTAAATGTTAAACGTGTGACAATACAAACAACAAAATTCATTGGACCGACGAACAGGTATGTTGGCCAGTGAAAAATGAAAGCAGAATAATAAATGATTTGATGTTCGCCATTGTGTGCGATATAAAATCCTACGCACACCCACCTGTATGCACAAGGTAAACTGACTGTTTCTCCTCCTGTGCTTTTTACCTTGTCCAATCACAATACACCTTTGTTCAATGTTGACCAATCTACTGTGCTGTTGAACGATTCTCCGGCCAGTAGGTACAATGTTGGCTTTCTTTTGTAAGTTGTTCTTTGTTGTTGTTTTTGTTTTGTGATGGAAAAAAAATACCAGATAATATTCTCTTTTGTTGGCTTTGAATGGGAAAAGAAAAACCACGTTGTTATTATGCAGCGTTCTATCGTCTTTTTATTCTTGTCATAGTTGCATTAATATAATGTTTTGTTGAAATAATGAGTTCTTTTTCGCGTTTTAAAACTTTAACCATGGTCCTATTATTTTTTTTCATTTTAGTTATTGTTCTTTTGTCATTTTTGTTTACTTGTTACTTTTGTTTTTTTTTCTTCTTCATTTTGTCAAGTAAACTCTTTTCTTTGGAAACGTGATGACCGAAGAAGCGGTTGTAAAAATAGTGATTTTTATGCAGGCTACTATACCTTCTATATGAGTATACGTGTTCAGGCACTTTTCGTTTACACGAACGTTGGTTTACTCTTGAATTTAGCGAAATTATTACGTAAAATGAAGACACCTCTTTACAAAAGCTTCAACTTGAATATGAGTATCTCGTACGAGCAGTCCATTAAAAGCTATACATACCTAACTAGGTAAGGATGAACTCAAATTTACAAAAACGAAATCTCAGTATCTCAAACATAATTTGATATTTAAGATACCATCATTTACTCTGACGATAGCACCATATTAATAGATATTAAAAGGTACCAAATATCGACACCCTCCTTAAATCCGACCCCCCTCCCCTCCCCTCTAACTCGCCTGATGCCACAAAATTTTTGGAAAGACATCATTTTTCTTATACTTTTTTCACAGAAAAAGCGAATGAGACCAAAATCACCATGGTAAACCCAAATGGTGAGAAATGAAAAGCAAAAAACGAAAATCAGAAAGTCAACATTAAATTTTCAATTTTGTTCGAAGTGAGCTTGTGAAAATAGTTTTTGGCGGATAAATTTCGTGCTAATTTTTATTTAAAGCTGACACTTGAACGAATAATTAGTGCTAAGTAATTACTTTTTGGATAATTTCAGCGGTGACTTTTCAAATTTCTGGCCAGAGTTACTTTAATGAAGTGCCCTAAATTCGACCCCCCATTGTTTTGGCAATATCAAGATTTTGTTTTTTGCTACAGACATGCCAAAAGATAAACCAAAATCGTAAGAAATGGACCGAAGTTTCCGGTAAAATGTTCTAAGGTACCTTTGTGTTGATATGTCAAGTAATAAGTATCTGTTTTAACGTCTTCAGACTTTGAGTTTGGTGTTTTTTTGCTCATTTTTAAATTTTAACATGTTTTTTGAGGGGGTCGATACTAGGGTCACTTTTTTTTTGTTGAATTTTTGAACTTTTTCGGAAAATGTAAAAAAAAAGATAGTAAATGAAAATGTTGGGTCTTGGGGCTTTGGGATGTTGAAGTAGACATGTCAAGCTATCGTTTAAGCCATCACCGACATTTCCAGCTCAATTCGGCTCCGAGAAATTCAAAAAATAAACTAGGGGGTCGATAATTGGTACCTTTATCCTTACAGACAGCCCATTCAAAATAAACTTAGATCAAAATTTAAAACCCGAGCGTTATTTTACCTCAAAATTCCAATCATTTTTTTACAAATATCTCTATCTCATTGTTTAGTAAAACTTCTTTCATGAAAATTTTCGAAATTCATCAGTTCTCAAATTCTGACAATAATTTTCAGGAAATATTTATGTATGTAGCTGCAGCGAGGCAAGGGCAAAAGCTTCCGAAAATTCACAATTCTTTAAAAGCAAAACAAAGTTATACTCAATTCGTATTCACAACGGCTATTTTTCAAATTTTGTTGAAAAAAAGGCATAAAACACTTGGAATTGAAATGCAAACCAATATTTTTCGATACTCCAGCCAGAGCCATCAATCGGTAAAAATCGAAAATCTTGAAAAATCCCAACCCAATATTTTATCACCGATCGCAGTATTAAAAGCAAAGAACACGCAACAAATTGCAGTAGATGAGTATTAAGTAGAACAAGTCGAGTTACAGCTCTAACACAGCAAGCAATACCAAAACAAAAACAAAACTGGAAGTATTATATAAAATCACTTACGATCGGACCGAAGAATCAGTTCATTATCTTCGTTAGCTATTTTCACACCGGCTGGCGGCTACGCTATGCGAACTGCGAAGTAACGATCATTCAACTGCCGAGAGATTATTTCCAAGCAACAACACAAGTCAGTCGAATCGAAAACAAATACAAAATAGAATAGCAAGAAATCGAATATGTGCACGTTACTTCCGATACTTACATTCATAAATGAGCAACAGCAACTTCACCGATCAACAGGACAGGATTTCAAGACAGCTGACAGAATTTTTACTCGCGAATACGAAACGCACAACTGCGCGTAATAATCGTTAGCAAATCATGATATTCCACATCATATGGTTTCGAATTCCTACGATCCCTGAAATCAATAATTAAACAATGCCGTTGACAGAATTACGAATAATCATCACTAAAATACATCATATATAACTCTTGACATCTCTTACAAACATCTCAAGGCGTTTACAATTTTACACATACATGTATCATAATGGCGGTAGAAAGTCGCGGAAAAAATGTTGACTGTCGTAGACATTACAAAGTGCTTGTTGGCGGAAAAGTAAAATTTCCGTAACAAAACACTTGGAAATTTAGTCTACCATAGTTTACGTTTACTCCGCAGCTTTCTACGGCTATAATATAAGTAAAGGATTTGCACATAAAGTGAAATTTGATCGAAGACGCCGATGAGGGAAAAGGAAATTTGACTTGGCTTACCTCATTTCCAGTTTGAGTTTTGAATTTGACGTTATACGGTCAAATAAGCAGATATCGTACTTACCTTATACTTCATAAGCATTAAATTGCAACACTTCACGAATAGTAATCGAATTAATTAGCAAAAAATCACGCGAACCGGCAAAAGGACAAAAGAACTCAATTAATTTCTAGTTTCGAGAAATAACTGGAATTCTTTTGGCCATTTTGATTTTGTCTTTTGTCATTCGTGAAACAAGTTAGGCAAAAGACGAAACAAAAATTGTAAGAAATAAAAAATCAAAATCAGTGCAGGCAAATAATTTGACGTGAAAAATAATGAAAATTAATTTAAATTAAATTAAAAATTAATAATATCAATCAATATTCAAGAGTGCATTTTTGAAAGAAAAAATACAACAGAATTAATAATATTGTTAAGATGAACATATTGAATAAATTTAAAAAGAAATTCAACCCTTATTTGCTAGAAAAAATGAGATTGCGAAATTGCGAGGATTTGATTTTGATTTGATCGATTTATCGAACTCTGATAAGCATCCCTGTTTTGGTTTCAGTTTCTCGAACAACCAACAACAACAAAAATAAAACCATTTTCTCTTCCTCCCTTCTTGCCCTTCGATCCATTTTTTTAATTTTTAAAAATAAATACAGGATCAAAGTTCTCATCTTCTCAAATCAATTATCATAATAACATAATAATTGATAGTAAAATAATTAATTCATAGTTCATAACCTTTACTTTGACTTTGATGCTCATGAAATCAAGAAAAATGCGTTGTGATTTGTGAAGTTTCAATGGCCAAATTTTTTTGTTTCAATGATTTATTGAATTATTAACCAAGGCTCACAACCTATTCTTTTGCTGTATGACACCTGCTTTGGCGTTTTTATTTCCAATCTGAACCTGAACAAAATTCTATAAGAAAAATAGATGTACGAACTTCTGACAATTGACAGGTACGTTACAAACGTAATTTCATTATTTTATTCATGAAGTTTTCCGTATGTATCTATCTACTTATAAAAATCTTTCTCTTCAAGCTGACGAAAGGATCGACTTGTCCTTGTTCTCATTGATGTTGGAAAACACTCCGTAACTCCGTTCTTCGAGTAATATTCTGTTTCACCATAAGTGTACGAAATTCTTATCTGCTCACTTCCTCAGTCTTCAGTATGCAGGTATATTGAAAAAATTTTCTAATTAATCGTCAGAAACTTGAATCTAATCATGTAATTTCTTCATTTCGCATATCATCCTATACGTATTCACAGTTTCTATAACTAGGTATAGGTAGCTGTGTGTGTGTACCTTATCTAATCAAGTTTAGAAAATCACAATGGAAACAGTACGTCGTTGATGAATTAAAAAAAAAGTTTCACGTTTGTTGAATTTGGACGTTAACTTTTAATTCGACGAAACGCACCCATCACTGAAATGAATGAGCTTTAATAAAAAAGATAGTGAACTGTATGCTTAACGCTAAAAGCATTTCTCTAAAAGGGTTTCGTTTTAAAATAGTCTAAATAAACATATAGTGTCTTTGCTAATTAATCAGTCTCTTTTATACGGTGTGTTTTCGAAGAATATCGTCATACTGTAGGAGTTTCGAACCCTGAACGGTGGAAGGGAAAACCTTCAGCTTCGGGCTCGGGCTTCGTTGGGTAAACCATTGAGAATAGAATTCGAATTCGGAAAGGTATAGAGAAAAGGTATGCAAAGATCAAACAAACGTTGAACACTGGAAGACCACGCGTTAGCTCATTTTAATAATGTCGTCAGAATGGTTAGTCAAAGGAAGGGCAAAACGTATTTTGATCTTTGCGCTGTCAAAGAGTATAATGGCAAGATACCATTATATTAGCATAAGATGAGATAGCTATTCTCTATGGATTTTCGTGTCTAACGTATAAGATTCGACGTATACTGTACACTATATCCATGTTTTCAATAACTTTTTTCTCTGGTGTTACTTTGGGTACCTATAGAGGTACCTACACACTATGTAGAGACATTTTCACTGGCAAGCCATGTCAACCGCGATCGATCCGAATTAAATGATTAATTCTTTTTATACGCGGCGATGCTGCCTGTACGGATTTTTGTATTCACCTGTTTTAGTGCATCTGCCTGTAAATAATCCGGCAACAAGAAAAAGGACATGCGACTAATTCACTGTTTTTCCCAGCGGACCAGGAATAAGCGAGGTAGAAACATGTGTCATATTTTGTTCGACATAATCTTCACTCGATAGAAGGATTTTTGCCATTTTTCGCGTCCCTTCACGAGTACACATGTAGTTGAAAGTTTCCCTTCCGATAAATATTTCTCGACGTATTACTTTCACCACCACTTCGTTGAATCCTTCTTCCCTCAGTGTTACGTACTATATGTTTAATCTGTCCAGCCTTTTGTTACTTTTTCTCCATGTCCGTAGAGTAATCCATTAAACATACAGATCTAGTTGCACGATGGTTAAACATGTTTGGAATTCTAAATTACTAATATGTTTGAAATTTTCAAATACTCAATTTGGATTACACGCTTCCAACTCCAAGTAATATAACTTGGAAATTGGATAAAAAGACATTGACGTATGACCGAGGAGAATTCTTAACAAATGCGACAAAGGTTCTACAAGTTTTTTCTCATCAATATACACTGTCGTGTCACCTTAATTACGAGTTGTTCTCTTTAAGATACATAATACTCATTTTGTTGGTAATTCAACGGACGCAAGTTAGGTGACATATGGATAATATCTCGACTATGACACGCTGACAGAACCTGACAAAATTAATACCAACAATAATATTGGCATTAGCGTAAAATAAAAGAACTGCCAAAAGAAAAAAAATGTTTAATGAAATGAACGTGCGTACGTCTTGGAAAAAAATAGATGCTGAAATATGTACCAAGTTTTTTATTCGTTGCATTTCAAAATTTATT
Source organism: Planococcus citri (assembly GCF_950023065.1). NCBI lineage: Eukaryota > Metazoa > Arthropoda > Insecta > Hemiptera > Pseudococcidae > Planococcus > Planococcus citri. The sequence goes on along the minus strand of NC_088678.1, from coordinate 29,700,853 downwards.
TAATAATTTTTAAAATTCGAGTTGAAAAAAAAAATAGAAATAGGAATTCTGCTGACTTGAACATTTTTTTTTTTTTTTTTTTAATTGAGGGAACTTTTGAATTTTTTTATGAATTTAATTAACACCAATGATATTTTGAATTCCATCATAAAAAATATGACATCTTTCAAGTTTGATTAGGCTGATAATCCCCAGTTCCAGTTCTCGTTCCTTTTTCGAACCTTTTTCTCAATAATGATCATATCCGATCATAAATTTCGATCATTTAGACTCCTAATATTAGTCCTAATAGCTCTTGAGATCTGTATAGAGGTAGGTACTTACTTTTCTACTCATTAAACCCCAACCCCTTCATCATCATACATAGTTTCCAAGCTGGCACAATCGTCTAAGTGTATGTATAATATGTACTATGTATAGTAATGGAGTAAAACGACTCTACCTGATTTTCCTTTCAAAAGACATCAAAAATATGTTCCACTGATATGATGATTATAAGGTACATACATTTTAAATATGACAGCTGCCGTTGCTCCGTGTTATTTTTAAGAAAGACAGAAATAAAACGTTGTAACCCGTACATATAATAACATTTACCGCAGATAGAAATAGTCAGATGTAATATGCTTTAGCTATACATATATTTCGTAAATATGATAAACTCTGACAAAACTCCTTTATCATAAATATGGATTACACTGCGGGATTATTTGGCGGTAAAACAACGGAACTTGCGTGAGCGAACGTTTTTCAAAAGGAGGAAACACGATTTACTCTAATTAAAATTTGGACCTGTGAGGTGAAATGAAGCGCTGCCAAAGTGTAAATTCTTTTTAAAATACGTATAATTATAATGAAAATTTTGAGATTTTTTTCTCATTTCATTGGGTCGTTTTCGTTTCATGTTGTTTCATTTAAACAACTTTCGCGATAATTGTTGAAAAAAATTAACGTCACGTCTCCTATGAACTTCCCATTAGGCAACTTATACTACTGCGAGTTTAAACAACCTGGCTTTTTTACCTTTGCATTTCTGTAAAAGTATCTTCGCTTAGATGTTGAAAATTTTTTAACGCTTTCGTATCAGTTCTGTAATTTATCAAATAACTTTTAAAAATCATCACTTCGTATCAATGGCAAGGATATTTCGCATTGATACGCTGTGCTAATATGTTGAAAACTTGGCACGAGCCCATAAATACTGCACTTCAATTTAACACTATTTTTTTCCCAAGCTCGAATATACGAGTAAGTAGGTATATTCTTAATAAGAACCATTCGACGGAAATCATCGACCGCGGTAAACTTTTTTTTTCAATTATAATCTGGCTTTTTCCGCGGTACATTTTATTTTCTGCAAAGATTAACTACTCGTATTTTATGGTATATTACTACACATTCGTATACTATACGAACAAAGCTAAGCATTAAAAAATCTTCATTTAATTCATTCCATTAAAAAAACACGTCATTAATGAAAAGACAAATTTCTAAATTCACCTAATACCAACATAAAAATCATTTTAATATTTTGGAAGAAACGGTTGATAAAAATTTTAATGTCGAAAAAATTTTTTTAACATGTTGTGATGAGAAAAAATGTCATAATTATGAGTAATTTAAGATTTTTACGTAGAATAAAAGATTTCATTTGACGCCATTGCTGCAGGCGAGATTATTTTACGACCTCTTCAATTCGTTTGTTTCATTATAGTTTAATTTTACCCAAAACATTTCATTACCCGTTGAAAGAATTTTGTTTTGTTCAGCACGTAATCTTACTAATATGAATCATTGTAATTTGAAATAGGCAATCGTGGGTGGGTTCGAGAGGTTAATAATATTTACGAAAAAAAAAGAAGCACACGAAATGGAAAGAGGGGAAAAAAGAAATTAATTTTTTTTTTGAAAGAGATGTTAGTATTAAAATTATGGATTTATTTGAAGTTGTATCTGAAAAATTGATTCCAAAAGGTGATCATACTGCTCCTCTTCCCCTTTCCAGCTGTTGAGAAAATTTATCTTTTAGCTGTCAAAGTAAAGTTATCACTTTTTTCATTTGAAAATAGGAAAAAATAGTCCAACAAGTTGAAAAAAAATTGCAAAAAAAGTGAATTTTTCACAATTTTTTCATGATTTTTTGTAATACTTATTTGGAACTTGATTCAATGGGCTCAGCCTCCTCTCCTCACATCAGAAGAATAATTGAACTCAGTGCTATAAAAATTTGAAAAATTATCACTTTTTAGAAAAGTGAAAGAAATAGCAGATTCAGTTGAAAAAAATTACACTTTTACCTACTTAAAAAAAATAAAAGTGTAGGTACCAAATACATTATTTTAATTTTTTCAAATTGTAGTAAATTTTTCTTTCGTTTGTTCCTTAAGACTTTTTTTAAAAATTTGATCATTTTTGTGAAATATCCGTTCAGATTTAGCGAAGTCATTTTTATTTGATTTATCGTTTTTTTTTTCAAATGCCCAAAAGTTGAATTTTTATTTTTTATTTAATAGTAAAAATGGAAAAAATCAAGCGGATTTTTCGGTTGTAGGTGAATTGATTACCAAACATTTTTGATGAAAAAAGATGATAGAACTTATTCCTACTTATATTTTTGGAAACGTTACAAAAATCTGTAAGAATAATTCGGAGTTCCAAATCTTTAAAAATTTGTTGAAATTACAAAAAAAAACTGATGAAAAATTGTTGAATTGTAAAAAATTGTTCAAAAAAATAAAGAAGAAGCATAAAAACTACGAATATTAAAAAAAAAAAAATTTAAAGTCCCCAAAAATGGTAAAAACAGTAAAAAATTGTTTAAAACGTTGAAAAATGGGAGAAAAATTATAAAAATAATTTTATACCTAATATGAAAAACACTGTTACAATTTACAAAAATGATTGAAAAATCGATAAAATTGAAAAAAAAATTGTTCAATTATAATATTGATGAAATAGCGAAAAAAAATAACTTTCAGAACGAAAATCGTTTCAAATAACAAAAAATTTTCTAAATTCAACATAACATTGTAAAATTCACGAAAAAAAACAAAAAAAAAACTTGAAAACATTCCAAAAATTGTTGAAAGAATTGTTTTAAATTTTCGCAAAAAAATCTCTAAAAAGTTATGAACATCTCTTTGAAATGACCTAAACTTTCTTAATAATTTTTCAATAGTACGAAATACGAAAAAAAAAATTTTAAACGAGGAAGGTTGAAATATGTATTCTCAAAATTGCATAAGTAATTTTAAAAATTTTTAATGATTTTTTTTTTGAATGAATTTTATGCCAAATATTGTATAATCCTGTTCACTTTCTCTGATTTAGTCTGACACACCCCAAAGTTTTGAAAATCCAAAACAGGCCCAATTCAAACATAATTTTGTTTCCCATTATAAAAAGATGATTATGTAAATTATTAAAACAGACCAACTCTGTCTTATTAAAAAATTTATTTTGAACAATTTTTGCTCACATTTTGTATTTTTTTTTTTTTTTTTTTTTTTAGTGAAAAAAAAGACAAAGAATTAGAAATTATAATAATTCAGCATGATTTTTGATCAATCACATTGGTTTCAAAAAATACCAATTCTTCACCCCTGATTGAATGCAAAACAACCCTTATTCCTCTACTAAATAATACTTCCACTATAGCAAAAGTTAAGACATGGCCAACTTTCAAACACCCCCGTCTTATTATTCAGCCACGAACAAACGAAATGTTCAACTTGGTGACAATTGTATACGCAGAAATGCTTCGACTTTGGCGAATTAACGTATAGAGTATAGGCACCTATAGCACAATTTCCCAAATAATAAAACCATCCAGCAAATAAAATGGAAAACGCGAAAACATATATTACGTGTAACGAACGATTTTAAAAGCAATTGAAGGCTATATAGGCCTAAATTTGAATAGGGTAAAATAACGAGAGCAGCGAATTCTCAACAACTCGATTAAGTCGCCTAATAACGAGGGAGTTGGCAAAACACGTGTCAATTAATAAACGGTATATATGTCACTGTATAGACTATTCACGTGTGCACGTGTGGTAGAAGTACATTCGATTGTGCAAAGGAGGGTAGTGAAAAGACTGAATCAAGTACCGATTGTGGTTTTAGGATGGAGTTAGTCGGCTTTAGTTTTCACACAATTAGGGTGACGTATTTGCCTTTTGTGTTTTATCGATACCATGTCTAGTGTTTCTCAAGTTTCCAATGCTAGGAGAAAAAAAAACACCTCTTTCGTTCCTTCGTATAGGTACCTTTTGGAATGATGAGATTTCTCAACATAAGAGTGTACAATTAGCTACCTACCTAGATATCTTTGTCGTCGAAAACCGATGATTATTTGGACAAATTATAATCAAATTAATCGAAATGATTTTTTATTTCATGTGGGGAAACCCTACAGTACATATATTGCTAGATAGGAGATAACCTCCCTTATCATTTGTTTTATCGTACAACAATACACACGATACAATCTCTCTATTAATCATTTGTTTTGTCAAATCTACCTGATAACCAAACTCTTTGATCGGATTACAAAACATTGTTAACAATAAGTCTTAATTTCCTTGCAACAAATAATCAATCAGTTCACGCTGCAAATACGTAAATCCAAACAAAGCTTTCTCTTATAAATAAACCTCGCAATCCTATACTTATTAATTTCGTTTTAAAAAATACCCCTCTCTCTCCCTCTCGCTCTACGCTCTGTCTGTGCTGTGTTCTCAATGAAAGAAACAAAGTCGCCAAACTGGGGTCTGTATGAAAGCTTCTGCCTCTTAATCGGCATTAGGAATAAAAGGGGGAGTGAAAAGGTTATCGTACACGTACTTCGAACATCAATTTTTCCACCATCACCATCACCTAATTCTAACCTATAAATGCCTTTTTCAAGTACATATGTACGTATTATGTATGTAGTACATTCTATAATTATATTTTAACGAACTTTGTTATTTGTTATACACTTATAATAACGTCGTAACAATAACAAAATGAATTTTTCCTTACGCTCGACAACGAAAAAAAAGAAAAAAATCAAAACAGGGAAGCGAAATATTACGTCGTGTAATTATTTTTCTTTCTTTTTTTTTTTTTTTTAGATTGTGTTCTTTTGAACAAAAAATATACACAATTCTCTCTCGCACTTTTGTTTTATGTGTATGAAACGTCGAGTACATTCCATTAAAAATCGCGAATAAATTAAAAACAAAACCAGGCAAAAATCTTTCTGGTGCAGCTTTATTGTGTAGGTATAAGTAAAGGTACGGTAACGCTCCACTAAAGGAAAAGTACCTACTAACAAATGTTTTGTTTTCTTAATAATTGAAAAATATTCAAATTAATAGTTAACGTGTTTCGAGGGTGTTTTTCTTCGTGAATCGAAAGTTCTTTCTTCTTTTTTTTTCTTGCTTGATCGAATTTTTTTATATGTAATAATGGTAGAAAACTTACTCCAGTGTGATCAATTCTATTTTTGGAGGATAATTTATATTATTATTTGCAAAAAAAAAAAAATGATAAAAAAATAGAACAAAAGTTTAGTAGGTATTATTTTAGTTTTGGAAGTTTCTTATTTCCCTTTTTGTTCGCTATTTTTATTATACTTAAGTCTTTTTAAATTATTTTATGTTTCTTTTGTACAAAAAAAAAAAAACATCACGAGTCAAGTTCTAATAATTAAATAAGTATACTTTGTTTTGAAGCGAATAAAATGGAGACAATTTAGGTTGGAGGGGGGGGGGTTCAAAATAAAATGAATGAAAAAGGGTTGTGATGTGCATAACACAACTTTGTGTTTAAATCACAAATTTTTTGTTTTCAATTTCACGCCCTTCGTTGACTAATTGTCAAATTGTAGGTAATCAAAATTGATTTTCAATTCATCAGGAAATTTTTTGAATAATTTTCATTTAGGTGGGTGATAAAAAGAGAAATGGAACAGATTAATTTCTTTTTTTAAAATTAGTTGAGCTGAAAAGAGGTTATTTTCCTGAGTAAAAATTTAAATAGACTAAAATTTATCACTTTAAAAAAAAAAAAAAAAAAAACAGAAATTCACATGAAAACATTGATTTAAGAAACTTGATATAATGTATTGATTTTGACAAAAATTGGCGACCATAAATTGGGAAAGGAGGCGAGTTGAAGTGCCTAGGAAGCTTGTCTCACAAAAGTTTTAGAATTTTGAAAATTCAAGCTCGAGTAAAATATCTGATTCGCAATACCTAACTACTTACGATTTAAAAAAAAAAAATGAATTTTTCTTCAGTGTAACTTAAAAATTCGTCATTTTAAAATGAGAGGAGGAGGGGTAGAGGAAGAGCGGATTGGAGAAATAAATCAGGATTACAAGAACTGTACATGCTTGAAAAATTTTGGCTCAAATTATACATTAAATTCGAAAATCCGATTCAAGTAAATTATGAATTATTGAGAAAATAATAAAATTATGCTCAATTTTGCTGTAATCCTCCTTCTCCTACCTCCCACATTGACAATTTTCACAAGCCAGGGGCTCCTTAATTTCCTTCCCTCTCGCCTTAAATTTTTGTATTATGATGATACACTGTAAATCTTCATATAATACGGATTCAAGGAAAGAAGAGACCGGAGAGGAGGAAAGTAATTTAAAAATTGATTTTCATGTTCATTTTTATTCAAATTTCATCTTAGGTAGTTACAAAAAAATGTGTAGAGGGGCAAAATGGAAATTAGTGAATGAAAAAAAAATTTTAAGCTTTTTTTCAATGCAAAGTAAATGAAATTTTTCAGTTTTCTCTCCTCAAAAAAATCATTTTTCTCGAATTCTTAATTTGTGTCCAATTTTTTCACCTTTCTAAAAAAAAAAACTGAGAGAGAAAGGAGGAGTGATTAATCTTAATCTTATTACCACTGACTGCGAGTATTGATTTCGATATTTTTTAATTTTTTTTCAAAGGCAAAAAAACATTTAAAAATTTTTAAAAAGATAAAACTTGAAAAAAATTAGGAAAACTTTAAAATTAAAAAATTTGAATCAAAAAATAAAATACTTCAATAGAATAGACACTTACGAGAACACCAGAAATTTTCGTTTTTTGATCCTTTTTTGGTCCTAAACAAAATAATCCATATTTCATGCCCATAAAATTAAAATTTTTGAGTCATTTGTGGGGGGGGGGGGTGTTTATAATTGCAAGATTACACCCGCGAAGAAAGGGGGTTCGATTTGGTTTATTAGGTTGATGTTTTTAGTAGGGTTATGAGTTTTCGGATTTCAGAAGGGTTTTCTTTCTGTTTTCTGGGATGGTCGTTGAATTTAGGTCTATTTGAAGAGATAGGTTGTATCTATCAACTTAAGGTTCTGAAAAAATTCTCATGTAGAAACGAGGGCTATTTAGACGAACACATTTGACTAATTTAGCTGATTGCGAGATTGTGAACACCATACTTACTATTTGATTTCGAAAAGTGCATACCTTATGCTTAATATAATTAAGTATATTTACTAATCTCAAAGCCAACGCGCTGAAAATGCTCTGAATATGGGTAAAGTGGTGATGAACCCGCAGAAAATCCTGCATTCGGCTCAAAAATATTAATTTTTTTCGTTTCCCGTCGAAAAATTTCAAAAAAGAAAATAAGTAATCCAATTATTGTGTTATTTTAATAATTTTTCTTTTTTATAATCTGATTAAAATTCATTTTTAATTGAACTAATGCTATTTTTTAAGAATTTGAGCAAATTTTTTTGGAGCGTAAAAATTATTATTTTTAAGGTTGTGTTTTTCCTGTGAGGAATTTTTCATACTTACCATCTTAGTATCCCCCCCCCCGCCTTTATTAGAGATGACTTAACTTGAATGAATTTTTTCTAGAGTTAGGAGGGGTGAGCTGAGGAGGTGAAAAGTATTTTATCTTAGGTCTTGTGAAAATTCTGAAATTTTGGTATTGAAAATTTTCTTGGCCTCTTTACAATGTGAAAGTTCTACGTAATTATTCCAATTTTTTTGAGTATTTTTCGTGATGTGTGAGAAATAGTTTAAACAACTCCACGAAAAAATACGTTGTATTTCCATTGATCAACAATTGATGAAATTTTCTTAATTTTGACCCATCATCGTATGTACTTTTCGTTGTAGCGATGTAGAGTGAGGTCATCTTTAAAATGCATTTTTTACTGTCGACTGTCGTAAATATGTGGTCGGTATCGGCACAAAATTTACAATCCTGCTTTCTCCCAATTCTTAGAAATGTCCACCTGCCTGTTTCCTTTTTGTACATGATTATTTTACTGTTCGTCTCGAAGTATTTGTTCGCATCATTTTTTAAAAGATCACTTCCATTATACTATTTCCTATTGTCTAGTCTGTCCGTCGCGCTTTTAAGATGACTTCATTGTGCTGAGTTTTCACCTGACCCCTAAATGCCAGTTCATTTTCGATGTTTCGTGGAATTCGCCGATACACTTGTAACATAATACATCCCTTAATGGACCAATCAGGAGTCTTTATTTTTTGGTCTTCTCCCGCCTAAGAAAAAAGTGGTGGTTTTGAATTTTAGCTTAGATACCTTGTTTAAAAATCTACGATGATTATTCATACGACTTCTCTCGCTCTCGTTTAATGTACTATTTTGATCGCGATTAATGAAACATTCGATGATAATTATTGAAGAAATTCCGTAAATTCACCTCAAGATTAATTTTTTGTACTTATTTTCAAGAATATATCTACGAACAATAATGATTGATTTGGTATGTTTTATGTGTAATATAATTATGTCGTATTGCTAATTGCGTTTTTATTATGGGTTAGGCTACTTGAGATCTTGGGAAAAGAGGGGCTCCGATTTATTTTTATTTTCTTATTTTTTTCTTTTCACTTTTTACTTTTTTTTAATTTCAAATTATATGGTGCATGCATGGGAGGAGTACGAGGGTATATTATGGATATTTCTCTAGATCATTCGTGGTAAATTGAAATATTTATAATGTACATAGTCTGTCAGACTGCCCTACGTACTTTAACTATGGTAAAGTCGTATTAAATTATTGGATATTTTTATCCCATGCACTCGTTGTTACTTTGTTGAATTTTGAGGTGATGGCACATCGTATTCTTCAAGTGAATGTTCACCCTGAAAAATTGTCGGGTCGCGATAATCACCTTATAAATTATCTTCAATCAGTACAGAATGAACTACTAGCGCAGTCAATATGCAATTTGACCCAAACATAATTACAAACAAAGTTTTTTTTGGTGAATACTGTTCTAGGGTGGTGTGCTGAACAATATACTAAAAGTCCCCGTCCCTACCCCACGATCTAACCCCCCCCCCACAGTGGATCAAAGCCCCTCAAAATCAGTTTTTCATCAAGAACTCCTGAAATATTGAATTTTGAGTAAAATGAGCCCCGTGATCATTTCATCTCCTCCCCAATACCTATCAAATGAGCTATCACCAACTCCCTAGCCTCAAGGGGAGTGGCGCTACGACCCCTCAAAGTGACATGATTTCAATAATCTTACATTTTATGATTTGGGACTTGTAACCTGTTCTGATTGATAAAATGAAGTCAAACTTGGGGAATGGGATCCTTTTGGGAGCTAGAGTTGACCTCTGGAGTGGGGAGGGTCAAAGTTGAAAATTACAGAAAGGTCATTTTTTTGGAGGGGCATAACATGACCCCAAATGGATGAAAAGGGTCCAAAATCATACCATCGGATAGTGCCCTATCTGTGATCAACATATCCAAATTTTAGCTTCCTAGGTCATCCCCACTCCTTTTAAGATGGAAAACCCGAAAATAGGGGCAAAATAAGGGGATTTTTAGCTTAATTCCGCTTTAAATGGGGTGGGGATGACCTAGGAAGCTGAAATTTGGATATGTTGATCACAGATAGGGCACTGTCCGATGGTATGATTTTGGACCCTTTTCATCCATTTGGGGTCATGTTATGCCCCTCCAAAAAAATGACCTTTCTGTAATTTTCAACTTTGACCCTCTCCACTCCAGAGGTCAACTCTAGCTTCCAAAAGAATCCCATTCCCCAAGTTTGACTTCATTTTATCAATTAGAACAGGTTACACGTCCCAAATCATAAAATGTAAAATTATTGAAATCACGTCACTTTGAGGGGTCGTAGCGCCACCCCCCCCTTGAGGCTAGCGAGTTGATCGATAGCCCATTTGATAGGTATTGGGGAGGAGATGAAATGATCACTGGGCTCATTTTATTCAAAATTCAATATTTCAGGAGTTCTTGATGAAAAACTGATTTTGAAGGGCTTTGATCCACTGTGGGGGGGGGTTAGATCGTGGGGTAGGGGAGGGGACTTTTAGTATGTTGTTCAGCACACCACCCTAGACAATATTCACCAAAAAAACCTTTGTTTGCAATTATGTTTGGGTTCGCCCATTTTTTTCTGCAATTTGTCTGGGCTATACAGATAGAGATAGATTAGCAGCCTTACAATGATGAAGTTGAAATTTGGCATTATTTTATACTCTCCAACACCTAAATGAGTTCATTTAACGACGCATGTGGCTATATCTATGTACTTGATTGTTAAACATCGTCCCTAAAGGCTACTTCTGTCTTGTCAAATGACTCCATCTAGATCGCAAAGTTCATACCGTATCAGTAACAGTCATCAGGCAACTGTTGACTTTCACATATTTCCTCGTGGAATTTTTTCAAATATTTACTCTGGTGCTTTTCGCTTCTCTCTTGAGTGAAATTAACGATCAACCGAGTCAAATTTATACATCCAGAACAAGTAGGTAGCTGGTTGAATTGAGGCAATCAGAAGAGTACCATACGAAAATGATCTAACCTACGAGAATAGGACGATTGAAGAATTCTGTATTATAATTCGCTCGAAAAGAATTACGATTATTGAAGAATACACTCGAGTCTTGATTAAATTACCTACGCATTAGCATAGCGAAGAATTTTACCTATTTCTTTATTAATTAGATCGTTATATGTTGAAAATTTCTTGAAACGATGGCAGAATAACGATCCTATACGACGATGCGACGCTGCTGGGACAGAATAAACGCGCGAATTGAGACGCTATAAATTTCACTCTCACCTCAACTTTGCACCCAATTACCTCGGCGGTGTTTGTGATCAAAATCGATCGAACGGCTGTATGAAAAGTGAATCTATAGTACGATACGATAGGTAGGTACTCTATATAGAGACCTACTCTGTACGATCGAGTACCTACACATTCTTTTCAACGGCGCGTTTCGCGTATTTGTTTAAAAAGATTCTCCGCGCTATCGCCATCATCCTCTCTCCAGAGCTGAGAATAATGGAAAAGCATTAAAGAGTTAAAAAACAGAAACTTCCGTATCTTTGTTGATAGGTCTGTTTGTGCCTTTCAACAAAGAGAAAATGTTGATATACAAAGACTGCGCGGTGTCTGTTCTACTCGTATTCGACGAGTCTTCCAATGATCAGAAGCTGTATACGCGGTTAGTTTATTTATCACTGCTCCCGAGTAGAAGAGGATGAGGAAAAAAATGAATTCAACGTTGGCCTGTTTTATGGATTCACTTCGATGGAGGTCATTTTACCTACCTACGTGTTGTGGGAGAGTATATTTGGTAAAAAAAAAGCCAGATTGTCCTAAAATTGACTGCATAATCTTTTTTTTTCAAAATCCAATACATACAATCTGCCTAAATATAGTAAAATTATTCGGTTTTCCAACATCTTAGGCGATAAAATCAACCACATGAGAGAGAGTGTTACCTCACGTGAAAACATTGCGAGGCATATTAAGGAAGAAGAAATCCATTTGCATTTGCACTATCTTCAGGTGTATTTTTGTATTCGAGAAATAATACGCGCGTGCGTTATAAATATTATAAACTCATAAAGAACATAATGAGCTAAAGTAATTCCAATTTTTTTCTCTCTCAATGTGTACGTTCTTATGACACGACGATGAGGAAGTGCTAATGAACAAAATATTACCAAGAATGTTTTGCAACGTGCAACAGAAGTGAGCATTTAGATAGAGAGAAAGAGAGAGAGAGATGAGTCGTATATGAATGAGATGAGAATGGACGTGGTGGACTCGAGAGTGTATAAATGTGCATTATTATCTATGAATTGGAGAGGTGCCTTTTTAAGAATGTGCTACTTTGGTTAACGTTTTATAAGCCATGATATTTTAGTAATTGGCGTTTTGCCTTCGTATATATGTACGAGTACTCCAACTTCCACTCTATAGTCATCCCTGTTCTTCTTCTTATACCGCAACCGCATCCTTAGCGTAACGTTAATTCATTCGTAATAAGGTAGAATTAAGAATGCAACAGCGAAAAGTTTAATTGTCTATGCCACAAAGAAACCAGCAGCAGTAGAGTCCATTGAAAAGTAAATTTTGCGTTTATTCCAAAAATGATCGCGTTGAGAGAATTTCATTCTGTACAGTGCTTTACCGGATAAGTTAATGGGTTAAGGTCGATACATACATATGATAACGTATACGTGCTTTAGAAGCAAAATACTACACTTAACACCAGCAGATCTAACTACAGATGTAGGTACTTAAATACAATGTATAATGTTCCTACGTATTATAGCTATACTCGTAACTCTGTGTCAATTGGTTTTCTTGAGAAAAGAAAAATTTCGAGAAGCTATTGTTTACAATTTTAATGCCAAGAATGACCATTTTTATATTCGTAAAAATATCAATTGTTTTTACAACAATATCTTAAAATACACGCGCGCGTCATTTGACTAATTCGAGCGGAAAATTTCTGCTTTCTTTTTGCAGATGTTGTCTTCGGAAACACAGTCTAAACAAGCCGAATACCATAAACGAAATAAAGAAATGATTCTGCAGCAGCAGCAGCAAGAATTAATGCATCAGCATAAGATACAAGAATTACAGGTAAGATGATTGCTGGTAGCCTGATATGTGAAAATTTGTTTGTTATATTTGTCTATATTTAGATTTCGAAATAGTAGGTATACTAGGACTACTGGGTGGTCCATACTTCCATGGGTAAAGTTCTGAAAGAAAATCATCTACTCAAAAGGAGCTTTTTAATTTTTGGCCAATATCTCAAAAAAAGGTCTGTTTCAAAAAAGCCATAAACAAACTTTTGAAATTAAAAATTTTATGGTCCATGATTTTATTTTTTTTCAATTTTTTTCTTCGGACTTCGTTATTTTCAAAAATTAATTTTGTGTCGTGAAAAAATTGGAAGCTGTTTCAAATGTTTCATCATAATCCAATTCAAGTTGAGCTTTCTTTGGCCGAAGTATCTCAAAAACAAAGCATATTTGAAAGACATGAATCATTGTAACAAGTTGGAAATTTAGGCTCTGCAATTGAAAACACCAAAAAAAAAATTGTTTTTGATCTTTTTTTTTAGCAGAACTCTCAAAAATTGTCTAAAATTGAAGTTTTAAAAAATTGAAAAAAAAAACAAACTTTCGTCAAAGCATAAAATTTACAAAATTCTTGACGTATTTTTTTGGGATATTTTCAGCAAAACTTGAAAATTTCAATTTGATTCGACCATTTTTGTAAGAATTTCGACCGAATTATATTTTTCTGTCTATTCAAATATTGCCTATTTTGGATATTGAAGGGGTCATCGAGTCCTTGAAATTAAAATTTCGGATTTTCTGGATCTGTAAAATTAGGAAGTTATTTTTTTCTCGATTAAATACAAACTTTTTGGGTATTTGCCCGGTTAAATTATAACACTCAATTTGATGTTCCATATTTCATAAAAATTTTGCCTGGTTCAAATTATCAAATATTAAAAATTGATCTTTCAAAAGTTATTTTCATTTCACAGTGATGTACAAAATAATACTTGATAAAAAAAAAAAGTCGTCTGCTTTCTAAGGAAGTTTTCCTACTCCACTCCCCCCTCCCCTCCACCCCAATCCCTTCAAGAAAACCTCATTACATGAAAGTTGGAACAACGAAACATCGAAAGAGTACCTGATCAGAAATACATCATCAAATAACATTTCAAGTGCAGAATTTCTTTTTTTGATTTTTCGTAAGTTTTTAAAAATTCAAATTTAATGAAGTTCTTATCAAAAAACAAAAAACAAAAAAAAATCAACGTAGAAAGCTAAAATTTAGTTTCAAGCTTATTTTCGACCTGCGACCTCTCAGATCTATTAGCGATGACTGTGAGCTATTTTGGAGCCTCTGGCAGATTTCAAAAGTTTTCTGTGTTCAGCAATTTTTATAGACAGAATCCAAATCACGAGAATGACAAATCCAAAGCTTTGAAAGGGATCTAAAATTTCAATTTTAACATTTTAAAAACGTATTTTTTAGTACGAGTAGTTGAAAAATTCAATAGTTGTCTCTAGTTCAAGAATATAGCTCAAAATCACCATGTATAACTGATTTAGTATACCAAAAGTTTCCCACCTGCTTTTATTGAAACATGAGGGGGAAAATAAGGCACCTTAGACTTACACGTAAAGGTGAATAATTTGCCCGATAATCAAATCGGAATTTTTGAATCAATTATAGATAATCATCCCCTCCCCCCCTTCCACCATATAAAAATATAATTCTACGAAAGCCAGATTGGACGTAATCTGAAATCGAGAAAAATTAAACTCAATTTAAAAATATGTTGAACAAATTTTTTTTGCAATTTTTTTCCTTTAAATTTTTATTTATTTATTTTTTTTGAAATTGCAAAACGTTTTGCTTCAAACTCAAAATTTGGCTATAGTATTTTTTCATTTATCCATACCTACTCGTATGGTACGTCAATTGAACGAAATATTGACATTTATATGTATTTTCACCCCCCCCCCCCCTCTTTAAACAAGAAAAATTCACTGATTTTTTTATCATGAAGAGATGCTCGTGATCAGAGGCTTTTAATTTTGTATAATAATTCAAGTATGCAGTATAGGTACCTAACTACCTATACTTTATAGATCACTCAGTAAATGTCAATTTGTTCACAATTTTCTGAAAATTGTGTGAAAATGCCTTTTTTGAAATGTTGATCGATCAAAAGTACGATATGGTCATTTTGACTCTTTGAGACATTTGCGGCGGTTTTACTCGTACATTTTCCCAGAAATTTTTCAAGGTGTCTTTTCATCAAAAAATTCGAATTTTAGTCAAAAAATTGAAGAAAAATTGAGAATTTTACTCAAAAATTGTTTAAATTTTATTTTTTTTTTTTTCAATTGAAAACTTCAAAAAATTCTCTTTTAATCTACAAAAATTCCAAACATTTTGCCTCAGTTATTTTGGTCAGATTTACTTATCATTTGTATTTTTTGAAATTTTGATGTAGCATTTTCGAGAGATTATTTGACAGATCTTTATTCAGGTGTCTTGTATACCTAGACCTACCTGTTGATTGAAATATTGTTGGAAGTCTGTGTATGAGGAGGAGGATGGTTACAATTCGCAACAGAAAAAATTCGAGAGCTTAGTCTGAGATGTAATCTGATAATTTGATTTTATGTTACATGATTTCGTTAATATTTTTATTTTGAGGTAATTGCCATTTTTTGGAATTTCGCGAAGTAGATTGAAAACTGGGAGGAAATCATCTCCAATGGGGTTTGACTATATTTTTTCATTTAAATTGATAGCTACCTATTCATTTTCCTGAGAACAGGTAGTTTTGATTTTTTTTTCTCATTAAAATAAGGATTGAATAAAAAGTGAAAAAAAACTCAAATTGCTGTTTAAAACTGAAATACTCGACGTACCTCAAGTACCTACCTACTATCATATTTTTCGATTAAAATTTGCATATTTTTTGTAGCTCAGTGAGAAAAAAAAAGTGAGAGGAGCGTTAAAATGAAATCTGGACTTTTTATTTTGCACTTATTTGATTTTTTACGTTATTTTGAATTTATTCTTCCATTTTTCACATTGAAAAAAAAATTCCATCCTTGTTTCCTCTTTGAACCCAAATTTTGATTTTTTTTTCAGGCTTGTCTTAATCGTTCAAGTGTAGCATATTGAGCATGAATGTATAGAAGTATGCCTCGAGGTATCTTCGAGAACTTATTTTTCCAACGAATTTCGCAAAACATTGACCCGTTTTAACCCTGCACAATCGTAATAATTTTACAATCCCTCGAAGTTAATTAAAATACCCGCTGATTTTATTATTAAAAGAGAAAAGAAAGAAAGAAAAAAAATCTAATTGTTTATTCTTTGAAAGAATTCACTGCTGACATTTTTACGATTACTACTGACACAGCGAGTCAGATCGCTATGAATACTTTCCAGTTCCGTTAGAAACTAATTTATCTAGGAAAAAAAGATACACAACCGAGATCGTTGATACAGAACGAAAATACTCGGCAAACGTGTTTTTAACAATGTTGTAATTTTTTAACGGTTCAGCTTTAGGTGGTCCACGATATTGCATTAAAACTGATGACAAATTTATAGCGTATAGTTAATGCCTTTGTATTTCCGTAAAACACGAAAAGGGACATATTCGATGAAATATTTCATAGCGTGTTTCAACATACATACCTACATATTGTACTTGTACCTACTTTTACGCATCTATGTGTATATATCCTATATAGTCGTATTTTATGGTTTGGGTATATTTTGTCGTTTACAGAATCAAATATCCAGCCAATACGCAGGAATGAAGGGTATAAACCCGCAGTCATTGATGTTTCTACCCATGCTGGAGCATATGAGACCCTTACCTGGAGCCATTTCGGGTCTTGGTAGTAAACTTCCGCCTAACGCTGTTCCACAAATACCACAATTACCACCTTCGGTAAGTAAAATCTACCTATTTAAAAAAATGCTTCTTTTGTATTTAGTATTTTAGCCAAAATTTGCAATATTAATTGGTATTTTTATTTCGCAGCTGATAGCACCTTGGTTGAATTACTTACCGCCTACGACATTGAATAATTCGCAATCACCGTCTCCTCCGGCTCCCACCACCGATCCGGATGCACCTTTGAATTTGACTAAACCGAAATCCGAGTCATTCGGTTCGAGTAATTCGACTAATTCTACACCTCGTTGGAACGATAGCCTGATAAGTACTAGTAATTCGTTAGAAGCGGCGTCCAAATTGCTACCAACATCGCTAATGATGCCTAGACCATTTTTGCCCTATCCAAATTTACCACATCATCCTTCCAGTAAGGCGTTTTAAAATTTGAAATGGCGTATCTCATTGTGCAGTAAAATTACAGGTGTTTTAATGTACTTTTACGATGTTTCTTATAGGGCCAAAATTATCACCGAATAAAGAAGCCGATAAATTACCATCGTTTCCTAACCTGTCTAATATGTATCCGTCGGTAAATACGCAACAGCAGTCGAATATTCGAGATGATATTAAAGACGAAGGTGATTTTCCAGGTCTTTATCAGAGTGAGTTTTTGAGAAATTGTATTCGATATTTGACCTACTTAAATTTTAAGATATCTTGGTAAAATGATGCTAATGTGATGATTTTTTTCTCAGTGTGGGGAACCGATGGAGGTTACAAGATACCAGATGAAAGTGGAGATAAAGGTGAGTTTTGATTGATTTATTATTTTCGGTTGACAATATAGGACAATATATTTTAGAGTTTCAGCCGAATTTGCTTTCACGACGGACGTTTCATTCAGCTCGTTATGAGTTTGAATTTGATCGACCATACCATATCACAAATTTTATTTAATTTTTGAAAAAACGAAGTTTGCATTTGAGTAGGGATGATTTTGAGCAAAAATTTTCATCAGTCCAAATTTTTAGGAGTGGTTGGAAATGGTGGAAATTAATTAAGAGAAGTCAATACAAAAAAATCAGTATTTTAAATGTCTTTTGGGAACTTTAATAGATTTTATTGAAAAAACACTTGATTCTTTGAAATCTCATCAAATTTTTAACCTCTCATCTCCTCCGAGCTACACTATTTTTTAAAATGGTCAAAAATACTCTAAAAAAACAGTGCTTAAAACTAATTCAAATCATTGTAAAACCTGATGAGAATGCCTGAAAATTGTTTCAAGCCACAAGCTGTTGAAATATCATTCAAACACCTAGTTTGAAATATTTCAAAAAAAACACTCAAAATTCTATCGAAATTGTTTGAATTTGAAACATTGTAAAAATTCATTAAAATAACTCAAAAAAATGTAGGTACAAATTGTGCAATTTTTTTTAATAATTCATGAAAATTAATGTAAATTTATTTGACTTTGAATTTTAACTCAAATAATTTCTATGCAAGTTTTACATTTTTTTTTTTTTTTTTTACATTTGATGAAAATCAATTTGAAATATTTTAAAGGTTGTTTTTACTTTTATCTGCATTACCTATAAAAATTGCACAAAAATTGCTTAAAAGGTCCACAAGCTGTTGAAATATCATTCAAATACCTAATAGTTTGAAGTATTCTAAAAAATACTCAAAATTCTATCCAAATTGTTTGCAACATTGTAAAAATTGATTAAAATAACTCACAAAATTGTAGGTACAAATTGTGCAATTTTTTTAAATAATGCATGAAAATGAATGTAAATTTATTTGACTTTAAATTTTAATTCAAATAATAATTTCTGTGCAGGTTTTACATTTTTTTTTTTTTTTTTTTGAAATCAAATGATTTTGGGGTTGAAAATTGACATGATTGCGTTAAAATTGTTTGAAAAATGATACAAACCGTTAGAAAATAATTGAAATCGCTTGAAATTTTTTTTCAAGACTCAATGTACGTTGAAAATATAATTATAATGAGGCAGGTAGCAGAAAAACTTTGAATTGAAAAAGCATACAAAAATGTTGTTTCAGCCAAAATTTTAATTACCAAAGTTCATTTTTGTGCTTTGGAGGAATTAAAAAAGAAATCAAAATTAGTTCAGAGGCGAAAAAATAAAAATTTCAACTCATAGACTTGAAAGCTAAAATCTGGCATATTTCCTATTTTCACTTCCCTCGCCAGTCCTCACTCCAAATCGATTAGAACCGGTTTTCGACGCTTCTGAAGCCTTCAGCATAGTTTTTGGAAATTACCAATTCCACAACATTTTACCCAATGAAGTAGAAAACTGAAATTTGATATTCATTCATTCATTTGTTGTCTCACCCGTTCCCTCAAAATTTATTGGAAGCGGTTTCAATCTATTCTGAGTTCTTCTGAAACCTCCACAAAATTTTTGGAAATTTTACCCAGTGAAGTTGAGTAGCTGAAAGATGCGTATACTATGTTTCAACCTATCTCCCTCCTCTTAATGTTGATTGGATGATGTTTCAAGACGTTTTGAGCCATTTTGAACTCTACAGAAAATTTCCAGAAATTACGATTTTTACGAAATTTCATGCAATGAAGTTAGAACCCTGAAATTTGGCATCTCTTCTATTTCTTACCCCTTTCTCCTCCTCTGAAAGGTTATTAGAAGTGGTTTCGAGCCATTTTCAGCACTTCTGAAGTCTCCTGAAAAATTTTGGAAATTACGATTTCAACGAAATTTTCCCCAGTGAATTTGGGAACCTGAAATTTGGTGTGTATCCTATTTTTTACCCCACCTCGTTCTTCTCAAAATTGATCAGAAGATGTTTCAAAATGTTTTAAACAGTTTTAAACCCTCCAGAAAATTTTCAGAAATCACGATTTTCTCGAAATTTCACCCAATTAAGTTGAAAAGCTGATATGTGTTTTATTTCTTACCCCTTATTTCTCCCCTCAGAATTTATTGGAAGTTTCGGGCAATTTCGAGCAGTTCTGAAGCCTCCAGAAAAAATTTGGAATTACGATTTCCACGAAATTTTCAAATAAAATTGATTTACCTATGTAGGTTTAGCACTAAAATTTTCCTCCATTAATATTTCATTCCTACTCACAATCAGAAAAAAAAAAGAAAAAAAAAGAAAGTTCTCACAACAAACGTCTTCTCATCTTTGATTTATTTTTTCTCAGCTTTTTTGATCCATTAAATCAATTTTTAAATTTTTAAAATGACTTGTACAACAAACTTTGGTTGATTTTTTTTCGTGACCGCCAAATTCAGATTCAGTGAGTCGAAATACCTCAATTTTTGTGAACTTTTCGCTATGAATTAGTTCAATTTAAAATTTTTTTTTTCACTTTGAAATCCGTAATTTTTTATAAAAAATTGAGAAGAATGCATTTTAGGTTTCAACTCACAGAATACAAATCCGAAGCTTAATGAGTCGAGTTTTGGGCAGAAAATGAGAACTTCGCCTATTTGGTCATATTTCTCGCTCATCCTCCTCTCAATATCTTGGCCCTTTGAAGAGTCACGATAATTTTTTTCGCACCCCAATTGAAGTGAAAATTTCAAAATCATCAAGGAATTTTTGTCGTGTCAATGAACTTGAAAGATGAAAATTTCAAACTTCAGAATTTTTAAAGTTCTGTTAATGGGGTTTTTTTACACTTTCTTTTCATCTAATGGAACCCCATAACGTCTTTGAAACGAAAACGACGTTCGTATAATTTTTTTTTCTTTTTGAAAATAACCCAGAACATCGAGAGAAATTCGGCTAGAAAGGAAGCTTTTATCGAAAATTTACCTCGTCGAATGTTAAATTAAGCAATATACAAGTTGCATATAAATTCTAAAAAAAAATTTCAAACTTTGCAGCCAAACTGGTGCGACAGCATAAGCGAGACGGGGAGCAAAAACCACACATTAAAAGACCAATGAACGCGTTTATGGTTTGGGCTAAAGACGAAAGACGGAAGATATTGAAGTCGAACCCTGATATGCATAATTCAAATATCTCGAAAATATTAGGTAAGTTGAGAAACTCGTAATTTATATCTTAGATTTCATATCGTATATAAAATTTTCATCGATCTAACGAAATAATATTTTTATTCAATCGCAGGAGCTCGTTGGAAAGCCATGTCCAACTCGGATAAACAACCATATTACGAAGAACAATCCAGATTATCTAAATTACACATGGAGAAGCATCCAGATTACCGATACCGACCTCGACCCAAGCGAACTTGTATAGTGGATGGTAAAAAAATGCGAATATCGGAATATAAAATGCTGATGAGGCAAAGACGCAATGAAATGAGACAACTTTGGTGTCGTAACGATAGCGCCGGACCTTCGGCTAATTCGGGTCCTTCGAGTTTTAATTATTCCCACGACGATCCCGGATCGCCTATCGAGATGATGAATTACTCTCCTAAACATTCTCCAAATTTTGAAAACCATAGTTCATACGAAGAAGATTAAGATTTAAAATGGAATACCTACGGACGTGCAGAAGACTGATTTCTCCTGTTCAGTGCTATACAGTCGTCGAAATACAAACAAAACGTGCGTTTTTAATTTTTTTTCTCGTTTTTTTTTCTTTTTTTGTATCAAAATATTTTTGTTTTCTGTGATAGTACTTCTCATTAATTTATTGTAAATTATGGCTTTTTTTATATGTTTTTTTTTTTTTTTGTTATTTTGTAATGTTTCGATGACCTTTTACAAATGTGTCGCGAATTTTCTCCTATGCGAGCGGTTGTATTTCATGCGTTTTTTAGAAAAAAAAATAATAATTGCTTAGTTTATAACGATATTAGATTGGATATGAGATCTATGTACAATTTATGAGTGAATATTCCACGTCTCGTTTTATACGTGTACTTCTCTTCACTCCTTTTTCTTTTATGTGATTTTTTCAAATACCTATTTTATGTATAGGTAGATTTCAATTCGAAGCTTTGAATTCATTATGTTGAGATCTCTTTTTAACGAGCAAGTTGTAACCCGGAGTATTTGACTCGCAAATAATCCAGGGAAATTTTAAGAAAAGAATAAAATTTTCGATTCCCTCGAGGTTACTTTTGATACCTGGTGGTGTAGAATTTTTTCCAAAAAAATTACGTATATTTTCTAGTGATCTCGAAACCTCCACCGGGTACCTATTTAATTTAGGTAGGTACTCGCTTATCTATCGACATCGAGTGATCAAGTAGATATACTTGTCGAATAAATAAGCCATTTTCCCTGCAGATTCGAATCGCCCAAAAAACGATTCGATTCGAAAAGAAAAAAATGTTTTCTAAAAAGCGTATAAAAAATTCGCTTTTACGTTGTAAATAATACACATTTTTCCATTCTATATTGTTGATGCCTGTAAAATGGTAATGTTATTAAACTGAACGTAAATTTAAGTTAGTTCTTAAAAATTTCTTTAGAATGATCTCATGTTTGTTAGATGTCTCGTTGAAACAAAAAATTTTAAAAATGTACACATGTAAATAATGCTCGATTTATCGAGATTTTCATTGTTTTTGCTTCTGTTTTGTTATACGATCTTAAATCATTATGCTGTATTTTTAAATTTAATTATCTTGTCCAAAATTTTCAATTTTGTACAAATTTCAAGCGTGATGCTCATTGTACTGCACGTGTTTTTTTTCTCTTTTTTTTCATCTTTTGTTTTGTAGTCTTAGGTTGTATTATTCCTACAGTTTTAAGTATACTGAATACTCTGTTGTGTACTCGAGCGTTGTTAGTACTTTTTGTTGATTTAATTAAAATTATATAGTCATTTTAGCATTACGCTGTACTTAAATATTACGTAAAAAATTAAAGCATTATTGTTACGAGATGTGTTTTTCTTCAGGTACATTTGCATCGTATATTGAGTTGAAGAATCTAGATCAATAAATAATGGATTATTATTTGACCAAGATGATTTGAAGCACTTATGAGGGAATGGTTAGAAATAGTTTGAGGTGGAAGGTGAAAAATGATTAGTTTCAGGGCAACACTGGAAATTTTATAACTAAGGTTTATCATTGAGTAGGTAAGTATGTTGTTTGGATACGATGAAAGTGAGAAAAGTAATCTTCCATGTTCAAAAATGAAATGAAAGTCCTGGGAAATGATCCACTTTTTTGAGCTTAGGTATCTGTAACTAAGTTCTGAAATTCTGTGTTTTTTTCTTCGAATTTGAAAGGGGTTGGCAATTATTATTTTTGAAATTGAAAGTTGACCATTTGGTAGGAGGAGGGAGGAGGGGCAGTCAAAGAACGTAATCGAATAAATGCTGCTGGTGTTGTCAAAATTGAAGGACTTCGTGTAATAGTAAATATTTCATTAAACCCCAGGAAATATACCTTTTTCTGCATTTTTTTGTAGATCTTTTGTTTTTGTGATCATAAAAAGTGACGTTTTTTTGAAAAAAATTTGTGTAAAAAATAAAGAAAAAAATGCAAACACCAAAAAAATGTTGATAAAATTTTAGAAAAATAATGAAACAAAAAAAACAAGAAACCAAGAAACTGAAAAATTGAACAAAGTTCTTAGAAATACACTACCAGGTCAAATTTCAGGGACTAAAAATATATTTTCATTATTCTTGATTTTTTTGAAAATTCAAATTTGCAACATTTTCCATGAAATTTATTGAAATCAAAATAGAGGTGGAAAGTTGAAATTGGTTTCATGCCTTATTTTCAACCTTCTGAATGGATTGGCCAGGTTTAGAGTCGTTCTAAAGCCTACAAGCAGATTTTTAGATTTTCCATGGTTTGGAAAACCGAAAAGTTGTCATAAAAAGGGCTTAAATGAGATTCAGTGTCTATAAACTCGAATTTTCTTTTCTTTATGCGACCTGTTTGATTGATTCGGGCATAAATTTTTAGTGCTAAAACCCAAAAATTTCTCTAATTATTATTTGAAAAAAAAATAATAATTTCAAACGTATTAATGTAAAAAGAAAAAAAAAAATAAATTCACTTTTACCATATTTTCAAATTTCTGGATCGATTTGTGGTAGATGGAAATCATTCTAAAGTCTCCAGTAAATGTCAAAATTTTTCAATTTTGGAAAAATTTTCATTAATAAATTCAATGTATGAAAATCAACATCCAAAATCTCAGATATTAACTGTTCTTATGTTTTTTAAAATTAAATTATGTAATTTGGAGGTCAATTTTCCAAAATAGTATCTGAATGATCGCTGGAGACAATTTTGGATTTGAACCTGCTGAAATAGATTTTGGAAATATGTTCTCAAGACGTACGAAAAAAAGGTCTCCAAAACAACAAATTCAAGTTTATTGATTTTACGAACCACCAACCGGTAACTTTTTCAAAATTGGAAATCCAGAAATTCGCTGGAAACTCCAGAACCACTCGGAACTTGTCACTAATATGGATTCAGAAGGTTAGAAATGAGAAGTAGGCCAATTTTCAGCATTGTACCTCAATTTGATGAAAATGAAATTTTGAGTTTTTCATTAAAATATTACAGGTCAAGTTCGAATTTTCAAATTTTGCCAAAAGTTGAAAAATGAAGTTCGGCTGATTGAAATGATTGTGGT
This sequence comes from Planococcus citri, assembly GCF_950023065.1. Taxonomy (NCBI): domain Eukaryota; kingdom Metazoa; phylum Arthropoda; class Insecta; order Hemiptera; family Pseudococcidae; genus Planococcus; species Planococcus citri. Next base: position 29,676,533 of record NC_088678.1, on the reverse strand, counting down.
CTAGTAATTTTTTTGGATTCTCTTTCAAATTTTCTTTGTACTGGTTTGGATCAACCGTCCCTTGCCTCCTCCTCGCCCTCTTTTTATAGTTATAATTTTACAACAAGCCATTCACGTATTCGTATAAATTTAAACTATATTCGGATTCCGTTTCTGAACACCCTGTAGGGGGAAATTTTATTAAAATCTATAATAAATTTATTATCGTTTTCATTTTTTTTTTTTTTTTTTTTAATTTCATGGGGTGTAGGCTGCCTCTTCCACTCCCCATTAGAAAGTTCAAAATTCTGAATTTTCAGAATTTTTTTTGGTAAAAATATCAATTTGTTTTGAAAAAACAACAATTCATGCATAAATTTTCTTCGATCCATTTTTATTTTTATTCTATTTGATTAATTGGATGAAAAATGTTTATTTTCATGTTTTCATTTTCAAGTTCTAAGAATGAAGTTTACAATTGAAAATAAATTACTTGTATTAAGTTCAAAAAAAAAATTATTTTATTCAATTTTGTGAGGTTTGTAAATTTTTTTTAGAATTTTAAAAGAAATCAATATGAGTAATTTGATCATTTAAAAATCGAGTTGTACTCGAAAATTTCACTGTCGACTTCAAAATGACCGGAAATTGTGAAATTCGGTCCGGGGATTTAATACTACCTTCGGGATTGATATGTAGCACTAAAACTTGAAAAATGATTAGGTAGGTAACTACGTAGCTTTTGATTTTGAAGTTGACTAGAACAATTTCTCAGAATCTAAATTGTTAAATAAATAAATAAATAAATAAATAAATAAATAGGTATGTGAATATTTCAAACACAAATACTAGCCAATACCCAAGACCCAAAAGAAATTTTCAAGTGCAAACCCATAAGATAGGGAGACTCAGTTTTTATGTTCCTGAATTTCAACACTTTGCCTCATTGATCAAAACTTTTCGAACAGGTGAGTATTTATGTCATTTTCAAAACAAATGAACGAATTACATAACAAAACGTTTAATTATAAATCAGCCTTCTAAGATTTGTCAATTGTCACAAGAAAAAAAAATGAATAGAAAGTTACTTTATCACATACATAGTTACATGCATTACCGGTACAATAATTGGCGAGGAGTGCGAACATCGTGACCATGGACGGCACCAATACACTCATAAAGGCCAAGATTTTCCATAGGTTCGGGTGATGTAGTCTCCAATTGGAGTTCTTCTTTCAACTCCCAGCATTGGTTTGTTTCAGACCACTGATGTAGTTTGTTGGCGAACACGTGTAAATAAATGTTTTCATACTGGATCGACGCGAAAGATTTCAAAATCCGGAAATTAACATCATCTCCTGTCAGGGGAAACCGACGCCAGGTTCTTGAACGTGGGTCAAATGACTTGAAGTAGGAGTCGAATACCACAGTAAGTACATCGCCATTAATGATGGTTAGATCTTGTATTTCGGAAGACGTTCGCGTAAATGACATATATGTCAAAGGCAACCATAAATTTAGTTTGAAATTGAATTCGTTCACAATGTAAGATGAACCATTAGAAGCATACAATCTGTATAACTTATCTCCATCGCTTGTAAACCATACGTCTTCGTCCATTAGGTCTTCATCGGAAAATCCCGGCTTCTTTGAAAACATTATCCAATGATTCAATTCGATCGAATATTTCAATACATGGCCCAGGTTAAAACAACAATAGATTTGGCCGCGACAACTCAACAGCGAGAACTTACGCCACCAGCTCAGTTTGGCATTTACACAGCTATTCAAAGAGATGAATTTTTTCGAAGACGAATTAAACACATAAAATACAAAATAATCAGCATCCAAAGATAACATGATGAATAAATTATCATCCACTAAGGCAGCGCTTATGTTAACCAAACAAATCCTGCTATGATTTTTCCAAGGGTTTGAATTCGAAAGACACAGACACAACGAGGCAATTTGACCCAACCTGGCGTTCAAAACATGTATAGTTGACGTTTGCCAAGTCCACGCGACAAAAACAGGAATTTCGCATAATTTTTTGTTAAACGAGTAGATTTTTGGCGTTGTTTTCTTAGCAACAGGAATCAGCGAAGTAGACTTCAAAGTCTTCCATAATTCGTATCGAATCATTCGCTCGGTGCAGTCGTTTAAATCTGTAGGCACTTCCATTTTATAACTCGTAGTGCGATTGCGATTAATAGCGAGAGCGATTCGTGGTATCAGATGATAACGATTTTTTACATCGTGAAAAACCCATTTCGTACACACTTTTTTAATTCGATGTGGATTGTCGCAGAAATGTGACGATGATATCAGTAAATCCTCCAACATATCGAACGAAATGAAACGGATAGGAAACGAATCAATACTCGAACACATTTCTTCGATATTCTTCTTCATCAACCGTACACATTCGGTCATTAAATTTTCCATTCTGAACGTACTGGCAGCTTTAAATACTGGTGTTATGGTTTCGGACGTTAATCTTAATTCATCAAAATAGATATATTCAAATATCATGTCACACGTTGTTTGATCAACACCAAGAATTGAATACTGCTCACTGGTAATCGATCGCTGGGTCAGTGCTTCTGCACATTGAGCGTCTGCATGAGAGGACTGCTTAGTGGAAGAAATTTCAGCGAAATGGGCGGACGCCGGACACAATTTAAATCGATGTAGTTTGTATGTTTTTTCTCCAACATTTAGTACGATATTGTGAAAATACCCATTTTCTAGAAGTTTCGTCAACTTTTTTCGATGGTTTTTTTCACAACTGATTGGAGCTTTTTTTTCTTCGTACTTCGGCAATTTCTGGGGAACTGAAAAAAAAGAAGAAAAAAAGTACAATGAGTATAAGACTATCTTCAGGATTGTAATTAAGTCGTATATTAAACTTCAAATATACCTGGATTTATTTCTCCATCACACACGACAAATTTGTAAAAATGTTTTGCAATCATTTCCGGATTCATTTGCTTGGCGATATCAGACGATACAGTAAGGTTATTAAAATCTTCATCCTTCATCGCATTCAGATAACAAAATCTTTGTTTAACCGCATTTACGAGCCTTACTGAATGACGAAGTCTGTTTTGCAAATCGTGATAAATCCATTCTGCGCAAATTAGGCAAATTTCACGCATATCCTCAGTCATCGAGCTGTAGCCTACGTAGCTTTGACTTGAAATTATTCGAGTAATATCGTCAACCGGTAAACACATAAGATCTGCATTATTTCGCATATTTGCCAAATGATTCGATAAATATTCGAGAACTGATGGTAACAAACACTGCAGATTGGGATTTTCTTTCATGAAGGTGTATAATCCGATTATTTCAACATCCAGGACCGAATTGCTTTTCATAAATGTCGCGTACGTTTCGACGTCGATTTCCATTTGTAAGTAATCCATGGCCATTAACAAAGCAATGCAATTGTCGTGGTTCAAGACAGACGTCAGCGTCTTTCCGTATATTATATCAGTTATGGTAGAGAATGTATCCGAATCCATTGCTCGTAGCTCTATCAAACTGCATTCATCTTGGTTAGAGTACTCGATTAAAAATTTTTCAAAGTAGTCCGATTTCCATGCCAGTTGCAGTTTATCTAAATAATAAACATCGGTATCCACTTTCACCATGACATCGTAATACTGACTTTTTACTAAATGTTTGGTTTTTTGGTGATCAACAGTTACTTCTAAATTGTCTTCGGAACTCATGTTTCTTCAGGAATTTTTCTGCGAAAAAATAATTACGTAATTTTAGTTGATTTGAATTTTCATCTTGTGCATAGCTTACTGTATAGACTGCAGAGTATGATCTCATATTATTACATCATTTTTATGAACATTTGGTATTAAAAGTGAAACACTTACTTACTTATGCTCGAATAAGAGAAATTCAAACGTAATCTCTCATCACTACAGAATTATCGAATACTAGTCTTGAATTTTAGTACAATCCGGCCGTCATCAGTCATCAAATCGAACACAAGCAAACACATTATACAAAATCCACCACAAAAGGTTTGATCTTTTCACATTCACGTATCCACACTACTGAATTCGTGGAAACTGATAACAGTGATAACACAAAGACATCTAACACAATCACGAACTTTTGCCCAACTTTAAAATTCAAGGGGTTAGAAATATTTAAAAGAAAAAAATTAACATTTCTAGCCCCTTCAATAATTGGACAAAAATTCATAATGCCCAAATTTGTTTATTTTCCAAAGTAGGTATACTGCCCATTCCCAAGATCAAAAATACGTTTTTTCCGATTTTTTTCCAACGCTCAGGTTACCCTTAAATTTCAAGGATGGATTAGTATTCGATTCGTACCGAGAAGTAGCTACACTTCATTAGAGGAATAGGTCCTACTTTCCAGGGATAGTCAGTGACGTCATAACTACAGATGTAATCGAAGCAGAGCTTTGACATCACTCCTTTATCACTTCGTGGAAGAGTTTTATCAATTATCTTCAGCTCATAACATTTTGAATAAGTAAAGAAACAGTATTTTGGTTCGGTTTTCTATTAAAATTAAAAGGAAAAAAATCGTATTAGATTCGTAAAAGGTAGTTAACATATATGTAAAAGTAAAACAATGAAACGATGAAAAGAAATTTGAGACTTTGAACTTTATCATATCATTCTATACAAGCTAAATCAATACGTATGATCATCCAGTCTGCGAATTAGCATTGATTGATCGGCAATTAAGCTTTTCTCTCATCTCTTTTTCAGCAGCGCTAGACGCTAGATAAAAGAGTATTGTTTTTTTTCCGTTTTGACTTACGACTATGATGAGGTACCATTCAAAAAGTACCTTTTTCAGAATCAAAATTCAAAGTTTCAATAGGAGTGGAAATTTGATGTACGTTAGATATGTAAGTGCGAATGGTGTTGTTTCATCGAAGCCGACGGATATTTACAGACAGCACATAAAATGTGATTTCGATTTTTTCTGGTTTTCATCTCTGTAAGACAATAGCTCAATAGCATAGTAAGACAAGAACTTATGATGACTATGATGAGTTTTTCCCATCCTACATGGTTTTTTGAAGTACCTATTATCGCTTACGGTTACCATTACTATCTTTTTGTTCACTCATACAGAGCTGTAAATGCTTGATCAAGTTTTTTTTTATGCTTAAATGTATGACCACAGCGGTCACACGTTATTGAACTTGGTTCCATCTTACAAATTGTTTACTACGACTTACGAGCTTAATTTATTTAATTAGCTGAAAAACATGAAGAGAAAATACTAATAAAACACAAGATGAAAATAATGAAAGATAATAAGTTTATTTACATCACGAAAATCTATGCTATGACGTCATGAACACTAAAATTACGACAGCCATTTTGCAGGACCTATTCCTCTAATGAAGTGTAGCTCCGAGAAGTCGATTGCCAAGTAATCACAATTTTCAATTGAAGTTAATACATGACTTGAAACTTAAGGATAAATTGCACCCCCGCCCCCCGGTCGATCCTCCGGGGCAACTTTCTTCTTAAAAGGGGAGTCCTAAGGAACATTTCTAGCCCTTGTACTCAAAAAAAAGTGGCCCTACTTACAAAATGGCGGCCATTTTGATTGACAGGTCAGCCGAAATCGCAGATTTTGCGTTCCAACATAGGACTACTTGCACAAAATGTTTCAAAGCGTTTAAGGGTAGATCGAAAGATCAGGAAAAAATTCATCACCTGTCAACATTTCAAGTGCTAAAGTGCGTTTTTCGATTTTTGGTGAATTTTTGAAAATCAAATTTAGGCCAAAAATGCCAAAAATGAGGGAAAAAATCAAAATTTTACAAAATTGACCAAGAAAGCAGAAATTTGAGATATAGTCTATTTTTGACATGCCAAATCGGTTGAAAACTGTTTCAAACCGTTTTGAGCAGTTGTGGAGCCTCCAGCAGATTTTTGGAACTCGAAATTTCCACAAAATTTTATCAAAATGGAGTTGGATAGCCGAAATTTACTCTGCAAACTAATTTCAATGCACTACGAAGTCAACTGTAGGGGGATTTCAAGTCGTTTTGGAGCCTCCAGCGACTTTTTGAAAATTACTGGAGCCTCCAGCAGATTTTTGAAACTTTAAATTTTCACAAAATTTCATCAAATGGCGATGGAAAGCTGATATTTACTCTACACTTCAATTTTAACACCCCCTGAAGACGACTTCAGGTGGGTTCAAGTCATTTTGGAGCCTCCAGCGACTTTTTGAAAATTATTGGAGCCTCTAGTATGATGTTTGAAACTTGAAATTCCCGCAACATTTTACCAAATTGAGTTGGCAAGCTGAAATTTACTTCGCAAACTAATTTCAACACGATATGAAGTCAATTACATGGTGGTTTCCAATGGTTTTGAAGCTTTCAGCTACTTTTCGGAAATTTAAATTTTCCAAAAAACGCCATACGACCTTTCAAAAAGTCGCTGGAGGCTCCAAAACGATTTGAAATCCACCAGCAGTCGACTTTGTATAGCGTATTGAAATTAGTTTGCGGAATGAATTTCGACTTTCTATCTCCGGTTGATGAAATGGGGAAATTTCAATTTTCAAAAATCTACTGGAGGCTCCAGTAATTTTCAAAAAGTCGCTGAAGGCTCCAAAACGACTTGAAATCCCCTGCAGTTGACTTCGTAGCGCATTCAAATTCGCTTGCAGAGTAAATTTCGGCTATCCAACTCCATTTTGATGAGATTTTGGGGAAATTTCGAGTACCAAAAATCTGCTGGAGGCTCCAGAACTGCTCAAAACTGTTTGAAACAGTTTTCAATCGATTTGGCATTTCGAAAATAGGGTATATCCCAAATGTCTGTTTTATTGGTCAATTTGGTAAAATTTGGTTTTTTCCCCTCATTTTTGGCCTAAATTTGATTTTCAAAAATTCACCAAAAATCGAAAAAGGACATTTTAGCACTTGAAATTTCGACAGGTGATAATCAAAATGGAAAAAGTTGTCCCGGAGGATCGACCGGGGGGGGGGGTGCAATAGATCCCCCAACTAATAAATTTTAGGTGAGGTTCTGAGGTTCGTACCGTACCTACGTAATAAAGTAGGTAAGTATAAGTGTTGGAATGCACTTTATTTTTTCCGATTTGGAATTTTGTATTTACTATGGAGGTTGACAATTTTTCATCGTTAAGTTTTTTTCTGATTTTTACTTTATAGTTTTCTTCTATTTAAAATTTTTTACATCATAATTTTTTCAATGTAGATTTTTTTCGTACTCATGATTTGTTCTTAATTTGTTCATATTCAAGATTTTTTTTCTACCAACGTGAGAAAAATTTTTTTTAATACTTACTTTACTATTTTGTTTACCTTGAAGTTTTTTCGTCGTTTAATTTTTTCCAAATTTTCACCCAACAATTGATTTGGTCGTTTCTAAAACCCCATAAGTCACAGATTTTGCGTTTTTCAATTTTTTACGATTCTGATAGGATGTGGCGAGCTCTATTGAATGACCATCGAACTACTTTTGGTGAGACTCATTTTCCCGCTAAATCGTACTTAGTCACTTTTAAAACCCCGTAAGTCCGGACTTACGGGGTTTTAAAAATGATTTGATGTCAAAGCATCATCCGTATTATTATTTTTTCGAAGTTATTATTCGAGTTTTTGTACTTTTTTTTATGTTTTTTTTCAATAAAACATTTTTCTTTACATAAAACAGTCAAAAAACTATTCCCAAGTGAACTGTTAACTGTTTTCAGTCCCTTCATTGAATTTCATCATTTAGAAAGGTTTAGAAGCTTTTTAGGTCCTTCAGATGAAATTTTAAACAAGATTCAGTTACAAAAATATCAGTAATTTCTAAAACCCCATAAGTCCACGCACTTCAAGGCGTATTATGGCGATGATGGCAAAATTTTTGAAATCCAAATTTGACCCTAAATATGTAGTTTTGTATGCCCTTTCCATTTTTGATATCGGTTTTCACTTTAATGCGTAAGAATTTGGTTGAAACAGTTTTTTGTCTCTCCTGAAAAATTTAGGGCTTTGGACTTACGGGGCTTTAGAAATGACCGATTCAATTGTTTTTACTTTAAAATTTTTTCAAGTGTTAAATTCTTTTGAATTTTATTTATTTTTTTTACGCTCAAGTATAGCTTCTGAAGTACTGCTTTGTGTACTTTTTGTTTTCAATAAATCCTAAGAAAGGGAAAAAAATTCAAGGTACAAACTGAAAAAAAAACTCATACAATTTTGAGAACCATTTGAAAAAAGTACCATCATAAGTAAATCTTTGAAATTTAGATAAGTATGTAATTGATAATTTTGCATCAGAAATATACCACAAATGTTTCATAATGATTTAGCCCACTATAAAATAATTTTCCAATTTGAAATTGTTTGACGTTTTATATTTGCTGCAAAATCATCAATTCAGTTTCAAAAATCTATGATGATATTTTTTTTTTTTTTTTTTTTTTTTGAATGATTCTCAATGTGATTTATACTCTCAACCTATAAAAGATGCATAGCTTTCGACAATCTTTATTAATTTTTCTATATGCTATCTTTAGTATCTTTGCAATATTAATCGTTAGGTACCGATTGAAAATTCAAATTCACTTTCATATCTAATAAGGAAAATTCTTGAATTATCAATAACATTCTGCGATTACGAGTGATTTAAATACTAGTGTCGAATTCGTCGAAAGGTCACTTTATTCATTTTCTTTTGTGCAACAACGTTTCGAAGTTACATCATCGATAAGTACCTAGCTAGTGTAAACGCAAAGTAACGATTGTAATAATGAGTAGGTATGCAAGCACCGATCATAAGCATTTTCGGTGCTTGTATTGTAATGTATGTAGGTCCCTAGGTACCTACTATTAGGGGTACCTACTCGATATTTCTGCGCACCCTGTATGGGTATTTTTAAATGGTACTTATCTACATAGTAAGTAATAAGCTAATAATTCGTTTTTTTTTCAGAACATCAGAACAAATGAAATTTCAACAAATATTTTGGTTTTTCGTATGGAATTCGTATTGTGTATGCTGCTTAGAAAATTCAAAAAATCTTATAACAAATCAGGAATCTGAAACGACAAAGTTTGATGCAATAGAAGAACAATGTTATATTCGAGTAAGTTCTTAATGCATGTTCTATCTAATACATAGGTAGTCACTGAAAATAAAGAAAAAACATCTAGGTATAAGACGTAAAAACAACCTTTCAATTTTTCATAAAAAATAAATTTTTAGGGTGTAGGCACGCCATGAAATGAAAAAGAGCCTTTTGCACGTTTCAACCTTTCGATCCCGTTTGACCTTCCAGCATCAAAAAAGTGGATTTTTGTTTTTTTTTAAAACATGTTTTTCGACTTTTTTAGGACAACCTGTAGCTCTTTCAAATTGACCTATTACATCGTATACTCCAAATTTTCACTGTACATAATGGGAGGGTGTCGCTAAAGTCTTACCTTTTGTAAGATTCAACCTTACTACCTAATTTGACTCCTCTTTAGAGTAAAAAAAAGTAACTCCTACATACAATTTTACGCACCAACGAAATGACGTAGGTACCTAGTACCTACGGTATGGCGGTATACAGTTATACACCATTACCACATTTTAGATGAAATAAATCTCAAAAGAATAAGGGAGCTAGTGTTTGAATTGTTATCTGATCTTATGGCATATGTTGGCTAGGTTTATTATACCTAACTCAGTTTTGATTTTGCGTTATTTTGTAATACTTACCTAAAGTATTATGTTTTCCTTCATTTTTAGGCAAAAAGTATAATTCGCCGCAAATACATGAATAGGTTATTGATACGTATAACAAATCAGCAGTTGCAAAACGATATCTTCGAGGCTATGGTCAATGAAAAGTATGAACATCTACTCATGAAACACGATCTGGAACACAAACTTGAACACAAACTGGCTGGTCGAGACAACACACTTGGAAAGTATGAAACACAATTTGTAAGTAGATACATTGAATACCTATTATGCACTACATTATGTATTACACCTCTGGCGAATGCACGGAATAGGGCACTCAGAATTTAACTCACCTCCCCCTCCTTAAATTAGGAATCTTTCTCGTCTAGTTTTTTTCTCAGGTTCAGATACTTGAATGCAAGTTTTGCAATTGATTTTTGCTTCTGTCTTTTAATTGAATTTTGCAAAAAATTAGTCGTCGTACTCATCATGTCATGAACAAAACTAGAGGTGTTGGGGGGGGGGGGACGAAAAATTTGCCTTGATGACATATCTACCTACACGTCAAAAGGAACGTTAAAAAAATTGTTGAAATCAGTTCAGTAGAAGAGGCCGGCGAACTCTATCAGTTTTTATTCAAAATTCTTTTGTATTTACACGCAAAAGAAAACATATTTTCAATTTTTTCGACCCTTAATTTAAAGATTTCCGATATTTTATTCTTGATGACATGACGAACTGTATCAAGATTTTTCTTCAAAATTCTTTTAATACATATATCTTCAGTACCTAGACCTACTTATAAGCATTTGAGTGTGATCTGTGATCACAACGGCAAAATTACAAAATTAAATTAAACTGTTATTGAAAAGTTTTTATCTGTGTATATTATATTAGGTATCATATGCTCGAAATGTATTTGTCAAATTGTATGTAATTGTACCTATCTATACTTATTTCAGCAAATCTTTCAAAATTCAATAAAGAGATTGCAAGTACGATGTCTCAGGGAATCCGTGATGCGGCACAGCTTTCCCGGCTGGCTCTTACAGAGCAACCTGGACGATTACGAGAAATGGATGATGGCGTGGTACGTTGTTCCCGGTGAAAATCTAGATTTCATGAGAAACCAAGTACTATCTGGGAAGCTAAGCGAAAATGGTGAAGGTATACCATTAGAAAAAGTGGCATACGGACTCGTTGAATTAAACAACGATATTTCGAAATCGGAAGCGCACTGCCAAGCGAACTTACTAACCAAACCATTACCAAAAACTGAACCTGAGATGGATGAAGTCTGCACGTCAGTAGGCAAAAGTGATACGGATTTAATAATCGCATGCAAACTATTACTACTTACAAATCTGTATGCAGAAACAACCGAATGTCGCGTTGGAGTGGGTATGTTACATTGAATTGTAATCTTAAATTAAAAAAATATGTCTGTTATTGGGTTCCTCGAGAAAACATGACCACAATTCGCGTTGGGTTAGGTATAGGTAGGTAGAGGTACAGTGTACGTAGAAATATCGTCAACGTCTTATCGAGTACGACAAACAAGTTAGTGGTAACTCAGTGGTAGTAAATGGCCATTTTTAACCCATGGTAAAAACCAGTCCCACTGGTATTTACCACTGGTCGCCACTGGTCACCACTGGTAAATACCACTGATATTTGTCGAAAGTACCAGTGGTGTGCCCAATGGGAATTAGGTACCACTGGTATTTTTTCGCGTGGGTTTATTTAAGCTAATGAAAATTAAGCTAAAAGCTGATAACCAAAAGCCAATCGATGATTGGCTGGAAACCCCTGCCATTTACTGTGATCGACTAAAACACTTATTGGCACAAAACTTTTTTCAGGGTAGGGTATTTCGATATCAGGATAATCAAAATTCAAAATGAATTTTGCAAACTCCGTTTGGGGGACACCCTACGTAAACAAAATGTTCGATTCCGTTGGAGAAATTTGGAATTGGATATTACATACATATTATGAAGGAATTCTCGTTTATTTCAGGTTCAATTGATAAATTCGTTCTTTATGGTGACATCAAGAAGATCAGAAATTTTTTCACAGCTATGCAGTGTTTGAGCGATGTAGGTTTCAACTTCAAATGTTCCTACGTTCTACGTTCATTCCAAATAAGAATACCTATAGATATTTATATTTCCATGCATACTGACTTTATTCGCAGAATTTCAATAAGACCGACATAGCATACAAAGATCAAGTTGAATCCTGCATCGTTTATGCGTACAAAGTTGTATCAAGGTATAATCCTGTACCGCAAAAAAGAGGCGATTTTATAGTCTTTAACGCGACCTGCAGTCAAGCAGTTGACAGAAAAATGGTAGGTAGATATCTACCAAGTTATTGAATATGTAGTAACCGGTGTACACGTTTTATTATTTCATTTATCTTTTAGTTCAAGGACCATGTTAAGAAAATAATGAGCAAGGATGCTGACACACAAAGTGCTGAAATCACCATACAAATGGACCCAGATAACCCCGAAATTCCAAAACGAACCTCCAATAATTAATCTTTTGCAGAATTTTTAATTTCTTGTTAAATTTAGTTTAAAAAATAAACTTAATTTTTTGAAACTTTTGAGAAGTAATATAAGTACGTTTTATTCATGTTTAAAAAGATGTCAAAAATCAGAGCGTCTAAAAAATTTTTGTTATAATTTCAAAAGAAACGAGACTATTATTAAAATTAATTGATTGAAAATCTTTTTATAGTTCCCAAAAGTCTGACGAAATGTCAAAAAGTCAAAGTGATTTCTTGGAATTTTTCCAAGTCCGGAAAAAAACAGATAAAGTGAAAAGATGTTGAGAATTTTCATGATGATTCACAAGATGGCTGGCAAAATTTTGAAAAGTTGAAAAAATTCAGATTATACCTAAGTATTTTAAAATTTTCTAGGATAATTTTTCAAAAGTTTGACAATAACAAAATCCGAAATTTCATCTTTGGAAAGATTTCAATTTTTGATCAGATCTTAATATTACTATTGAGTTTCAACTGAAACCGATAGTTAAGAACCTAACAGTATTCATGATTTTTTAATTTACTAAAATTTGCTTATTTTTTTAAGAGTGTTTGTGGTTTGCAAAAAAAAAAAAAAAATGAAAAAAAAATGCCATGCCTTCGAGAACACATTAAACTGAGAAAACGAACGATAAATAATATTATTAACATCAAAAAATTGAAAATTTTTATTCACGAAATAATGATCACTGTTCAGTCCTACTTCCAGAAATCGGAAGAATTTTCAGAATCTTTCAAAGCAGCCGACAATTCTCCTTCTTGTTTTGTATTAGAATCACTGCTTTTGGTAACGGAAGAATCGTGCAGATTACTGAGTTGTTTAGTAATATTCTGGATTTCATGATCTGTTGGAAAAAATATCAAAATTAGGCTAGTAAAATAGAAACAGTTACAACTCTTCAGTCTTCATTGTATTTTATTTGAAGAGTGATATTCCAAAACTCGCTTTGTCCATTTTTATCGAAGTTGGGTTTTCAGCAGTACCTGGTAGATGAAGTATTAACTCACATTCCTACATCATCAACCTACCAAAATGAGGTGTTAAACTCACCTAAATAGCCAATTCACTAAAAATTAAAAAAAAAATAATGTTCCAAAACGCGCTTTGTCCATTTTTATTGAAATTTTTTCAGCAGTATTTAGTGGATGAAGTGTACACCCACACTCCTACATCATAAATCCACCCAAATAAAGTGCTAAACTCGCCTAAAAAGCCAATTTCCCCGTTTAAAAGAAAACTGTTTTTCCTCTTTCCTGAAAAGTTGTGAAAATGGACAAAGCGAGTTTTGGAATATCACTCTTCATTTCAATTCTTCTGAGTCTTTGATCACCTTTTTTCGAAATTTCTCCATCCCTATCTTCATTTTCCATGTTTGCCTCGCTTCGATCACTTTCTTTTTTTTCAATTTCAGGATCTTCGATATTCAAATTCTCTGCTAGTTTTTTTGCTAACATTATTCGATCATTCGAACTACTTTCATTATCAGCTTGAATACGTTCATCGATTGTAGGTTTTAATTCATCACCATCAACTGGCTTTTCTTTCCGCTTGTTTTGTTTATACCTCCAGTACATTTTCTTGAACGAAGTACTATTTTTCAAATCCAAATCACTATCACTTAAATTTGAATTAGAGAATCTGGGCGAAAGTGCGGTATATTTACGACGAAGTTTATCAATAGGCGATGAACTTTGACTAGTTTCATCGCTAAAGGAAATATTCTTCGAAAGTACGGTTTGTAAATGTTTGAAATTCTTATTCAAAGCTTCGCTTTCGTTTTCCAATTGCTCGAGTTTATTTTTAGCTTCATTGACGAGTTCGTCGGTTAAACTGGTATCATCTTTAGAAGTACTACTCGTCGGATCCGAACTCGATGGAAATTCTTTCTCTGGGAATAATCTTCTGTTGATTTTAAAATTAGACGTTGTTGATACACTTTTTGGTCTATCGAACAGCGTAGATCTAGGTGAATATAGTTTTTCGGCGACTTCGTTCATCTCTTTTCTTCGTTCAAATTGCGCTTTGATTTGTAAATCTTTTTCTAAATAATCGAGTCTGTTTTTTAAGAAGACAATTTCGGTGGTTAATTGAGCGATGTATTGACGTTGTTTGAATGAACCAGATTTCAATAATGCGTTCTCTTTTTCCATCAGATTAACGTATTCTTCCAGCTGTAAGGAAATAATTAGATTAGTAAAGAAACATTTTGGAGTATTGTTTTAAACGACGACTGTACGCTTACGTTTAATGTATCGTTGGATTCGGTCTGTTGGCTTTGATTAATGATATCGAATCTGCATTGGATTTCTTTATTGACTGCTTTATCAACTTCAACGTTCCTTTTGTCTTGCGCTTGTCGACATTGTTTTAAGATTTCAAATACTTCGGTTTGAAGTGTACGAAACTTTTGCTCGTATTCCTGTAATTTCACTGTTTCGTAAGTTCGTTCGGAATACATTTGACCTGTTTTTTCAACCCATAGCAATTTTTCGGAATTCAGAGCGTCTTGTTCTTCCGATAACCTGGAAAATTTTTCAAAAATATGTCATTTTGAAGCGGAACATTTGAATTTGCTCTGACGAAGCGTACTAAGAAATGGAAATAAGTAGTGCAAAAAATGGGTTAAAGTAGTAAAGTCTCACTTGTGCAAGTGTTAGTAAAGTGCGCTAAACAAGACTCAAAATACTTTTTATATTTTTCCAGCAATTCGTGATCTTTTTCGGCAATAGTGGCAGTCTTTTTTTCAACTTCTTTAATCTTAGCTTGATAATAATTTTCGAAATCTCTCTCCTTTGAAATTAAATACTCTTCTTTATCCTAAAATAAAATACATTTTCAATTCAGTTTCAAATGATATTATAAATTATGTGAAAAGTGAATTATTTAAAACTTACGTTTAGTATAGTTTCTCTTTCCAATAATTCATTTTGCTTTTGAAGTGCGAGATTTAATTCAGTCTTGTGATTTAAAACTACATCGTAAGCGTTCTGAATTAACGAGTACATTCGATTAACTTTTGTTTTCTCCGATCGAATGACTCTTCTAAAATATCTATCTTTCTTCTTCACTTTTACTAAAATTCGCTGTAAATGTCTAACAGAAGTACGGTGGTTAAAATTTAGTTTAATAACAAACTATTCCAAAGGTATATCGAATCTCAGTTTACCTATTTCTCTTGAGTAACGTTGGCAGCAAATACAACAAACAAAATAGCAGAGAATTGAATTTATCTGATTTGTACATTTTATGCACAACGCTGATTTCATCTTTGGTTAAGCGTAATCCAAGAGCTTCTAATATATCGTGAACATCGCTGCTAGTGAATTTTGGTTTGAGTTGTTTTGAATTTTTAGAAGAGCTGCTCGTTATACTGGCCAAATGAGAGATATAGTTCGTGTATCGTTTAAAATTCGACAATACTGGAACCTGTAGAACAATGAGAATTAAATAAATCATGTATGTAATTACATGTACCAAATGGGTAGTCGAAATGCTGAATGAAAACCTCTGAACAGAAGACGGAAAGAGCGAAAAGTAGGTTCTCTCGTAAGAGAAAATCAGCGATCAAGAGTTTGACAGCTTGAAGTTTCGGTGAAACGGAATTATTTTCATCGGCTCCTATCGTTTCTTTGGAATGATTTTGAAGTTCTATGAACATCTGACTTCTCAGATACAAAACCAGCTTATCAATTATGCCTTTATTTTGGAACCTGGAAATTTTAAACGAAAATTGACTTTACTGTTTTGGAGTTGAACTTGGAGAAAATATAGAATGTTTTTTTTACCAAGAGCGTAATTTTTGTTGAAAGTCTTCAGAGGAATTGTCCATTGTTACAGTTGTATGAATGTAAGAAAGTATTACGGAGATCGAGCACTCAAATTTCAAAAAACACAAAATAGATGAAAAAAATTTGAATTTTTGATATTTTTTTTTTTCAAAAAAAATGTAAATAAAAACAAACGGAACCACTGTGCTCCTTTTTTTCTGCCAAGTTTCAAGCAAAGCAACAGTTTCGTTTAGTTAAAAAAAACTCCAATAGGTTCGGTAAAGTGCGGATATCTGTTATCAACAAAACTTTTGTCAAAAAATAAAAATTCTTTGTAGGAAAAATTAAAATAGCAATCAAAAGATAATTTTGCTTTTGCTTTTATATTCAAATGAGATTAATTGAAATATCCATTCCATTATCCGACGGGAGTTTACTAAAGTCAATCTCAATAGTTCAGTATTCGTTTAGTTTCTACAGAAAGGAATACAAGATTCAAGAATTCAATATCAAGAATATCAACTTCGTATCACTGAAAGGTAAAAATGAACCTGAAATTCAACTTTTGCCAATACATTATTCTAACAATTTAACTATTCATCGACAGATTTTGAATAAGAAGCTGCATTGATTGCCGAATCTTCGTCTTTGATAGAAAACCAACGTAACAACTTCATCACCGAAACCGATCATGATTTGAAATTTGAGATACAGTCGAAAGGAATCTGCAGTCTGCACTCTGCACACTTCAAAATAATCAACCTATAATATCCTGGAAAATTTGCTGTCCTATTTCGAATAGTCCAAGTCTGATTTACGAAAGTATGTCATACAAGAATAGACGTCATGAAGTATCATGTTTTTGAAAAATTAAAAAATTCGCTCATTATTTCAGGCAAGGTAAAGTCAATAACAATTCTACATGGATTTTATGCATTTTAAGAAGACGCTGCTATCAAGATACCCGAATTGAAATTTTCGAAAATGAGTTCAAAACATTGTTTTCGATGGTCTTGACTCTTGAGTGAGCTGATGAGAAAATTTCTTGTTCATTCTGAATCCAAAAACCGAACCAAGTAATTAGATTTGAACGATGTATACTTACTGTATGTGGTATGTCTACGTTAATTTAAACGTTTTTGAGTACTTTTAATGAGATAAATTCTGAAAAATTGTGTAGAAATTGCAAAAAATATCTGAATTATCCATCATTTATCTCCAGAAACGGAATAACTTCACAAAAAATTTTGAGGTGCATCCCTGGTGGGGATCGAACCCACGACCTTTGGATTAGAAGTCCAACGCGCTATCCTCTGCGCCACAGGGACATGCAGTAAATTCCTACGTTTCTTGAGTATTTTATCATTAGCCATTTCTTCAAATATGAAGATGAATTTTTTTTGTGTTTTCATCATTTTGAATGCGTAAATTTTTTGATCGATGATTTTTCTGATCATCATATATTTTGTTTTCTTCATTCCAACATTTTGGAACTTAATATACGTAATGTTTGTCTAAAATTTCTGTGATGAAAACTCTCAATTCGACTAAAATGTAAATCACGAGATTGATTTGGGTAGAAAATGTGTTCGACATGTGGCGATTGTGTAATTTTCTCTTTTTTGTTTTAGAAGTAAATGCGTTGGAAGTTGGATAGTTAGAATGTGTACGTCTAGATATCCACCAGATGACAGAAAGATCTCTCCGTCTCAGAATTTATGAGTGTAAGACTTACTGAAAGATTTACCTATTGACCGATCACCCATCTGTGATATTCCATTACCTACCATCGATCTCTAAACGTGAATAAGTTTAATTTTTTTGAGACTCATAGAACCATATATGTCGTGTACGATGCTGACAAAGCCCTCGTCCATATTTGTCTACAAATACCGGATTGCAATTTACAATCATCGTGTATCGGTTTCGTAGATTCAACCGCCTCAGCCATTAATTTTAATTTTTAACCTTTCATTTATCGGTCAAAATGTTCAAAGTTTTTTCATCTACCTATCGTTATCTTTATTTTCAATACACTTTTTATGGATTTTATCAAGTATATCTAATACCATAAGGCTTGTAAGTAGCTAAATACGATTTAATTTTATCTTGTTTATTTTGTTCACAGAACGTACCTATCAACCAACTTTTCCATTGGCTATATGGTTGCGTATGACCGCAAAGTCGCTGCTGATTAGTATTGCCGTACTCATTTGAGTCCATCTCATCC
Source organism: Planococcus citri (assembly GCF_950023065.1). Lineage (NCBI taxonomy): Eukaryota > Metazoa > Arthropoda > Insecta > Hemiptera > Pseudococcidae > Planococcus > Planococcus citri. The sequence goes on along the minus strand of NC_088678.1, from coordinate 29,658,281 downwards.
ATCGTTAGAATGGATTGTGTTTTCAACTCGCCAATGAATATAATTTTGAATTGCAGCTCACATACGTATCATAAATACAACATGATTGCTCGACGATCGCATAGTATTAATTGCAAAGTACGTGTTTGTTGTTTAAGATACCTAGCTGGCGCATCCGTTGAATTGAAATTATTTATCGCTGCTGCTGTGGAAAAATATGCAGAATAATTAACAAACTTTAATGTTCTCTCTGTAGATAGGTACAATATGCAAGTATACTGGACAGTGTATAAGCAAGCAGGAATTACTTAAGTTTCTACGTTAAAATGACATTCAAAGCTCGAGTGGGTTGAATTTTCCAAAGGACATGCATAGTCCATACGTTGTTCCGGTTCAGAAGTGTATTAGGCGCTACCCACATTCACCTTGAATAATGGTAACCGTTTTAATAGCTACAAATAATACTGAATTATGAAACGAATTGTACAAAAGGTTATTTTTCTCTTCATTATGTTACATGCTCTCAATTCAGAAAACTTACAAGTACCACATGCACGAACTTCATGGCCGTTCAATTTCTCATGATACAATGTAACTATATGCCTATAAGTAAGTATACGTATAGGTAAAAGTGTGATATTATTGACTCGTATTTTGTTTCTCTCAGTTCAATTTCGTCTTCTAACAGTAACATGACTACCTAACAGTACATACTCATTTCATTTCCAACGGTTTTACTTTACATCCAATTAAAAATTTATCGGTTTATTATCCAGAAAAAAATAATCGAATGGATTTAGTAAATTTTTTCAACAGAATCGATATTAATTTTTTTACGGTGATGATCTTGAAATTCGAAGTATTTGATGTGATCGATCAAAATTCCTCTTCGGTACGATTATAAGTACGATATCACTATTTTCTTCAAAATTTTTTTTGTCATCGCTTTTATAGGAAATGAAATATGAGTCAAGATCACACTTCTTAATATACCTACTTCTTCCTTCATTCCTTACCTACCGAACGAGTATAAAATCGATCCTAGACGTCTCTCGAGTTATTACCTATCGATTCCATTACCCTTCTGTATGACAACCTATAACCAACCTATACTCAAATGAAACTATAAAGTTGGTAATCCTAATCCCACTATCCTATTTTGAAACTAAATAAAATTAAATTTCCCTCGTAAGACGTATCTCGTTTGTTGCAGTATGTTCAGTTGGCGAATACCCACAGCGATTTAACCCGAAAAAAAAAACCAATTGAAGCTTTCTATACCGATGTAAACAAAAAACCCCCAAGTAGTAAATTGGTCAACGGAATGATTACTTTTTATCCAAATGGGAGTTTCCTCGAATGCAGTAAGTATACATATATCGTATTGTTGTCTTTAAAGTTTTAATGCCATCGAAAACGTATAAAATACTGCTTAAAAATGACGAAACCTTGGTGAAATTACGCCGGAGTGTATGTTATTCATGAAATGAGATTGTTTACGCAAGTGTTAGTTACTCGAAGCTGTAAACTATATACGCAAAGGTTATGTATTTTCCTTTATTTCCTGCGTTGCGGTTTTTATTAACGATTGCGCGTTTATTTTCCAAACCAGCTAAAGGATATAAACATATGCTGATACGCGTATGTGTTTTCACCCGTTTATTTATTCAACATTATTCCCGTTCTAGTTTTTTTTTTTCAGCCGATTTACGAACTCTGTACATTCGATACCGAGTAATCGGTTGGTGGGTAATTGTGATTTCGAACGCGATGTTTTTCCAAGGAAATTTTCGGTACCCGGATATAGCTCCACCACGAGTAAAACATATCAAATAAAAAATTTACTCTAAAAAGGAAACGTTCGTCGAGTTCCGTTTATGTACATTTGGAATTAAACAAACGAGAATTTTAACAATAATAATTTTATTCCATTTCCTGCATAGTGATAAATCTAAAAATGAATTAACCTCGAACCGAATAATTAAAACGATTCTTTTTTTTAGTGTCGCAAATTCCCAAATTGTAGATTGAAGGTACGGTACCCCTACCTATATACTCGATTATCGTGATATATGCGCGAATTTACGAGGTGTTGTTGGCGAGAAATTGCCTCTAAAAGTGTTATTTTTATTAAACCTGTCGTTCACATCGCGATGTTAAAATTTTCATTTGAAATTCTCTCTTTGCACAAGGTATACCTACCTATAATTTCCTGGTGGTAATTAAACGTCGTGCTATATTTTTGGGGAAAAATTAGATCAAACGAAAATCATAGGTTTCAAAACGGTAAATAACCGGTTCCTTACATCGTGATTTTTTTTTTAATCCTCTAAAGCTGTTTATGGTGTTTCGATTATAGTCGATGTAGAAGTGAAATCGACCCATGACAATGTATTTTTACTTAATTTGGTTGCCAATTATAATCACAATTTGGTTTTAAACGATGTTCGAGTCTTTGTATTTTTCGTACATTGATACGATGGGCGTTATCTTATTTCCGTTTTGATGGCATGAAAATGTGTTGTGCAGATACAATTTGCCTGTGTTGGTTTTTTGTTCACTAACCGTAAAATGTACTTAAGCATTCGTCCTCGATGATTAAGTGCGAAATTCGTTCGTAGAATTTAATTTCAATAGTATGTTGCTTCGATTTACTTGATTTATGAAAAGGAAATGTACTAGAGTACACGTGGCTCGTACAAGGTGCATATATGATGCGTATTGCTTCATTTATGTAATACGATTAGCTTTTATCGCGAAATCACGTCTAGTTCATTCATTTGAAATGTTTTTCGCAATTAAAATTAATCACCCGGTAAAATACGTTTACTTTCTTGAATATTGTTTTTGTTTTGTACACATGTACCTACTTATCTGCACATTTTATTTCTAATTTTCATTTTACAATAGGTACCTTTAAGCCTTTGTGTAGGTCTAGGTACCTATATTTTTAGAAATTGAATGCCTTCATCTGTAGGTATCAGTGGTATTTGAATGCCTTCTTAGGTCTGATAGGTACGTACCTCTTCTTTCCTGAAGATTTCATGATACACATTTTTTCGTGTTCTTAGTTCGGGTGGCCTCTATTCAAAAATAAGGACCATTAAATATTTTGGCAACACGGCATTCTTTTTAGGGTATTGAAAACAAGAAATCTTATTAAATCGTGAGGATTTTGTAAGAGCTTGAGAAACAGAGTAAAAAAAATAACAGTGTATAGTGTGCATCGATTTCTGTTAATTTGTGATTCAAGTGTTTCTAACACTGTGTTGTGAAGTTTTTCAATACTGTATCTATGTTATCATTTTTTATTTTTTAAACACACATCCTGTAATCATGAAGAGAATTCGATAGAGTATGTGCAATCTGCAATATGCATGCTCCTTCCAATTACACCATTTTCTGTTTACCTAACAGATATATTAATTCGAGCTTTGAAAACAACTTTTCAAAAAACAGTTGAGATATTCAAAGGAGGAGTTGCAATAAAGCTATTTTTTGGCTCCAGACAATTTCGACTCAACTATTCTTAAAATGTTGTAATAAATGTCCCAAATATATGAATCCGTGGTCTGTTATCCCAAAATGACCATTTTTGGGCTCCAGGGGTTCCCACATTTGCGAATAAAAAATAATTTTAGGAACCACTGAGTATTATTTTTAAAAACTTTTTTAGCGTAAAGTATCTGTTTGAACCGGATAAGTAAACGTTATACGAGGTGATTTTTTTTTATTTGGGTAATTTTTGGAAAATTTTAGAACCACCATTTTGAGCCCCGCTAAAAAGCTGTTTACAGTTTGTTAGTATCTGAAAGACCTCCATACTACTAAATTCAAGCTCTATAAAATTTTGAGCTGGTATAGGCTACACAAAAATCCAATTTTTCAATTTTTTGTAATTTCGATATTTTGGGAACCCCTGAAAAACTAGAAACTTGCGATTTGCTCCAAACGTAACGTTTTGAGGTGTACATTCAATTATCTATATGAAAAAATTTAATTAAGCTCCCTGTATATTCGTAATTTTGAGCCCTTTTTTAGACCCCCCCCCCCCACACTTTAGGCACCCCTAAAAAATGCGTTTATGCGATTTTTTTCAAATAAACTGAAGAATTCACATTTGAAACACACTAGCAAGTGTTCGATAATTTTTAATTTGATTTTTCCTGTAACTTTCAAAATTGAGCTATTTTGGGTCAAATTCTGAAATTTTCAGCAAAATGAAATCTCAGAATTTGACTGGGAATTGATTCAGGATTAACAACTCTTTGCCCAACTCTAGTTTCGCACCATTTCAAGGCCTCCAGAAGATTTTTTGATTTTTCTCTGTTGAAAAAACGTCGACTTTCACTCTTTAGGTACCTATAACGATATTATTTCAAAAATGGAAAGTCTAAAGCACCACTGATCAAATTGATAGATCACAAATGATAATTATCTAATAATAAACTAAATTTCAGTTTTCCAGTTGAACTTTATGAAATTTTCATATTTTTCATGAAAAGTTGGCCTTTTGAATTTTTAAAAATTCGTCAAAAATTGAAAATTGAAATCAAGCTTGATGGTGTATTTTTGAATACTCTTTCAATTTTTTTTAAGTTGGTCCAAGATTTTTTCTATCAGTTGGGATATTTTACCTCACTTGCGAGTAAAAAAAACACACACCTTGAACATTTGCCAATTTTGGATTTTTTTTTTCAATTCGAGATTTTTAATTTGTAAAAAAAATACACTTTTGACGCCTTATTTCGGACTTTAGATTTGATTACCCAAATCGTTTTGGAATATTGAACTTATGGCAGGATTAAATTTTCAGCTGCCGATGTTGATTACAACGCCTTCTGGAATGATTTGAAATTTCTGGAGAAAAGTTAGCTTTGGCTGGAGGCAGTGGAGGCTCCAGATCGGCGACAATCGATTCTGGGGTTGTCTTTGCTACCAATACTGTTTTTCAGATTGTTATCTCTTCCACTTGACCTTTTTGTGAAAAATTAACAAAAATAGGCCTTGACGATGAACTACGTACGTTCAGCCAAGTTGACGAGTTGTTCTCACTTTTTTACGAAAAATTGTTAGAAAGCCTCGCTTTTCTATCAACGAGATTGACTTTCGTTCTTAAATATTAACTGATTACTTAGAATGTTTTATTGGATGTTTTTTTTAGGTGAGTAAATTTAATTGAAATATTTTTTTGGGGGGGGGGATTGCTTTTTTCCTACATAAAAGGTGTTTCAAATTTTTCAGAATTATAAAAATGGCCAATTTTTATGATCAATTCTTCAATTCTCTAGAAAAATTTCACGTAAGTTGTCAAACTCATATTTGCTGTTTTTTGTGGTCATTTTTTTAAAGTTTCACTTGAGTTATCAAAATTGGAAAAATTTGCTTTTTTCGCTGTCAATTTTTTAATTATTTTATGGTGATGTAAAACATACCGGTATTATGGGTTAAAGGTGCGTCAGAAAGTGCAGTTTTTAAAACAGAGGATTGTGAAATTTTTGTTCGTACCTACTTTCGTTTATTTTGATTTGTTTAGAATCCTGTAGGCCTAACAAAGGGAACCTCTTGAGGTGTCACACTCCGATTTAAACGGGACCGCGATTTTTGGAAAGAGCATAGTCTAAAACCCCCAAAACCAAATTTTCAACTGCCCAAGTTCATTTTTCGATTTTTGGCGAATTTTTGAAAATTCAAAATTGACTGTTTTTTGGCGATTTGTGCTTTTTTTTAAAAAGTACGTACTTGATCAGTAAAAATGGTCAAAATAAGTCCCCAAACTAATATTAATTACCCAAATCCAAATTTCACAATTTCCAGCCATTCTGGAGCCTTCAGCGCGATTTTTCAATTTCTCCAGAATTTTGAATTTGCTCCAGAAGGCGTGAATATGAAGTTGGGCAGCTAAAAATCGAGTTGTATATTACACTCGACCTGTTTAACGAGTTTATCCACATTTGAGCCGATTTTGAGAGTGTTACCTCAAGAGGGATGGTTTTTTGAGGCGTCACTCTCGCTCCAAAACGGCTGGAAATGGTAGAATTTGCGCTCCGGGGGTTGGTTCTTAAAAAAATACAGCGATTCGCACACATATTTCAAAAATTTTCTCACAAACGATTATCTTTTGATTTTTTTGATTTTTTAATTTTGAAAAAAGCTGGTCAAAAAGCCACTTTTGAGGTGTCACTCTCAAAATCGGCTCAAATGTGGATAAACTCGTTAAACAGGTCGAGTGTAATATACAACTCGATTTTTAGCTGCCCAACTTCATATTCACGCCTTCTGAAGAAAATTCAAAATTCTGGAGAAATTGAAAAGTCGCACTGGAGACTCCAGAATGGCCGGAAATGGTGAACTTTGGACTTGGGTAATTAATATTAGTTTCGGGACTTATTTTGACCATTTTTACCGATCAAGTACGTACTTTTTAAAAAAAAGCATAAATCGCCAAAAACAGTCAATTTTGAATTGTCAAAAATTCGCCAAAAATCGAAAAATGAATTTGGACAGCTGAAAATTTGGTTGGGGGGGTTTTAGACTATGCTCTTTCCAAAAATCGTGGTCCCGTTCAAATCGGAGTCGGAGTGTGACATCTCAAGAGGTTCCCTTGTGAGTAAGTTTAATATGTGAAATAACTTGCAAGTAGATAGGTAGGTACTCGTACATTAGAGTTCGTCTAGCTTGATGATCTCGACCTTTCGTGCTCTGTTTCATAAATTTTGATCCATTGTTCTGATCTAGGTACCTACCTAATCTTTGTCATCTGTTTTAGCAACACGAGTCAGCACTATATAGGTAGGTAGGTTTAGTAAGCTGAACCGCTATATTGTGGTCACAGTAACGTTTTTCGCCTCGTGTGGCATTCGTCGAGAAAAACATGAAAATAAAATCGCTCAATCTGTTGGTAAATTTTAACCACAAATGTTATCTGCGGTGGGTACAGTACAACAAAGTTCTGTAGAAGATCATAATCCTTATAAGTACAACTACCGACTGTACAGTACAGCGAACGTTTATATTTTATGTAATGATTGATGGTAAATCGTGACAACTTAAAATACACAATATCTCACAATTTAACAAATTGCATCGGACGTCAGTTGTATAGGTATTCAGATAGGTACTAGATAGAATAGACTCGAATAGGTAGGTAACTTGATTTAACACGGTATTCGCACATTAACCTGAATTAACTCCGGTTTGTTTCGAAAGGCGAATAAAATCGATAGCATTTTCGTGGTATCTAAAGTGCACATACCATTTTATGAAAAAAATTACCCTTTTAGACGCGACAGGCTTGAATTCCAAGTGCATATATATATTAGCGTCGAGTCCACCCCGGCTCCTTCCTCTGCTTATGAGTACCAGCTGAGGCGGTACCTCTGCCTATCTACTTTATACGTAGACTAAAAGAAATGATTGTTTTATGGAGCTCTATACGAGATGAATTTTTACCATAAACTGCCTCTAGTACTCGGTTTCGTTACGCTTTTTACGTGTGTCTTTGTAGATTTGATTACTTTTCAAGTTTGCAGTTTTCTGCGTATTATGTTCGATTTTACATAATAAATGATTTAAAGTGGATTGGATGTTATGAAAAACGTATATTCGAATTATTTACTCGTAGGTCTTTGTTTTTTTTTTGACATATAACGTATGTTGGTATGCATTTTATCAAGGTGAAGGTTATATAAGAATGTTCTTTGGGTTTCCAATAAAGAGACCAAAAAAAAAGGGAAAATTTCTAAAACGTAAAAAAATTATTTCATGTTGTTTTATGACTTATTGTCTTTATTTATAAAATATTAATAACTCGGTACGTTGTGTGAGGTTTTATCAATTTGCGTGTTGTTATCGAACTACACAGTACACACACAGCTCTGCTACTAACTCTCGTTTTCGATAGAAAATATCTGTCAATTTTTATTTCGTAAACGAAGATAATAATTTAGCGAAATATGTTACATTGACGTAATCGCTAAACGAACATGTGGCGTTAGGAATAGAAAAAAAGTATGTTAGAACGTTTTATACTGTTATTATAATTTTTTTTAGGTAATGAATTATAACGAGTATTTATAACCGTTTTACGCATGTCCATTCGTATGCTACATATATTTTTTGTCTTCGGGATAATTTTCATCGTCATGTTAAACCATCAAATTTTTTCACTATAGCGTGATTTTTCACCTATTCCGAGAAATTATTTACGAAATTATTACATTTTTCTTCGTAAAGGTCGACGGTAATTGTAGTTTTGGCAGCAGATCTCTTGTGCAGATTTGAGCACCACTTAATTGAAAAAAATAAATAAATAAACATAATATACATACTTATTCTTATAATATTGTTTTTCAACAGAAAATCATTGTTTTTGTATTGACGTAATCGCATCGTTTATGTGTTCTCAATGAGATACATCAAATATGTAAATCAATTAACTGATTTTACTAATTGATTTACGAAATGAAATTTTATTAAGACGCAGACGCGCAGGATCCATCGAGGTTAAATGTTCTCGAATAATACGAGATAATTAAGCACTTTGTAGAAAGAAAAAAACCAATAGGAGGGTTTCAGTTTTATTACCTATATGTACTTACCTATACCTATTCATTTTGACTCGTGCGTAAGCTGTATCTTATCTACGTCAATATTTTTTTCAGCTCTGGAAAGTTTCTTGGAAATGACCGCTCGACTGATTTTTCTTAAGTATTTTTGATCATACGCCATGAAGTAATAAAATTTTTCGAGTGGAAGTATGTTTTGAAAGAAAGGGTAACAATTTCAGATTAAAATGATGGAATCGTTGTTAATTGTAAAACAGTGTTTTTGACATGGATTATGATGTTTTTTGGGCTTGGGGTCTTTCCAAAATTTGCGTCACGCTGACTCACGTGACGCTGAAAATCGCAATTTCTGAAATTTTATCTTCAAAAGCTGACTTTTAACAAATTGAAAAAAAAATGAGAATTGCTATGATTATGTCAAACTTTCCTCTTTATTTGGAACTCTAAGCATCGAGTCAAATTCAGCAAATGATATAAAACTTTCCTTGGAGAGGAGACCTTTCATCCATTTACTTACAGCTTCTGTTGATCGCTCACAGAAAATTCCAGCTGTTCAATCGAAGAATTGAGGGAGTTACCTCAAAACAAATCAGATTATAATGTATGTAGCTATCTTATTACTCCGAAGAACACCGTTGCTGGCTACTTCCAACTATTCTGAGGCCCCTTTTGATAACATTGGGGAAAATAGTATTCTTGAGAGGCTTGAATTTTTTGATTAAATGCTACAATTTTGGAAAAAGTGAGTCTGGACTCTTATCTTCGATTTTGCTCATTTTTTAAATGGAGTATAGAAGCCCATAAGATGGCTCAAGCCTGTTGGACAAAATTGAAAACTTGAAGGAAATGAAAGCGATATTAAAAGAACTTGATCAGGCCGACCAGGTGAGTAAAATGGCAGAAATTCCCACCCCCTCATTCTCCCTGCATCCATCATGAATGGGTTAATGGACAATGATAGGTCTACAAGGAAGTAAGGATCGCAAAACTGGAAAATGTTAATGAGAGGCTATACAGACGACCTTGAGCAGTCCAACATACGGGTCAATGACCTTCAGGGGCCAAACAAAGATACGACTTCTAGAAGCCAGACACACAGATAGACCACCTTGAGAAACCATACAGACAGCCGACAGGTCAATGACCTTAAGATGCTATATAGGCGAATAGATGACCTTGGAAAGCCAAGCAGGCTTGCAGACAACCTTGAGAGGCTAGACAGACGGGTCAATGGCCTTTATAGACCAGAAGGCGACTTCTAGAGGACACACACGCAGACAGAAGACAACCTCGGGAAGCCAGTCAGACAAGTCAATGACCTTGAAAGGCTAGACAGACAGGCAAGCAGACAGACGACCTCAGAAAGCCAGATAAGAACGCAGAGAACTGAGAACCTTGAGAGGCTAGACTAGTAGGTCAGCGACCTTGGGAGGCCAGACTGGAAGACAGACAGATGGGTCAGACCAGACAGGCACCTTGTGAGGCTAGCTAGGTAAAGGTATAGATCCTTTAACATAATTTTGGCTGATTTTGGCTGCATAGGTAGCCAAAGGTTGAAAAAAAAGGTGGAGAAAGGGGGCTTATCTAACGTCCGGCCCCTGAAGCTGGCTGGGCCGCTGAAATCTATCTTAAATAAGGTACTAGAATGGATCGTGAAAAAAGAAGTTGAAGGATTTTGAATTCAGTTTAGCTCCAGAAGTGCCCCTGAAGGAGAAACATGTGCCCTCAAGGATGAGGCATTTTCGAAAAAAAAACGTGTTTTTTCGCTCTAGTTCCCTACTCCAACTATTTGGAGGAAATGGCCCAGTTCCAAAAGATGGTATTTGAGATTCAGACCATAAAAATTCAAGTCTATACTTTTAAGTTTCTACTGAGTTGTTGAAAATGAGCAGATCACTTATTTTGGAGTAAATTCGTATTTTGAAAATATATTTTTTAAAAACATTTCAAGAATATTTGAGAAATATCATTTCTGAAACTGGGGATTTTTTATAGAATACAGTGGTGCCAATTTTTGGTAACTATTGCCATTTGCCAATTTCAACAAAATCGAGGAAAATAGCCAAAAATATAATACTTATCAATTTTTTTGAGTATTTAAAATTGGAAATAGTGACCAAATGTTGTCTCTACTGTATTCCAAAATATTCCTTGAGTTCCAGAGTAATGATATCTGTCGATGTTTTGGCCCAACTATTGAGAGGAAAATAATTTTAAAAAATGAATTTACCTAAAAATGAGAAATTTATAAATTTTCAACTGCTCATTAGATAATCAGTAAGCATAGAGCCCCAGAAGTGGTCTTGGATTCTGTTGACATGGCCTAGGCCAACGTTCAGTCTCAAATACCATCTTTTGGAATTGGTCCATTTTTTCTAAAACGCGCTGGGTAAGGGCTAGAGCGAAAATGCTCCATTTTTGAAAACTTATATCTCCTCTGCAACTTCGGTGGTTTTCTATTGAATTTTTTTCAAACTTGCAAGGATGCTAGAAGCTACCAACGGTTATTTTTAAGAATAAAAAAAAAATTTCGAACATAAAATGTGCAATTTTACTTTTTCAACCCATTTTGGGTAACTTGCTTCAGAGGTGCAATCACCAAAATATTTTTTCGGAATTTTTTATGCAGGCACCTATAATCTTTAAAAATGGAAAAGGCTGATTTTTTACGGTTTTTCTCGTCAGAAATGAAGTCATAAATTTCGGAAAAATCACCCCCCCCCCCTCCTTTCCAGGTTCTTATGAAACACGTCAATTAGCATCATCAGCCTGAATTCGAACCAAATTTGTCAATTTTTCATCGTTTTATACGTATGTAATTATTTTTTTAAAAATTGAATTGTGCTATTTTGGAAACCTCTGTGTCTACTTTCGGGTGGCCTTTGGGGCAAAAATTTCTGTATAGACTAATGCATATCAACTCGAAATAAACCTTATATCGCAATTTCAGCAAAATTATAAATCATCAATTTTTTCCTGCTTACAATTTTTTTGTCGTGAATGGAGGGAGGAGCACAAAAAAAAACAGTAGGTACATGCACAAAAGAGCACAAACGATTGACATCATTTTTACCCCATATCACAAAGTGGTCGATTTTCATTTCCCCAGGCTGATCAAAATGGTTTTTCAAAAATTGAGGGGAGTGGGGGATCACAAAAAAAGAGTACCTACGTGCCCAAAAGGACACAAACGAAGCATAAACGATTGTTGACACCATTTACCCCCCCCCCCCTATCACAAAGTGGCCGATTTTCATTTCCCCAGGCCGATCAAAATGGTTTTTCAAAAATTGTGGGGAGGGGGGATCACAAAAAAGAGTACGTGCACAAAATGACACCCCCCCTGATAAAAAGCTGATGAGTGCTTAAAAATTTTATCTCCTCTCCATCTAAACTTTCAAAAAGAACAAGATTTCGTTTTTTGATGGAAATTTACTGAAATTTAGTTCAATACGCCCGGCATTGTGCAAATGCACCCTTGCACCTCCCTCTCACAGAACCTGATATAGCCAAACGAAAAGAAACCTTGACTCTGGAGCGTGACACTCTTTTTTTTTTGTATTAACAGAGAATTAATCACGAGTGACTCCTTGCTATGGCTTCCTACTAAAACACCAACGATTAAGCTTTCAAATACTCGAATACCTTTGGCGAAACCTTGAACCATCGATTTAGGATTTAATTTAATGTCTCGTTCAACATCAGGTGCTTTCGTGCTTCTTCTACTCATCGGATTTGTCTCGATACCTACATTCGAAATGTGTAAGTTGTGCACCGAGGCGAGTTCTGTAGCCCGAAAACGAACGAGATTCGCTGACTAAGAGTCTGCTTCTCTGATCGGTTTTGAAAAGTGAACGCAGTATGGTACTTACGAGAGACGTGCTCCGCGCTCGTGTTCATTTCGCAGACTCTGCCGAGTCTCGACAAGAATACCAGTACGCGCATATTGAAACCGATCTACTCGAAACGTGAGCCTATTTGTTTTCTCGGCCTTCAGACGTCCTATAAAAATAATTTACCTCGCGTTAATCTTGTTTTTTTTTCTCTCTATTCGCCGTGGCGTGTATTGAAATTGTTTATTATTCCGATACGGTCGTCGAGCGTGCGTCTTAATACATTAGCTGCGACGTCGTCGTCGTTGTGTCTCTGTGTACCTACGAGTATTTTACGCATGTGGTTTTAATTATACAAGAAACGATGCATATTTTATGGAGAGTGTTTCAGCATCTCGGTATTAGCGTCATAGAGTGTATGTAATTCAAGTACATCCCGAGAGGGTTAATGTCATTGCATTACGCAGGAATTCCCGGGCGATATCTCGATAAACGTATGTACATAGATGGCAGGCAGGGTGTGCAGCAACAAGAGGGAAGACAAGATGTGAAGTTCATGCGACAGCAACAAAACTGGCTTTTTTGTTCCAGGTCGTTAATGAATTTCTGGGCTGAGTTCGCGGTCGAGAATGGTATCTACCTCGTCGGGTATCTTGCGTAGAAAGTTACCGTTTATTACATTGTGTTCTCGTTACACTTGATCTGAAATACTAACTTGGCGAAAGTCTTCCCTATACGATGATAAAAAAGTTAACACTTGTACGAGTATAGGTTAGAGGTACCTACCTTGCCCTACCTTACCTACATACATGTGTGTAGGTACTCGTATGCATGTATATGTTGTGTCGAGAAACGTGATTACAAACATTGATATTGGCATGATCGACATAATATCTGTATCTGTATTCTGTATATAGCATATCGTGTGCGTACATTTAAAAAAATACATACAAACATTAACCGTGCTGTCTAATTACCTACGTCAATATTATTATAGCCGATTTCATTTTACGTAAATTAAATTGAAGAAAAGTTGTTCCTATATTTAATCAAATTGATATGCAATGACGTCATCGACTCAGGAGTGAGGGGTGTGGATGTTTTAACGGAGAGATACGAGTATAAACATAATATTGAAGAACTGAAGGTTACCTGTGAAAAAAAAAGTTCACCGTGGTATTCTACGATTCCTGCTGCCAATTCGTATTCGACGATTACATTTCCGTAACGAAAAAGCGTGTATTGACGATTGAGAATTACATTAAGTTGTTTACGGCGCGTTCGTTAAGCGGTACGAGGTATATTGACCTTTTGCCAGTAGCTATCAGCAATTACTTTGGCTCTCTAATAATAGTAATAAACGATAACATTTACACGTTGTGGAATTAGGATCCTTTCGAGTATGCATTGGTATTTGCATTCGAATGATGGCGTAACAAATTGTCGACAATTTAATCAAATTTTTCTATTCTACATTCATAGTAGGTAGGTAGATATGCCAAGGAATCCGGGAGGAGCATAGAATGATATTGTTGCGGGGGAAGTAGGGTGACAGTTGCAACTGTAAACCTCATTTTTCCTTACAAAAAAGGTCTTTTATCAACATTGAAATCTGCTGTGACAATTTTTCGGCGTAATTGATTTTTTTTTTTTTGGTTAAAACTCCGGGAATTCATAATTCTTCCATTATAATGCTTTGCCGTGGAGGTGGTTTTCTAAGGGTTAGGGTGAAGTCCGATCGAAAAAAAGAACCATTTGAAATTGAAGGGAGGGGAGGGGAGGGGAGGGGTGGCGATGGGGTACTAAAGACTTTAGAACAGGCCCAGTGAAAAAACCAAGGTACATAATATTAGTCGTGTTTAGCATCACTAAAAACATGCCAATTAATACCTACGCTACATGCCACAATTTTTTAGAGTGGGTGGAGGGGTGAGCCACTATTTCTGTTTTGAATGGCCATCTTGAAAATTTTGAACCCCTACAATGGAAAAATCAAGGTCATATTTGTGTTCAACGTCGCCAAAAAAATATCAATCAGTATGTCATATTTGTGTGGATCAGGAGGAAAAAAGTCAAAGGATTTTGATCAGGTAAAATCAGATGTAATCGCCTTGCTGAAAGGAAAGTGGTAATTTAAAGGACACTGAATGCCAGGAGAGAAATTCTGGCATGCTTTATAGACTATGAAAAAGCATTCAATTGTGTCAATCATGAGAAAATGTTGGAATCCTGAAGAAATATGGTAGGCTAACATTATTGATGACAAAGACTCGGAAATAAGCATTAGTTTATTTGAACTGGAATCAAAGTGCAAATATAAAGATTGGATCAGAGTATCTTCAACATGTACCATATGCAGGAGAGATCATGAAAAAAGTGTGAATTGAAAACATGGGGATGAAAATTAACAGCAAAAGATGAAATCCGGTTCAGGTGTGTTATGCAGATGACAAAGTGATAATTTCTGAGAGTTGAGACACAAGCACAGAACACAAATGCAGAAAATGACAAATCAAATACCTACCCTATTAATATAGCTGGACTGATACCTATATGGAATGACCATAAATGCAGACAAAACAAAAATAATGAAGTTTACAAAGAATGAGGATAAAACTGTGACAATCAAGATCAGGTTACAAGAAATGGAGAATGTGAATGAACAATTTTAAGGGTCATTCCATGTCAACTCAACCAATGTTTTTGAGTCATGTCTTTCGATTTCGCAAATTTTTTTACAATATATACCCATCCAGTAAGTAAGAACTCCGCAATTAGTTTGGTCCCAGCCCCCTCAGGGGGCGGGTGGGGGGCTTCCATTATTTTCACATTGTCTCGAGGTACTCAACTTCAGCAGCCTATTCCTCCAAAACTATGACACTTGGATCAAAACTGATTTCACAGTTCAAAAAGGTATTGCATTTAGAACTTTATAAGCGTTTTGAAATTTTCAAAAGTTGAAAGTTCAGAATTCAAAATGGCGCTGTAAGTGGGAGCTACCATTTAAAATTTTAAAAAATTTCCATGGATGTACCTTTTGATGCTTTTTTGAAATATTTAAGTTTTGAGATGGGATCTCTTGATGGAGGGGGAACACCCCCACCCCCATTTTGGGCGACACTTTCAAAAAATAAAACCGGGGCATGTGATATATCGAATTCTATGTTTTTAGTGCCGCTGAACATGAATATGTCGTCAGATTTTTGATTGGACCCGTCCACGGCCCCCAGCACCTCCCCAAAGGGAGTAACCCCCCCCAAAAGGATTACATTCGTGTGACACATGAAATAGTATGTTTTCGATATCGCTGAACACGAATATAGCCATAGTTTTTTAAATTGACCTCACCTATGGCCCCCAAAACCTCTCCCAATAGGTAAAACTCCAAAAAAATTGTTGGGGGCCGTGGATGGGGTACAATCAAAAATCTGACGTCATATTCGTGTTCAGCATCACTAAAAACATAGAGTCGATATATCACATGCCCCGTTTTTTTGTTTTTGTTTTTTGAAGTTTCACCCAAAATTGGGGGTGGGGGTGCACCCCATCCATTAAGAGATCCCATCTTGAAACTTGAATATTTCACAAAAGCATCAAAAGGTACATCCATGGACATTTCTTCAAAATTTTAAATGGTAGCTCCCACTTACAGCGCCATTTTGAAATCTGAACTTTCAATCTGAACTTTCAATTTGAAAGTTCAACTTTCAACTTACTTACTGGATGGGTATATACGTGTAAACAAAATTTGAGCGAAATTGAAAGACATGACTTTCAAAAATCGCCTTTTTTTGGTTGAGTTGACATGGAATGACCCCTTAAGTTGGTTTATCATCAAGATCCAACTGTCAGACAGCTTGAATGTTAAAGCGACTCAGATTTTGATGGATGTCCTACTACATGACTAAATATGCAGACGCAGTGATATCCTGGATCAGTAAATGACAGTAGTTGGTTGCTGACTCAAGTTGTGAAGCTGATCTTATCACCACTACCACTAACAATAAACCATCGAAAGAAGCCATCTGGATATCTCGACTATTTTGAGAGTTAATCAATTTAACTGAAATTCCAGTTTTTTTAGTGGATAATGAAAATGCCATTAAAATTGCTGAGAACGTTGAATTTCACAGCAGAATGGAGCATATCCAGAGGAAGTACTTCTTTATCTGCGACCAAATTTGAGAAAACATGATCAACGTGAATCATGTTAGAATGGAGCAGCAATTGGCTGATATTCCAACAAATCCTTTACCATGTCAGAGATTGACAATTTTACAAGAGCAATCTGAACTGATGTGTGATCACTGATCTGTCACGAGAAAACCAGGTTAGTGTCCAAAAAATCGATTTGGTTTTTTTTATGGATATTGGTAGTACTTAGTGTGCAGAATCCGCCTGTGGTGGTTAAAACGTTCGTGAACGATTCTTTTGACCCTAAATTCAAGGTTAAAAAAATAGAGCAACAACAAAAAAAGTTTGAAAAATTTTTTTTGTGTGATTTTCTTGAAAAGTATGTTCTGGGGAGTCAATATGCAAATTTTTGGGGCAATCGGCCCACATTTGGAGAGTTAGTGCTATTTTATTGAAATTTGAATGAGGCTTAAGTTGGAAAAATCAACTCTTTTCACCTTGAACAAAATTTTTGAAAAAATTGAAAAACTCAATAAATAACTTTTATTTTATAATAATTATTCATTCTTAGTAGTTTTCGCGAAATTTTTGGCGCAAAATTTTAAAAAAACGAAAAAATTGATTTGGGGAAATTTCGATTATTGGCCTTTGGCAACCCTGATTTCGAAAAAAAATGTTAAAGCTCTTTAATACAAGTATGGAAATAGATTATACTCTTAAGAAAGTCATAGGATTTTTCGTAAGTTTTACGTACTGCGCAGTGCGCGAGCAAGCATCAAATCAGCTGTTCACGTACAACGTTGCACCACATTGGTTGCTCCACCCACCACCATCGCGTGACGACACCAACCTGCCATGCGCAGTACGTAACACATACGTAAAATGCTATGACTTTCTTGAGAGCATAATCTATTTCCATACTTGTATTAAAGAGCTTTAAAAAATGTCAGGTTATGTTGGCATCTCTTATGGCCAAAAGTGGTCCAAGTTTCATGGACCTATGAATCATAGATCACCGAACACATAGATTCAAACCTTCAAATGCCCGTCCTGTAAAATTTACGTTTTGGACACTAACCTGGTTTTCTCGTGACAGATCACAATTATTGTCATTGATCTAAATTATTGCTCAATAATTCTCGAATTAGGGAACGTGTTGAAAATAATCAATAATGTAAAAATTGTGTCAATACATGTATCTATGTACTTGTTTATTTTGTTGTTATTACCTGTAATTCTTCGAACTATCGAAATCGCGTACTTTTGTGAAGTCGAATAAAATCAATTGTGACTTTGTAATATTTTTACTCGCCATTTCCTTATTTCGAAGTGCAGTTCATATTTCATCAATTACTACCATTTTTGGACCCACCCAGAGCCTCCAGCAAGAGTTAACTTTTCTCCAACAATTTCAAATTGTTCAAGAATGGCGTTGTAATCAACTTTGGCAGCTGAAAATTTAGTCTTATGATGAGTTCAGTATTCCAAATCAATTGAGGCCAGTGAATCAAAAATCCAAGGTGACTAGTTGAAACGTGCATTTTTTTTACAAATAAAAAATCTCAAATTTTTCAAAAAATTCCAAAATTATCAATTTTTTGCGACAAATTGCATTTAACTTTGCCTACACAGTACACTCTAAAGTCGATCTTCCGAATTGATTGCTACTAAGTACCTATGTACTATTTTTGGATCAAACTGAAGTCTCCAGCAAGAGCTGACTTTTCTTCGGCAATTTCAAATGATACTTTTCAGCGACTTTTTGGAAAAAATCAAAACTTTTGGCAGTTTTTAGTAAAAAAAGTCGGAATTTTTGAAAACGTGTTGCAAAAAACAAAACTTTTAGATATTTCTAGCATAAATGAGACTTTTTGGAAATTAAAAAAAAAACAATCGTTTTTCTATTTTTGGGAGAGATGGAGGGATTCAAATTGGATAGTAAATTCAAAATTATGGCTTTACATTATCGATTGTACGAGTGCAAAGTATAAACTACAAAAATGAACCTACACCTACCCATCACAAAAAACTTTATTTTAATTTTTAATTTGAATTGAATTTTTCTCAAAAATGTTCACCAACGTTTACGAACCACTGAACAATGTGTCAAACTGCCTCACATACTTATTTAAGGTACTCCAAGAACAAAATTCATCGTCTCCAAAACAACACCTAACGGAAAATTTTCCGAGAAAAAAATTACCCGAATTGAAATTTTCAATCTCATCAACGACAAAAACAACAAAACACCGAGAATTACGCCGGCTGAATAATTTATCGTATCGTACAAGAGCGTAGGTATGTAATTTTAAATTGTGAGAATCTCGCGTTTTTAAATTGCTTCCTACATTAGGTAGTCCTCCACGTACAAATACGCAGCTAGGTACTTGGTTACTTCTTATACAAATATTCAAATGGCTATCCTTCGTTTTATAAACGCAATAGCAACGTTAACAAGACGGAAAAATAATACTACATTACTACCGTTTGGATACCTAAGTACTTCCTAGGCCAAATTCTGCACTAAATTCCGCCCAACGTTACGTCTCGTATCTAATACTCTTACATGCAACTCTGTGCAAACTGTCGGTGAAAGAGTAATGACCTACAATCATGATGCTGATGCGAAAAAAAAATAAAACCAGTCGAATTCAAATGATACTTGTATTCGCCATTCGCTTACATATCGAGACCGGCACCAGCAGCACCGGCAATAATGCACACACCAATAAAAATCCGCACAACCAGTTTAATGACCGGCTTAATATACCGGGGCTTGATTCTCATAGATTTTCAACAACCACCATAATACATAATGATATCGAATAACTTAATCAAGTCAGGTTGCTTGTTGTAGTTCTATTTTAAACGTGGTACGAGATCCATCACTACTTTCCTATAACCCATCTTCTCAAATTAATATGCAACGCGGCCAGTCCAATTGAACAGAAGGGGAGCGGGGATGGCGCTTTTCTCCAAAAAATAAAGCTAATTTTGCTCAAAAGTCAAAACAGTAAAACATTCGATGACAATTGACATGAATATTTATCAGGATGTTTAGTTGGAAAAAACTAGAAAAAAAAGAAGACACAACATAATCATGGTTAATGCTTATTATTATGTAGGCTGGTCTTGACTACATCACACACCGCCTTAATTCCTCGATTTTTTTAAATAGCCATGTTAATATTAATTAACTAGCATTTCAATACAATGTCATCAAGTAAAATAAGAGATAATCAATTCTTAATTATGACTTCTATTTAGTAAAATTTACTAGGCAATTATTCAAGTATTTATTTTTGGTTGAATGCCAGTAATTCTTTCTTTCTTTCTTTTACAATACCTACCCACATAAATATTGATAAATCAAGAAAAATTTATTATAGGGAAATTATATTTCAACAAAATATCACCGTGTCAGGTAGGTAATTTTACTGGGGGCCTTCAAACCAAGTGGGCGACATACGCTTGGAAACCCCTATATGAGATATTGATCATTGAAAAAACACACAAAACGTGATAAAAATGAAATAATTATGACTGTAATTATATTTTATTGACATAAGGCGGACGTTTTTTTTTCAAACGAAACACTGATTTGATAAGTATGGCAAATATTTTCAAAAAAGAAAATTTTCGATCTCACGCACGTTGCTTTTTCCATCCATTTTGAACACCTTGTACTTCTTGGTCTGATATTTTTTTTGAGATTTTTTTCAAAACACCCAACCCCCTCCTCTCTCAAACCCATAAATGTTTTATCGCGAAATTATAATCAACATCAAAATCCTAATTACAGCTTTTGAGATCGGATTGCAAAATAAATTTAGGTCAGGGGTTCTCAAAGTTTTGTAATAATTGAGTATTTCCGGTGTCATCCGGTTTTGATAGGTAGGTATACAGTAGGACATAGGTACATTAAAATCTTGTGCTTACGTTTTGTAACTTTTTTGGTTGGGTTCTCAAGTTGTTTTTTTTTTGGAAAAAGTTGAGTACGAGGCCTACTGAAATTATAGTTCAAACTTTTTGTTCAAAAACTCAAATTTAAAATGTGATTTTGTAATAACCATAAAGCGAATTGCTTAGAGGAATTATTTTCTCTTTATAATTTCAAGTTTTTCTTTTCTTACTATATTAAACATTGTAAAAAAAAATAAAACATTTTTTTGAAAAAAATGATCCCTCAAATTTAAGAAAGATGTCCTTATTTCAAATTTAAACCAAATTAATTAGAAAGAGGGGAGTAGATAGCAAATGATTAATTTTTTTCATCAAGATAGGGTACTTGAGGGTTGTAGACAAGGGCAAAAAGGACACATTTCCCTGGGATCCATTTTCTGAAAGGGGCTAAGACCCAAAAAATGAAAATGACAGAGATGAATTAAAAATTACCAATTGCGGAGATGTCGAACTTTCAAAATTCTTCGAAAAAGGCTATAGGTGGATAAGTATGGCGAATTTGCCCCCGAGAGCTTCAGGGTTGATATTTGCATGGAAGGTGGGTACCCTTGAGCACCTTCCGTCACGAAAGTTTCAGACCCCCAGACCCCCCCCGTTTTTGAGAAACCCCCCTTTTATGAAATTACAATAGAAATTTTTTCTCAGCCCCATGTGAACCGATTTTTTCAATTTTTCGGTATGTTGTAAACATCCATAAGAGGTATCCCCATAAAAATTTTCACCCCCCCCCCCCTCAATGACGTTTTTTAGCTTTGTTTGCCCGTTTTAGCAATGATCATGATTCTGCACAAAAATGGGAATAGCATTTTTAAATGTGTTTTCAACCCCCGAAAAACATATATTTTTTTCAAAAAAAATTTTTTGGTGGGTCGTGGTCAAAAATTGAAAAAACTAACAGAGGGGGTAAAAATGAATTCTGGTGTAAATGATTGTTTTTGGTAAACGAGGTGTCGTTTCCATATGAATCGAACCCCCCGAACACGAATATGAAGTCAAATTTTATGCTATCCTCATCCACACCCCTCAGGTGCCTCTGCCCCCAACTAAATTTTTACTATACTGAAAGTTGAGCTATTTTTATAATATTAGTGTCGTTTTCATATGAATCAAACACCCCGAACACGAATATGACGTCCCATTTAATGCTATCCTCATTCACACCCCTACAGTGCTTCTGCCCCCACCTCAATTTTTACTATTATATTAAAAATTGAGCTATACAATAATATTGGTGTCGTTTTCATATAAATCAAACACCCGTAATATGAATATGAAGTCCAATTTAGGTCTACCCGCATCTATCCCCTTCCAGGCTACAGCCAGCTCCTCGAGAATGTTAAAGTTTGACCCTTGCGATGTCGTTGAGTTTTCAATCTTCGGGAAACATACCTTTACTAGTTATTGATTTGATTTAAAGTAATTATTGGTCGAGGATTGATCGGAGGTAGCTAAAAAAATTATTGTTTAGGTGAGGCAGAGGCACTGTAGGGGTGTGAATGAGGGTAGCGTAAAATTGGATGTCATATTCGTGTTCGGAGGATTTGATTCATATGGAAACGACACCAACATTATGAAAATATCAAAACTTTTAAAATAGTAAAATTGAAGTGGGGGCAGAGACACTGGAGGGGTGTGGATGAAGTTAGAGCTAAATTGGACGTCTTATCGTGTTCGGGGTGTTTGATTCATATGAAAACGACACTAATATTATGAAAATAGCTCAACTTTCAGTATAGTAAAAATTTAGTTGGGGGTAGAGGCACCTGAGGGGTGTGGATGAGGATAGCATAAAATTTGACTTCATATTCGTGTTCAGGGTGTTTGATTCATATGAGAACGACACCAATATTATTATAAAGCTCAATTTTTCGTATAATAGTAAAAATTGAGGTGGGGGCAGAGACACTGGAGGGGTGTGGTTGAGGGTAGCATTAAATTGGACGTCATATTCGTGTTCGGGGGGTTCGATTCATATGGACACGGCACCTCGTTTACCAAAAACAATAATTTACACCAGAATTCATTTTTACCCCCCTCTGTTAGTTTTTTCAATTTTTTACCACGACCCACCAAAAAAATTTTTTTGAAAAAAATATATGTTTTTTGGGGGTTGAAAACACATTTAAAAATGCTATTCCCATTTTTGTGCAGAATCATGATCATTGCTAAACCGGGCAAACAAAGCTAAAAAACGTCATGGGGGGATATGGGGGGAGGGGGTGAAAATTTTTGTGGGGATACCTCTTATGGATGTTTACAACATACCAAAAAATTGAAAAAATCAGTTACCATGGGGCTGAGAAAAAATTTCTATTGTAATTTCATAAAAGGGGAGGTTCTCAAAAACGGGGGGGGGGTCTGGGGGTCTGAAACTTTCGTGACGGAATGTGCTCAAGGGTATCCACCTTCCATGCAAATATCAACCCTGAAGCTCTCGGGGGCAAATTCGCCATACTTATCCACTTATAGGTAGCCAATTTCGTTTTTAAAATGTGGGTCCTTATTGTTTTACGATAAAAAGATCGAAAAAATTGACTTTTTCTTGGGACAAAGTTTTTACTAAAAGAGGGGAGGGGGAAAACACGAGTCTCGCATTGCCTCATGTTCTTATCGAGTTTTAAATTTTTCGAATATTTCATCATTATACGTAATACCTAAGTACCATGTTCGCCAGTTTTGTTAGTCTGCGTTGAACCTTTTTGTTAAATTCGAGTTTTTTTTTAGGTCACATTTAGTCTGGGAAATTTTTAAATTCCAAAAATAAACGTTGCAAAAAATAAGCGAAAAGAATTAATTAGATTACTAAAAGTTTGCAAATTGGTTTTCCCGTACTTACCTGTATTAAGTATGATATTTTTTCGCAACTTTGCACCTGTTCTCAACATTTTTTCCTGTCATATTCAAGTCTTCTTGCGCTTTGAGGTCCACCTTTGCACTTTTGTGTAGTTGTGGCTGTGGCCGTCCAATTGAAATTTTACTGTCCCATAATCTTTTTGAAAAATAAATAAATAAAAAAGATGATTATAAAAAATACTTTTTTGGTTTGATAAGCTAAATACCAAGATCAAAAGTGGACCCAAGTAGGTACCTAGACCTACATTTCAGTTTGGGAATTTCAAAAGTTTTTAAAACCCTGAAACTTTAGAAAATCACGATTGAACTTTTGACATTTTCTTTTTTTCCCTATGTAACCCAAGCCCATGCATAGGATTCCTGTGTGAATTTCATTTATTATATTTAATTTGTGCAATTTCTCATAATTTGCTTATCAATTTTGAAAAAACAACGTTTTTTTCTTTTTCTGTTTTAAAATGTAATTTTTAATAAAATTTCATGTTTTGATTATTCTCCTTTTTCATAAAATGCAACCGGGTTGCCAACAATTTTTCCTTTTTAAAAAACTTTCACTCAAAATTTCCCCAATAAAATACAACTAATATTTCAAAACGATCAATATTTTAGAAGCACCCAGTTGAGCACGCTTCGTTCGCGTTCAAAATAAGCTCTGATAAGCGTTTACAGATCATTTTAAATGATAATAACAACTCGAATAATAATTTATGAGTTATTTTGATATCTCCACCTCTCGGCTTGCATTTGACACCGAAAAATTTGTTATGTAAGTTCGCATTTTGCACGTTCCAAAATTTGCGATTTCTATCGCTCTGTATGGAAAGAGTTGACGGAAAGGAGAGAGGTGTAAGGGAAAGACAAGTGTGATGGGTGAGTCAGAGGTATTAGTCATGCCTGTCTAAATATATTCTAGTTTTTCGAGACAATAATTAGTGCGTTTTCCACGCTGCTTCTGCTTGCTATAATAGATACACTGACTTAATTAATCAACTCTTCGAAAACATGTTATTAATTACCATTATTATTCCCTCTCTGTTGATCTGAATGGAATGATGTAATAGTTCAATACCTCTTTAGTGAAAAAGTTTCTGCGATTGAATTATTATTTTCGGTAGGATAAATGTAGCCTTTGCAGAGACTTGACTAATTGGAAAAAAACTCACTCTTTTTAAATTTTTAAATTTTGAATGTCATCGTATTGAAAACATGAGCTCGTTCACATGGATTCATTTTGTCTAGACTCTCGTATGTTTTTGATCGATGTTATTCGTGTAAAGACGATGAATTCTTCCTTATGTATCGGATGATTATTAAATCTACCATAAATAATAATAATGTTAATCGTCTGTAAAAGCTTATTTTTCGCCTGGAAGCTAATCTGCCAAAAACATCCCCTAAAAATTTCACTATACCAGGGCTGCTTTTCAGCAGCATCTTCACATAAACGTACCTAAATCATTTCACGTCGA
Organism: Planococcus citri; assembly: GCF_950023065.1. Lineage (NCBI taxonomy): Eukaryota > Metazoa > Arthropoda > Insecta > Hemiptera > Pseudococcidae > Planococcus > Planococcus citri. Next base: position 29,633,483 of record NC_088678.1, on the reverse strand, counting down.
ATTTTTTCGTTCGAATAAATTAACATTATTTTATTAGTTCTAAATTCGCATGCGATGCGACGATGCAAATAACGCGGATAAATAATTTTTTATTAATCACATATCATTAATTTTTGTTTATAAATATGCGTGTCTGTTGTGTATTAGATAACATAGCGTCGTTTTAAATATTACGAGATCGCGGCTTTCTCCTCGCGATAAGTAAGGTGTTTTTCTACTGTATCGGGTCTCTCCCTCTTTCTACCTCGTCTTATGTACCTACCTACCTACTCTTATGCAGGAAATTATGCTATTGTTTGATACGGCTACGAGAGATTTTCCTGATGCGGAAAATCTTCAATTTATTAGTATTCAAATTCTAGATTCTGGCGGTGTTCGTGTGCATTTTTATAGCTCCTAAATCTAATTCCATAAGTATGTTGTGTAGGTACTTATTGGATTGCATATGGAGGAAGGGTTTCTGGCTGGTCGATACGCTATATAAAACTCTATGTGGTCGTGTAATTATCATTTTCGAAGAGGTTTAGAGCATAGTACATGGTACCTTACTCGTACCTATTCGTGTTCTCACGAAGACGAGTCTCTTAGGTAATAAATGTTTCGGTTCCGATGTACTAAAACTGGCTCTGTATATGATAGATCGTATCTTCGTTTAGTAATATACGCTTTAAAAAGAAGCCTCGTTTATTTTTTTCATTTTTTTTTTTTTTACTTACAAATTGATTTGAATCGAATATACGAGTAGAAGTATTTTGAACATGGTTTGGACATAATTGAAGAATTTTACCGTGGTATTAGGTACCTCATGATTCGTAAAGGTGGTGTTTCATTTTTGTTCTATTGTAATAATGTAATAATGTTCTATACGAGTAAATGATGTCCAAGTCTACCTGTATGACTTCTACCTATAGTCAGTATTATTGGTGTGTAGATTTTTGCATTACTTATGGTTATGGGCTGCCTACCTATCTGCAGGAGGTTGAAAAAGTTTGTAAACGTGGGATGTTTTAATAACGAAATTCAGCACGGGTGTTAAATTTTTCACTCACAAAGCTAGTTAATAATCTATATGGAAATATTGTCGAGACGACGTGTACCTGTGTAGATACACTAGCTGTGCAGTATGGCGAATGAAGATATGAGGTGGAACAAATTAGCAGGAAGGTGGGTATCCTGCTTAAATTAAAGTTAATGATCGCCTAATTAAAGTACCTATACCAAAAGTGTGGTTAAAATAAAGGCCACGTTTATCCTTCTATAGTTTTATATTTCGAGGTGAAACAGAAACGGTTTGAGGTTTTTAGACGATGTTTTCTGTCCTTTTTTCTTGATTGTATTATCGATAAAAATTGTTACGTGCTTCTAGGTATTTACCTATATTATATTTAAATTTCTTTTCTACTCTCTTGCTACAAAATTAATTGAAATGTTCAAAAAATTGGGAACTCTTAAAAGGCTAAAAAAATTTACATGTCACAATACTTTTATTTAAATTTAGGTACAATTAAATCTGACAAGGGTCTTGAGGTGTCACACTCCGATTTGAACGGGACTGCGATTTTTGGAAAAAGCATAGTCTAAAACCCCCAAAACCAAACTTTCAGCTGCCCAAGTTCATTTTTCGATTTTTGGCGAATTTTTGAAAATTCAAAATTGACTGCTTTTGGCGATTTATGCTTTTTTTTAAATGTACGTACTTGATCAGTAACAATGGTCAAAATAGGTTCCAAAACTAATATTTTTATTGCCCAAATTCAAATTTCACCATTTCCAGCCATTCTGGAGCCTCCAGCGCGATTTTTCAATTTCTCCAGAATTTTGAATTTGCTCCAGAAGGCGTGAATATGAAGTTGGGCAGCTAAAAATCGAGTTGTGATTACACTCGACCTGTTTAACGAGTTTATCCACATTTGAGCCGATTTTGAGAGTGACACCTCAAAAGTGGTTTTTTCACCAGCTTTTTTCAAAATTGAAAAATCCAAAAAATCAAAAGTTTTCCGTTTGCGTGGAAATTTTTGAAATTTACGCGAATCGCTATATTTTGTCCATAAACAACTCCCCAAATCCCAATTTCACCATTTCCAGCCATTCTGGAGCCTCCAGCGTAATTTTCAATTTCTCCAGAATTTAGAATTTGCTCCAGAAGGCATGAATATAAAGTTGGGCATCTAAAAATCGAGTTGTGTAATACATTCGAACTGTTTAACGAGTTTATCCTCATTTAAGCCGATTTTGGGAGTAAACTTGATTTTTTTGATTTTTCAATTTTGAAAAAAGCTGGTCAAAAAACCACTTTTGAGGTGTCACTCTCAAAATCGGCTCAAATGTGGATAAACTCGTTAAACAGGTCGATTGTAATACACACTCAATTTTTAGATGCCCAACTTTATATTCATGCCTTCTGAAGCAAATTCTAAATTCTGGAGAAATTGAAAATTACGCTGGAGGCTCGATCCAGAATGGCTGGAAATGGAGAAATTTGGATTTGAGGAATTTATATTAGTTTTGGGATTTATTTTGACCATTTTTACTGATCAAGTACGTACTTTTTTTAAAAAAAAGCATAAATCGCCAAAAACAGTCAATTTTGAATTTTCAAACGTTCGCCAAAAATCGAAAAATGAACTTGGGCAGCTGAAAATTTGGTTTTGGGGGTTTTAGACTATGCTCTTTCCAAAAATCGTGGTCCCGTTCAAATCGGAGTGTGACACCTCAAGAGATTCCCTCGTCAGATGACCTGCCTCGAAAATTGAAGAAGCATAAAAAAAGGCTCAAATTTTCATGTGAATCACAAATTCCTTTGGCTAACTTTATATAAACTTTATTGTCTATATGTGTAGCTTCTACATGTTTTAAAAAGAACTCGGCCATTTTGCAGTTGAAGTTCATAACTTTTTTAATTTTAAAGATAGCCGATAAGTCGTTTTAGTGAAAAACCTTTATGTTCGTTTTCAAAAGTTGTCAGGTTTCATGCTTGAAATGACAATTTTCTTAAATGTATGTAGGTATTTTAAAACAGTTGCTTTGCTTCTTCAATTTTAAGCACGTGTCATAAGTAAGTAAATTTTCTTCGTTTTCGAAAAAAATTGCAATATTTTTACCCCTCATCCCTCTTTTTAATAAAAAACCACCCCCTCTCCTGTCACCATAGCAATGTTGGTTCCCCTGTACAGAGGCTGCCAAAATTGAACAACAAGAAAACAGAAAAATTAAATAACAGAGAATAATTATGATGAAAACTTTTACAAAATTTTTGAATTTTTGCCTCAGAATTGCTCTAAATAACTCTTAAGTATTTTAAAAATGAACCGACTCCGCCTCCTCCTCCGCTCAGTAATTATGGTACTTTTGTGCAATGCTCACTAACGCTTGAAAATCATCAAAAGAATAAAAAATAAAATTCTTTCAATTTTTTCGTCGAAATTGCTTTAAAAAAAGTGACCTTTGTCTTTTAAATAGCATTGGCCTTTTTGTATCTGGAGCTTTCAGAGTTGAAAAAAATCAAAAATCGTTGCCAGACACCCCACTCCAAAAAAAAATCAAAAAAGTTTTGTGGAACAAAGGCAATTTCTTCTTTAAACTGTAATATTATTATTCAGATAGATTCTGAATTTCTGACATGAAAATTTTTGAAAATTTTTCTTTTGTTTTTGTTTCATTTTTAAAAAATTTTTCAATCTTGAGGACTTTCCGTAGAAGAGTCAACATTGCTCAGATGACCGAGTTAAGAAGTCTTTTTTTGAAAAAATGAGTTATTTGAATGTTCGTGAAAATTCAGCCAATTTTCAATTAACATTCCATTCGTGACATTTTCGAGTTTTTTTGGGCTTTTAGAATCTTTTTTTTTGGATTGGGGAGAAATTAAAAAATTGAGAATCATTTTCTCATAAAATCAAATAACTTTGGGTTGTATGTATTTTGTGGATGTAGGAGCATAAAAAATTTGACTTTAATCCTCATTCATTCCCTCTCAAAAAAATGGTAATTTGCCACTAAAATTTTAGTACATAATAATATAGAGAAATCAAACAAATTTTCAAAGAATTGTTCCAGGTGCTGCAAAATTTTCCGTACCAAAATATTGATATCGTAATTGCTTAAAAATGGCAAATGCAAATGTTTATAAAATTTTCAAAATTTATAAAAACTTTTTATGAATATTTTTTGAAGAGTACGTCGTTTTGTTATAAAGTGTGAAGTTTCGTTCAAATAATAAAATTGTATGAAACTAATGAAAAATCTTATAAATTTTAATGTCTCAGCACGTTAAGAAAACCTGACAAAAAAAGATTGTTCAAAATTGTTTATGTAATTTTCCATGATACCAATTTTTATTTTAAAGAAGTACCTATCTAAATGTTAATGATTTTCTAATCATTTTTTGTTGTAGGCATTTTCAATCTTTTTTGAGCTTTTCCCCTCATAATATTTTGTTCAGATTTATAATGAAATTTAAATCATTTTTGTGGCTTTTAAATTGGGTACTTTTATTCGTAATACCTACATAATTTACTTTGGTGTAATTTTTTCAGTATTTTAAACAAATCATGAAATAAATTGTAAAATTTGTGGTTTTCCCCATTTTTACGTTGTTTTTATTATTCTTTTTTTCATTGCATTTTGAACAATCATTTCAAACAATTTTTATGCAACTTTATTAGGTACCTATTTATTATAATTTTTATTTTTTTCGTCGTATTTTAAGCTTTTGAAGGTACAAATTGTGCAAAATTTTCAAATATTCTGATATTGAAAATTTGAATGGACAGTTTTTATTGTAATTTTCACAAGTTTGCATTAAACAACTTTTTCAACAGGCTACTTACTTTAATCATTTTCACGATTTTTTAGCCATTTTTTTGACAATTTCATAACATCTTTTAGCTTGTACTTTTTTTTACAACTTTTAATACCTTTTTTGATTTGCTCTTTTTTGACACAATTTTGAGAGTACTTTTGGCAATTCCAATATTTTTTGTAATTTTGTCCAGTTTTTCTGTAAAAATATCTTAGGTATTGAATTTTTTCAATATTCTGAACAATTTTTAGTCAATTTTACTCGTTTAAATATTTTAAGGAATTTTATCAACATATTTTTTGCAATTTTTATCGTATTTTCGATAATCTGCGCTGTTTGGAGAATGCTTAGGCCATTTGAACCATTTTAATCATTCGAAGATAAAATTATTCTGTATTTCTCTTTCTTCTTTCATAATTACATAAGTAAATAAAAAGCTTAATCGGAATTCTCATTGAAAAGATGAATCATTTTGTAATTTTTTGGAAAAAAAATTTTCCAATTTTTTTTACAAAATTTCATTTTTGCTCATATCTGTATATCTTTTTTATGTACTTGTCATAAAAATGTCATGATATTCAGTTATTCATCTGTCTTTGTCTTTATAAATTATTACAGAACAAGATAACAAAAAATTAGATCATATTTTTTTTAATAGGTACCTACTCGTACGAATGCTATCGAGGGCTTATCTTTATTACTCTTTTCTGAATTCGTAGCTGTAACTCCTCCCAGGGTTTTCACTTTGGAAATTCCCTGTTTAGAGTAGGTTATTTTATGAGCATAGCATATTTAGCTGTACATAAATTTTGCTTTCTTATTAAATATTTGAATAGTGTAGGTACTTACTTTGTTTTATCAGTATTGTGAAAATATTACCTTAAAATTCTGGAATAATAATTCACCATTTTTTTTTTTTACTTTTTAATTGGCAGGTCTACGTTAACTCTCGTTGAAAATTTTCCCTCTATTTCATCACCCAGGGCAGACAGAGTTTGACTGAAGTAATAAGAAAGAAGTACTGAAGCAACTTTCCTATTTTTTTCATCAGTGAAATTGACCTTTGAACTAAAAAAATAGGCAGTTGTTCACTAACTTGTAACCACTAACCACCTTATTCAGTTATTCTCAAAACCTTTTGTAGTGGGTGTAAGTATTACTACATTATTCTACATTGAAAAGTCACAACAAGAAAATGGAACTGAAATTTTATTCAATTGCGAATTTATTTAATGGAAAAAAAAATATTTTATTACACGTCGTTCCTTTTCTAGAATTGTTTGCGTTTTTATGTCAAAAGAAGAAAAAATTTATGTACAAATGTGTGGTGTAACAGAACGTACATATTCGATGCAATTTACATGCACAATAAAAAAATTTCAAACTATAACCTTCTCCCCTATCGTTGCTGCCATTGAACATGACCTACAAAGACTAGCTATAAAAAAATTATCGCTGTATAAAATCGCGATTTTAATCATTTCCAGTGGTGGATGATGAATTAAAAGAAAGCGAAGCAATGATACGTAAAAGATTTTTATTTCTCATTTCACTTTACAACACGACGATGACGACGAAGACGTATATACTCGTATAATTTTGATACTGTATAATACCTTTAATATAACAAAAACATTACCTATAATTCTACGTAGGAACATAAACATTCTTTAAAAAAACACCTTAAAATTTATAATAAAATCAGTACAAAACATACACATAATATAAGTACATACACAACGTTCAACAAAATTTTACACTACATTTTGGAAAAAAAATACCTAATACGAAAATTTTCTCACAAAAAAAATGGTGGTCTCTTGTATATGAAAGAAAAAGCTCGAATAATATACCAACAACAATAAACGACGACAACAATGAGTACAGAGAACAAAATAATAATTTTTAATAGGTAAAATAAAAACACCTTATTGCATCGTTGTTGTGCTTTCATCGCTGAGATGAAATCGATGCACGATTCACGCGGCTTTAAATTATTATCAATGGCGTTAATTATTTGAAACCTAATTTGCATAAGTTTTTGTACCAAACTAGGTGCTTATTAATTTTGAAAAAAATTATTTTCAACGAAATTATCACCGAAATAAAAATGGCACGTTGATGAGATGAGTTATTCATTCGTTGAAATTTACATTTTTCCTTTGTTTTTCTTCATTATGGAATTTTTTAAATTATTCGTTTATTTATCGAGGAAACGATGGAAACCTTTAAGACTGTCTCCGTTTTCGGAGGAATTTTTTTGTTAAAATTTTGTACTAATGGGGATCAACCTTGCACGCGTCATTAATTCATGAATTGGCTAATGAACTAGTAGGTATATAGAGGAAAGAAAAATATGCCATGTTTTTTCATTCAATTGTGCGGTACACTGTTGTGGTAATTTATGGAATAAACGGTGGGTTCTTAATGTGATTAGTGTTGACCTTATATACTTAATTTTAATCGAATATAACTGTATCTTAAAGATTTCCAATTCAACTGGTACCATGCCATGGTTATTTTTTTCTCTCTTATTCGTTAGCCTGGATTTATTCTAGGTTTGTTGCTATGTATGATCTGGATTAGTGTAACTAATTTTTCAACCAGTTGTATTTCCATGTCAAAATTTAGCGGACTGTGATTCATTCTACATGAATTTTTTTTTTCTTAACGAGGTGTATATTTTTAGTAGGTAAGTAAAGTAACCGGTTCAATGCATTTTTTCACATGAGCTTTCAACGTGATTCATTTCAGCGCAAGTTGATATACCGGTTTAATGCGAAAAAAAAAATTATTCGAGGTGTATAATTATCTGTGCATAAAAAGAATAATTAACGTTTTTAAAGCGTGATTCAGAAAAATTATCAAAATTCGTAAATCATCGGGGATTAAATTAAGCTATTGTTTCACGTGTACCAAAATGTGGCAGGTATTAGGTAATAATGACGCCATTGATAAAGACTAAAGAGACGTGGTTAACATAGACAGATAGTAGATATTATATAGGCACATAAATTTGCAAAATATTTAATTTTCTCATACTGTTTGTTAGAGTAGTGATATACCTAGTGTTTGACAGAGCCAACAGTGTTGCCAACCTGAAATTTGCTCATCTCATATTATTGAAGAGGCAACGATTTTAGCACAGGTGGGCAAAATTGAATCAAATCATCTTGTGAAGGAAAAAAATTACTACAAGGATCGTCTCTAACTCCTCCAAACGGGGTGAAATTGAACAATTGACAATTCTTTGAAGAATTTCTGCCTTTGGTGGTTTTCAAAGTGCCATTTTGGGAGCCCCTAACTCTTCCTTTTCGGGTGACCTACAGGGCTAAAACTTATGTCTGGACTAATATCGAATTAAAATACACCTTGTATTGCAATTTGAGTCAAATTAGAAGTCATCGATTTTTTCCTGCTCATTTTCATCTGATGCAATCGTTTTCCAACTTGAAAAAATACACAGTAAAAAAAATTGAAAATTCTTAATTTTGCTCAAATTTCAATATAAGGTGCATTTTGAGTTGATATTAGTCTAGACATGAATTTTACCCCTACAGATCACCTGAAATTGAAAATGAAGTCAAGGGTTCCCAAAATAGCGCAATTCAATTTTTTTAGATCAGAAAATACGAAAAAGTTGACGAATTTGGACCAAATCCAGTTTGATGGTGTAGTATAAGGATTTTCATCATATATTGTCTGAAAAAAAATTTTCGACCAAAATTTACGATTCAAGGCGGAAAAATCGTGAAATGCTACTGAAAAACTAAAAATGAGAATTTCACTTGAAAGATTGGTTGGAAAAAATTTCAAAAAAATTTCATGAATGACCCTTGGTAGTGTCTAGCATCCCTACAAATTTGAAAAAATTCGGTAGAAAACCACTAAAGAAGGAAATTTCAAAAATAGCTGTCAATTTCACCCCCATTAAAGGTGTCAGGGGTGATCTAGCGATCTAAAAATTTCATCACGTGAGTTTTGGACCATAAGGACCAACTTCATTGCTTAATTTTTCACCCTTCTAAACTCACCATGCTCTCTGTAGGTAATATTTCCCCTTACAAGATAGGTAAAATTATACCTACCTATTCATATTTTAAGAATTACAACACGAATTTGTGCATAGATCTGTCAGACTTCGGTATTACCACTCACTTTACAAAAAATTCCAACAACTTAAGATTTTAGATTACCATACACTTGTTACATAACATTAAAATTCCTTCAACTTGGCTGTGCATCTTGCATTTCCAGAATTTTTTTTCGAGCTGGCCACGAATACCGAAGAATTTTACTCATAAAAACTCGTCAGCTTCTACGTGTTTAGCCTTTTCGTAGTTGTATTTAAAATGTAAATTTTCCATCGAATTATTATATCGAAGACGTACCTCTGAAGATGAAAATGCGTTATTTGATTACAGGTAGGTACTATCAGTCGGATTCTTCCTCCTTAACAATTGGTAATGATGTCTGGTGTATAAGGGTCGGCGAACTTCTACTCGTAAACGAGCTAATCCATGCGGGCAACGTAGACGATTCACAAAACAAAGTAACGCTGGTGGCAACGTCGAACATTTTTTGATTAATGGTGAATCCAACCTTGTTGCCGAGCGATATAGGCGTAATACAGGTATTTCTTAGGTTTATTATACCCAAAGGTTTGCTATGCCTTTTCAAAGGGTACACGACGGCGAAATGCTCCAAAGAAGTGCGATATACTTTGATATGAACGTACCTTCGCTGTGTTCCTGGTCCTTCTAATATCACATCACCGCACATTTCTTCAGATTTATTCGAATTAAACTTCGAATTCAACATAGGATCGAACAAAGGTTTAGACACCGATACGGTTTCAGCCATTTTATATAAAATATTTCGCGAATTATTTTCAACTCGATATAAAAAACGAAATAAATTGGTAAATTTCACTTTATTATAGCACTTTAGGTAGGTATACTGTTGTTTAAAATACTTCGATCATCACAGTACATATGTACATACGACGAGTATGAACCTAAGTAGGTTAAACGCGCAACCAAGGTACGAGTAACGTTCGACCGAACAGTACAAATGAGACTGAATCAGACTATGAAACACACAAAGCGTGACTCAAGAGAGCTGAGAAAAATTTATGCACAAAACCGCTTTAGCATTACGTAATGCCCAGAACGCGATGACGTTTTTATGGTGCTTTTTTCTGTTGTCAATTTTTGTCGTCGTCGTAGTCGATTGTTTTCGAATTCATCATCGCACACAGGCCTATACGAGCTGAATGAGACGTACCTTTGGACTGGTCGTATAGATATATGAGTCATGTTTTCCTTATTTTTGTTTTTGTGTTTATCGCTGCTGGTTTTCGTAGAGGGAAAAATGTGTTTTTTTCAAACCGATAACGCAGAACGATGCTATACGCGTTAATTATTCGTCGCAGGTAGTTTGGAATAATTACAATTCCATTTAGCAGTTGGGTATTTGTTCCAAGTTTCCAAAGTTTTTTCAATTATTGTTTGCTATATAGAGTCGAGTACATAAACATGAATAACGAGGCCTAGTATTTTTTTTGTTTTGTTTAAATGGTCAAAAGTCATGTGGGTCGAAGGTCGTGGGGTTTTTTGAATTAAGATAAGCTATACGATTGATGAAGTACGAGTACTATCTACTGTGAAACTTTAAACGTGGAATACCTATCTACCTTTGCATCAACTTATTTTAGATACCTACATATTACCTACCTAAGAAAAATTGTCAATTGTGAGAAAATTTCCTTGAAGTTTTTCCTCCAAAAATTCTAAATAGGTGCCCCTAAAAAATTATTTTCGTTAGGTGTTAATCTGTTATCAATTTTTAAGCTCCATTGCATTATGTGAGGAAATTGATCACTTTTTTAAACTGGTTACTCTCTTGAATTTTTTTGGAGACAAATGCGTGTTGATCGAGTGATTTGAATTACCTACCCTTCCTCAAGGATTTCGGAGTTTTGATTACGTAGTACGTACATGGTTTTTTGTTATAAAATAAAACTGATCGCCGTACGTATGGCATGTATTTTCATTTTTTTCAAAAATAGATAATTTAGTGTAGGCGAATAAGCATTTAAAAAAACATTTTTACCTAGCCAAGCTTTTCTTGCGGGAAATTGTCGAGGGTGGCCCCATGAATAATTTCTGAGAGTTACCACCCCGTACCCCTCTTGCTGATTTTTTTATGGGGGGCTGAACCCCCCCCCCAATGGGTTTTTCGCAGATTTCTCCTCAGGGGTTGATTTTACGTCGAAAACAGTTCAATACTTTTTTGTTCTACGTCAAATTTCCGATCTAGTGATATATCAACTGTCCTTCTACCCCGAAGGAGGGTGGGGCTAGAACCATTCAAATGAGAGGGGTTTTCTAAAAAGCACAAAAAAGCTATCGTCGCATAGGAGGGGTGAAATGGCTTCCGAGAACGTTCGAGTTGATACTAGCATGGAAAGTGGGTACCATCGGGGAACTACCGCGTGAAAAATTTCAGATCCACGCCACCTCCCCTTTTTGGGGAACCCCCCTTTTTTGAAATTTCAATGACACTTTTCTCAGCCCCATTTAAACCGATTTTGAAACGTTTTCTGGAAGTTATGTATATCCTTAGTAGGTATCCCCACAAAAATTTTCAACCCCCTCCCCTCGTACTTACCCCTCAAAATGACTTTTTTTCATTTTTTTATGCCTATTAACAACCAAGATTGCGAGGTACAATTTTGTAAACACGTTTTTTGGATGTATTTTTGGCCCCCAAACATCTTATACTATATTAAAAATTTTTGCTTTGGTGCGCCGTGGTGAAAACTTGGAATAATGTATCTTAGGGGGTGGGGGGTGAAATGGGAACTTTGAAAAAAAAAACTATTAATGAGTAGGGTATCGTTTTCATATGATTCGATACCGCTGAACACGAATATGAGCTCAGATTTTCTGCTACACTCACCTAGCCCTCTCCAGAGCCCCTCAGCCCCCCTCAATTTTCACTATTTTTGAAATAATCAAGCTATTTTGATGACATTGGTGTCGTTTTCATATGACTTCAGATATTCTACTACAGTCACCTAGTTCTCTCCAGGGCCTTCACCCCCCCCCCTTAGTTTTTATTATTCCTCCATGCAATAATTCATACTATTACAGAAAGGGTTACTTACTAGCTTATCACTGTATTTTTTTTCTGAAAAAACAATTTTAAGAGGCCTCATCCCCCCCTTTACATGGTCGGGGGGGAGTTGGTGGGCAAAATTTGTAGGAAATTTGATGTACAACAAAATTACCGAGCTATTTCTAATGTGAAATCAATCCTCGAGGACGAATAATAAAAACTGAGGGGGGCTGAAGGCTCTGGAGAGAACTAGGTGTCTGTAGTAGAAAATCCGGACTAATATTCGTGTTCAGTTTTTCGGGGGCCATTTCACTCCTCCTACACGCCGATAGCTTTTTTGTGTTTTTTAGAAAACCCCTGTCATTTAAATGGTTCTAGCCCCACCCCTCTTGGGGGTAGAAGGACAGTTGATATATCACTAGATCGGAAATTTGACGTAGAACAAAAAAGTATTGAACTGTTTTCGACGTAAAATCAACCCCTGAGGAGAAATCTGCGAAAAACCCATTTTGGGGGGTTCAGCCCCCCATAAAAAATTAGCAAGAGTGCTAACTCTCAGGAATTATTCATGGGGTCACCCTCGACAATTTCCCGCAAAAAGAGCTTGGCTAGTTAAAAATGTTTTTTAATGCGATTTTTCAGCTAATTCGCCTACACTAATTATCAATTTTTTAGCAATTTGTTCAACAGTTTTCTAGTCATTATTTTTCAAAACAATTTTTAGTTATGTACTAAGTATTTCTAAGTCATTCAGGGGCGGATGGGCACTATTAAAGTTACCCATACTGGGAGTTGGCGCCGGCGATTTTTTTTGGGGTTATGAGAGAAGGGGGATACGTGATGAAGGAATAACATCATGTGTACTTCATTTTTGAATTGGAATTTTTTTCACGTCGAATATTTTGGTCTATATTGTCATTTACAGGGAGGAGGGAGGGGGTAAAAAATTACACATTTGCCAACTTTTGAAAAAAAATGCAAAAAAAAGTTTTGATTAGTGAAGTTGACCCATTTGACCCTTATTTTTATGTATTCGTTGAAAAAGTTGGAAAACCCCTTTCACTCGATGAAATGAACTTGTCACAAAAAAATCAAAATTCGGAAAAATTCAATTTTAAATTCCAAACATCAAAAAAAGTTTTAATTCATTCTGTTGTCTTATTTTGACCTATTTCTGACGTATTTCATGAAAAAATTGATAAAAATCACACTCATAGCAAAAAAATTGAAATTCGTTTATTTTTTGAATTTTGATTTTTTATGATGAGTTCATTCCATTGGGTGAAAGGGGGTTTTTCAAACGGATACATAAAAATAGGGGTCAAATGGGTCAACTTCACCACTGAAAAATTTTTTTCGAGTTTTAAATCAAAAAATCGTATTTTTTGCAAACTTCTAATTTTTTAAAATCAACTTTACGGCATAATGCCATCCCAATTTTTTAATATGTTGTTCAGCATGAAAAGTTGTCCATTAATATATTTTTTTCAGAATTTTTGAGAGTCGGAACGATATGAAAACTACGTTTTGAAACTTTTCGAGCTAATTTTTCGTACAAGAAAAAGTGGCAACACTGATTTTTATGATATCACTAAAAATCCTTTCGAAACCTCTAACTATTGGAAAAAGTTCCATTTTGGTAGGTATCGCTGTTATAGAGTTATCTACTGCTGAAATGGATGATATTTCAAGTTCACTGAAAACTTTGACACCCCCTGGAAGCCTTTAAAAGAGGCCTAGAGCGCTGCGATTTGCGCCATTGGTCATCTCTTCGGAAGGTCTTTCTACAGAAAAAAGTTCAAAAAAATCGCCGACCCCCCACCCTTACCACTTCTTGGTCGAATTGACGTGGAATGACCCTGTATGTATGTACTTTGAGGTTCAAATAAACAGACAAAATTACATCATGCTTATATTTTTGGAGTTGATTCGGTAAATCACAGAGTAACCCTGAACAAACGATGAATAAAATTACACACAACACACAGTTCATAAGATTACAACACCTAAACAACAACATAGAATGTTTCAAAATATCAGTAGGTAATACAATTGAGAAAACTAAATAGGTATAGCAGTAATTTCAAGTTCAAACAAAAATCATAAAATTATCATTAAAAAAAGTAAGTTAATTATTCAACTCAATCATGAAAAATGAAACACGAATACCGAAGTACTGATGAATGAATTGAATGAATGAAATCTTAAGGGGATATTCTAAATAGGTACATGGTATAGTGTATCAGTTTGCCTGCCAAACTTTTTAGGCTCGCGCTCTCGCTTCGCTTGGGTTGCTCGCCTCTCACCCCCCCTCCTCTGAAATTTGAAATTTCCAAGTCCGTAAAAAACTCAAAATCCTAATCTCTTTTCAAAAATTAAACCCCGGTATCTTATTAAGTTATTTTTGCTTCGTTTTCGAAATACTGGTATTTTTAAGTGGTCACCTCTTACATAGGAATGAGAAAATTCTAGTCATCTTTTCGAAAAACTCAAATTTTGCAAATCAAGTGGAATTGAGCTACGAGGGCTTGATTTTTAGAAAGTATAGAAGTGTTTCTGACCTTTTTAAGATATTTTTGAGGATAATTTGTTCAAAATTAATCGAAAACTAACGTTGAAATGAAGGGAGGAAAATTTCTATTTTGCCAATTGATATAATAATGTATGTATTAGCCTATTAGGTAGGTATGTCTTACTATAAAAATTTTTATTTAATTTTTTTTTTAATTTTTGGAGGTTTCAAATGTGAAATTTGTTTATATTAAAAGGAGAAACAAATTCACCCGAGCAAAGCGAGGGCGAGAGCTTTTGAAAATTTTTTCTTCGAGATGCCCAAAAACGAGTTTTTTTTAATGCGAGGAGTTTTTTTTGTCTTTTAAAACAGTAGGATTTAAATGATGTTTTTTGAAGGAAGTTGATTTTGAAAAAGAAGACAGAACAACTCAAGTGAGGGCGAAAGCTCTTGATTTATGTTCTGAGAGGTGAGAGACATAAAAACGATTGTTTTTGTCAGGAGTTAATTTTTTGGCTTCAAAACCCGTTGTTTTTTTTTAGAAATTTCCATTTTGATGTTGAAAAAGAGAAGAAAACAAACCCGAGGGAAGCGAGGTCAAAAGCTTTTGGAAATTTGTTGAAGTAAAAAATACTGTTTTTCTTTCATCATGGGCCCTCATTTTGCCGGGCCCTTTGAAAAGCTCGGGCCGGGGCAAACTGCTCCGATGTTATTTAAAACTTACATTCATGAGGCATTTTGGTACGCTATGAAAAAGTTTGATGTAGGTATGTACTTAGTAGGTATTGAGAATATCCCCCAACTGGTTACATTTCTATAAAATCTGTCAAGCTGAGTTATCTGATGTACCTTCAGGTACCTGGTATTATTAGCTAGATTCCAAAGCAAAGCTCATCTTGAATTTCGTAACTTCCTCCTCACTCAGCAAGCACCACAATAAAAATCTACTCGATAAGTCCAACAAACGTGAATTGTGTGGACTCATTTCATCTGAAGACATTGACAAGCGCTTTTGTAATGAATCTATCATGCGCATTTTGATCTGCAGTAAAGTCTCTTCTCTCAAAACGAATATGTCGATGAATTCCATCATTTCATCCAAGCAGTAAAATGAACGAGCATAGTCTGACAAACAACATTGTACCGAAGGAGACAACATAAATTGATTTTTAAAGTCGTTGGATAGATCAACGTTGTTATATGCATCGTTGATGAATTCATGGAAGCATTTCGGATTTCGGATAATTAAACGATTAACGTAACAATCTCCGGTGAAGAAAGCTGACAGGAGTATTTGCTTTTTGAAATTTCTCGCTGCTTGTGTATCAGACCATAAAAAATCTATAAATTTGTTCAATTTACCAAAATGCGAATCAAGCAATAATGAAACACAGAACTGATGTACTTTTTTGTTCACTGCGATGACTTTTTCTTTAAATTGAGTAATCTCGCGTTCATATACAAAACAAATTTTCATCATTCGTTGCAAATGTTCGCTTCGAATCTCCAAAATCAAATGATGCCAGCAGTTATGCCAGAATGAGCTTCTTTCATTGAAGCTTGCATCCTGCATAATCGTAAATATGAACTCGAAGTCGTTTGAATATAATTGAAAATCATGAATGATGGAACATCTTTTTTTGAATAACTCTCTGTTAGTTAAAATGACCCTGATTGTAGATTGTTTAAAATTATTTGGAACACTGTTCCATATCTCACAACACAAATATACCAGACTGTTGGGATCGCGTTCCTGTTCTTCATACCTCATTTTCATGCAAATACCCTGAGTTAACAACATTTTCTCAACAAGATTGATAAAATCATTTTTGCTCGTGAAATTTCTAAGGCGCATCCAAACCTTTAAAACATACTCTTCATTGTAATAACCACATCTCAACAGGAAATGCATAAGCTTACTGCATATTTTCTCCCTGACAACAGTCACAACTTCTGTGAGCTGTTGGTCATCCAGTTTTGGTAAAATATAATTAATGAAATCTTCTTTATCATAAAATTCACAAAAAGATATAGCCATCCTAGTTCTATTTTCCAAGGACATACGATACCAAAAATATTTCACTGATGCTCTATAACGTATGCACTTGTGAATCATCATTTCCTCAACAGAATCATGTCTGCTATCTTGTATCTTATCTAATGTATTTCTAAGATAGTGAATCCAGTAACATAATTGCGGGCTTTCTGAAAACTTTACATTATAGCTCTGCTCATTTTCCGATACAAGTGGCCACATTTCTTTGATGTCATCTTCAAAAAAATACATACAAGCAACACAGAACCTTTCACGCACACCGAATTTTTGACATTGCATCATGCGCTTGGCTGTCCAATCATGATGTATAGTACCATTGTAATCGCATACAAAATCGTCAAAGTATTTTAACACATCTTTGTAAGACTGATGGTTACAAAAGTGATGAAATATCCTGATATGATGAGTTTCTGCCCAGCCGCTCAATGAAATGCCGAAAATCTTCACGTAATTTTTGAGCATGCGATAGATATCAGTTGGTAATTCAGGCAAGTAAGTTCTCAATAAAATAGTATGATGGCGTGGATCAAACTTTTCCCAGATATCTGCACTTGTACATAATTTCTTCAATTCATAACGCCATATTTCCAGATCAACGGCGATTGCTGCTAAGTCTTGCAGTTTTTGCGGATTTGGTTGAAAGATATCACACACATCAGAAGGGATTTCAGCTATTTTCTGAGACATAGCTCAACTTCAAGTGAACCTAGAATTGTAATCATCGAATTAGTGTACGTGAATTTAAAAGGAATGAGGTTGAGATTATGTTTTATTAAGGTTGGGTACCTATACTCTACAGAGAGCGCTCTAATATGTAGTAGGCAGAGCTGCTGAAATTAAGTAAATTTTTAAAAGCTTCTGTCTCTACTTCGCTCGGTCTCGTTTGCTTTTCTTAGGGACTCAAAATTAAAATTTCTGAAAATCTATCATTCAAATTAAAAATAATCAATTTCCAGAAAATAAAGTTTTTGGATAAACAACTAGCCCAGTCAATATGCAATTTGACCCAAACATACATACTTAATTACAAACAAAGGTTTTTTTGGTGAATATTGTTTAGGGTGGTGTGCTGAATAACATACTAAAAGTCCCCACCCCTACCCCATGAGCTAACCCCCCCCCACAGAGGATCAAAGCCCCCCAAAATCAGTTTTTCATCAAGAACTCCTGAAATATTGAATTTTGAGTAAAATGAGCCCGGTGATCATTTCATCTCCTCCCCAGTCCCCAGTACCTATCAAATGAGCTATCGACCAACTACCTAGCCTCAAGGGGGGGGGGTGGCGCTACGACCCCTCAAAGTGATGTGATTTCAATAATTTTACATTTTATGATTTGGGACTTGTAACCTGTTCTAATTGATAAAATAAAGTCAAACTTGGGGAATAGGATTCTTTTGGGAGCTAGAGTTGACCTCTGGAGTGGGGAGGGTCAAAGTTGAAAATTACAGAAAGGTCATTTGTTTGGAGGGGCATAACATGACCCCAAATAGATGAAAAGGATCCAAAATCATATCATCGGACAGTACCCTATCTATGATCAACACATCCCAATTTTAGCTTCCTAGGTCATCCCCACTCCTTTTAAGATGGAAAAACCGAAAATAGGGGCAAAATAAGGGGATTTTTAGCTTAATTTCGCTTTAAATGGGGCGGAGATGATCTAGGAAGCTGAAATTTGGATATGTTGATCACAGATAGGGTACTGTCCGATGGTACGATTTTGGACCCTTTTCATCTATTTGGGGTCATGTTATGCCCCTCCAAAAAAATGACCTTTCTGTAATTTTCAACTTTGACCCTCCCCACTCCAGAGGTCAACTCTAGCTCCCAAAAGAATCCCGTTCCCCAAGTTTGACTTCATTTTATCAATTAGAACAGGTTACAAATCATAAAATGTAAAATTATTGAAATCACGTCACTTTGAGGGGTCGTAGCGCCACCCCCCTTGAGGCTAGGGAGTTGGTCGATAGCTCATTTGATAGGTATTGGGGAGGAGATGAAATGATCACTGAGCTCATTTTTGATTTTACTCAAAATTCAATATTTCAGGAGTTCTTGATGAAAAACTGATTTTTGGGGGGCTTTGATCCACTCTGGGGGGGTTAGCTCGTGGGGTAGGGGCGGGGACTTTTAGTATGTTGTTCAGCACACCACCCTAGACAATATTCACCAAAAAAACCTTTGTTTGCAATTATGTTTGGGTTCGCCTATTTTTTTCTGCTATTTGACTCGGCTAAACGTTGTTTTTCAACTAAAAAAAATTTTCTTCAGGAGGTCTCAATCGATTTGCGTACCTTCCGCACAGTAATCCAATATCAACGCTATAAAAGAACGACTTTGCACAAACATACTCGTGCTAGCAAAATTTCCAAACTTTGAGAACCCCTGAAAGTAGGTAGTAGGTACCATGTAGATTGTACGTAGGTACTATCAATATTCATACGAATTTTCGAAAGCTTTCACCCTCGCCTCCTCTTCGCTTTTCTTTTTCAAATTTGAAATTCAAAACAAAAACCTAGTTATCATTTAAACTCTAAAATCTTGAAGTAAAAACAATACAGGTAATACCTATCCTCAAACAAAAAATATCATCATTATTTTTAATCTCAAAAATGCGGATTTTCAACAGCCTATTTGCTATTCATTTCTCTTTTACAAAATGAAACGCCAAAAATTAAAAATGGAAAACAATTTCTTCAACCTAAAGAACATCCTACAGAAGTCGGCAAAATTGTCATATTTTTTTTATTTCTGTAAAAATTTGTCATTTTATTCGGCAAAAAGTGGTAGGTATTTTTTTATGCCAGTAACAGACAGGCAAATTGTTATTTCTCATTCCAATTCTTATATTTTAGAGAAGCTAAGTTGAAAATCATTACAAAGTATTATACAAAGAAAGTGAAAACTGAACAGAGGGATGGAACAATACTATTGTCTGCACCCCCCTCATGCCCTCTACAACAGTTGGAGACTGTATGAATGCTGTTTTAAAAAAACTACCCTGGATGCATCGCCTCTCGGATGCATACCTGCTATTGTTGTAATTCCTAATGATAAAGAGAACATTTAAAAGAAATGCTATGTTCAGAATGATGAAAAAGTACCAACGGACCTCGCATGACCACATGTGCTGTAGGTACTTTTCAACATAATAGTATTTTTGTCAAGTGACGCTCAACTGTGGCGAGAGAGACAGAAAATCGCGGTTATTGATAATTTGATTTTGATCGCGGGTTCGCAGGTGCGTAAGTAGAATTATCTATGTACGCAAGTCGCAATTGAACAAAATTGAAAAACTTACAAATAATATCCACAATCCATCTACTCACCAATTATTCAATAGCCAGGAATAGATACTTCAAGTCGTTCACGGTACCTATTTCACTTTCAAATGTTGTTAATAATTAATAATCATTAACATTTATGTACGTGAAAATGACAGAAAATAGATCTAACACCACTTTACAAAAGTTACATTATTTTATTTTTTATGCAAAAAGAACAAGCACATGTGAATCCTGATTCGTGATGAACCAGACCATATATTATGCATCTACAAAAAGACCATCCCATTGGACGATTTCACTGAAACGTCACTTGACGGACAGCCGCAATGTGATTGGCCAACAGTTAAGCGACAATTTGTTCTAAAACGCTTTTGAGTTTTGATTTTGACAACATTTTTGGCCCTATAAATTAACTTAACGACCTTTACGTTTTAAATGGGGATTTTAAAATCTTTATAGAAATAAGTGGAAAGCTTGTGTGATTGGTATTTTTTAGACGCAGAGTCCCAAATTTGACAAGCGTTTATTTTTTATAGATTCCCTATGAACCTGTCTACGTACAAACTAAACGCTGGTTATTGAGTTAGCTGTTGTGACCCTACAAAATCTGATTGTGACACGGTACCATGGCCGACGAAATTGATGTTACAGGACTGTTGCGTACTTTGCAACGAGAAAATGCGAAGAAAAAGTTGTCGCGGGGTGACATTACTCAAAGTATCCGGCTTGAACTGAGAGCCTTTGGCATGAATAGGCCGTTCAAATTTACGTGTTTAACTCCTTGGGACCGCTCCATTTCGTTAGGGGTAAGTAAAGGGGTAAGGTATTTTCTCCATAATTTTATAGGTATGTAAATATTAAGTTAATAACCTTATAGGATTTTATTTTAGCGTTGTCCGCATCCCGATGACAATCAGTATGATATTGTCGGTGATATATACGGTTTCCAAAAATTTCCATCTTTAAGTCTAAAGCAATCCTGTGTTGAAAAAGACGTGAAGATACTCCGCGATGAGATGAGGAAGTTGCACTCGATCTTAAAAAAAAGGTAAGAATTATATTTCATTATTTTTTGTTTTATGAGAGTCAACCTGATCATTGTTTTCAATTTCAGTTGGGAGAATATTACTGAAGACGATGATAATACATTGTCACTATCGGAAGAGGAAACAGATTAGGTATTGTACTTATAATGTTGACGAATAATCATCACAAATGCGTAATTTTTTATTAATATCTATCCATTTCAACTTTTTGAGTAACCTGTATCGAGCAGGAGTCTCTTATGATCTTATATTGTCCAAGTCACAATGTGAGGTACGATTTTTAAAAGCTAAAAATAATCAGTGCTACTGATATAATACTAGAAAATTGAATCCTTGTCTACTCTGATTTATTCTAGAAACGTGATGGCATGTCGAACTTTTCACTAACGTTTGCTTTCTTTCTGTTTAAAGACTGAATGTGCTTGCGGACTTCGTGGCCTACTCGCCAGAAATTTCCGTTCAAGTTTGACCCCGGGTACAGTGCTCATCTTATTACCTGGAGTCAACATAGGCTGTTGAAGACCTCTATCAGCTATGGTCAGTCTAAAGAATAATCAATACCCTCGTCGTATGCAGTTTTAATTTATTTTGTTCTCCATTGAAATTTGATCAATTTATTTCTAATTTTTGCAATTTCATTAATACATATTTTAAACATTTTTTATAGCATTTTATCGAATTTTATAGCTTTTTTTTTGGCAAATTTTTATAATTTTTCTGTAGGTTTTCTTTTTTTTAATTTTTTCTTTGACATTTATTTATCATTTTTTGCATTTTTGAGATGTTTCATCAACTTTTTTCATGGTATTTTATTAATGAATTTTAGAACAATTTTTGCCAACTTTTGCTAAATTTTACTAAAATTTTATTTTGAAATTTGATGCCAAATTTTCTTTTTTTTATGATACTTTGACGTAGGTTTCCTTAATATTTTGAACTTTTTTTGCTATTCATCAACTTCCTGCCATTTGCGAACATTTTCGTGACATTTTAGGTTTCAAAACAATTTTGGCGAAGTTTAGCTTTATACCAAGTTTTGGTTATTTTTAGTTTTTACTTTTTTCATGCAAATTTACAGTTTTTTTTCGGATACCTACTTGAAGCCAGGGATGCCGATGAAATTATGATTATATAGGTAAAGGGTAAAGCGATTGTTCTTCTCAGTTCTTACTTTTTCATTTCATTTCTCTTGTTCTCTCTATCTTTACTCTGAAAAAGTGAAAAATCATTCTAAAATTCTGGATGACTAATAAATAAATAATTCAGAATTCAGATGATGATATTATTTATTTTTCATTTTTTTTCAAGAGTTCATGTCACTCAAAAAAAAATAAAAAAATTAAAAACACAAACATCAAAATATCAACCAATCGCCGAACACCAATGCGTAAATTATAACTTTCTATTCGATTCAGTCTGTGTGACGTCATCAAAACACCGACAGCCCAAAGTGCGTCAATCAGCACTTCGTAACCTTGCGTAGTCACGGGTTTGCAGCCTTGTTTAGCCTTGTTATCAAATTGGTTTCTAAACTTGTAACTACAGCGAGTTGGCTTGTTTCGCGACCATCTCGTTACACAACAGTTCAAGCAACAAGCAGAAGTGTTTGTCATTTAATTTTTTACGTATCAGATTCATAACAAATCAAGTTTTTAAAATGTACTAGCTAAGGTGACATTCATCTGTCAAAATGATACTACCTACAGGTAAAACACTTTAGTCAGTAGCTTTAGCTTTTATTCAGATTCGGTTCATAATTTATCTATATCGTTTATCAAACAATACTGACCATGGTTATATATTTTACAGGAAGAATAGTCGCACGACTATCTCGTAAATATTGGCACACGACACAGAGAACAATCACTACCCATTATACGATAAAACCCAGAGATAAAGATCCAAGATGGAAAGGTACGTAATCTAGTCCATTCGCAGTATGAAATATTCGCGAAAAATAACACATTTCGTGTTTCAGACGTCGATATGGAAAGATACGAAGACGTAGCTGATATTGTCATCGTTGGTGGAGGTCCATCTGGTTTATCAGCTGCCATTCGTTTGAAACAACTATGTAACGAGTTTAATAAAGATTACAGAGTATGTGTGGTGGAAAAAGCTTCCGAAGTGAGTAAGTAAATCGTTACGAATAGAATCATCGCGATTCTAGATATAAAAGTAAATCACACCGTGTAATTCTTCAGGTGGCCATATTCTATCCGGCGCTGTAATCGAAACGAAAGCTTTGGACGAATTATTCCCCAATTGGAAAGAACTCGATACACCTTTAAAAACACCAGTTCTCGAAGACAGTTTCGCATACTTAACCGAATCTAAACGTTTCAATGTGCCAGTTTTCCCAGGTTTGTTAAAATTTACCCTCTATACGATAATTTCATTCGGAGCTATTAAAAATATAAAATGTTGTTACAGGATTACCGATGTATAATCATGGGAATTACATTGTTAGGCTAGGCCATTTTGTTAGATGGCTTGGCGAACAAGCCGAACAATTGGGAGTGGAAATATATCCGGGATGTGCGGCTGCTGAAATATTATATCACGAAGATGGCTCGGTGAAAGGAGTAGCTACTGGAGATGTAGGAATTGCTAAGGATGGATCTCCGAAAGTATGCTCGTACAAATACGATTTACATAAGATATTCTTCGAGCTGGTGGTTTTTTATAACTCGTATTTGATTATTTTCATCTCAGGATACTTTCGCTCGTGGTATGGAATTACACGCCAAAATTACAATTTTCGCCGAAGGTTGTCGTGGTCACCTGACGAAACAACTAGAACAAAAATACAATCTCAGGGATCAAGCTGAATCGCAGACGTACGGTATCGGTATTAAAGAAATATGGGAAATTGATCCGAGTAAACATAAACCTGGCAGAGTTGAACATACCATTGGTTGGCCTTTGGTAAGTTGACGGAAAAATTAACATAATCGATGTTAATATTCATATTGCAATAAGTAAGAGTAAAGATAAACATGTAAACTTCGTAATCGATTATGACGTTGAAAAGATAAGCACGGGAAACTCTTAGTTATCACATTCCGATTCGGGTCTCATTACGTAATCTCCGCTTTTCATTGAAATCATTCTTGAGATTAGGAGTGTCTGGGTTTAATGTTGTGGTTTTTTTGGGCAAGGGGGTGATTTTTTACCCTGTACATGGCCCCTTTTGATTTTTTTTTTGAATATGTCAGTATGAATGTATTTTTTGGATTATTTCTAATTTTGACGGTTATAACTCTTCAACTGTAGTGCGCATTGCGTAATTATTTCGAATTGACCTTTACAATTGAACTTTCTACTCTGATAGGTCAGAAGTAGTGTAGTTGTAGAACATTAGGGATGTGAAATCGGTATATTGGTACGTTGATGTCGTTGACATCAGCAAATCATTGTTGAAAATAGCTTCTACGATGTGGATTGGTCTTAGCAGTAACTGAATCGGAGAAATTGACGCCAAAGTGTCTTGAAACTGAAGCAAGATGATAACGTATGTGATTATAAGTTCGATCATCTGAAAGCATAAAATAATTACTTCTTATTAAAGATTTCAAAATACATTTTGTAAGCGAAAATTTACATCTTTGATGGTTAAATAATGTGAGAAGTTGAAAAATAATGTTCAAGTTGTTTTTAAAAATGACATCATTTAGTAAGAATATTTTTCGATATTCCTGAAACGGTTTTGCTACTTTTTGATAAAATCCTCATCCATCCACGTTTTATCAACTTTGAACTTCCTTTGTGTCATTTAATAATTCTTTTATCATGTTATACGATATTTTTACTAAATACTGAAACTCTTTATCAATTTTTGGTAATTTTTAGTGATGTCTACGCTAATTGTGCCTAGATTACTGTATTTTTTCTGTTTTTTTTTTTTTTTTTTTTTTTTTTTTTTTTTTTTTTTACAAAATTTTGCTTAAGTATCTTGATTTTAAGATTACCTATCTCAACTGTTTTTCATTTTCAACTGCTTTCGTGATCAAATTTTCGGTCAATTTTTGCCAAATTTTAGCCTATTTACCAATTTTTGAATCAGTTTGATAATTTTGACCTAATTTTATTCAATTTTGAATTTTTGGGTAATTTTTAGTAGTCTAGAGAATATTTTTTTATAAAATTTTGTTCAAATTTTGAGGTACGACACGTCATCATCTATTGGCCATTTTCAAACGTTTTGATGCCATTTTAAAAAGTTTTGACGACGTTTTCAGCAACTTTTGCTCAATTTTGATCCAAGGTGTCGAACGGCCATGAAAGTCATGAAAAGTCATGAATTTTGCTCGAAACACACTTGAAAATTTTTTATAGTAAAAGCTCATAAAACGAAAAAAAATAAAAAAATCGTTCAAAAAATCAGAAAACTGAAATATCTACTTTCCTACAAATTAAAAAAAATTCCTTGCAGTTCCAAGTTATTTTTTTGGGGGGAGGGGGAAGGTATTTTCATGCGGTAAAAATGTGAAAAATGGGTCATGAAGAAGTCATAATTTTTTGCCTGGAAGATTTGCAATTTTCTATTATAATATCATCAATGTTTAAATTTCAGTGACTTGTTGTCCATTTTACAGTTTTTATGGCGATTTTTTTGTAATTTTTACAAAATTCAATTTCATTTTAATAATAGATACCTATTTAATCACTTTTTAACAATATGAACGATCCACTTTTCGGCTTTTTGAAAAAAAAATTACTCAAATTTCAAGATATTTCATCAACTTTCGTTGTTTTTAATCACTTTTATTTAATTTGAAAAAATTTCAAGAGAAGAAATTTGTACTTGGAGCTCAAAGTTTACCATCAGTGGAGTGTGATTATCTGATTAATATTTCATTTGAGACCTATTTTTTGATAGTTTGAGCACAAGTTGAAAAAATCAGTTCAAATCGATTGTTAGGAAAATTTGATATTTTAGAATGTTTTTTCCAGAAAAAATTGAAATAAATTTTTGAATAAAACTAAAGGTCCCACAGTGGGTTGTGACTTGTGAGCACCCTCAAAACGGGCGTAATTCAAAAACTTATAATGAACCCTAAAACAATGGTACAATGACATCCTCCCTTATATTTTTGGGGTCGCAGAATACAAATTTAACAATATTTTTTTTGTAGGAGTGGGGGTGAGGGGCTGAGGGGGACAAAAATTTCAAAATTCGACTATAATGATGTGTGATATGTCGAAATGTATGTTTTCGAGGGTGTAGATAACGAATTTGACAATATTATTCTTGTAGGGGTGGGGGTGAGGGGCTGAGGGGGGGCAAAAAATTCAAAATTTGACTATAATGATGTGTGATATGTCGAATTGTATGTTTTTGAGAGTGTAGATCACGAATTTGACAATATTTTTTTCGTAGGGGTGAATTGAATTGTGAGGGACGAAGGGGATGAAAACGGTGAAAATTCAAAATTTGACCATAATGATGTGTGATATATCAAAATGTACCTTTTCGAGGATGTAGAAAGGGTGAAGGGTGGGGAATGAAGAATTTTCTTTTGGGGAACCGTCAAGTTGTAACATTTAAACAAAATTCACTATGATTTTTCACTATAATTGACTGTTGTGGTCGCCGGGGCATTTGGGGGCAAAAATGGCAATTGACATCTTGAAATACACCATCTTAAGTGTTACTAGCCGCTGGAATTTCCCGTGCATCTACGTGCAAAAATTTGTTCTATTCCTATTTATGCAGCAGAATAGGCAAAACACAGAGTTTTAACGTAAATTATACCTCTATAAGTACTTTATAAAAACTAAAATCGAGTAAATTGATGAAAATTACTCACTTTCAGTTGAATTATGCATACTGGGTACATTTCGACATATCACACATTATTATAAGTAGTCAAGTATTGAATTTTTCGCCCCACCTCTCATCCCCTCATCAGCAACCCCTACAAAAAAACTATTGTCAAATTCGTATTCTGCGACTCCAAAAACATAAGGGAGGATATCATTGTACCATTGTTGTAGGGTTCATTGTAAGTTTTTGAATTACGCCCGTTTTGAGGGTGCTCACAGTCCACTGTGGATCCTACGAAAAAAACTAAATACAAATAAGGTAAAACTGCCTATTAGTACGCACCGCCTATTAGTACGCATTGCGTTTTTCTCGCGTTTGGTAACACTGATCGAAAATTTGACCACACCATGACGTAGCTGACTAATGACCCTAGTTTCTCCGAAAAAATCACGCAGTTTGATTGAAAACTCTGTCTCTGAGAACAGTTTGAATGAAAAACTGTGTTTTGGATTTTTTTTTCATCAAAATGGGAAATGAGATTGAACATATTAAAATA
Source organism: Planococcus citri (assembly GCF_950023065.1). Lineage (NCBI taxonomy): Eukaryota > Metazoa > Arthropoda > Insecta > Hemiptera > Pseudococcidae > Planococcus > Planococcus citri. Next base: position 29,606,334 of record NC_088678.1, on the reverse strand, counting down.
ATGTTATTTGGTAAGTATCTTATACCAATCGATCCGTAATTTTATGTAGTTTCTTATGAAAAAAAAGACATTTCGAAAATATTATTTTATTATAGAGCTAGACATCATTTTATGTCAGAACAAAAAACTTCCTATAAGTACGCACCTCCTAAGTCCTATTAGTACGCATCATTTTTGCATGTAAATTTTCATTTTTTTTGATCATTTTGCATTAAAATGAATAAAGTTAGCTTAAATTGGTATTTAGTCCATCTAAGTTCAAGATTATGAAGTCTGATCATGATACTGACACTAATTTCAAAAAAACGGACAAAAAATATGATGTTAAAAAAATGTATTTTTTTAAAATCTGAAAACTTTGCTTTTTCGGATATTTGAATTGCTAATTTGGTTTTTTTCACAGTAATTCCCTCTAAATATGGCATTACACTTTTTCAGTGCTTTTTGTTGGATTTTTTACCATTTTCAACGTGTATTTACTCATGCGTACTTATAGGCGGACGTTTGCGTACTAATAGGAAGGTACCTTCCTATTAGTACGCATTTGAGTTGTCCTCATTTTTGCGTTATTACAAAAAAGCAGCAATGGGAAACTCAAAAGTGAGTAAGCAGTTATGTAGCCAAGGGTTCAAAGTTTATGTGTACAAAATTTCATAAATTTTTATGCACAACTCTGGGAGCTGGAGCGTCTCAAACCTTAACCGCGTACTAATAGGCGGTCTTACCTTAATGTGGAGCACAACATTACTCATCAGTAGGATGGGTCAATGGTGGTAATCGATTTGTTATGTAAATGAATTTTCAGATTTTCATCTCTACATTATTCTTTTTGTAGAAAATTAATGAACTCCAATTATTAGGCTATTTCAGCCATTTTCAAAAATTTGCCAAAAATCGAAAAATCAACTTCAGAAGCTCAAAATTTGGTTCTGAGGCCTGAATGAAGGTGACATGTTTTTTCAACGAGCCTCCGGCTCTACCAGAGTCTACTGGTTGCAAAGGCTCACTTATCAGAAATAAGTATAGGTATGTAGATTATTGTTTAATTTTCAAAATGAAGCGATTCAATTTTGACCTTCCTTGCCCCCTCCTCAATCTACCTCATGATTTTGACCCTTTCTTCCTCTCCCCTCCCAATCAACCTCCAAGTCCAACTTAATTCAATTCGATAGATTTCTCACCGCAGTAGTTAGTGAAGGTTTCAAACTGAAGAATTCATGCACCGAAAAATCAATGTGACGATGTAACAGTTGTATTGAAAATATCAGCAACTGAAACATACGAGCAAAAATGGTTAAAGTTTTCGTAAAGTGAGACTCATAAATTTGTACTTAAATTGTTTTGAAACTCATTTTTCACCTCATATTCAATTTGCTCTTCCTGATCCTCGTCGATTAGGTCGTGAATCAGAACATGAATTCGTTTGGCCTGGGCAAAATAAAATTCATTAACGTTTTAAAATCTCTATCGCAAACCATAAATCTGTACCATCAAAATAATCCAACCTGATTAACAGTATTTGATGCCACATTCACGACGTAAATTACCGGCGAAGTCAACAACACGATATACATCAGAGTAAACACATGAGTCCACAATTGAGGCGAGTGATCGTTGGAATCACGTACCAGAGCTGTAACGATATTGTAATGGACCGGTAACACGCAGAAAAAAATCACTCTCGGTATCATGAGCATGAATTGAGCCCCGTAAACGTTATTAATCTGCGTAGAAATCTTATACAACGTGAAATGTATGTGATTAATTTTATTCAAGCTATACACGTCCAAATTCGAGATAACCTGTATCACGTTCGAGTACTTAAAAGTGTCGTTCTCCTGCAGCGAATTTTCCAGCTGGGTATTTATCAAAATGAACCTTTCGCGTAAATGAATCATAAAATAATCCATTTGAAAAACAACCAGCCAGGTTACCGGTAGAACGTAGAATTCTAAATATGTAAACGATGGGAAAACATTCTCTTCGGTGGCTTTGAAGTAAATGAAAATAAACAGCAGGGAAACAGCTACGGTGAAAATTGCCTGGATACTTTGTCGCTTTTGAATACCCTTAAATTTGAAATCCGGTTGTAAATGCGTGATAATGGCGTCAGCATCGGAGAAACCTGTCGCAGAAGCGAAACCAAGTGTTATGTTGGCGAATTAATGAATAAATAGGTAATCGGTTTCGAGCGAATAGCGTTATTTTGTCGCGTTTTAATTACCTTCTATTATCGCTTTGATGGATCCTCGATTAATAATCGGTGCTATAATACAAATAATACTGAAAGCTGTATTCATTAACGCGTATCCGACGTAAAGAAGAATATTCGTGTTGCTGGTCTCGGTTCGTTGTATTTTTTCAACGTGTAAAAATAACGAAAGCATTAAAATCGAAAGTAAAATCACGCTGTAGAATAGCGAGATACATTTGAACCTCAAATCGCGATTCTGATTGAAGGGAAATAAAGCCAATAGGCTGCTGAGTGAAAATATAGTCGTGTCTTTGATTTTAAAGTTGGTTCGAGAAGCTTGTCCAGATAGGACGTGCTCCATTGGATCCGAAAATTCTGCAAAATATGCCAAAATAACGATGAGTCGTAAAATTAAAAATAAGATGGTACCGTTTGCGAACTTACCTCGTAAATTTTGACTCCAATGGGTATAATTTTACAAGTACGAAACACACGAGCAATATGTCATTTTGAAAAGTGAAAACTGAACCCTGACACTCCAAAAGTCTGATAAAAGGATTATTTTCGTCGATGTTTACATTATGCCTACTTGGCTACCTTCTCGAGTATGTCGCGAAATGAAAATTAATATCTTAATGGAATTATTGCCGATGATTCGTCGTAAGTGGTCCGATTCTATGGTGAAATTTTTTTTAAATGGACATGTTTTTCAAATTGCTGGTCGTGAATTTCTAATATGTACTTCGCTGAAAATCAAAAAAGTGGTAATCAACTTCTGCATTTGACTCAAAAGTTCTGCATTTTTCATTCAAAATCAAAATTCATAGTTTATTTGGTGCTATGAATGAAAGCTGTGAAAAAGCTCAGTTTGGTGAGCCAGTGTCGTTCTCATTTCGAAAAACTACTCAAGAAATAAAATCAGGAGAGAGTTTTTTGAAGAACGAAGGAAAAATCTGAGAACACTCTACTGAAGATCCAGGATTCTGCAGGAAGTTTGAAATGATTTGACATAATTTCTGTGTATAAGTCTGAATTAAGATTTGAAGAATTTGTTGGACGCCCTGTTTGGAAAATTTTGAGTTTGATCTTCCATTTCCATCCCACAATGATTATTTGGGACCTTTTCCGAAACACTTGAAGCCATGCCATACCATTCACTTGAATTTAGTTGAATTTCATAAGGCTTGATTGAAATTAGAAATAATTCACCATATCGTTAGAAACATTGTCTATTTGAATTCTAATTGGATTTGGTCCAATAAGCAAACATACGTACGTAGCCTACTAAGTATTTTATCAATACGAATTCTCTAATCTAATCCCTTCGTTCCCAAACTGATGTTATTTCGAGCCAAAACTTGTAAGGAAATGTACAGAGGAGGGGTAAAACTGAAAAAGTTTTTTATTTGTCATGTTGTGTATCGTCTTTTAAAGTTACTATAATGTCTACTAAATAAAAGTGATGACGAAGAAGTTCAGTCAATTCTCGTTTGGCCCTATCAAAGCTAGAAAGTTTTTTTTTTTTTTTTTTTTTAATAAAAAGCTTTCGACGAGTACTGGCTGGGTTATTCCACGTCAATTGGACCAAGAAGTGGTAGGTGGGTTCGGCGATTTTTTTGAAATTTTTCCTGTGGAAAGACCTTCTGAAGGGATGACCAATGGCGCAAATCGCAGCCCTCTAGCCCATTTTTAACGACAGCCAGGGGGTGTCAAAGTTTTCAGTGAACCTAAAATATCATCCATTTCAGCAGTGGATTACTCGATAACCAAGATACCTACATAAATGCAACTTTTCCCCATAGTTAGGGGTTTTGAAAGGCTTTTTGGTGATATCATAAAAATCAGTGTTGCCACTTTTTTTTGTACAAAAAATTACCTCAAAAAGTTTCAAAACGTAGTTTTCATATTGTTCCGACGCTCAAAAATTCTGAAAAAAACATATTATGAACAACTTTTCGTGCTGAAAAACATATTAAAAAATTGAGATGACACCATGTCGCAAAGTCGATTTAAAAAAATTTAAAGTTTGCGAAGAAATGGGTTTTTTTGATTTAAAACATGAAAAAAAGTTTTGATTGGTGAAGTTGACCCATTTGACCCCTATTTTTACGTATCCCTTAAAAAAGTTGACTAACCACAAAAAAATCAAAATTTTGAGTGAATTGAAAAAATAAACGAATTTTAATTTTTTTGCTATGAGTGTAATTTTTATCAACTTTTTCATGAAATACGTCAGAAAGAGGTCAAAATAAGACAACTGCATAAATTTCAACTTTTTTTGATGTTTGAAATTGAAAATTGAATTTTTTTCGAATTTTGATTTTTTTGTGAGTTTATTTCATCAAGTGAAGGGGTTTTTTGTGATATAGATTGTTTTGAAAAGAGGAAAATTTTTGGACTAGGGAACGTAAGTGAGTAGGAATAGGTATAGGAATTTTACTGTTGAGATAACTGGGGTGAGTTTATATAGGAAATAATAACCTACCTATATCAACATAAATTAATGCTCTAATAATATGGAGATAGCTTTCGAGTAATCTCAAACCAAAACAGGGGAACATATCTATTTACAAGGTAGACAGAGTCTACAATCATAAACCATTTTCGGACAATGTCCTAGTCTTATCTAACTCGAACTGTAATTAAAAATTACGTACATTTTAATTCTAAGAATAAAATGAGATGGTCACATATTGAAATCTTTTACTAGATTATCTTATTTGAAAACTAGGCGAATTAAATCCTTAACTGGATTATCTAAATTGCAAGCTTAAGAAAAAACCATCTCCTTGATTATCTAATTAATAAGTTGCGACTACAATTCTTAGCTGAATTATATAGTAGCCTAGTTTGAGAAAGCCCTAAATACTGCCCGGAACTATGGCATGAGGAGTTACCTCAGCCTAGCCGGTTTGCTCGAATTAAGAACTTACTCCATTTGATGCATACTCAGGAACTAAAGTTGAAAATAAATCATTTGAAATAATTCGAACTCGTGTACCGAAATATTACACCATTTAATAATTGAAAAAAGAATGTTCACTTATTACATTATCAAAAAGATAAAATACATTCGAACAAACACGTTCATATACTCGAATTACCGAAAATATACTGACGTTAGGTAGGTAAGTACCTAACGTCATAAGCTATCAATTTTCCCACCTATGATTTTAACCTTGAAGAGGATCGTCGAATTTATGCCAATGTAATTGCCTAACTATTTCTATTTAGGCATCCTTACATGACATAAACTCTCCCCCCGACAAAAAGAAAATCGATAGGAGGGGAAAATTGACACTATACAAAAATTTTGGAACAAAAACATTCTATCTAATATTACATCAAACATTCGGTTAACAACATATTTACATTTTTATCAAAAAGATACAATTAAACGAGTACAAAATCAAAAAGATATGAAAAACGATTAATAATCGGAAAAACACATCATCCAAAAAACAAAAATACACGACAATTACAAAAAGTTAGTACATAGATTCAAAACATAACCGAAAACCGATACAAATCACTCGAGTACTAAACGAAGAAAAAATCTAAACCATTACATTTCTTTGATTATCGACTGCCACGAGTCTGCTTAATTAGGTATCTTTCTATCGGCTGAAATTCGAATTGTAGTTGGTCTCGAGTCATTAAGCTTAAACTCCTCATTATGCCAATTGATCGAACTTCAGGAATCTTGACTTTACATCGAGCTGATCGAGACAAAGGGTTTTGAGGAGGTCCACTCAGGTTGAGAATTACCGTTGATGGATCGTAACTAATGATGTACGGTTCAAGTTGCTGCCGGCCAATTATTACAGTACCATGGTGAGCTTCATGTTTCCTACGAGTTTGGAAATCCACCACATGACACTTAATACTGTGGGTTTCATTGACGTGAAAATGAATATCCGGTGTCAACTTTATCGGCACGTCAGTGGTTCTTCGCGATACCAATCGGAATTCATCTAGCCAAGGCACGTATATCGCTTTGGCATGATCGAGCACCTCAAAGTTGAAAGAGACGTATGGATCGAAGAAAGTCAAAGCAGCATCGTTGACCAGAGACACTTCGAGGGTAGGATCGAAAATAATTTCCAAATTATCGTTATGTATCTTCCCCAAAATCGTCAATAAGAAATTAAAACTCGAGTCGCGATTATAAGACCATATCGGTGGTACAACGTGAATTGCTGGAAAAATCTCATTTTTGAATGTACGTCTAACCAGGTTCAAATGATTCCGCCAAGCTACAGCTTCTATGTGAATTCGAGGCCATTCGAATGTCTGCCTTTGTCTATACAAATGGTAACGAGGTATGACTATTTTAAAATGCACGTATGTTCCTCTCGTCATCGCATTCCACAACCTTAAATAATGGTTCGGGAAATCTCGGTCGGATGGATTCCAGTTAATCGTAATTCGTTGATATTCAGCTGGGAAGTTATGTGGAATGTAGTGTCCGATTTCGCAAATTGGAATTAATTCACGATCCACCAAGTCATTTGAAAAAATCTGTGGTCCATCGATTTCACCGTAATTCAAATTTGGGAATCTCACAGAGAGGTATTTTGGCGATGGTTGAATTGGAACAGCCGCAGGTACTCGAATTGGATTATCCGTATTAGTAGCTTCATCATTAGTCGATTTCGATTGCGAAAAAGAAGTAGTAGGCTGACTTGACGTAGAGGCGACCGGTTTGATGGACAATTCTTTATTCGCTTTAAACTTTGCCACTACTTCGTCAATGGTCATGGTGCTCGAAATTGGTGCGTGTGAAGGAGGTAGGAGCTTCGTACTATTCTCAGGAATTCTGACAGCTGGTATACTCGAGTGTTCTTTCTCTATAGCCGACTTTTTCGGATTTGGAATACCTTCATCGGGACTCTTGAGTTGGTTTACTACTTTTCCATCACATCGTGTTAATTTGACTTGTAATTCACGAACGCAGCGCTGATCATTGGTGACGGTGACCTTCAAATTATCGATTTTTTGGCAAGTTTTATTCAGGAGCTCGATTACTTCTTCAGACTCAGAGTCAGTGACAAAATCCTCGTCACAATAGTCGTCGTAATCACCGGGTTTTGTATCGTCCGTAAATTCTACTTTTTTCTTCTCTTTGCTGTTCGTTTCAGGTGAGTCTACCGGGTATTCAATTGCGAGCATTTTGGCTGGAATTTCGGATTGCAAATTGGATACTGATTCGGTTGAGTTATCCGCTCCATGACTTACGTTCGAACTCGTAGGCTCTGGATTCGGCGTTACGCCGTTTACGGACGGTTTCCAGAGGGTTTTGATTGAATCATCGATGAAACTCGCAAGACCCAAAATCTCGAACGTGACAGATGATATAAAATTCGAATAAGCAGGAACGTCTGAAGTTAGGATCGGTTTTAACTCCTCAAATTCTCCGGCGGCGAGTGACATTGCGATGAAATCACGTATATAGAGTTCGATACGATGGAATTCACTTTCTACGTAGACTTGTTCGATATCGGCAGCTAACTTCATCTGTGCAATAGCATTGCGTATTTTGTATTCAATTGGGCAGTCGACTTTGGCGAAGATCATTCGTAGACGGCGATTTTGGTTCGAACGCGTAAACAAAACTCGAGTCTCAAGATTCTCTGGCATACATTCGAAATCACTGTAGCTTTCTTTCGTCGTCTTCATCGGATGAACATGATTCCGATTACAAATCGAATACGCTTTATTCTGTGAACATAAAAATATTTACAAATGTACAGGTTAGAATAATTCTATGAGGCTTGTAACGATTTACAATCTATTCAATTTTCAAATAAGATAAAATAAAAGAGAGACAAGAAAGAAGACTCAGACAAGAAGGCAAAGACTCCTATTCTTTTGGTGGAGGCTTTATATCATCAGTTGTGTGGTCATATTTTTTTAGATGTCGAATATTCTCTCGTATTATATGACCTGGTCGATTTTCGTCTTCTAATTCATATACGTTAATGAAAGGTTTCTTAATTATTTTATAAGGACCTTTCCATTGATGACATAACTTCGCAGCGACACCTTTAGCTTTTGATGATCTTGGATGATTTCGTACAAAAACTCGTTCACCTTTCTCCAAAATAATAGGCTTACGATATCGACTAAAATAATCGAGTTTTCGGTCTCGATCTTTTTTCATATTTTCTTGAATCTTTTGAAGAATATTTGATGGTAAAACTCGCTTTTTTACAATGTCGACCAATGGATCTGGAACTAATCTTCTCTTCACAGCTTCAAAGGGTATATAACCTGTTACAGTACTTTCTGTATAATTAAGTTTCTTTTCAATATCAGGCAATATTTGAAACCATGATTTTTGTTTGTCACTTAAATATTTCCTGATACTCGAACCAACAGTACTCATAATTCTTTCAGCTGGATTGCTATTTGGAGTGTAACGTGACGTATATCGAACTTTAACATTCATATTTTTCCAATAATCTCGCCAATAATTTGAAGAAAACTGAGGTCCATTATCACTTAGCACAATTTTCGGAATTCCAAATTCATTCATCCATATTTTAACTTTTTCGATCAAGTTAGTCGAGTTATTGGCTTTAATCGGGTACAATCGAACATATTTTGTAAAATGGTCTTCTACTACGAAAATAGTATCACATCCAGCTGTACTAGGAGGTAGTGGACCAAAATTATCAACGCAAATCATCTGATTGAAGTACTCTGAAGTTATAGATTGAATTGGTCCATATAATCGAGTTGAAGTTTTTTGAGAAACTTGGCAGGAAATACATTCGTTCACGAACTGATAGACCTGAGTAGTCATTCCAGGCCAATCAAAATGACGTCGTATTATCTTAATTAACTTGGTAATTCCAACATGGCCGTATTCGTAGTGATAGTGTTGGATGACTTCACGTTGTAAACTTTTGGGAATAAATATTCTCCAATCATAATCATTTTGGTTCTGATACACTACTAATTTCAATTTATCATCAACTCGAGTTTTTTCTGGAAATTTCAAAATGTAATGACGTACTACATCATCATTATTTTGAACAGCTCGAAGACGTCGAAATTCAGTATATAAACACTTTGGTGGTACATAGTCAAATAGAAACACCGTGAAATTCTTATCATTTTCAGTGATGTTGAAAGAATACCTTGAGAGGAAATCTGCGATCGAATTTTCACATCCAGAAATATGTTGAATATTCACTCTGAAGTTATCTAGGTATAATAACCATTTCATAATCCTATTTGGTAATAATTCATTTTTCTTCAAATAGGTTACAGCGATATTATCTGTATATAAGTTTACTTCATTTCCAGCTAATAGGTAGTAATTTTTGGCTAATAAATGTACCACTGCTAGTAACTCGAGTTCCATCACTGAATAGGATTTTTCATATCCTTTCAAAACTCGGGATGTAAAGGCAATTGGCATCATCCAATCAGTTTCATCTGCTCGAATTGGTTGCATAACTACTCCTGCGATGGCCTTCGTTGAAGCATCGGTATAAACGTAAAAAGGCTTTGTAAAGTCTGGATATGCTAACAACGTTTCTTTCGCCAATTCTTTCTTCAATAACTCGAAATGCGCAATATTTTCTTTCGTCCAAATAAATCCACCTTTATTTGTTGTCATCGCATAAAGGGGAGCGCAGAGTAGACTGATTCTGGGCATGTACTCTCGGTAGTATTGAAACATGCCCAAGAATTGCTGGAGGCTTTTTACGTCTTTTGGAAGCTCAAAATTCAGTATAGGCTCGATTTTTTCGGGATCCACCTGGACTCCCTCATCAGAGAAAATCATTCCAAGGTATTTAATTTTACGACGACACCATTGCGTTTTTCGAAGATTGAGTGTCATTCCAGCGGCTTTTACTTTTTCTAGGAATATTCGAATGTGTTCAAGATGTTCTTCGATTGTTCTTGAATATATGATAACATCATCGACGTATACGCCTGTGAATTCTTCACATCCACGAAGTACCAATCGTAATGCATATACGAATGCTGCGAGACTATCCTCAGTACCAAATCCCACAACGGTCATGACGAAAGGAATACCGTCAATGGTAAATGATAGCACGCATTGTTGGTCTTCAGCAAGTTTAATTTGTAGAAAGCCATTGTTGAAATCGAAAATTGTGAAGTATTTCATGTCCTTGAACTTCATACGCATGTGGTTAATATTCGGAGGTTCAGTCGAATGTCTCAAAATAAATTCATTCAAAGGACGACCATCTAGGCAAATTCGCACTTTACCGCCACCTTTATCGACAAAAACGAGACCTAACTTATAAGGAGATTGACGTTCTACTACCTTACCCTCTTTTTTCCATTTTCTTATAATTTCGGCTACACCATCTTCATATCTATGAGGAATCGGTCGAGTCTTACACCATACTTTATGAGGTGGTGGCAATTTATTACCAACGAATGCAAATCTATGTTCATAACAATTGCATAATCCTATCCTATTCTCAAAAGGCTCACAATTGTTATAGATATGTTTACGCAACGTACCTTTATGCTTAGTTGAGAGCTCGGTGCCTTCAACTGCTTCTTCTATTTTGTACTGCAGTTCTGTCTCGATAACGTAAGCTGGATTCTCACTGATCGAAAATATTTCTTCAGGTTTCATCAATGTAATGAACTGGACCTCTTTGAGTGGCTTCTGTTTAGGATCTTTGTTTAACTCGAAATTAGCTGGATTTTTGTCAGCATCTTTGTAAGGAATTTTAAACGTTCTATTTTGCATAATCGTAACATTCGGATCCGTGACTTCGACGTAATTACCAGCGGTATGAATTACCATTTCGAATTCGCTCATTAAATTTCTGCCAATAATTAAGGGAGTATTCAGATCTTTCACAACGAATACTTGGATATTGTAAACTCCCTTTTGTGGCTTTTGGCATGGAAAACTCATTGGTACGTATGCCATTTTGTTGATTTTCGGATGAGATTTCGTTGCGGCCAAAGAGAATTTTTGTCCCATCCCTTCAGCTCGAACTTCGCTTTTCCTCAATTCTGGGTACTCAGCTACTATGCGTTCGAATACATTTTCATTCATCAGTACGTGGGAGCACCCATTATCAAGTAATGCATCTACATCGATTTTGCCAAACTGGACAGTAATTTTCGGCGATACATCTTTGTTTTTATACTCGATCTCGATAGGATTTAAAACATCAATTATGCTATCGTTCAAATTGAATGAAACTGGCTGATCACTTTTTCCATAAGTTCCATCGAGTAGATTATCGCGTTCTTTTGATTCTTTGTCTCTTTTTGGAAATAAATTTACTTTGCAATATTTCTTGAAAAAACTGCACATTTCGTAATGCAGTTTGCTAAGTTCACAATATTTCCATTTTGCATAACCAGGTAATTTCGAACTCGATTTTCCGCTATCATATAATTCTCCTTTAGGTTCATAGAGAATTTTGCCTTCAGCGACGTACTTGAACCATTTATTTTCAGAAGGAACCAGTTCATTTCTTTTAACAAATGGTGAAAAAGCATTCCAAAAAAGACATTTTTCTTGATTTCGAGTTGTAAAATAAATTGTTTTATTTATTTCCTCAAGAACATCCCAATAATCTTTTGTTGGTGTAGGAAAGTTTATCGGAGGAATCAACGCTAATACGATATTTGGTATTTGATAATAATCTCTAAGTTTTGATACAAGTTTATTCAATTCATTCTGGAACATTGAACTGTCGAATTTCTTGAAAATCGATTCTTGCAAACCCAGATGAACTAAAGCGTGATCAGTTCCAAAAGGAATATCGAATGTTTTTTCTTCAAGCAATTCATTAGCTCTTTTCGCTGTTAATGAATCACCAACTAACAAGTATTCTTCTTCTTCTTTTGCGATGTTGATATTCTCGTGGAATTGTAAGAATTTGAACATTTGTTGACTGCCAATATATAATACACCTCCATTAAAAAGAAATACTTTTTCTTTTTTAGGTATTTCTGGAACAACTGGAGGTATCACTGGAGTATCTTTTTTGTTAATAATCGCAGCCTGATGAGAAGAGGTCGACTTTGATCGATTTGAGGTAGCACCGCGACCGTTGGTGTTACCTAATTCAAGTTTAAATCATCGATCGATATTTCAATTTCATTACATTCGAATTCTTCGTCAAAATTTGGAGGATTTTCAACATCGTAATCTTTGATATTTTTATTCGCGTCGACGTAACAAACTGAAACTCCTTCTTCTTTCATATCGATTTCATTAACACTGCCAACTGCTTTAAATCGAGCTTTTCCATCACGATCAGTACGCTTAAAAATTTGACCTTTATCAAATTTCTCAAAGGGATTAAATTTCTTTGATCGATTATCACTAGAACTACTAGTTCTATTCGAGCTACTTGAACGAGAATCGTCATTAGTTGAAGACGATGAGCCAGATTTTTTCATCTTACTAATTAATGGTTTTACAGCTTGATGGTAATATATAGAAGCGTCCATATCTTTTTTATTTGATATTCCACCATCTTCCATTTCACGAATTTCTTCGATAATATCTTCAATAGTATCACTGGCCGTGCATTCTTTAAAAATTTCGCGATACTCTGGTCCAATTTTAGTCAATAAAACTTGTACGATCCATTTTGCTGTGACTGAGGTATTCCACCTCATTCTTCTCAACCAAAATGTAGAAAAGTCGACGACGCTTTGTTGAGGTTTCTTCTTGTCTTTCTCGAAATTTCGGATATCTCGTTGCTGATTATTGATTGTTGAGAATTGCTTTACTAACTTTATAGCATTCTCGTGCCATGGACCGTCAAATTTTATGGCTTTTTTGTAATTCAATAATTCGGCATGTGACAAGAAAAAATCGAGTGCTAGATTATACTCCTTGTTTGTTCGTACAAGTTGGCGGATTTCATTCTCGAACTCAATTAAAAATTCCTCGACAGTTCTATGATCATCTGAAGCTTTCCAAGGAGTAACTCGAGCTCCTTCACAAATCACTTTGATCGATTTATTACTAGCTGAATTATCAGTACTCGAAAATTCCACTTCATCAATTATTAGTAATGATCTCGAGCCAGGAATCCCAATCTCAAACTCTTCTTGTTTGACGTTCAAATTAAAATTCCGTTGTGGAATTGTAATACAAGTTGGTTGTGGAACAAAATCTCGACCTCCTGCTGAACTTCGATTTGGTTTGTTATGTATAGCAAATTGCATAGCTACAGATTCAGACATTCTTTCATTCGTTATTTCTAAAGCATCAATTAATTGTGCTGCAGACACATTATTCGAATTCTGTGATGTTCCTGCTTCATCAGCACCGGGTAGCAACGATAATCGTTTACGATTAATCTCTTCTAACTCCTTTTGTCTTTGTTTCAATCGAGCATTTTCAGCAATCACGGCTTCGTATTCTTGCTGAGTATGAGACATTTCTGCTGGTTGATATGTCTCGTCGAATACTTCGTTATCTTCCGGTGGAATATCGACTGGAATTCGTATCACGTCACTACTCGTAGAATCGTGCGTTTTTTGCGAGCGTGGACGAAATTTCGATTTAGTTTCTTTATAGAAACCTACTGGCAGTTTCTTTGGTCGCAATTCACGTTCGGGGAAAAATATTTTGGCTCGTCGACGTTCTTTCTTCTCGGCTGAATTTAAATCGAGTTGTTCCGAAGAAGTCGATAAAGATGATGAATTCGAAATTGTTCGAGCTCGATGGTATTTTATATAACCGTCGGAAAATTCAGGATTGTAAACAGTTTCGTTGAACTGGTCTCGAAAACCACTTAATTCTTTATCTATCGAACTATCTGCTTCGTTGGATGTAGTTGTAGTATCGATTTTGTCGTTTGGACTGATAGACAACTCAAGTACAAAACTATCAGATATCGAATACTGGAGAACTGCAGGGTCAGTATAATGAATACTAACAGACGGAGATTTCGTATCTTCGTTGATCTGGATCACAGGCTCTTCTTCGTTATTCACTATGGAGAATAATCAGTAAGTACAAACTCGAGCGTTTACACCGACTTGTTCTGGGCAGTATTTTCCTAACTATCTCTAAAATCCCTAACTGAACTATTTCCCTACTTCAATCAAGGCGATGGTCTAACACAAATATTTTAAAACTAAAACTAATCTAAATTGTCCAAAAACACCTTACGTTGCATGAAAAATTCCGAAAGGGATTCATTACCACGTCAGGCGCCAGGTTACATTTTACATAACCAATTTTGGCAAGTAAAATGCCTTTGGACAACTACACAACACAATAATAGTATAGAAAAATCAAATTCAAACGGTTTCTAAATCTTTACCTCTACAAACGCCATGATAATCGTAATAATAAAAATTCCCAAGTATACAACAGGATCGGATTGATGGAAAATAATCGAATTCGACACAATCTCGCGAAATACTCGAACCACACTTCACTTCAAAGAAACGAAAATTCAATTAAAGATTTACTCTCAAAAGTTCGAAATCGATCGCAAGCACATTACTCGAATTAAATTTCAAATCAAAATCAAAAAACCGCATAAAATATAAACAAATTGCACGTAAACGCAAATACATACGAAGACGAGATGTTTACATTACAAAAGCTAGACAAATACTTAGTAGTAAAACTCAATGTTGCGATCGTTGGAGACTAGAAAGATAAGAAATATAAAATGGCGATCTAATACAATAGAGAAACGAATGCGTACGATTCTGAGAATTTAGTCAACACGATGTTGATTCCTCTATACTCATTTTTTTTTTTTTTTTTTTTTTTTTTTTTTTTCTCGATGAATTTTATTAGAAAAACATAAACTTAAAGCTAAGGCGCATTTCTTATACTCGGGTACTCGAAAATACGCGGGAGAGGGGAATTTAATTTCGTGGCCTTTACCAAAATCCTTCCTAGCCGAGGCTATACAAAGTAATGTAAGAACTACATGTATAAGCGTGTTTTATTATACGTAGTAAATGATGATCGATTTCTGGTGCTTTGTCGATGAGGTACAGATGGTTCGAATTATACGTGTCGTTATCTAGTTTGATTCTGGTACTCGAATGCTGGTACTTTACAAAGTTGGTACAACGAAAAGACTTGTATAATTATCGTTGCTTTCTGCTTGATGTTAAATACACTCTCTCACAAACTAGTTCCCTAAGTAGATAGGTACCTACCTATTCAGTACCTATCCACATGCGGACCGTACTTCACTATCAGGCGAGAGTGTCTCACAATGGAATATAGATAACGCGAGTTATAATTCTATTATCGGCCATATTTTATTACTCGAAACCTATCTTCATGCCTACATTTTGAACACATGTTCGAAGATGAATTTTGACACAAAAAATTTCGAAATTTAAATTTTTGATAGGATTAATTAATACCTATTAAACACACTAAGCCCTGGCCCCACGTTGGGCGCCAAATTAATTTATGTGATATAGATTGTTTTGAAAAGAGGAAAATTTTTGGACTAGGGAACGTAAGTGAGTAGGAATAGGTATAGGAATTTTACTGTTGAGATAACTGGGGTGAGTTTATATAGGAAATAATAACCTACCTATATCAACATAAATTAATGCTCTAATAATATGGAGATAGCTTTCGAGTAATCTCAAACCAAAACAGGGGAACATATCTATTTACAAGGTAGACAGAGTCTACAATCATAAACCATTTTCGGACAATGTCCTAGTCTTATCTAACTCGAACTGTAATTAAAAATTACGTACATTTTAATTCTAAGAATAAAATGAGATGGTCACATATTGAAATCTTTTACTAGATTATCTTATTTGAAAACTAGGCGAATTAAATCCTTAACTGGATTATCTAAATTGCAAGCTTAAGAAAAAACCATCTCCTTGATTATCTAATTAATAAGTTGCGACTACAATTCTTAGCTGAATTATATAGTAGCCTAGTTTGAGAAAGCCCTAAATACTGCCCGGAACTATGGCATGAGGAGTTACCTCAGCCTAGCCGGTTTGCTCGAATTAAGAACTTACTCCATTTGATGCATACTCAGGAACTAAAGTTGAAAATAAATCATTTGAAATAATTCGAACTCGTGTACCGAAATATTACACCATTTAATAATTGAAAAAAGAATGTTCACTTATTACATTATCAAAAAGATAAAATACATTCGAACAAACACGTTCATATACTCGAATTACCGAAAATATACTGACGTTAGGTAGGTAAGTACCTAACGTCATAAGCTATCAATTTTCCCACCTATGATTTTAACCTTGAAGAGGATCGTCGAATTTATGCCAATGTAATTGCCTAACTATTTCTATTTAGGCATCCTTACATGACATTTTCAATTTTTTCAACCAATTTTGATTCTAGAGGCCCCAAATTTAGGTGAGAGGGTCCTAAAATCAACATTGAAAAATTTATAATTTTTTTTTTCAAATTGTATTTTAACCTAACATTAAAAATTTTAACAAATTTGGGACCGTATGCTCCAAAAACAAAATGTTTGTAACTTTTGGATATTGAAAAAAATGAACATTGTTCCCCAATTTCAATTTGAGGATCGTGCTATACTGCTGTAGTCTTATTTTTATTTTTAGGCGAAAAATTGACTCAATTAGAAAAATTTAAGAACCATTCTGTATGATTATTTGGGTTTTAATTTTAATTTAATTTGAATTTTCTTTCAAAAATTCACAATAATAAGATTGTTTAATTTTTATTTTTTCAGGATAAAAACACTTACGGAGGATCGTTTCTTTATCACTTGAACGAACAATCTCCGTTAATAGCCGTCGGCTTTGTTATTGGACTAGATTATACGAATCCTTATCTAAGTCCTTTCAAAGAATTCCAAAGATTTAAGCACCATCCTTCGGTAAAATCCACCTTGGAAGGCGGTACCAGGTATTAAGAAATCGATATTGATAATTTAATTCAAAAAAACAATCGATAACTACATGGTGAATAAATTATTTTTAAATTCTATTTCAGAATCTCGTACGGTGCCAGAGCTTTGAACGAAGGAGGATTCCAAGCTATACCTAAGCTAACCTTCCCTGGCGGATGCTTGATCGGTTGCACTGCTGGATTTTTGAACGTACCTAAAATTAAAGGTACTCATAATGCGATGAAATCAGGAATGCTGGCGGCAGAATCAGCGTTCGAAGAATTATCCAGTGAAAAGTCTTCCCCTACGATTGGTAAGTGAAATTCGTGCCTACTTGAGACTGAAAAAAAATTGCGAGAGTCTCGAATATTTCATCTTCGGTAAATTTCATTTGAAGAATTTATTTCTAGAATAATTTCAAATAATTTTTGAAAATTCAAAATTGATTTTTAAAAATTATTGAATTGTGATTTAAAATTGTTACCCATCGGTTCCGAAGATGAAAGAGAGAATGTAAAGTGAATTTCGTGTTTACTACTCGATTGGATTTAATTTTAATATTTTTTATCAACTTTTTAAATCGTCAAAAAAAGACCAAAATTTAAAAAAATGAAATTCAAAGGTTGATTTTTGCACAGACGCTTTTTCAATTTTTTTGATGATCTGGCAAGAAATTCTTCTTACTGAAAAAATAATTTAATTTGCTTTGATTTCAATAGGTATTGAACCGACTCAATACGAAGAAAAGATCCGTTCCAGCTGGATTTGGAAAGAATTGAAACAAGTTCGAAACGTTCGACCATCGTTCCACACCAGCCTTGGTTTATGGGGAGGAATTTGTTACTCAGGGTTCAGTATTATTGCCAACGGTATCGAACCATGGACCTTTAAATTAGGAAGTACGTATATTTTTTTTTCATTTTTCCTTAGATCGAATTGATGCTAAATAAATGTATTTTTTTCTGTCTCGTAGAACCTGATAATCAAAGGCTGAAACCAGCTACCGAATGTACGCCGATTGAGTACCCCAAACCGGACGGAGTGATCAGTTTCGACTTACTGTCTTCGGTGGCGTTGACCGGAACCAATCACGAGGGTGATCAACCTGCTCATCTAACATTGAAAAATGATGACGTTCCAGTTGACGTTAATTTGAAACTTTACGATGGCCCTGAGGGTAGATTTTGTCCAGCTGGTACGTTTCTCGAGTGATTTTTTACGGTGATGGTGAAATTGCATGCTCTTGAACTTGGGATTTCCTTCGTTATCGTGCTGTCGTCGGTTTTTAAAAAACATACGTGCCAATATTCGTACATTGGATCGAAATCGCGAAATACTGATTCGTATAATCATCGAAATAATTTTGAAAATTGTTGAAAAAAGTGATAAATGTTTATTTTGTTACGTCGTGCTCGTCGTTGTTCGGGTTGAAAGAACGACGAGCAGATATTTGCAATTTACGTCGATTACTGACTTGCATCGATAGGGAGAATAACGAAACGGTGAAAATGTCGACTCGTTTTTCTACGAAATTTCTTAAGAAATTGTAAAAAAAAAAGTGAAAAATTTCCTATTTTTTTGTTGAGTTATCGTACTCCAAAAATTCCTGAAACTTTCAAACAAGTCGTCGAATTATCGTTTAACTTGACTCGAAGGCCAGGTACGAGCCAAGTCGCCTCCGCAGGTCCGACCCTTTTAGCAATACGTAATCATATTAAAGGTACCTGCTTCGTATTCGTATAAAAAAAAAAATTAGACCAACGTGGTGAGAAATTCGAAAAGAAATACGGTCAAATTCACCAAAAAGGGTTATAAAACCTAAGCAAACAACCGTGAATGAACGTGTAAAAAGTTGATACAAAGAAATCGTAGCAGCGAAAACAGTAATTATGCCGTTAAGCGAACGCGAAAGCTGAAATCAAACTAAAAGCATCGAACGGGAGCTTTCGAAACAAAATACTACTTGATAAAAACGCGTCGTCCAGCCGAAGAATTAACTTTTAAAACGCTTTTTGTTCGAATAACGAGATTTACCAAGTTTTCCCCAGCTATAGGCCTCTAAGTACCTAGACCTACGTATAGACAATACGCTCGAATAAAAAATAATCTTATTTCAGGAGTCTACGAATACGTCCCTTTGGAAGATGGTAGTGGCGAAAGGCTGCAGATAAATGCGCAAAATTGTATTCATTGTAAAACCTGTGATATTAAGGATCCCACTCAGAATATTAACTGGGTTGTACCTGAAGGAGGCGGTGGACCTGCTTACGATGGAATGTGAAACGAAGTTCTGCCAAATGTGATATTTTATTTTTAAAAGTCTGAATTTCAATTTTACGTTTCATAGGGTTTTTTTTTGTAGTATTGCGTGTGTGAAAAGACGTTCATTTTATTGGAATTAAAAAATTTGTTACGTATGGAATTCGCGTATTTTGTATTTGCGTTGGTTCCCGTTTATGTGGTCTGGTGGTTTTTTTGTTCTCTCTTCAGGTGATTAATACGGGGGGGGGGAGGGAAATTTTTTGTATTACAGCTTTAATTTGTGGATAGCTTTCAGGAAAGAGTAGATGGGAGGGAAAGAGGGGGGGTCGAGAAAAAATTAAATCAGTGCTCTGTTTGAATGAGAATTATTTGAAATGTGAACTTGAAAAATTCAAAAAACGAGAAAAAAACAATTTTTCAAATTGGAATCAAAAGAGAATTTGTTCAAATTTTCATTAAATTTTTTTAATTTTTTTTCTAAAAAAATGCCCGTAAAAATCATTTTAAAAATCACTTTCCTACAGATTTTTATGTTGTTTTTTTTTGATTTTTTTGTGGTGATGAAGAAAGAGTTGGATTTTTACAAAACTTATCGATTTCTTATAAAAAGATAAGAATGGGTCGTGAAAAAATAAAAAATTTCTTTTTTTGTAATTTTGAACTTGAACATCTAAGGAGGAGGGAGATAATGAGGGAGGGGGAATTTGAGTACATATCTTCGAATTTTGAGAGAAATTTGCTTCTGAAGCAATTTTTAAAAAAAGTTGAACTCATGATAAGCTTTTTTTGCGATTTCAATTTTATAACTTACACTTCAAAATTTTAGAAAATTCCTGATGTGTTTCAAAATTTAATTAAAATAAAAACTTCTTGAAATGATGAAAAATTATTAAAATTATGAAATATTGTGAAAAAAGTTTGAAAAATTGTTTAAAAAATTACTTGGAAATTGCACAAGACATTATCGTAAGAAAGTAAAAATCATTTTTAAATAATAATGTACCTAGAATGTCGTAAAAATCATTTAAAAAAGCTTGAAAATTGCTCAAAATGCTGGAAAAGTTGTTCAAATTATTGTTTAAATAGTTTGGAGCATCAAAAAAAATTATTAAAAGCAGTTGAAAAGATCATCTACTTATGAAATATTTGCTCTTCAAAACCCATAAGAGCATAGGTGGGAAGGTGGGTAAAAATAGTGAATTTCACCCCCTTCTTTCCCTGTATTTTTCACAGTAATTCGTTTTAATTTTAGATGTTTTTTTACCCTCAAAATCATACAATTTTTCATGAAATTTCCAAAAATTGATGACTTGTTGAAAAATAATTAAAAAGGATAAAAATTGTATCGTGTTTAAAATAAATTGAAATGTTTTAAAGTTGATGTTTTTTAAACTGGAATTGAAGTTGATAAAATTTGAAAATATGTAGAATAAAGTAAGTTAACGTGGAATGCTTTTGAAATTATATCTTTTGAAAATAATTGCTGTAAATATCACGAAAATTGTTTGAAATATTGTGAAAATAGTTAAACATGAGTTGGATTAAAATTAGTGTTATTTTAATATTCCTGGTGTTTTGAGCAACATATTTATTAGTTGTTTTATTTAATGGAGCATTATTTTAACTTACCAGTTTTTTATTCTTTGAAATAATTCTATCATTTTTTTTTCATTTTTTAAAATTATTTTTATAAAATCTTAATATTTTTTTCTTTGTACATATTTCAAACAATTATCGTGATATTTTAAATTATTTTTATGAAAGTCAAGCTATCTTACTAAAGCTAGTTCTTTTAAAAAGAATGATTCATGATTCACTTTTGAGTTGGATTGAAAAAATTATCAAGGAGAGAGAAAGGAGTTTTTACTAACAAAGGGTGAGCGAGTGTGAAATATTCGACTAAAATTACTGACACGATAGATCATCTGATCTGTCATCCTGTTGGGTAAATTGTATTGTGTATTTTAACGAGATGACCACTACATTTGTAATTAATTGAGTAGGGTAAAATGAAAGTTTGCTGTAAAGTACTCATCGATGAATTATAATTCACTTATCACTTACGAACATTAAAAAGATTAATGATGGGAGGTTGAGTTTACAATACAATGGTCATTTGATCGTATGTTTGGTGACCAATGTTAGGGGTCATGAAATAGGTCATGAGATGAATACCTAATAGTATTAAAAAAAAATAGATCTGAAGATATAATTGATATTTTGATGGATCATTTATTGTCATTTTGCCTCCCGCTGAGTATCGTGAAAACTTATACGTATGTATAAGATGGGTCTCAGTCATACCTAATAGATTTTATTTGGAAACAGATGCTGGCTAGGGAAATATAATTAAATGCTCTTTGGGAGATAGAATGCTTCATGGTTTATAATTAGATATTACGTATTATGATAGGTACCTATTTTTTGAAGCTCTAGGTACATATAACGTAAGGTGAATTGTAAACACTATAATCAAACATTATGCAGCTCGAATTAGAATATCTAATTTATCGGAATCGATATTTTATACCCTTAGGTACCGAAATGCAAGTACCAAGTAGCGAATACCTACTTGTTGTATATGTGCAGCATTTTAAACACTTCTTTCAAATTACTAGCAACGTGTACCTATTCGTATCTAATCAGACTAGTCGTGCGATATTCAAAATAGCACGAATGAATATACATACAACTGGTAGATATATGTAGATTTCATTCTGTAATAAAACCATCATTATGCCATTAACGAAACACCCTACAGGCTAGATGCACCCGCCGACTACAGCACAGACTACGCAGCTTTTGGCCGGAGCTTTTGTTGATTCACGCTCGATTCAACCCCGACGACGTGATGTACGATGGTACGGTTTAGTTATGGCCGCTAGTCAACAATAATATCATTGGCAGATGCATTTTTGTATACACATGTTCTCAACGTTTCGCTGTGTATAAAAGTGGTCGACTAGCACGTGCGTCACGACGCTGTCTATTGTATAAATCAGTCGCATTTTAATTCAAACTCGTTAATCCGTCGTGTAAATTCTCTTCTTTTCACGTGAGCTCGGTTCTTTGTTCGACTCCTCTTCGCGTATGTTCGTTTTACGATTTTTTCTTCTATTTCGAAGGGATTGTGTTTTTTTTCTCGATTATACGAGTACCTACTGCGAGTAGGTTCGTAATAATTTGACCTAGTGATGAAGGGTGTTTAGTTTGACAGCTTGGGGAGTATGAGATGAAAAAAATCTTTAATTTTCTATATCGCATTTGTATTATATGAAGTTGAGTGGGATGTAGGCGTGTAAAGACTGGAAAAACGAACGAAGGGAGAATTAATTAGCTGGTGCTTGGAACATTCTACGTGTTTTTTCAGTCTCGTAGGCTGGATTTTTTTCAGCTATGGTTTGTAAAGTTTCGGCTAGACTTGGTGAGAGAATTTGAAAAATTGCTCGCTGTGTCGAACGAAATGGCGAAATTATCGAAAAAAGTACTTGCGAGGGAATCACTCGAGTTGTCCGCCTACGTTTTGGACTAAAATGCAACTTTTGCAAAGAGCATGGTGTAAAACACCTCACTAACAAAGTTTTCAGTTGCTCGTTTATTCGACGATTTTTAGAAATTCGTGTTTGTTCATTTTTAAATGGACTTTTCCAGTTAACATGATGAAAATTCAGCTCTGAAAGTTACATTGACTAACTCAAGCCGAATTCCGTAATTTCCACCCATTCTAGAGTTTCCAGTGTAATTTTCGTTTTTTCCAATATACGAGTATTATGTACCTACTCATTTTTGAATTTCTACACTTTCTGAAAAAGTTCAAAAAATGTTGTTGGAAAAATTCCAAATTGTGCTAGAGGCTCCAGAATAGCTGGAAATGATGGAATTTAGTGTGGGAGAGTCGACATTGGTTTCAGAACCGATTTTCATCATTTTTACTGAAAATGTATTTTAAAAAAATTCGTATTTTCCATTTTTGTGAATCTTTGAACATAATGAAAAATCGAAAATTAAGTAGCCTTGAAAAATTGAGATGAAATGCTAAAATAGTGTAAAGTATCACGAAAGGTCGTTTGCCTTCCTGTCTGACCTCTTAAGGTCATTGACCCGTGAGTCTGGACTCTCAAGGCACTGACCTACCTGCTTTGCCTCCAAAGGTTGTATGTCTGTCATTGATCCGTCTGTCCGACCTTCCAAGGTCATTGACCCAGTTGGCCGCCCTCTCGAGGACATTGACCCGGCTGCCCGAACTCCCGAGGTCATTGATCCGTCTGTCCGGCTTCCCAAAGTCCTCTGTTTGCCAGTCTGACCTCTCAACGTCATTGACCCTTCTATCTCTGCTTCTCAAGATCGTGAGTTATCCTGTCTGTATGTCCTCTCAAGGTCGTCGTGTCTACTCTCTTAAGGTTATAGACTCTCAAGGTAACTGGCCTACCTGTCTAGTCTTCCAAGGTTGTCTGTCTGCTTGTCTGGCCTCTTAAGGTCATTGACCCGTCAATATAGCTTCTCAAGGTCGTTAGTCTACCTATATGGCTTCCTAAGGTCATTGACTTGTCTGTCTGGTTTTTCAATGGCAGTGACCTGCCTATTTAGACCATCATAGTTGTCTGTCTGTCCTACAGAGGTTGTCTGTGTGCCTGTATAAGGTTTCCCAAAGTCGCCTGTCTTTCTGTCTACCCTCTTAAGGTCATTGACCAGTCTGTCTAGCCTCTCATGGTTATCTATCTTTCTATCAGACTTCTCTAAATTGAAAACATGTAATAACATCCTCCACACATAAAAAAGCATATCACGTCTCTAGAGTTTTAATTGTAACTGTCCATGTTGAACAGTGATACCAACTTAGATCTACCACAATTCTCTATTATGCTACATATTCTATACTAATATTTTAAAAAAAATCATTTTAAAAAATCCTGAGGACATCTTTATGTCTACAACTGGTCTGATACAGCTGCGTTGACTTGATACATAAAATGTAGCATACTTACTCCGTGTTGTCATCGTCACAATCCTCTGCCACTGATGACGCATTTATTGATGCGGTTGGTTCTGTACTGGAACATTTTGATCTGAAGTTTTTGAGTTTAACTTTACCTGAACTCAGGCAGCATTGCTGATAATGACCATTTTTGCCACAGCTTTGACATGTGTTTTGGGCAGCTGGGCATTTTACATCAAATTTGTGACATTTACAACCACAATGAATACAAGATTTTGAAGTGTCAATTATTATCACAGCATTGTTCTGTGTGGAGGGGAGTACTTTGTGTAGAGTTGATATTTCTGTTTCAACTGATGATGTGATGATTGATGAGCATTGTAGTTGAGCTGACTCAAGTAGATTGGCTGTTTTTACAACATCATTGAATATAGCATGTTCATCTGGATTTTCGGCGAAGATTTTTTTGAGCATTGACAAGTTGTTCATGTCAACCAGAAATTGATCTTGCAACCTTTCATCCAATGTGGTTCTGATTTTACATGGCACTGCTTTTGAACGTGGGTTTTCAACAAATTGAGAAATATTTTGCGTATTTTTTCTGGCAGTTTGGCCGAATTTTACTTGCTCTGACAGATAGTTATAGGGCAGTAGTAAGAGTCAAGAAATAGCACAATTGAGTCGTAAGTGAGCTCTGCTATTGGCTTTGAATCGAAATGATCACTTACCATTCAGTATTGATCTGGGCCAATGCTTTTCAATAGTAAATTGCTCTTCACATCGATTTTGTCATCTTGTCCTTATAGATTAATTTCTAGTTTGAACCTTTGTTTGTAATAACACCATTCTTTGGATTGCGGAGAAAATTCTGTGAAACAAAAATTTGAAATTTGTTGTTGTGTACTTAGTAAAGATGTTTGTTTGAAAACATGGTGGAATGAAGTCAGCAAAAGGCGTCTCTTTGTATGTGGGTGTCTTTGGCTGCTTATTTTTGCATCAGGGAGCCATTGTCTGGTGTCTGGTGTCTTATATTCGCAAACACAATTTTTTTGTAAAGAAGGAATTATTTAAAACATTTTCCTCATCACCAAAAATGTAATAACATTGTCCATACATAAAAAAGCACAAGCACATATCACGTCGCTAGAGTTTTAATCATAACTGCCCATGTTGAACAGTGATACCAACTTGGATCTACCAAAATTCTTTATACGCTACAAAACTAAAATTTTACTGAGAACATTTTTCACTGAAGCACCTTTATTCAATCAGTTTTGCCATCCCTGAATCCCTGATTTTGGGATATTTTTCAAATCGTAAATAAATATGCAGGTGACATAAACTTGAAAAACCACTTTATGATTCATGACACTCCAAGTAATCAAACTTGTTTTCAAAAAATGCTCAAATAGATGTATGAATACCCATAAAACAGCCTTAGTGGTTATAATTCTCCTTATTCCTAACGTCGTTTTATAAAATTAAGTATTTCAACAGCAAATAATTTTCATAGTTAGTTTAATTTTTTCAAGTTACAAAACATTTGTTTTGTTAAACAGCATACCCCTTGAGTAAGTTTTTAAATTTTCAAAAATTAAAAACCCAATTCAGGCCAGTCTTTCTGCAAAAATTCGGCTTGTGTTAAATTAAGTTTCCAGGAGTTGAAATAGTTCCCCGAGGAAAAAATGTTTCCCAAATTATATTACGGTTAGTCATCAATATATTCGGCGAAATTTCGTATAAAATTTCCTATTACAACATTAACTTTTAGAATTAATTCATCTCTTAAAAATAAATAAAACCGCGTAGAACTCGAGTAAAACCTGAATTTGCTCCTCATTCATATTTCAAAACTTTCCAAAAAAAGGCTCCCTTTCGATGTGAAAACATGAAATATGATGAATTCGTCGAGAGCAAGATCATCTTCTACCCATGAAAGCGAAATGAACACTAATGAAAAGTAAATTTAACCCTTCGGTGGTGACTCGAGCTTTTAAAAAGTTGTTTCGAAATCTCCGTTCACTTCTTTTTCTTTATAGAATCCTTGGCGAATATAACGAAGAACGAAATTCGTCAATTGAAAACATTTTTCTTTTCTTTTTATTCGAAGACCACGAGTAATGGAATAAAATAACTTTTATTTATCTTGAAACTTGTTTAGCTACGCAGGTAAAATTTTCATATAACTTTTTTCGATCGGAAAATATTGATGCGTTTGCAAATCTCTCGAGTGTACTATTTATGACTATTTGCGAAATGAAACGCCTGTAGTTTATGACGAATCCCGGTAGGTATCGCCATCTATACCGATTACCTGGAATATTACACGCTGCCCAGCTCGACATTATTTTTCATTCTGGAATAAAGACAAATTCGAGTTGAAAAGGTGTATAGATGGTATTTTTTTGAAAAAGAGAGAAAAACACTCTTCCAGTCACGAACGCTTGCCTACTCACGTTGTGGAATATGAAGAATGGAAAATTACTAACGTATTCGTATTATTATTATTATTGTAGATATATCTTCGGGTCTCGGTGTTGTTTCCATGTTTCTCAGCTGTTGATTCGCAACAGGGTATATTCGCGTACCTACTACAGGTTGATTTATATCCCGAACGAGCGTCCTATCTTTTACCACATCGAACGGATTCCTTTCGTGACATGTTGCCATGATTTCAAAGTACTTTTTGTGATAAATAATACTTTCCTTTCAATTTCCTTATACCGGTAACAGTTTGGCAATTTATAAAAATTCGATCGCGAATGGATCCCACGAGCATGAGCGACGAACACTTTGAAAATTCGATTCTGAAACTATAGCTATAGCTTAGGTACGATAATTTAATCGCGGATAGTTTTTATTTGTTTTATTTTTAGTGTAGGGTGGAAGACTTGAATGTGCGAATACCTGTGAGTAGTTGACGTGGGAGGGCTGAATAAGTCTACCTACTTTTATTTTTTCAAATGAACAGGGTGTCCCGCAACGGAATAACCTCCTTCAAAGAGTGAAATAGGCAACCCATCCTGAGTATAAGTATGCATGTTTGCCTAGCGTGAAATTTAAAGGGGCTGAATTTTGCTCCCATGGAATTTTTTTTGGTTTTGCTGGGTAATTTTGACCTTGCGCTACACGAACCATGATAAATGGAGAATTGAGTTTTCTTGCCTGAAACTGCTCATTTTGCATAAAACTTTACTGTGATTGATCAGGAAGGATTATGTCTTATGCTGTACAAAAAATTATATCCAAAAATTGATTGTTTTTTGCCATTTTTTTTTTTTTTTTTTTTGAAAATCACAGAAAAATGTTCTTTTTATGTAGCATTACTCTTTATGAATGCTCCTTGAAAAAAAAAGTAAATTTATTATTTTTTTAATGGCACGATCCTTCAAAAAATTATTGCCAACAATAACTTCGAAAAAATTTCCTCCTTGTTGTCAAAATTCATGAAACAGCGTAACTTAAATAAATTCTCTTCCAGCAGTTTTCATAAATAATCTGATTTTTGAATTCATCGACTCCCTAAAAAATTATTATATCGATTTCAATAGGTGGAAACGAATTGCGAAAAATTAGGCCTAAATTGATCGAAAGGATCGCAAATACGGTTGGTCCAATTTTAAAGGTGTTGTGTACGTCATTCAATTCGAAGAAAATTTGGTAGGGGCTGCAGAATGGCTCGAAACCACCACTTAGTAATCAATTTGGAAAGTTAAAATTAGGGAATGAAACAATTTTAAATTTTTATTTATTTATTTTTTTTGTTGACACTTCTCGTGAGCGACGAATTTTTTTCCTTTTCCCCTCAAAATAATACTTAATCGCGGAAGAAAATTTTGGATTTGAATTGGCAGAAAGTGGTTTTGAAAATTTGTGTCTAAATCAGTCGCTGAGATGTAACAAGGACAATATTTTGAGTATGTAGAAGGTTTTTTCAAAACTGAAACATTCAAAAATCTGCTGAAGGCTGCAGAAAGGCTCGAAACCACCGACGGGATTCTGGTGGTTTTTCCACCAACAATAATTAGTCTTAACAAAAACAATAAACCCACTTGGTGTCTTCTGGTGAATCTGTCACTAAGAAGTCACCAGGATTCACTACAATGTCACCAGACATTCAAAACAAAATTTCAAGGGCGATGAGGACATTCTGGTAATTTCTTCACCAACAATAAAATTTGCCATAAAAAAGATAAAGAACCCATTTAGTGACTTCTGATGAATTTGTCACCAAGAAGTCAGCAAGTTTTACCAAGGAGTCGCAGGACATTCAAAAAAAATGTTCAATGGCCCTGAGGACATTCTGGTGATTTTTTCACCAACAATTCACCTAAAAAAAGTAAAAAATTCACTTGGTGACTTCTGGTGAATCAGTCACTAGGATTCACCAAGGAGTCACCAGACATTCAAAAAAAAATTCTAGGGTCATGGGGACATTCTCGTGATTTTTTCATCATAAAATCACGTTTAAAAAAAATCAAAAACTCACTTGGTGACTTCTGGTGAATCTGTCACAATAAGTCACCAGACATTACAAAAAAAATTATCGGGTCGTAAGGACATTCTGGTGATTTTTTCATCATAAACTCACCTAAAAAAAAGTCTAAAACTCACTTGGTGACTTCTGGTGAATCTTTCACTAAGAAGTCACCAGACATTTGAAAAAAAATTATCGGGTCGTAAGGACATTCTGGCGATTTTTTCACCAACAATTCGTCTTAAAAAAGACAATAAACCCACATGGTGACTTCTGGTGAATCAGTCACCAGGATTCACCAATGAGTCACCAGACATTCAAAAAAATTTCTAAGGTCATGAGGACATTTTTGTGATTTTTTCAACATAAATTCACTTACAAAAAAAGTCAAAAGCTCACTTGGTGACTTCTAGTTCACGAATCTTTCACCGGGGTGAATCTTTCACCAGAAGTCACGAGAATTCACCAAGGAGTCACCAGACATTCAAAAAAGTTTTGAAGGGCTTTGAGGACATTCTGGTGATTTTTCACCAACAATTAGGGATGGCATGCTCAAATGCGCGCAACAGCACGATGAGCATTTGCTCAAATGCGCGAGAACGCATTTTAGTAATTTGCTCGAGCACGAGCATTTTCAAGGAAAAAATAAGGAAATTTTCAAAAATTTCGGATATTTATTACTCATTTTCGATATTTTTGCCTTTTTTTGGTAAATTTAATGCATTTTTCAACTTTTTGATCTTCATTGTGATTTGTATTAGATTACACTTATTTTGTGTAATGACTTTCTACATAATGTGTATCAAGTAAGGGGATGCGTAATAGTAAAATATGCTCGCGTGCTTGAGCAAATGCGCGCATATGCGCGCATGCGCGCACGCAAAACAACGTGCGCGAGCATTTCCCATCCCTACCAACAATTCACCTAGAAAAAAGTCAAAAATACACTTGGTGACTTCTGGTGAATCTGTCACCAAGAAGTCACCAGACATTCAAAAAAAATGTCTAGGGTCATGAGGACGTTCTGATGATTTTTTCATCATAAACTCACTTTTAAAAAAGTCTAAAACTCACCTGGTGACTTCTGGTGAATCTGTCACCAGGATTCACCAAGGGGTCACCCAGACATTCAAAAAAAATTTCAAGGGCCATGCGGACGTTCTAGTGATTTTTTCTTCAATAATTTGCCATAAAAAGAGGAAAAACCCACTTGGTGACTTCTGGTGAATCTGTCACCAAGAAGTCACCATACATCCAAAAAAAATGTCAAGGGCTTTGAGGACATTTTGGTGATATCTTCACCAACAATTCGCCATAAAAAAGACAAAAAAAACCACTTAGAGACTTCTGGTGAATCTGTCACCAGGATTGACGAAGCAGTCACAGGACTTTCGAAAAAAAAATTTTAGGGTCATGAGGACATTCTGGTGATTTTTTCATCATAAATTCACCCAAAAAAGGTCAAAATACTCACTTGGTGACTTCTAATCAATATGTGGGCTTGAAATAGGATATAAACTGATTTTATCAAATCTTGACTTTCGCGTGAGAAAATAGTCTTTTTAAGTTTGAAAATTCACAGGAAATTTTAAAATAAAATTCAGCGTTTGAAAGGTGTTATTGTGTTTTATGTACCCCTGCATGCCTCTTGGATTTCTCTCTGATTCAAAATTCAAAAATGTGGCTACTGGTTCAGTGGTTCAGGTTGGAACACGAGTACTTTTTTGATGAGCGTGTCTCCAATTACTGTCAATTGCCCCCCCCCTCTATCCCACCTTACCTTCATCTTTCTGAAAAAATTTTCCATGATCAATTGGATACAAAAGGAAGGGGTGGAAGAGGATTTCGTGAGTCTCATTATTTCAACTCACAATCAGCTAGTTTTTTAGAAATCTTATTTTCAAAAAATTTGAATGTCGACATTTTTGATTTTTTTTTCGAATTTTTTCTTGAATCTGAGGGTATGAGAAATCAAATTTCAGACTCAACTATTCCAAGAACGAAAAAAAGGCAAATAATGCAATATTTTCAAGGTTTTTTCAGATTAAAAAAAATTGTTTTCTTAATGATTTTTTTCAGAAGGTAGGGTGGGGAGAGAAATTGAAAGCTTCCTGATTGTTTGGAGGAGAAAGACTCATTGAAAGATTTATAAGCAAAATTAAAAGAATTTAATGTACTTAAATTTGTATCAAACTTTAAGAGTTTCAAAGTCCACCGAATGTTGGTTAGTTATTGTAGGAAAATTAAAATTCGCTGGAGACCTCACAATCAATTGGAGTACGACTTCCAATCGTTCAGGAGTCTGAAAATAACTGTCGGATAAATTTTTAAAATTTAATTTCTTTGAAAACATTTTTTTGTGAAACTTTGAAAGTTTTGGTCTGAGATGAGCCAATTTTTACTCTTTTGGATTTCAAAAAATTACCAAAATATCGCATAACGATATTTCGCCCATGAAACATTTAAAGTGAAGATGAATTGAGTTTTTTTTTGGTCGGTGTATTTTTATTTAGT
Organism: Planococcus citri; assembly: GCF_950023065.1. Lineage (NCBI taxonomy): Eukaryota > Metazoa > Arthropoda > Insecta > Hemiptera > Pseudococcidae > Planococcus > Planococcus citri. The sequence goes on along the minus strand of NC_088678.1, from coordinate 29,575,081 downwards.
TCGATATTGGTTGCTGCTGGCTTGAGTTGTTCACGTGAGAGAAAGAAGGCAGAGAAGAGAGAATGACCTTAAACTTCAAAACTCCACCAATAGGGATGATCCCATCTTTTCTCTCAGCTTCTCTCAGCTATATACTTTGGTATTTTCTTACTCTGAAAATGAGTGGCATTGGCCATCATTTCTAAAAAAATGTTTTCATAATTCAGAAAGAAGAGGAGGGAGTTGATCCTCGTAAACTAATTGAATTATCTATCACACTCCGCGACCAAACAAATAAGGAAGGGTGAGACGGTTCATTTCCAACTTTGGTTACTCTGCCGAGCTTCTAAGTACCTAACTTTTAAAATACGACTGATTGCACGATAATTTCTCATTACCGAAAAACGTCCTCTTCTCGAAACATATAAAAGCCTACGGAAGTCAGGATGTGGTAAAGTATATAAAATGGCGTCTCTGAAGCGAAGAATATATTAATGTCGAAAAATAAAACCGACTGATATTTGACGCTCGAAAACGTAAAGCTTTTTCAGCGTTTTTCAAACGTAAACGTCGTATTTATTACTCAGCGAGACAGAAATTTTCAGCCCCTTTAATTTAACTTCTTTCATAACCTAATACGTTGCTGCGTTCGCCGGGGGAGTAATCGAGTGCTTTGGGAAGTCGACGACGGCCATTTTGAAAATCTGCGATTTTAAGGGTAACGCAAAGCCCGTCGATAGGATAAGTATTTATTTGCTTGGGGTAGTCTTTCAAATTGAATTTATATCCTCGATATTTGCCAATCCCAAGGGCGAAAACGTGTGTCTGTGTAATGTCGAAAATTCGCTCGCGCGACCCAAGCCCAAGACCGAATCGTGTGCGGAGATGTATTTTCAAAAGCCTATAGAATGTACTTTGAGGGAAAGTGTGTATTAGGTAGTAAATTCGCCTGCACACTCACCTCACACACATGTCTAAAAACTGTCCTTTGCTTATCGAATATTCACATCTGTCACTTCAACTTATTTCCAATATGTTGTTATTATAGTATATGTATGTAGTTGAAATTCTCCCCGCGAATCGGATACTCGATAGCTTTTTTCCGCCTTTCCTCACTGCTTGCTGCTGGTAACTATAGTACTTGTATTAATTTCCGCCGAAATTATTTAACGAGTGCCTTTAATAATGATAAATAATACGTTGGTTTGTTACGATCCTGCTATAGGAGTATAATAAGTAAGAGCAATTTTATACGGTCTTTTATACGAATGGGCTATCGCCAGATTTTGATCTAAATCAAGTGCGAGTAATTTTTCTTTTCTCCAACAACATCGGTTTTACGTGTGGCGTGCCATAAGGCGCGGTGGCCTAGGCCAGACATTAATTTACTCGCCATTACATGCAGTACGAGAAAAACGTTTAAATAATGGAAATTTATTGCGTGGATGGATCGTATACTGCGGTTCGTGTATTCGCATGCGAGTATTTTGACAACTTTTTCGCCATAAATGTAACAAAAAAATATTTGAAATTTTTATCCGTAGACTTATACATATTGTAAGCATACCTACGTAGACCTTCAACGTATCTACTTACCTGTGTGGTAAAATTTTCAAAAAGATTGCTTCGTATTTTCCTTGTTTTTTCACGCGCTCCGAAAACTTACGGAATTAAAATGAATTTTTTGTTTTTCTTTATTTTTTGAGAAGGTGTAGGTATATTATAGCTGTGGTAAATGGTTTCAAAAGTTGTGTAATTTGAATAACCTTATACATGTCTGCATAAGTATCTACTTAAATAACAACTAACGAGTATTTTCTTAGGAACTGAATAAATTATCAATACGTAACTACCTACGTCTCATTTGCTAACTTTTGATGTATTCGTGGTCTTGATTAGATTCAGTTAGAAATCGATAATTTATCTGCTTCCCAAAATTTTTTTGGGGGAGTGAAAAAATTTTGAAAATTTATTTTTTTTCAAACTTGCTATAAAATGGGCTAAAAGTCAACCACGTAGTATTGATCATAGTGGAGTGGCAAACAGCTCAAATTCATAAGAAAATGGCATTTGGTGAAAGAAGCGTGAATTTTGGTATGATGAATTTTAGGGCCAAAATGAAGTTTTTAAGACTTGGAGCCATTTAGGCTCCCCCCTCCTTCGAGGGGGGGGTGGACCCTACAATTTTGAAATAATTCCTGTTGATCGAGTTTTGGTCAGAAATCAATTATTATGGTGTCTGCTGTTAGGTATTAATTAGAACTTTCTATTTTCACTATTGGAACCATCCTCCCCCCTCTCCCCTTCGTGGGAGGCCCTGCTCCCTATATTGTGGATCTGGAAGACGGCGAGACTCAGAAACGTTATTTGGTGAAAATATTCTACGTAAAGTGTACAATTCATTTTGTTGTATCAATTTTTGGTTCCCTCCCCCCTCTTCCTCCTGTGGCACCCCAAACTTGAAAAACATTCAAAATTGCCGTTATAATTGCCAAGACATGGTGGAAATGGTGAGCCAAATGCTAATTATTCTAGCTATTGGTAAGAAATAATATTTGTTGAAAGCAATACACACCGCAGAAAAAGACGACTCCCCCCTTTACTTGCCCCCAAAGAATCCCCAATCGCAAGAAATTTTTATGGGTAGAAAAAGAAATTCAATCAGAATTGAAATATTAAGCCATTTACTGTTCAACATTGATCGCTATGTTCCGCTCGAAGTGTTAGAATCATTGTATACCCCTCACCCCTTCAAGGGGGCAGACTTCTATAATGTGGAGCCGATAAAAAACCCATCTCCAGAGCTGAAATTCGGTAAATTTGTACTAGGTGAGTCATGGAAATATTTTTTGTTGTCCATTTCATCGGTTACCATCCCTTTCCTATCCCCCTCCCCGTCCACCTTGATTTATCGTTTTATAGGTACATGTTATCACATTCAAAAACAATGAAATCACCGATTCAATACTGCAATGGTTCTCTGAAAATTCTAAATTGGATTTTTTTTACAATTATTTGGAACTTTTGAGAAGATTTCATTCAATGGGGTGAATCTAATTAAATGTGTACAATTCTGATCCTCACTGAATTCAAATTCATCGTTTTATGTAGTATATTAGATGGTACACAACATAACAGCTCAAAAAATCGTTTCAGACCTGATCAGACCAACCAGGGGAGACCTGATTGGAGCTACCTAACCAGACCAAATCCAATCTTCCTCTCCTAGGCTTAAGTAATAAGAAATCAGGAAACGCTTGGATCTAATCAGATTTGCAAAAAAGTGCACTCAAAGAAAGAATTTCCCTAGTCTATTTGTGTAGATTCTCAGGAGTCAAGGGCGGTTACAATAATGATGGACTTAGGCATTCTGTTCTTTGTTCTGTACGTATTAATTATCAACTACCTCACACCTGGTTCACTTAATCAGGTACTCTGGGTACCAAAATGTTGAGCAATTTTTGTGAATGAGGGGTGCTCGAGTTTATGGGTATGATCTTCAGTTCAATATGAACAAATAAGTAAGTACAATAAGTACATACAAAATATTCAATTAACGATTTCTTTGTATTCTAATAAGTGGTAATATTTCTACGGGCATTCAACAGTCTCTCTAAGCTGAGATACCACAAGAGATCGAAAGGGGTAAAGGAATAATAAATTGATGAGATGGTTTGAACATTTTTGTGCAATATTCACTCGAATATACATAGAAAATGGAAACACGCATGTGTTTTTTTCAGACTTTTTGGGACGATTCTGAGATCTTCAGAATAAGTTTTTTTCAGTTCAATTCCGGTGATTCCAAGAATGAGAACCAGAAATGATTAGACTCCTCACGTCTGAGAATATGATTCCTTGGGAATCGAAGTCGGTAGTACAAATTTACCGAATTTCAGCTCTGGAGATGGGTTTTTTATCGGTTCCACATTTTAGGGGTTTGCCCCCTTGAAGGGGTGAGGGGTATACGATGATTCTAACACTCCAAGCGGAACATAGCGATCAATATTGAACATCAATTCTGATTGAATCTCCACCCATAAAAATTTCTTGCGATTGGGGGTTCTTTGGGGGCACGTAAAGGGGGGAGTCGTCTTTTTTTGCGGTGTGTATTGCTTTCAACAAATATTATTTCTTACCAATAGCTAGAATAATTAGCATTTGGCTCACCATTTCCACCATGTCTTGGCAATTATAACGGCAATTTTGAATGTTTTTCAAGTTTGAGGTGTCACATGGGGCAGAGAGGGGGAGGTAACCAAAAATTGATACACCAAAATGAATTGTACACTTTACGTAAAATATTTTCATCAAATAACGTTTCTGAGTCTCGCCATCTTCCAGATCCACAATATAGGGGGCAGGGCCTCCCACGAAGGGGAGAGGGGGGAGGATGGTTCCAATAGTGAAAATAGAAAGTTCTAATTAATATCTAACAGCAGACACCATAATAATTGATTTCTGACCAAAACTCGAGCGACAGGAATTATTTCAAAATTGCAGAGCCCACCCCCCTCGAAGGAGGGAGGAGCCTGAATGGCTCCCGGTCTTAAAAACTTCATTTTGGCGCTAAAATTCATCATACCAAAATAAAAATTCACGCTTCTTTCACCAAATGCCATTTTCTTATGAATTTGAGCTGTTTGCTCCACTATGATCAATACTAGGTGGTTGACTTTTAGCCCATTTTATAGCAAGTTTGAAAAAAAATAACTTTTCAAAATTTTTCACTCCCCCAAAAAATTTTTGGGAAGCAGATAAATTATCGATTTTTAACTGAATATTAATTTAAAAAATGAAAAATTGAATTTGAATCTTTCATAACATTCCTTTAGGATAATTTTCTTAACTAATCTTGATGAATTAATGTATAAAACTCTTATCAACATAAATTATTAGAACTCAGATTGTGGGTTCAAATAATTTTTAGTTGAAACAGTTGCATCACCGCGTATTTAACATTTTGTTCGCATTTTTAATTTGAGTACTTACCTATTATATTCGAAATGTTGAAATCCGTAATTAGCAGTACTAACATATTATTAATACCAATTATTTTTGGTTACCCCCCTGTTTATTACAAGGAACCAGATCGACGTTTACGCTGAACTAAATAACTTATTTTGAAGCGGGTGCTATAATAGGTGTTCTTCATCGACGTTTTGGTAAATAATCATTTATTTGCATTTTTGATGTAGTTTATTAAGTGAATAGTGGGCTAGTACCTTAAAAAAAACTATTCAGTCACAAAAGCTCCTTTTTCCAGGCAGATGCCACGGCAATCAGTGGCGCTGCAATTGCTCGAGATACGTTGGAGGAATTTCGAAACTATTATGGATATTTATCGGTGAATGATCAGACGTCAAAATCCATTGAGGATGCGTATTTTGCATTTTTTAGGGATAGCGATTTCGAGTTAACAAGATCAATACGAACAGAACTCAGAAAATTCGGGTTCACGGTACTTACCCTCTTTTGTTAGGACTTGTATGGATTTGTATCGGTTAACGAGCTCCATAATTCATTTATCTTATGAAGAATTTCGAATAAAGCACTCCTTCAATGACTTTTTAAATTATCTTAGAGAAATACCATCATTAAATGACGAACAAAAACGAACTATAGAAATATTGTCTAAGATTGTATAATACTGAATAAGGATTGTGTACCTATATTTTTCAACTAAATTCTATGCATTATTCTTCATAATATAGGTTTTACAAAAAATGATTGCTCATGTAAGAGCAGTTTTAGACAGAGATATTTTGTACTTCACACCAACATTGCAATAAAAATTTGTTATCAGAGATTTCTTATCCTTCTCAAATAATCAGTTTTGGACAAATTTCTATCACAAATAGCTCTTTATTCGAAAATAAGGATTTCTATTTTTAGAAAAAGTTTTAGTTTAATTTTTTTTCTCGTGCATCAATAGATCAAATTTGGGAATCAGATGATGTTGGAGAGAGAAATTTTGATCAGAAATCAGCATTTCCATTAAAAACTTATACCTACAGGTTGATGATAATTGTCCCTCATATTTTATCTGAAGGCAATGGAAAAGTCATGGTTTTAAAAGAAAAACATAAAAAATGTTGATCACTAAGCTTAGGAGAAGAAGAATGCAATATATATATATCAATACTCTCATGCTAAATAAAAGTTTCTAAAATTTTTTCCTCGCAAAATAAGTTGGGCAAATTTTACGCAGGTGTCATTCCACGTCAATTGTACGAAAAAGTGGTAAGGGGAGGTCGGTGATTTTTTGAAATTTTTTCTGTGGAAAAACCTTCCGAAGGGACGACCAATGGCGCAAATCGCAGCCCTCTAGCCCTTTTTTAAAGGCTGCTAGGGGGTGTCAAAGTTTTCTGTGAACTTGAAATACTTATCATCCATCTCAGCAGTAGATTACTCGATAACCGCGATACCTACCGAAATTAGACTTTTTCCAATACCCAATAGTTAATGGTTCTGAAAAGTATTTTACCTAGTGATATCATAAAAATCAGTGTTGTCACTTTTTTTCGTACGAAAAAGTAGCTCGAAAAGTTTCAAAACGCAGTTATAATGTTGTATTGACTCTCAAAAATTCTGAAAAAAATATTTTTATTATGGATAATTTTTCATGCATATTGAAAAATCGTGATGGCATTATTTCGTAAAATCAATTGAAAAAATTTGAAAATTTGCGAAAAAATGCGATTTTTTAAATTTAATACATGGAAAAAAGTTTTGACTGGTGAAGTTGACCCATTAGACGCCTATTTTTACATATTATCCGTCGAAAAATTTGAAAACACCCCTTCATTCAATAAAATAAACTCATCACAAAAAAATCAAAATTCGAAAAAATTCAAAAAATTCACGAATTTTAATTTTTTTGTTATATGAGTGTGTTTTTATCAACCTTTTCATGAAATACATAAGACAACTTAATAAATTCAAACTTTTTCTGATGTTTAGAACTGAAAATTGAATTTTTTCAAATTTTGATTTTTTTGTGAGGACGAGGAGTGTTTATTTTGTCGAGTGAGGGGGTTTTTTCAACTTTTTCAACGGATACGTAAAACTAGGGGTCAAATGGGTCAACTTCACTAGTTAACACTTTTTTTCATGTTTTAAATCAAAAAATCGAATTTTTTTTCGCAAACATTCAATTTTTTAAATTGACTTTACGAAATGATGCCATCCCAACTTTTTAATATTATATTGTTCAGCATGAAAAGCTGCCCATAATATATTTTTTTCAGTATTTTTGAGAGTCGGAACGATATGAAAACTACGTTTTAAAACTTTTCGAGCTAATTTTTTATACGAAAAAAAGTGGCAACACTGATTTTTATGATATCACCAAAAAACTTTTCAAAACCCCTAACTATTAGAAAAAGTTCCATTTAAGTAGGTATCGCGGTTATCGAGTAATCCACTGCTGAAATGGATGATATTTCAAGTTCACTGAGAACTTTGACACCCCCTAGCAGCTTTTAAAAAAGGGCTCGAGGGCTGCGATTTGTGCCATTGGTCATCCCTTCGGAAGGCCTTTCCGCTGGGGAAATTTCAAAAAATCACCGACCTCCCCTTACCACTTCTTGGTCAAATTGACGTGGAATGACCCTCAGGCATTTGTGATATTTTTAAAATAAAATTATATTGCTCCTCCAAAAATGAGATATGCAATTTCTTCGCCAGGAAAATATAATTTCTGCATATTCACAGAAACTTCTACTTTTATGTTTGTATGTAGTATGGAATTTGGAAATATTGATGAGTCTACTCTACCAAATCCCCTTGTCTCTTCCAGATTTTTAAAGTCCTATTAGCTCCTTCACTTTTGTGTTCGCCTAAAAGTCTGTGCATCAAAATTGGCGAAATTTTCAATGTAGATAGGTACATACTATTTACTTCAATCAAGTGTATGTTTTGAAGTTCACTACTGACTATTTTCAAAATTTTATTAAATCGTTCAAAAAACTGAAAACCAATTTTTTGCACAATTTTTCTAAAAGCGAGTTTTAATAAATTCTAGATGCTTTGCGAGGAAATTTAACCTCTTCGTGTTCTCACGAATTTTTAAAACTCCTTTCTTAAAGTTTTATATCTTAAAGTTTATTTTTGATTTTTGGTGAGTTACAGTAAGTTCAAAAATTTTGAAAATTATCAAACTTGAATTTTCAAAATATTCCAAAAAATATGTTTTTATTTGATCAAACGTTAAAAATTCATCTTTTGTCTATTTTCAGTCTCTTGCCATTTATCTTATTGCAAATCAACAAAATGGCCTTTTTGGAAAATTGAAGAAGTTGCAGGCAATCAAGTTATCGAAATTTGTGCCTCATCACACTTGTTCAAAAATTTGAACTTTTAGGTACATCTTCTTTAATTTTGAAGATGAGGTATTTTCTTATTGGAATTGTTTCTTCATCATCTTCAATATTCGATCGGAAATCGAAATCGATGTTGAAATTCTCAATTTTGAAAATTCTTAAAAAATTGTCTTTTCGATTATTTTACCAGAGAAATTCTAGAGAAACCGAATATGACGTAGAAGTCATCCCTTCATGCATAGAGAATTGACAAAGTTTAATTTCAGTTATGGGTATCACATCATTTTTAATCGTTAGTTACATCATCATTAAATAATCAATGAGAAATAAGGCTGTATAAATCCTCAAACTTTACAGAACTAGGAAGTACGTAATTTTGCCAAAATTTCGTTTCCACTCGATAAAAGTACATACAGGTAGGTAATATTTTGAGCCAATTTCCATTAGCTGGACGATTGAGCCCAATTCGAACGCACGTTATTCGACAAGGTTCTTTATCTTGATAATTCGTATAGCTCATCGCGCATTATTAACGTAACGAGATTCTTGGGTTAAATCCGGGCATAGTCTATCAATTGAGCTGTTCTCTTTGTATTAGTATAATTCTCAGGAATCCTTTGTATGAATGTGCTGGCGGATGGCGGGCTCTATAATACTTACGAGATTACGTATCCTTGAACTTGTCGATTCGCTTGTGTGAATAATACGTAAACCTCGAATTACGTCCATGAACTCGGGCATAGGCATCGTATCGCGCTCGATGAAGACGACGCTGCGGCGCGAAAATCTCGTCATCTGGTTCGGTTCCACATGTGCGAGTGTAAAATTATCATCCATCGAGCGCGAATTTTTTTTTCCTTCTTCTCTAACCCATATTTAAACTACTCGAACAAATTAGCCGATTGTATTCGCGAAAGCGATTACATGATTCATGAAACTTTTGTGTCCTATCTACCGCGTCGACCTTTTGATGAGGGGGCCGCCGCCGCCGCCGTACGAGTATGAATCATCGAGACTCATCGTATGCGGCACATTACGTGCGCTTTCCCATCTGATTTTCAGCATTTCAAATTCGACGCAAAAAGTGCGCAGGAGAGGAAAGGATACACAGCTTCTGCAAGAGGAAAAAAAATCAATCTCCTTTGTGATACTACTGGCCCAGTAGCAGCGGGGGTTGCTTTCATAATGGATGCTGCTGAGTCACCGTCGTCGACGTCGATCATCCCCTAACACGTCGAACAGAGTTTCCGAAACTAACTAAATCCCATTGTTTAAATTATCGGCTGCTGAACAGTTAATAATTGCGCACATGTTGTAATTCTATATACGCTGATATTCGTCGTCGCGTACTCTCGTATGTACACGTATAGGATATTTTGCTCGTATCGTGGTGGCGGTGATGGTGGAGATGGAGAAGTTTGTCGAGGGCTTTGGTCTAGCTATAGGGTCCTTTGTTTGATGGTGTACAATGTACAATGTACCTTCAGTATCTCATCTATAGGCTACGTCTACATACTACGAGTACATGGTACAGGCACAGGGAGACCGGAGAATGAAAAACACACAGAGGATCGATAACGTTGGGCGCTTTTAATTCGATGTGTACCATGACCCTTCGGTATTGATCGCGTATATCGAGTAAACTGTGTGAAATTTTAACGTAGGTAATAATCAACGGTGCAGGGCCAGGGCTATTACGAATGTTATTACGTTTACGCTTCGCTTAAGCCTCTATATACACATACAGTACTTATATTTTCGGGCCTTTCGTCTTCGTTTTAATATAGTGGCTCGTTAAAATCGTCATTTATTCGACCTGTCGACACTTTTCATCTAGAATGCTCTCAACAACTTGTGCCACTCCGCTCCGTCAAACCGACCTTTTTCCAACTTGCTCGCATATTGTTTTAATCTCATAGTCATAACGCTCTGGCTGGAATTTTGTATGCACCTCAATACCTACGTCGTCGAGTTTCCTAGCTCGATTATTTCCTCGAACGAAGGTGCTGTAATGAAACGAAAATTATTCTGTCATTCCATTCCTGAGAAATATAACGCTGCGGTGTATTGTTATACCTACGTCGTCGAGGGTTATCAACCCTTTTAACTTTTTAGTCGGATTTTTGTTGGAAAATCTATGCTATCGTATACAATAAAAGGGGGGGGGAGGCGAGGGTGCCCAAAATCCAATCCATGGCTCATTAATCTAACGAGAAATCTTATGAATGGGCACCCTGAGGTTTGGAGAAAATCAAGTTGGATTGAAAGAGAATATGCTAATACCCCCCCCCCCACCATTTCAGGTTCTAAAGTTGATTTTTGGATTTTCGGCGAAATTTTAAAAATTTAAAAAATTTAAAAAGGCTGTTATAAGGGCGATTTTTAATTTTTTTTTAAATGAAATTATGAATTTTAACGAGCAAATTGAACCAATACGAATAATTTCTTCAATTCAATTCCCACATATCAACGACTAATAGTTACCTATGGGCTATTCTAGAGCCTCCAGTGACTTTTCAATTTTTTCCAGAAATTTCAAATTGCTCCAGAAGGGTAAAAATGAACTTCAGCACCTGTAACTTTGGTGTTTACTCATCATGGCTCTAGGGTGGGTCGCCTTTGACTTTTTTTTTTGGTTGGAAAATTGGAGGCAGGAGTCGATTAAAAGTTGTAGGAGGACCTCATGAGGGCTTCAGGAAAAATTTTAGATCCCTGACTTGAACCATCACTTTTTTACTGCAGTTTTAAATTTTAAAATTATCAATAAAAATAAATAAAAAATGAAAAATCAGAAAAAAATTCTTGGGGATGTATAAATTTATCATAATGATAATTATATTTAAGGTGCACCGGGGCAAGTCACAATGCGTTTTTTACAATTTCAACTTTGACCAGCTGTTCGTCGTCGTCGTGGTTCCTTATCCTTTACAGGACATTGGAAATCGCATTTTTGTGGTACCCTAACAGGGTGGAGGCGTATGCCTATTGCCACTGCGATTATTCTAGGGAATCGACGTTGTTTCGAGCTTCCACTAGTAGTTTCCCGTTGCTTTCTAGTGACATCTACACAAGCACCTTGGAGCTAGCCGGGTAGTTTAGAGACCCGAGCTCCTCAGTGTTGACCTCTATAGACGCTCGAACCAGTTTCAGCTTTTTGATTCTGCTAACAGATGGCGTGCATTATCTGTTAGCTCGGCTAAACTGGTAGTCCCACGGTACTTGGCGTGTAATGTTGATAATTGCACGAAAGATTTTTTAATTACACGCACAAGCTTGCCTCTGTAGCTGGGTTTGAACCGGGTACCTCGTGAACAGAGGTCCGCGGCTCTACCTACTACGCCAACGAGGGACTGACCAGCTGTTACTCCCTGAAAAATAAATATTGATAACTTTGTGGACTGTATACTATGCTTTATTCTATTAGAATACAGAGTAACTACCTAATGCGTCTGTCTATATACATCATTTTATAAAAATGCTTAGAAATAGGTAAATATAAATATAACATGTATATCACATCTTAATCAAACTCCTCCGAATATCAAAAAAGTTACGTTGAAAACTTTAATTGCGAATTATCAGCAACATTACGCTGCACTTTCATCAATCATCAATGAAAACCAGAATGAACCCAATTTTGATCCTGTTAGTCAAATTTTGATTTCCATCTTCATTGAAAAAATTCCGTATCAACTACGAAAAGACTTGGAAAAAGAAAGCTCCAATTCAAAAAAGTTTCATACGTTCGGCAAATTTCTAAATTACATGAATCAACAAACTGATGCGTCTGAACAAGCTTCAACATCTAACTATCAACCATCACCAAACGCTGTGGCTGGTGGAAGACGGTTTGTTGCAACAGTTACCAATGGCACAACACCACCGAGAACGCCGTATTGTCAATATTAAAAAACATCTTTATTGTTGTCATTAGCAGGATTGCTGTGTCATTCAGCAGATTCCGACATTGCAACTGATTTTTATCCGGCTAGGAGGACCATGAAAATATTGATAACTACATCATTTTATAAAAATGCTTAGAAATAGGTAAATATATATAACATGTAAGGTGCCACTGGGCAAGTCAGAATGATTTTTCGCAATTTCAACTTTGACCAGCTGTTACTTCCCTTCTAATGAACCAATATGGATCAAATTTATTATGTAGGTTCCCATAAGGGTTCTTAACCTATGGTGAAAATTTTTCCCCCAGTGCACCTTATGGACTGCGAGTGGTACATAAGCCAATGGTCTTGAACATAGTTCATCAGTTAGTCGAGGTTTGGCTTCTGCGCATGCCGGAATCTGAAAAATGACGTCGTACCAGGTGATGATGTTATACCTCCTGCACCTCCGTGTACCCGTACCTGGGTGGTATAACATCACAACAGAGCAAGTGCATGCGCAGATCGCAACCCTCGACTTACTATGTTCAAGACAATAGCCGTATGTCCATATCTAAAAAGTCAATGATACCACAGCACCAAAGTGATATGATTTTAGACGTACCCAAAAATTGTGCAAAATAACCTAAAAAAGGTGAAAAAATTTCAGAAACTGGTTTCTCTGATCTAAGTGGATATAACATGACTAAATATCACCAGAAAAGGTTTTTTTATTTTATTTTAAATGTAGGTACCTAAATTTAAAATTTTGAACCCCCACTCAGTGGAAAAAATATGGTTCAAGTCAGGGTTCTAAAATTTTTCCTGTCATCTTTTAACGCCACTCTAAAACTTTCTCTCGAATCTTCCCTCTAATTTTCCAAAAAAAAGGTCAAAGACAGTCCACCCTATTGCCCCCTCTCTCCATCATTTTAGGTGATTACCCCGAAATTCCAGAAGTGCTAGTTCAAGAATTAATTTTTACCAATTCGTGAATTCCAGAATCCAGTTTTTTCAGCAAGATAACGTCTGGAGTGTCTAAACGACCACCCCACTCGAAAACAATCGGAATTTGACCTTTTGAAAAAAATTTCTTCAAGGACCTCCTCATCAGGATGTACTATACTCGTAGGTACCAACCAAAAAACTTCGTATCGCTCGTTGTGTACTTTCTTCAAAGATTTGATTTTTTAAAGTGAAAATAGACCTGCTTTTTCAATTTATTTTTTGAAAGTTGTTGAAGCTTGAAAAAAAATTATAGCTAAATGACCTCAACAAAATGTAGAAAAAATTTCACATTTCTGGATCAATGGTTACATTCTCTGTGGTAGCTCAAAATTAAAAAAATTTATGTTCTGATGTTTCTCAAATTAATTTTTTTTGAGTGGTGGGAGGGGGAGGTGAAGTGGTTTTTTGATGTCTTTAGTACTCTGATACAATCTCGTTTAAACGATAATAGAGCTTCAAAGTTGATTTTTTCCAAGTTCAGGGAGAATTCTCAAAATATTTAGATATGTAGTTCTTTATTCTTTTTAAAATATGATAATCTTTTAATCATCTCTATTATTTTTTAAAGAAATGTATGAAAATTTTTAAAATTTGAACTCTCTTCGGGGTAGAAGGGTAGGCATTTACCTAAAAATTTAGAAATGCTTCCCACGTCTTGTTAAGGTCATTTCACCTCATTAAATTAAAAAAAAAAATTAAAACCATTACGTACACAAATTGCTGATTCTACTCGTACATAAGTACCTATATCGATCACTTTCAGTTTTAATCTCTTTCTTCAATTTTCTGTTCCTCTCTCCCTTCTCACTTCTAAAAATCAAAAGCTCGATGAAATTATATTTCTGGACACTTGTAAAACTTTTTAAACGAAATTCAACATCCTAAGGCTTGTATATAGGGATATAAGGGATGAAGCCCTTGTAGAATAAAAATCAGCCTCGAAGCGATGTTTTTTCCTCTATACTTTCCTTATTTATCTAAAAATAATAAAACTTTCTTTGTAGATATTTCAACATCTAATGCGGAGGTGCTTTCCATCATATCAACTTGTTGTATATAGTAGAAGTAAATAGATCTTATTGCTGAGATAAGTCTAATGTTCGAAAGCTGTTTTTTTTTTAGGGCGTCAGATTGTTCTTTAGGAGTTTTATTTTATCTTTTGTCATGGCTACTGCTTCTTTTCCTGTTGCAAAATTTTTCGCATTGTGAACACGTTCTGTCTTGTGGAGTATATTGTGGATTATTCTTCGTGTTCATTGTTGGTTATCGTGGGTCCTACTCTCTTATCCTGTGTAGTTTGGTTCTGCTTGGTCAATGTCGTACGAATTGAGTCGCTGTTGTTTCTATGTACTAATTTCTGGATTTGAAATGATATAGGAAATGATTTAAAATTGTATTAAATGAAGATATATGCAAATATGGACACTGACCTTTCCAGGGTGAGCGAGGTTGGTGGGTCTTTTAGATATGATTTCTGAACCTGGAAAAATATTTATTTTGGAATGTACATAGTAGTGCCAATTTTTTTTTTTTTTTTGTGATTATTGATAATTTCAAATAATTGAGAAAAATAGTCAAAAATTTCTCAATTTTTTTCGGAGTTTTGAAATTTGCATAAATGACTAAAAAGCTTACCTACATTTTTTTCTGTTTGAAAAATGATATCTTTTTTAGCGAAATGGATGCGAAATATTTGATCAGGAAATATCTCAAAAACACAAATTTACCCTGAAATGAGCCAATTTTCAACTGCTCAGTAGAGCCCCAAAACTGATCTTGGATTTTTAATGGAAACAGTCTGTAGGTCGATGCAGGATCTCAATAACTTTATTTTGGATTGGGCCATTTCCCCCCAAAGCAGGTTAGGTATGAGTTAGAGCGAAAAAACTACGAGTTTTTCAAAAATGCCTCCTTTTTGACGACTCATATCTCCCTTTCAGGGACAGTGGGACACCTCTACAGTTGAAATTTTTTCCGAGTGACTTTCAACTCAAAACGAAACTTTTCTTTGAATTTTGTCATAATCCTTCGATTTTTTTTTCGCTTCTATTCTTGTGGCCATTTACCTTTTTCTATCATCTGTCTTCTCTCTAAAGGAGACTAGAGTGATCTTCGTATTTGCAAAAATGTTCTGCAGTCCAGATTCTAGACGATTTCCAAAGCATATGTAGCTCATTGTACATGGCAGATAATGATTTAGGGTAAAGATGCGGTCTTCTGTCGCTTTCATTTCCAACACATGTTTGCTTGGAAATTGGAGTCGCTCAGACGGTGGTATTTGTAAATTAAACATACGTGTACCAGTCAAATTCCTTCGACTCATTATACATTTTACCGCTCATCATACCTATTTAAACGCTTCTTTTAACCAAGGATGACGAGAAGGGGGGAAAAGGGGGCAGTTTTTGGAGGACTGGACAAAAGAAGGGCTTGTGATAAAAAAAAACGAATTTTCGAAAGCTTTTGTTCTTGCTTCGCTCGGGGTGTTCTCTTTTCTTTTTCAAAATTGAAATTTCTAAAAAAAAATATCATTCAACTTTGAAGTTTTAATGTGAAAATATAAACTTCTCTGGAGAATCATTCCATGTGAATTCAACCAAAAAAAATGCGATTTTGAAAGTCATGTCTTTCGATTTCGCTCAAATTTTGTTTACAATATATACCCACCCAGTAAGTAAGAACCCCGCAATTAGTTTGGTCCCAGTCCCCTCAGTAGGCGGGTGGGAGGGGGGGCTTCCATTATTTTCACATTGTCTGGAGGTACTCAACTTCAGCAGCCCATTCCTCCAAAACTATGATACTTTGATCAAAACTGATTTCACAGTTCGAAAGTGCATTGCATTTAGAACTTTTTTAAGCATTTTGAAATTTTCAAAAGTTGAAAGTTGAACTTTCAAATTAAAAGTTCAAATTTCAAAATGGCGCTGTAAGTGGGAGCTACTATTTAAAATTCTGAAAAAATTTCCATAGATGTACCTTTTGATACTTTTTCGAAATATTCAAGTTTCGAGATGGGATCTCTTAATGGAGGGGGAGCACCCCCACCCCCAATTTTGGGCGAAACTTTCGAAAGAAAATCTCGAGCATGTGATACATCGAATTGTATGTTTTTGGTGACGCTGAACACGAATATGACGTCAGATTTTTGATTGGGTCCATCCACGGCCCCCAGCACCTCCCCAAATGGGGTAAAAGTTCAATATAGCGTTTTTTTCGTGCCACACATCAAATAGTATGTTTTTGGTGACGCTGAATATGAATATGACGTCAGATTTTTGATCGGGCCCATCCACAGCCCCCAGAACCTCCCCAAGGGGGGTAACCTAAAAAAAAATGGTTTCAATCGTGACACATGAAATAGTATGTTATCGATATCGCTGAACACGAATATAGCCTTAGTTTTTCAAATTGACCTCACCCATGGCTCCCAGAACCTCTCCCAATTAGTAAACGTCCAAAAAATTTGTTAGAGGCCGTGGATGGGGTCCAACCAAAAATCTGACGTCATATTCGTGTTCAGCGTCAGTTGTATCAAAATTGGTATTTTAATTTTTTTTTCTAATATTAGTCGGCAAATATCAAGTCGAACCCCCCTCCCCCTCTCAAAAACCTTGATATAGCTTCGTCCCTAAAAATGAATCCGAATTATATTCCCCTTGGGTCCGCATTGGCTCTCGACTACCCTTCTTTTATCCATTCTTTCGAATTTTCTGTATAGTCTACCTTGAACGCGCAACAACTTCATAGATAAATTTTCTATCCTCGTATTGATTTTCCCCTCTCTCTCGAAAAGTTCGACGTTCTCGTATCCCTTATCCACCTTATGGTTGATCGGTTGAATAACCGTAAAAATTTCGCGCAAGGTGAAAAACGGTATAAATAGGAGACTGAGACTACGATGAGAAGGGTAGGTACCTATGATACGGTGATGCGCCTTCTATTACGATGAATAATTCTTTCCATTGTAATAATTTTACATTTTACGATTCCAGATGTTGCAGCGGAACTTTCAAACGAGCATTTTTGCTTAATAATTCAAAACGAGGTAAAAAAATTCAATTTCGACGTAAAAATATACGCTCATTCTGCTCACTGTTGAGGTTAATGAGAAACGTAGACGATGTTAAGTGACAAGAGAAATATGGTGACAAAACAAAAAAAGGATGTCCCTTTTTTTTCCTGATGTTGTTACCCTACGTTCTTCTTTCTCTTTTCACGTTAATAAAATTCATAGCGTTTCGCGCCCGCCGCGATCCTTTCTCGTGTACGTGTACCTCTCACTCTGTATCTTTACGTGGAAAACTTTTTCATATTATGTAATAATCGTGCTCACGAAACGCTAAACAGTGAACAAACTCTCTCTCTTGTTGTCTTTTTCTCCCTTTAGGAAATTCTATCAGTTAGAACATGCCTATGCCCGAGCCCACATCTGAAACATCCTCAAATCGAGCGGAAATTCGTCCTAGACGATACGTATATAGCCTATTTCTTGCTCTACGAGAGTACCTATATACCGGATCGTCGTGTCTCTCGTCTGCGAGAGTATATTAAATATATACGGGTGGATCTTTATAATACATAAAGTTCATCATAATATACGTACATTATAAAGAACACAGAGAGAGGTTTGCGTGCATTAACTTGATACGCGAGAGGCGATACATGAAACCGGAATAAGGGCTTCAAAAGTACACGTACCACGTACTACACAAAGCATCTGTGATATTATACTATTTTCGCTGTAAAGTAAATTTACTCGGTAGCAGTAATATTTTTGGAGGTTTGAAAAAAGCCATCAAGTTTTCCCTTTCCTTATTTTCTCTCTCGAGCCAACAACTTGCTAACTACGTCAATGCACGAAAAACATGCTTTTTCATAGGGCCAAGTGTGCGAGAGAACGAGACAAGAGTGTATTTCTCGTTCGCTGCTGTACATAGAACAACACCTCTCCAAAATCTCACCCCTGTGTTTGGAAACTCTCTGACTTGGGGATGATTTTACTTCACCATATACCTACGCATTGTTGTCTGCGAGGTTTTAAATTTTCGTTGATTTTTCGAAAATATACCTATACTGCTACCGTATACGTTGGTTGGTATTGTTAAAGGTGTATTTCGCAAACACGAACGCTTTTCGACTACCTCTTGCCAATGCCGAACGATGAAAGATTCAAGATGTACGCGTAAATAAAACCTTCTCGGTTGTAAATATTACGATTACGGTGACATTTATTGACGAGAAAGCCGCAAATTTGTAAAAAGCCGAAAACGCATTTGTTAGCACAGCGCAGCGTGATAAAAACGATATAAAAATTTACATTGTTGAAAAAAGGTCGAAATACGTAACCTGTGGAACTATTAAATTGGAGACCGTTATTTCTCTTTCGTTAGGTCGTGTTTTTTTTCTCTCTCTTTCTTTCCAAGAGGTGGTCGTATTTCCTTTTCCGCTCGCTCGTTGCTTTGAAATGTCTTCTAGGGCGGTGTTGTTTTGGCACTTTGTGTGCGAAAAATTTGACTACCTTGTTTTACGTAGTATAAATGAGAGTGAAGTGAGCTAACAGAAGGTAGGGTACTATGTGGTGAAATGGATTAATTTTTGAGGTTTTTTGGTCAGTTTAAGAGGTAAAGTTAAGGGTATTGTGGTTGGTGTCGATAAAGGGTAATTAATTGGTCATTAAAGAATACGTGTTTGGTGACGTAATATAGGAAAACCTGTAATTTTTCTAATTTGTTTTTTCGAGTGAAAAAAAGACTCGAATGGTAAAAACTTCAATATTATTATTCATTTTTCTCACCTTTGACCCGAATTTGATTTTCTTTAAATTCAAAATTCGAGAAATGAACCTTAGCCCTTGCCATTTTGGCTGGGGGTATTTTTAACACGATTTTTCATTCCAGTTGGGATTTCTCTTTTGTGAAAGATGCCTGTGTTTAAAATACATATTATTCGATCATTCGAACGCGAATTAATATTTCAGATTTTAGAATTGAAAGAAAAAGGTTCAAAGAGCTTTTAGGTTACCTTAGTCTATATTCAATTTCTTCGCAAAAGCACGCTCAAATTTTGATTTGTCGTTTATAAAACGACGCGACGTTTTTAATTGCTGCAAATTCAAGAATTCGAATAAACTTTCGTTCCGAAAATACCTACACGTTATACGTTGGAAGAAAATCCTAATTTATCGTCTTATCGCCTGTTTCGCAAAAACAAGAGTAATCTCGCTTATTAAATTACGATACAGGAAAGGAAATGAAAGAGCCATAAATTGTAACGAATCATTTATAGCTTTTTCATATTTCCGCCAAATTTACCCCTTATACGACGAGCATTAGAAAGATGCCGAAAACTCAAAATTACAAAATTAGAGATAAAGGCTCGTTCGTCTTCCAGTGTGTAATTTTGGGTTTGGATGAGTCTGAAATTTTTTTTCCTTTTAATATTGGTGAATTCAGCTATAATTTTAAATGGCTTTGTTAGTTAAACTTATCGGTATTTTTTTGGTTTTGTTCGATTTTGCTGATTGAAGCAACTACTGGTGGTAGATTTTGAAAAAATGCATGTACATACCTACCTATTTGGAGAAGGGGAGTCTAAAATGTGTGTGGGGGGGGGGGTCACTGCGTGAAGCTATTTTAAATCGATTGACTGAAATTTAACACAAGGGTAGAGGTACTTGTAAATAGGTAATAAGATGGACTGTTTTTGCTTTTTTTTCAGAAAATTGGAAGGGGAATTCCATAAAAAGCTGTGGAGGGACCTCAAAAGACTGCAGGAAAAATTTTGAACCCCTGACTTGAACCATCATTTTTCTAGGGTTTTCAAAATTGAAAATTTTTATTTAAAAAAAAAGATTTTTTGAAAACATTTTTTTTTTTTGTGATAATTAATTATATTTTAATAATATCCATCTGGAAGCAAGAACGCCGTTTTTGAATTTTTTCACTTTTTCTGGTTATTTTACACAGCTTTTGAATAGGTATCACGCAAAATCTCTGGAAAGGTGAAAAATGTTCAAAGCGGTTTTTTCTAAGTGATTAATTATGAACAAAAATTATTACCAAAAAAAACAGTTTGAAAAATTTTTTTTAATCAAAGTAAATTTCAAGATTTGAAACCCCAGTAGAAAAGTGATCATCCAAAATAGAGGGGTCCAAAAACTTCCCTGTAGTCTATTGAAGTCCCCTCAGAACTTCTTATCGAATTCTCCTTGCAAATAAAGCATAAAGGAAATAAAAATATTTTGATTGTATGTATTTAGGGTATGAAGGACCCAAGAGGGACCTTGGGAGAAGAGAGAAAGTCAAATCCCACCAAAATTTTGAAAAACAATATTTTAGTAATTTTTGTACATTTTGCCGTCGCATTGACTCCCTGATTCTATACTAATCATCTACCAGAAAACGAAAGTGAGATCCGAAGAATATGTTTATTTATACGTAGGAGCCAATTTTGAGAAAGAGGTCATGAGCTCTAAATTTAAAAAAAAAAAAACTGTAGAAATCCATCTAATTCCAAAAAATTCCAGGGAAAATTGATTTATCCTAATTTATTTATATATTTGCAACTCGGAAGTACCTGTGAAGTGAACGGATTCGCAGCTTTCAAAATCTGGGAAGCCCCCCCCTCCAATTTCTGCCTATAGCACGTTTTTGTAGTCAAAATTATTCTCCCGCGTGTTTATGTTCACTTCTCTATACAAGTATTTTGTATCAGAATTGAAAAAGTATGTACATACCAAATTTTGGAGCCTTTCAACCCCTCCCTTCTTTCTCCACCATCGCAACTCAATTCAGGTACCTTATACCTTAGTAATTCCTTCTACTATTTTCAAGTTTTTCATTTCAATTTTTATTTGAAAAGTTCTTTAATCAGAACATTATAAATGTTTTCAAAAAATATGGAATACATTAACCACCCCTTCCCCCTTCAACTTATTTTCAAAATGAGTACCTATAAGCTAAAAATTATTCTCCGAGAGTCATTTTTCGATTAGGTATTTTCTGATAGTGGGATTAGGACCAAAGTAAGATTTGAATTTTTCAAATTCTGGGGCATTTCGTCCCCACTAAATTCACTGCAGATACATCAGTCGTGCCCTTAACTGTCTCTACGTCATTCATTTCAATTTTTATTTTAAAAATTCTTTAATTTGGCAGATTTTCACTGTTTTTAAATAATTGGGGGTAGGTACATGAACCCCCAAACTCCCTTTCGAAAATGGGTGCCTTTAAAATAAAAATTATTTTTTAAGCCTCGTTTTTCATTTATTTTCTTGCATGTTTTACATACGAGGATCAAGAGAAGTTAATCCGTCGAAAAAATGTGCAAAAATTACAAAAATTGAATTTAAAAATTTTTTGAGGCATTTAACCTAGCTCTTTCTTCTCAAGTCCACCGCAGGTCCTTTATGTTTGGGAGACAGTTGAATTATTTACGTTAATTTTTCAAGAGAAAAAATATTCAAGTTTTACGATAAAAAAATCAACGAAATAAGCACCAATACATGACTGATTTTTTTTAAATTTTGGCTTCAATTTTTGGGGGCTTCAGCTCCCTCCTTTTGAGTTCAAAATGCGTTTTAATGGAGCAGCTCAACGTACAGTCTAAGATTTCAAAGTAAAAGCTGTCTTCTGTGAATCATAATTCTGAAAAAAGGTAAAAAAAGAACAAAAAAAATGAATAACAGTTATTGTCTATGCTTATTGCTTACGTATATTATACCTATGTGAATTCTCATGGGAAAAAAAGGAGTACTTTGAGGCACTATTGTTGAGCTGAAATTTTCGGAATCTCATTTTGTAGCCAAAACTAACCGATGTGGTTTGCCTTTTAGGAGCATTACAACTCTTTTTTTTTTACAACTCGAACTTCTGAATTGGGACTATCCTTTTACAATAGGTACGAGTTGAAAAAGAAGGATAAAGTTGGTTCTGTACACATATGTTTTAGATGAAATTTAAGGAATCCAACAATGCAATTATTTTTATTGAAAGCCTCTTCATAGCAGAAATTTTTGTATGTATGTATTTCATTAATTCATAGTTCAGAATTTCTAACTTTTGCTTTTTACTTGTCTGAAGCTCAAAACTGGGCATTTTTAAAGCTGGGAATTTTATGCTGAAATATGATGAAAATATGCAATATTTTATGCAATTTTTTCACCCAAAATATGTAAAAATTTCAGTTTAAGTGACGTATCCCTGAAAAGGATTTTTCCAACTGAAAAACATGAAAACTGTTAATTCATAACAAAATGAACCGAGTGATCAAAAAATACATTCATCTTTTTTAAAATTGACAAACCAAGTCATTTATAAATTCATAAATTATTTCAGGAAAAAATTTTCTTGATGACATTTTAGCAGCCTTACAATTTTTTGAACAAAAAATCGCAATTTTTTACAAAAGTTCCGTAAATATGCAAAAAATACCAGAGAATGCTCAAATACACAGATATATGCAGGTTTTCCCCCTAAAATATGCCAAAGTATGCAATTTGGTCTGAAATAATTATGCAAAATAATATTGGGCTCATTCCTTAGGAAATTGCATGATTCGTGGAGATCTTATCAAATATGCAGTTTTTTAGGCCATAGAAAAATACACTCGAGTATATTTTTTTTCATTTTTTGGCAATTTCAGATAAACCTTTTTAATAGCAAAAAGTTGAATTTTTTTTGGCAAAGAACGAGATTTTTGTACAATTTTTGAAATAAAGCACGACTTTTGGTGGCAAAGCGTAAGTATGTGACCACTGGTACAGGGGCTACGACTGGGGACCAATTTTCATAAAAATCCCAGAGAGGCAGTTTATGAGATTTCTAGTTTCTAGTTAGTATAGACAAATTAGGGAATGATCTTCTTAAATATGTACCTTCGAAACTCATTTCTGTGTTTCCTTTTCAAATCGCGTTTGCCCCTTCAAATTTTTTAGATATACAATATAACCTATTCATTTGAAGTTTTTCTCAATTGTACCTGGTTATTTTCCACAATAAGGTCACTCATCTGTTGACACATGAACACACATGCGTCTTGACATGGAAACTAAAATTCAAATTACGAATTAAATACACCGTGATACGTAGAAATCCGAAACAAATCCCTTTACGAAGGCGAAGAGGGATGTTTAAATATTAAAACCCCGAAGCTCGACACCATTGTAGGTACCTCTATTGTTGACTTTTCCATCGTCTGATTTAATAGTAATTTTCAATCCACCATCGTCGTTTTATCTACATGCGAGAAAAGCGAACAACTTAAATGAGTTATAGTACTAAAATGCATATTCGCGACGACGTCGTCTTCGTCGTCGACGAGACAGAAAATTATCATATAACTACATTGGTCAAAATATAAGACAAAAAGTGGGTGTCGCCCTGGTGCTGACGGTCGTTTCTCCGCGTCGTCGTCTATCGAGTAACTTAAATTCAATTTGCTTTCGCCTCTTAACCTTATCAACGACAGTGTTTAAAACAAAAAGAAACAGAATTTGATCAACGACGCAGAATATTATTTGCTGCGCTGGGTGTAATTTATAATTTCGTTACATCAATCTTGACACCAGAGCGCTGTGCTTTCGGTTGCTCGACTCGAATAGCTTCCATCGTTCGTCATTCTTCTTCGGGGATAACTATTAATTAAAAATTTGGCGCGTTTCAACGCTTTCGACTCAACACCTGAGTTTATTCTATATACTTTCATCCGTCGTCGTCGTCGCTGGGTTGTTTCCACAACGACACGACGAGAGCTTATATCCCGTCCTATCGTCGAATATATGTACCTATGTACATAACACGAAACACAATTTAGCACCTTTGCTAATTTTATACCATACGTTTACCTATACACAGATGAACTTATACATATTATAAATTTATCAAGTATGTAAAAAAAAAAAAACCTGTCCATACAAAAACAGTAGGTATGTATAAAATCTAGTTTGTATAATTTGCTATTGTTAACATTTCGAATAGGGTGTTGCGCTATTCGCTATACACGAGGATGAAGGGTTATTACCTATGCGTCTGATAAAAAAAAAAGCCAGGTTTTTAAATAAAGCTGAGTATAATAAGGCAGCTGTTACACAGTCAATATTAAACCCCCGAAAACACCATCTGCTTCCAAATAACCTGGTATTTCTGGTTTTTCTAGATGTGGCACGCGCGCCTTTATTATTGTTACCTACACCGACGATAGGAAATTTTTCTGGCGCGCTAACTTGCCAGCCTATTAAAATGACAAATAGGCGCGAATTTATCGAATTTCCAACTTCCAAGTCGCCCTATAAGATCATTATTTAGGCTACGTCTTCGCTCCTCCGTTCATAATTTCTCGGTTTGTAATATACTGCGAGTATTTCAATACACTTTGTACTAGGTACTGTGTTATACCTACCTATGCATATTCTGGCGGTACTTATTTTTGGAGTATGTAGCACTCGAGCTAAAAACGCCCTTTCCCAGCTGAAATACGCGAGTTATTACCGTTTCCTTTGTAAATGCGTGCATATCTTCTGTTTCGAATTACCTAACAGCTGATACGCAGCTGTTATCTGGGCGAGAGGTCGTTGCGTGCCACATTCCAGCGGTCTTTTTCATTCGTCGGTGTGTGATGAAAAATTCGACGGATGGTTCAATTTTTACTCATCGACTTAACAAGGTAATCCAGTGAGACGAGCGTATAAAGTGATGAAAAATCGTTCGTTTTGGAAGGGACTGTAGGTTTTTAAAATTTAAAATTTCTGATTGCAATTCCTGGTCCAATTTTTTGAAACGAACAAAGGAAATTACATATTTCGCAGAATATCTTATTTGTGAAATTAAAAGAGTTTAAAGCGATCAAATTTTCAAAAAAAAAAGGTAAATTTTCTTCAAGTCGCTCGAATTTTTTGAAATTTGAAATTTTGCTGACTTTGAAGGTGAATTTAGAGTGTAATTTCTTGAGACAAACAAGAAATTTTATTCCGCGAAATTGCCTATTTTTGAAATTAAAAGAGCTAGAGGCAAAATTAATTTCAATTTTGAGCCTTCTTGGAAGACTTGTTTACCCATGTCGCTTTCAATTTTAGAGATAGGCCATTTCATGAGTATCGAATTTGGTTTTCGAAAGCTCATGAACTCTGGTCACTTCAATTTTCGGATGGAAAGCGAATTTACTCTATGCAAGTACATATAAAGTAAAGTTATACTGGGCATGGCATTGGCATTTCAAACACACCATAGTAGGAGACAATCACTCGCATATACCTACCAAGTTTTAGACTGTTTTTTATGAATGGGAGGAGATATACCCCAAGGCGGACTTACGATGAAATTTTCAGAGATTTCTTATGTTGGGGGGAGGGGGAATTTTTCTAAATGGTTCACGTTGCGTACTTACCATTCCCTCTTCCCTCTCACCTTGGTCACTATAATAACTTAAAGTTCACTCTTGAACTTGAAATTGTTTTCTTTCAATTTTTCATTTTTTTGGGAAGGGGCAAATTAAAAAAATCCTTGCAGTTTCAAATAGAAAAGTCATGATTTTTTGTATGGGATTTTGTTGGACTCCCTGCTTGAAGTTTACTCTCAAGAGCGGACTGGGTCGGTTGGAGGCCCTTGGCGTGTGCACTGAATGAGACCCTCAAAATTTTACCCCTTTTCTTTCAGAATCTTCCTCCTCCTGTCTTTTTTCATCAGGTTTGGATACTTGAATGCTAGTTCTGCAATTGAATTTTATTGTAGATTTTTTATTCAATTTCGTGAAAAATAAGTCAAACTGATAGAAACGAAAATGAGGATTTTTCAGGTGGGGGGACCGAGGGAGGATGACTGAAAATTTGCTAATCGACATGAGAAAAAAAATACTAATTTTGTCGAATAAAATGACGAGTTTCCAAAATGAAATACGAGATGAAATGACAATTTCACCAATTGATATACTCACATTAAGGCTTCTTCAAAAATTGTTGTTTTCTTTTCTGAATTAATGGAAGGAAGTTTCAGAAATGGATTTTTTTTTAGTTCAGGAAAGAGACACCTAGAAATTGGCCAGACCAAATCGAGAGCAGAAAAGGTTTATTAACAAGTGGATCTGTTTTCAAACGAATTGTTTACGTATAAATTGATTCAATTTTGAGCGAATTGTTCGTTAGAGTATTAACTCATTTAAGGGAATCATTCACGAACAAATTGATCAATTCTTCAATTTATGAATCAATTCGTTCGCGAATGATTCACTAAAAATTATTCAATTTGTTCGGGAATAATTCACTAAAAATTATTCAATTTGTTCGCGAATGATTCACCAAAAATTGTTCAATTCGTTCGCGAATGATTCACCAAAAATTATTCAATTCGTTCGTGAATGATTCATCAAAAATTAGGCAAATGAATCGATTCGTTTGCGAACGAGTCACTTATAAGAGTCAATTCGTTCGTGAATGGTTAATCAAAAATTATTCAAATCGTCCGCGATTATAAATCAATTCGTTCGCGAATGATTCACCAAAAATTGTTCAATTTGTTCGCGAATAATTCACCAAGAATTCAGAATTGGTTCGTTCGCAAATGATTCACCAAAAATTATTCAATTCGTTCGTGAATGATTCGTCAAAAATTAAGGAAATGAATCGATTTGTTCGCAGACCAGTCAATTATACGAATCAATTTGTTTGCGAATGGTTAATCAAAAATTATTCAATTCGTTCGCGGATGATTCACTAAAAAATTCAAGTTGTTCGCGAATGATTCACTAAAAAATTCAAGTCATTCGCGAATGATTCACCAAAAATTATTCAATTCGTTCACGATTATGAATCAATTCGTTCGCGAATGATTCACCAAAAATTGTTCAATTTGTTCGCGAATGATTCACCAAGAATTGGTTCGTTCGCAAATGATTCACCAAAAATTATTCAATTCGTTCACGAATGGTTCATCAAAAATGGATGATTCACTACAAAATTTAAATCGTTCGCGAATGATTCACTAAAAAATTCAAGTCATTCGCGAATGATTCACTAAAAATTATTTAATTCGTTCGCGATTATAAATCAATTCGTTCACGAATGATTCACCAAGAATTGGTTTGTTTGCAAATGATTCACCAAAAATTATCCAATTCGTTCGTGAATGATTCATAAAAAATTAAATAGATGAATCGATCGTTCGTGAACCAGTCAATTATACAAATCAATTTGTTCGCGAATGGTTCATCAAAAATTATTCAATTCGTTCTCGGATGATTCACTAAAAAAATTCAAGTCGTTCGCGAATGATTCACTAAAAATTATTCAATTCGTTCGCGATTATGAATCAATTCGTTCGCGAATGATTCGCCAAAAATCAAGTAAATTAATCGATTCGTTCGCGAATGAGTCACACATACAAATCAATTCGTTCGCGAATGATTCACTAAAAAGTTCAATTCGTTCGCGAGTGATTCACCTAGGAATCAATCAGTTTGTTCAATCGCCAATCGGTTGTGAATTATTCGAAGTTTCACAAAAACCGAATCAATCGTAAATTAATCGATCGGTTTGCGAATGATTCACCAAGAAATCAATAAATTTATTTAATCACCAATCGTTCGTAAATGATTCGATTCGATTGAAAACAGATGAAATTGCTATACAAATGTTTCAAAAAAGTGATTCAGTTTGTTCATAAAAGATTTGTATTTGAAGAAAAATCGGTTTTCTCACGCATAATGCGTGAGTGTTTTTTAAGGTAGCCATGTTCAGTTTTAAGTAGGCATAGACCTAATATGGACCACTTTACATCAACTCGGACCAAAAGTGAAGTGGCATTCTCCAATTTTACTCAAACTTTTGTCACCTGTTCCCTTGGATCATGGATGATCCAGCAAAATTACCATCATAATTTCCATCCGAATTCGTTGAGGGTTGACCTCATTCTTTCATTATATTTTCACTACTTTTCCCGCAGGTTTCTCAACTTCTTTCCTGTTGTATCAATTTTTACAAAAATTCTCCTGTAGAAAAAAAAGTGGAGGCTTGATTCTCAGCTCTCCGCCCTCCATAATCAATGAGCCCATGATTTTTGGCCGTACTTTTCATCGAGACACTCGTGTTTGCTCGTAGAAAACCCATACCAGTCGAAAATAATACGTTCAAAAAAACTGGTTCGCTGCAGTTTCGAATTCGCGCATTATGATTCCCAGACTATAATGAATTTCAATTACCTAAACGGTTAAAAACGCTCAAGTCAAACTTTCGAGACTATTTACGTAACTCGAATAATATGAAAGAAAGAAAAAAACAATCGAAAATTATAATGTGGAAAGAACGTCTGTAAGGCGAATGCTATTCACTATGGCGAAGAGGTTAGTAATCTTTTGTGTGAGAGAAACCAGTTTAGAAGAATCCGAATACATAAGGTACACCTCTTCTACAGATTAGTACCACCAACTCTTGCGCTCACAACTTACGACGAAGAACTGACCTGCTCAATTTACACTTCGCATGGGATCGTCTAGATATTCGTCATCGTCGATCTTCATCATTTCAAAAATGCTCGACTATTTGGAATATTCTCTTCATACAATACTCGTCGATGTTCTCGAGAACGACGAATACTTTTATATGTATATTCAAACTAGCTCTTCGTATCCAATTGAAAAATGAATGTTGCAGCAGGGACGCTCGCTGGAGAGTTGGAGCTGGAGCTGGATGAGTATTGTAAGATGGTACAGTAGGTATACCTACCTAGGTCGGAGGACGTAGAAAAAAAAGTGACCAGAGAGTATGAGCATAACGAAACCAGCGGAACCGCTGTAAAATGGTATAAGCGACCAAGGTCGTCTGTGATTCGATCTCGTTCTTGTCTAGACATTAATGAATGCTCTGAGAGACGGGTTCACCCATGAAGTAGAGAGGCAGGCAGAGCTGCCACTGCGACAGGTATACCTAGATCGCTATTTCGGCGTATCGTTTAAATTTCCATATAGGTACCTTTTACCCCCTCGAACTCGATTCGACGTCCGGCCTGATACTATAGGTAGAAAAAAAAACGAGTACCAGACAAAAGCCTATTTCAACTGCCTGAGTATAATCAAAAGACCACCAATTAGTGGAAATTTGTCGATCTTTGGGAGACTGCAGAACGTTGCGAAGACAACGGTGACTTCAGTATGTATAAACTCATCGAAGACTTTCGCTCGTCGCCAATCTCCATCGCCAAGCCGGTGGTTTTTAATTTATAACATGGTCAATGAACTAATAGCGTGTCCTTTGACGTTATTTATGGCAGAATTATAAATCGTCCGAGAGGTATTTTTATATACTTACAGTATAAAACGACAGATAACCAAAGTACCTACATAGAGATGCTATATAGAATGTGTTTTTTCCCTCTGTCATTGATCAAGTAACAGAATACTTCCACTACACAGGACAAGGACTTAAGCGTATTACGATATTACGATGAATCTGGAAAAAATAATATTTAAAAAAGGGATTATTATTTATATTAATTCAATTCTTATCTCCAGCAACGATTTCAATAAAAACGAAACGAAAGATATACCGGATTAAATACTCGAAAGCCCGAAAGACCATCTCCATAAACAGCTTTTCTTTTAAACGTTTTATCGCGCAGAAATAATTACCAAAGAATATTCATTATTTTGTTACGCAAGTTTTTCACTCGCCAGAAAAATGCTCACCCGCGCGCTCTTCGAGCTGCGAATAACGGCGAAGGAAAAAAAAATGGAGGAAAATTATCCCGAAAAACCAATTTCACCCGACGTTCGTCACCGTTCGTTCTCACGAAAAAGTTTTCCTTATACGCGCGTTGAAGACGGTGGAAAATACTTTCGTTAAGTATAATTAGATTTCTGGCGTAGGCGTCTCCTGCATCCAACAACTCGAGGTAAATTATTTACGGCGACGCAAGTATGCAACTTTAACGTGTGTAACGATGAATTCACAAAAAT
Organism: Planococcus citri; assembly: GCF_950023065.1. NCBI lineage: Eukaryota > Metazoa > Arthropoda > Insecta > Hemiptera > Pseudococcidae > Planococcus > Planococcus citri. The sequence continues at coordinate 29,544,948 of NC_088678.1, read as the reverse complement.
TACGTTTTCTATTTACCTGATTAAATCCGCGCCAACGGATATTGAATTGTAAACTATTGCTAAATCATCGAATTAAGTTAATTAAACTTCGGCTAAGACGAATGAAAAAAATTTCAACGTTTGTGCGGTAAATTGTATTTTATTTTTGTATCTGTAATTTTATCGACGACGGTTCGAACTTTCGCTGGTAGGCTTTATATAGATAGGTTGAACGAGGTGATTGCAGATTGTAAATTTTATTATCGCGTTTGTGAAATTTCATTGTCTGCGGGGAAAATATGGTTATTGGCTGAAAATTCACGGTGAGTGGATGAAAAATGAAGCAGTAGGATTTTTTTGTGGCGAATTTTTCAAATGTAGGTATAGGTAGGTTGGGTCTAGGTATGTAGTTGTCTAAGGCGATATTTTATTTAAAAAGTATCGATTTTCAACTCGATCTTATTATTCTCGGACGAATAACTACTGAAGTGTGGGAGTTTTTCACTACATTGCACGCAGAAACAACTCGGTATTCCATTATTTTCAGCCTAATTTAATCATAAATTCATAATCGGAAAATTCAATGCATTCTTTTGAATAAATTTTAATGTAATTCAATTTGGTGAATTTTCTTCTCAATATGTTAGTTGAAAGAGTAGACGATTATCGTTAAAAGGGAATCTTTGAACCGGTATACCCACTACTCTTCGATTTGAAAAAAATAAAAATAAAAATAAAGTGAGATCAAAAAAACATGTTCTAAAACTCCAATAAAAAAATTTCAAGCTCTAAATGGGTGTATGAACTATGAAGAATCTTGAAAATTTAAAAAAAAATCAAAAAAACTGTTTTACGTACACTTGAGATGATTTTCAAACTTTTTATGAAGTACATAAAAATATTCTTTTTTTTTAAAGCAAAGTGAATCAGTCAGAAAAGGTCCTAACAAGGGAACCTCTTGAGGTGTCTCGCTCCGATTTGAACGGGACCCGATTTTTAGAAAGAGCATAGTCTAAAACCCCCAAAACCAAATTTTCAGCTGTCCAAGTTCATTTTTCGATTTTTGGCGAATTTTTGACAATTCAAAATTAACTGTTTTTGGCGATTTATGCTTTTTTTTAAAAAGTACGTACTTGATCAGTAAAAATGGTCAAAATAAGTCCCAAAACTAATATTATTTACCCAAATTCAAATTTTACCATTTCCAGTCATTCTGGAGCCTCCAGCGCGATTTTCCATTTCTCCAGAATTTTGAATTTGATCCAGAAAGGGTGAATATGAAGTTGGGCAGCTAAAAATCGAGTTTTATATTACACTCGACTTGTTTAACGAGTTTATTCACATTAGAGCCGATTTTGAAAGTGACACATCAAGAGTGATTTTTTGAGGTGTCACTCTCGCTCCAAAACCGCTGGAAATGGTAGAATTTGCGCTCCGGGGGTTAGTTCTTGAAGAAACACAGCGATTCGCATTTTCAAAAATTTCCTCACAAACGGTTATCTTTTGATTTTTTTGATTTTTTAATTTTGAAAAAAGCTGGTCAAAAAACCACTCTTGAGGTGTCACTCCCAAAATCGGCTCAAATGTATATAAACTTGTTAAGCAGGTTGAGTATAATACACAACTCGATTTTTAGCTGCCCAACTGCATATTTACGCTTTCTGGAGCAAATTCAAAATTCTGGAGAAATTGAAAAATCGCGCTGGAGGCTCCAGAATAGCTGGAAATTGTGAAATTTGGATTTGGGGGGTTAGTTTTGGACAAAATGCAGCGATTCGCGTGAATTTTGAAAATTTCCACACAAACTGGAAGCTTTGGATTTTTTGGATTTTTTAATTTTGAAAAAAGCTGGTCAAAAAGCCACTTTTGAGGTGTTCCTCTCAAAATCGGCTCAAATGTGAATAAACTCGTTGAACTGGTCGAGTGTAATATACAACTCGATTTTTAGCTGCCCAACTGCATATTCACGCCTTCTGGAGCAAATTCAAAATTCTGGAGAAATTGAAAAATCGCGCTGGAGGCTCCAGAATGGCTGGAAATGGTGAAATTTGGATTTGGTTAATTAATATTAGTTTTGGGACTTATTTTGACCATTTTTATTGATCAAGTACGTACTTTTTTTAAAAAAAAGCATAAATCGCCAAAAACAGTCAATTTTGAATTTTCAAAAATTCGCCAAAAATCGAAAAATGAACTTGGACAACTGAAAATTTGGTTTTGGAGGTTTTAGACTATGCTCTTTCCAAAAATCGTGATCCCGTGCAAATCGGAGTGTGACACCTCAAGAGGTTCCCTTGTAAGGATAATTTAAGGCCATTCTCGGTTTCTGGAGAAAATTGAAAAATCGTTGGAGGCTCCAGAATAGCTCAAAAAGTCAAAATTAATGGTTGATGATGTGTGGAAGTTGAATTGAAAGAATTATCCACATTGACACTCAAACAATTTATACGAAATACATGAAAAGGTTTGAAAATCGACCGTAAAAAAATTCCTTTATTTTTTTTAATTTTCGAAAATTTGACAGAAATTAAAAATTGATTTTGGGGCCAGAAGTTTTGGTTATGGGGGTCTTAGGGCATACCCTTTCCATCTAGCTTGGTTTCGTTAAAATCAGAAAGTGTCATTTCTAGAAGAAAATAAATATCTAAATTCAATTAAGAGGAAAAGCCACCCAAAAAATAACCTCAAATTACAAAAAAACAAAAAAAAAACATTAATTAAAAATTGAAACTCAGTTTTAAGCTTGAAAATTTCCAGGTCGTTTACCTCACGTTAAAAAAAATTCAATACTCAGAAAAAATGAAAAAAGGTTTCAATTTCAACTTTAGAGTTGGATAAGGAAACGCTAAAAAAAATGTTTAAAAATACATACACACCCAAACAAGTTTGATATTATTAGCATTTCATTGAAATCTAAAAATTGAAAACAAAATTAGGAAACAAAAAAGGCAACTAAACAAAACAAGATGTTCTAATATGACAAAAAAAAAATCAGAGAAAATAAGAAAATGTTTTAGTTTTACAAATTAATACCTATGATAAATCTTACATTTCATTAAAGAATCGCAAAATTGTAAACTTTTTTCAAAAAACTACAATTTTTCAAAAGTGGCACAGGAATATTTTTAAAAAAAGAAGAAAAAAACAACAGAAAAATATGTACTTACTTTGCTTACAATGTTCCGTTTTTTTGAATGTTTAGTTGTAGTTCTTTTTTTTATATTTTAAAAGTGTTTTTCGTCAATAAATTTAAAGAATCAGTACTTGAGCATTTTATCAAATAATAAAATTCAATTTTTTTAATTCTATCAATTTTTTTCAAACACCAGTGATTGTCCTCACTTTTTCCTAAACTTTTCTTGACTTTTTCTCATTTTTTTATGTGAAAATTTTTGTTTTCAAATATCGAAAAAAAAAATCTTTCATTTTGAGCCAATTTATTTAAATGTATGAAAATGATGATTTTGTAAAATAATATTTTTTGAATTCAAACAAATTTTCAAGTTTTTATAGTGTTGTTGTTATTGTTATTTGCGTTTAGACTTTTTTTCAATATTTGTTTGGCTTCTTCGTTTTCACATTTTAATTACTAGTAATCATGATTTAAAAATCAAGCTCATAAATAGTAACGTTACAAATTGCATTTTTCTCTCTTTGAAGTTAAAAAGTACCAATCATTTTTAAGAGTTTTCTTAAAAAATGCAAAAAAGTCATGATTCATTCAATTTTAAAGAATTAGTTTTATAGAAAATTACTCATTTTTTTAAATACATATTTCAAAAAAATTGAAAATTTCCCTCCCCCTCATGTTCTGCAAAATTTTCCAGAATTGAAATTTTGTAAACTTTGAAGCTGACTTCGTGTGTCTGTTTAACTTCTCAAAATAAGCAAAATATGTCATCTTGTGAAATTGCGTTGCCTATCTTTGAAATTGAATGAGCTAAAGGCTATAATCTATTGCGATTTCGAGGAACTTTTTAAAGGCACCCTTTTAAATTCATTCGTCCATAGCTCACTTTCAGTTTTAGAGATGGTCTGTTTTGTAAAAGGACCTTTTTTGTTCGCCTTGATGGTACCTACTTACCTAATCAATAGATACAGAGGAAATTTCAGATTTGATCCTGACTAAACCAATCGAAAGGGAGACAAATACGATGAATCCAAGTTAATGAGACATGAATTTCATTTTAGTGGAGGCAAATTACTAATTAGCATCATACTTTGAAAATGAAAACATTTTTGGCTACCCAAGCTTTTAAGACGAAAAATTGTTAAGGGTGGTCCCCTGAATAATTCCTGAGAACTACCACCTCATAGACCCCTAGCTAAATTTTTTATGAACCCCCCCCCATGGATTTTTGCTCGCTTTCTCTCCAGGGTTTGATTTTATTGAAAAAAATAGTAATGTACATATATGTATACACTTGAGTTCTACATTAAAATATCTACAACTTTTGTTTGAAGATTTTTTTCGTAGGATCAACAGGAGAGAAGGTAGGAAAGTCCAAGAATAGCCAACGAAAATTAGCAAAAAAGGGGGGTGTCATAGAAAAAGGCTCGAAGACAAGCTGAATTTTGTTATATTGGCCTATGTTTATACCCTGAACACGAATCTTGGTGTCCCCAACTATTCCTAGTGAGCTTTCCCCCAATTGTGGATTTTAGCCCTCTAAATGTGCGATTGATCGACTGTATAGGTCCACACCCTTTAAGGATATGAAGTTGGTTCATAAGTCGTCTGATGAGAAATTTGATGTAGAACAACTTTCATAAAACCTCTTTTTGTGCTTGGGTCACAAGTTGGGGAAATGGGGGTGAAAAACTTCATAAAACCTCATTGCGGGGGCTAATTTTGAGGGGGTTCATTCCCCCCCATAAAAAATTTAGCTAGAGGTCTGTGGGATTGTAGTTCTCAGGAATTATTTAGGGGACTACCCTTGACAATTTTTCGCCATAAAAGCTTTGGTAGTCAAAAATGTTTTTATTTTTTCCTATTTTTAATTTTTTTAATTAGGTAGGTTCCTGAACTTGAAATTTTTTTAAAAATCAGAATAATTGCTAATTACTGGCAGATGTACAATTACAGTAGCACGAATGAAAGAAAAAATCTCGAAGAAAGGTTCAACATTCTAAGCTCGTGTCAAGAATATCCCAGGGTTAATAGAAAGAATCTGTACAAAGGCGAGGGTTCAATTTCGAGTGTATTTTTTCTTTCTTATTCGTCGTACTGCCGTCAACTGTCGATATTTTATGTTTCCTTGGGCTTAACAACGCGAATCGAACCGCTAATAAAATACAAACAATAATTTCGAGTATAGAACGTCGAAAACGATGCGGCGTCAAATTTCAACACCTCGTATTGGAAATTTTCTCATTTCAAAGTAATCGATATCCTTAGACGTCGATTGTTTTCGCAACAACCCAATTTTAAAATTCATTTTCATCGATATTGGAAGTATTAGAAACTCGTGTATTTGACAACAATGGACACTTTGTTTACTAATTTCGTTGTACATTTCGTCGAATACAAAAGACTTCTGAGCGGAAAAAAGACGAGGGGGAAAAAAACTAACGTAAAAAGGCGAGCATATATAATAACGTTCGTACCCCGTATACATAAAACGCCAACTTCGTTAAAAACTGTCAGTCCCTATATTTGACATGCTTTCATATTCGATTTCATTACCGCGTGTACAGAATTATTAAGAGAGCAGTCGCGAAAAAAAAATCAATCGTAGATTACGCGCGTAGTCGGCCCGAATGTTTATTTATTTTTTTTTATTATTTTATCTCGTTTCGCTATCAAAAAACACTTTTTTTCTTCTCGATCAAAACTCTTTCTTCGCTATTATAGAATTTGAGAGTCTCACATAAATTGTTTCTTCAAAAATAAATAAAGTATTAAAAGTTTCAACTTTTTTATCGCAGGCATCAATCTTGCATCAAGGCTGAAAGAGAAATTTCCGTCGTTACATGTTAATTTTTTAAAAAGTTCGTCGAACTTTTTCGCATTTTACTCGATGTTAATATCATTTTTAGTATTTCACTATCGTCGTCGTCGTCGTCGTCGCTGAAACGCGAAATATTATTTTAATCGAATTAAAAATTCGTCAAAATCTGAGATTAGAGGTTTTCTTCATCGTGATTCAATTTTCAAATATACTTACCTATAGGGAACGCAGTGTCGAAAAGACTTGAATAATTGAATAAGGTACAGGTAGGTTTATAGAGGTATCTTACCGTACAAAGAGATGAAAAATCACCTTTTGGGCTATTTTACGATACCACGAGGATATACCTTTACCTTTACCTACCTATGGAGAGATGTTCAGCCGGTGAAATTTGTACCATTTCTTAGAACAGTCTAAACATCTGTCAGCTGTTGCTTGTATTATGCTGCTATCTGTTTCCTTATGCTATAGTCTAGACTATGTACAATAAAGCTTTGCGAAATATTCGTACAGTTTAGGGTCACCTGCGTAAATTATGTAACCTGTTCTGACATTCCAGCAGTCGAGTTGTCCGCATGAAAGAGTCTCGCATAAAAGATTCGGCTATTTTTAACGGATTTTAGGATCCCTGAGATCAATTTTGTAAACGTTTCAAGGGCAACAAAGGACACTGAAATTGAAAAGATGAACCGAATATCGAAATACATACAATGCCTTCAATCGTGTTTACAACATTTTGATCACATATATACGTACACCTACATTTTGTGGAAAGAAGGGTTCTGAGAGGTAAGGGAAGTAGGCAATATAAGCATTCACTCAAAAACTTGAAATTTTTCCTACGTCTTGTTGAGGTCATTTTTATAGAAATTATTTTTTTGCCAAGTTACATAAAATTTCAAAAAAAAATGTTGAAAAATGAACCCACTCTAAAAGCTGCTCTATATGGGTAGGTTCTCATGATTTGGTGAAAAAATGAGTAAAATTGGAGGTTAAGAGACTAGAAAGGTTCTCACGTAAGACTTTTAAAGGGAATTTTTATCGTTTTTTTCCATCCCCACCCACTAAAGTTGTTACCTCGGGTGAGAAAAAACGCCATGAAATTTTCACCCCCCCCCCCCACAGTAAAAAATAAGTGGTGCCGGTGAGCCCTCCAATTTTACAAAATATAAAAAAATCGAAATTCAGACAAAATCTTCAAAATTGTGAACTTTCTAGTTCGAACACTTCAGTCAAGACCCTACTTAGGTAAAATCAACTTATATACCAATTTTAGCTCCATAATATCTCCACCCTTGACTAACCAGTGGATCAAAAGGAAGAGCTCTTATTTATACCTACTTGTGAAAAAAAATATTTGTAACTGTCGGGTTTCATGAGAAAAATTTATCCAAGCATGTTAGTAAAAAAAAGTCGTGCCAGGAGCCCCTTTCTCCAGTTCTCAAAATATCATCATCATCAACATCATAGTCGCAAGCGACTAGTGTGCCCCCAATAACGACCGCCACTCCTCTCTGTCTTGAGCTAGTGTGGCCGCATTCACAACTGAGCCAATTATTTTCCAGACTGTATCAGTGCACCTTGTTGGAGATCTTCCTCTGCCTCGTGTTCCAGGGACCTTGCCAAAGAGAATTCCTTTTTCTATGTTTTCCGGTCTGCTTCTGGCTATGTGTCCAAAATAACTCATTATCCTGGTTTCACATATTTTATTTAGCCTGGTTGGTTCTTGCAGTTGTTCCTCAATTGATGCATTTGTTCAATGCACAGTGTATGGTATCTTCAACATCCTGTGCCATACCCACATTTCAAAGGCATCAATTCTTCTTCGATCATCTTGCTTCAATGTCTAGGTTTCCGCTCCATATAAGAAAACTGGAAAAACTAGCGTCTTGATTAGTCTCTTCCTTGTTTTTATGGAGATTTTCTGGTTGGTGGTGACTTTTCTCAACCGAGACATTGCTGCTTTTCCAAGAGCTGTTCTTCTTCTAATTTCCTTGAATGATCCTCCATCAGCATCCACAAGTGAACCCAAATGAATAAATGAATTCACTTTTTCAAATTCATTCAGGGCTTCAAATTCTGATAAGTATCCAACTCCATCAACAACCATGACCTTGGTTTCCCCATGTTTATGAGAGTCCCATGTCCTCGCTGACCATCCTGACCTGCTTGATCAGTTCTGCCAGTTCCTCTTCACTTGTGGCTATTAAGGTGGTATCATTAACATAGGTAATGGAGATTGGAGATTCTTCTTCCTCCTATCTTGATGCCGCCTTCCCAGTTCTGCAAGGCTTTTTGCATGGTGTACTGCCATAGATGTCAAACAGCAGAGGTGAGAGTATGCAGCCCTGCCTTACTCACCATTCTGACTGAAATGGGTTCAACTCTTCTCCACCTACTCTCACCATCATCTCATTCTTGTTACACAGCAATTTGATCAGCTCAATTAGGTGTTCTGGAACTCCCATTTGGCATATAGTATCTCATATTATAGCTTTGTCCAGTTAACACAGCCGAATGCCTTTGCATAGCCACCCAGTTGGGTGAAAATCTGCCCTTATGCAACATAAAATGTGGGCAGGAATTCCGACACTTTACGCCAATACATATCTGTCCATTAATCAGCGCGTGTTTGGTTTTTCTGCCCCTAAGCGTAAAAATCTGTCATTGCAGTTAGTTCATGAAAATTTTTTTGGCTCAGCCAGGGATCGAACTCGGATCTCTGGATCAGAGGGTGAGAGCTCTCAAACCCTAACCATCGGGGCAGATGATATCTAGAGAATAAATATTTACATACTAAGCTAAAACACATGCGTAAAATATCACATTTACACGCGTTTTTCAGCGAGTACTTAAATAAATACACTATAAAACATTCTTGTAGCATATTTTGTAGCTGGTTTCTTTTGATGTGCAGAAATACCCCACTCAATTTAAAAGCGTAGCCGCCTTACACAACAAAAATATGGTACAAAATATTCTTGTAGCGTGTTTTTCAGCAGAAATTTTTTCTGCAGTGCAGAAAATGTAACAATCTGAAAAGTCGCTTCAAATTACACCCGTGAATTGATGACGTTCAAGTATAAAACGCCAATTAAACTGCTCTTTAAGGCGTTTTTATTAGCAGAAGGGCAGATTTTCACTCAACTGGGCAACAAAGAATAGTACCACAGGGATGTTGAATTCACGGAATTTTTCAATTATTTGTCTGATGTTCAAAATCTGCTCTTTTATACCTCTTCCAGGCATAAAACCTGCCTGCTCAGGTGGAATCTGCCTATGCAAGTATGCCGTGATCTTATAAAAATGATCAATTTCTGACATTTTGACAATGAGTACCATTGAAGTGGACATTTAGATTTCAAGTCCAATTTTCAAGAGCTTGTAATAAAATGATGTCAGATTTTCATAGACTTCTTATTGACATTCTGGCATCTTGTAATGTGTAAAACTTTTGAAAACTTAAGAATTCTGCTCACTCAGAGATGAAAAATTTCTGAATAATACATTTGTTACCTACAGACATAAATTTTTGAAAATGTGGTTCTCTGCCCAGAAATGAAACATTTCCAAAAAAATGTGTACAGATATCAATTTCTATCTTTTTTTGTTGGTTTCTTCGACTTTGATAGGCTTTATTTATGGAACCAACAATATTTTGGAGAGTCGGGAGAAGGTTTTCTTGAAAAAGTGCTTTTTTAGAAATATTCTGCCCATAAATGAAATATTTTCAAAAAATTTCTAATACAGACATCAATTTTTTATACTTATCTATTTTTTTCATTTTTTCCAAATTGTGGGGGGGGGGGCTTCATACAAGAGAACCAACATCATTTGGGGGTGCACCGAAAATTTTTTATCGAAAAGGGGGTTATGTAGAACAATTCTAATGTGGATGAAATGAAATATTTTCAAAAAATTTTCTCTGATTTTGATTTATACTCATTTTTTTTTTCATTTTTTCAACTTTGAGTGGCTCCTTATGAGGGAGCCAATATAGTTTGAAGAGTCGAGAATAGTTTATTCTTGAAAAGGGATTACATATTTAGAAAAATTCTGATGCAGAAACAAAGAATTTTTATATATTGAACTTTTTAAATTTTGGGGGGGTATCAAAACCACTACTTTTTTTTTGTAGATAGGAGAAACATTTCAAAAATGGAATTATTTTCTCACCCGAGTTAACAACTTTGGGGGTGGCTGAAAAATTCCAACTTTGCAAAATAAGGCACACATACCTACCTACTCATTTTATAGGTATTAATTTCAATTAACTCTACCTACGTAATTGGGTTTATTTTATTATGTGAATTTTTTCAAAAATAAATAGAATTATTTTTTGATGGGAGAGGGTTGAAACGTGCTTTTAAAAAATCGATCCTGGAAGAATTTCCATTTTTTGTAGTATGATAATTTTAAAATTTATGCCATATTATGGATCATTTCTACGATATTTCAAATTCTAATTTTAGAATTTTGAGTAACGAGTATTTTTTCGATTTGTGTTTGTCAAATTTGTAAAAAAAAAATATTTATTTTAATCCAACTGGGAGTATTTTTGCTTTCCCTATAACTACGTTAAAAACAGCTATAAACGCGAGGAAAATAATCGCGAAAACTTAAAAGCCTATCAAAGGATAAAAGTACAAGGGTCCAACTACAATTTTGAAAAACTCAAGGGGAGATTTTCTTCTAGCCTTCACTTCATTTCCGATTATGGTATTCGAAACGACAATTACTATCATTCTTACACCAATATCTGTCTAGTTTCGTTGGCAAAATTCTCTACATGGTGATATTTCACATGCCTACCTACCAGTAAATTCTCGAAGCATTTTTTTCTCCCTCTCGTCTACCTATTTTATTTTCACGTTAATTTACTCGCTTTAACGAGATTTTAGCAGGTAATAATTATTTCAGCTGCGCCAATGTCGCGCAGCTTATAACTGAGACACGTAATTTTACAACGTGAATAACAAATGAAAAGCGGATTGTTTTCCGGATGGTAAGATTCGATGCTTATAAAATACTAATACCATATAACATTGAAAAAAACCTCTTGGGAAATTACCTAAAAGTTTTTTGTCCTCGATTTATTCCTATTTACGGACGCTGTTCACGTTACGAGTTCTAGAAATGAAAAATTAGATACTTTTGATTAACGATTTTACACGACTTTTTCTCGCATTTCGTTCGATTGGGACGCAATTCTGTCAAGCGTTAAAAATTTCATACGTATACGATAAAAAATTACATTTTAAAGACAGCGTGTCTTACATGATAAACTATTTGATTATATAGCTCGCGAAAATCAACAGTTGATGGAGTCTTGTGTTTAGATTTCATACGTGATTATTTGCAGGCGAAACAGAGAGATGCGTACGTAATTTCGATGTTATTTTTTTCCATTTCTTTCTTTCTCGTAAATTCGATGAAATTAATCAGAAAAAAAGCTACATTTTTAAAATGAGCTGTGCGGTTTTACGACGAGCTCGTTTTGAAGAACGCGTGCATCTTAAACGAGTTCTATCATTTTGATATAATGTAACACTCGGTTGTATATCGTAATTACCCATACACCCTCTTGGCGGCGTGAGTTGGCCTATAACCGAATAGAGGGTGAGGCAAACCTCGAGTAATAATGATGAAGTTTAAAAATTGTTCGTAATTTGTTACATTACAAGATAAATGACGTTTGTATCGACGGTGAGGTTTTTTTTTCACATTTAACTCCCTTCTGGTTTAATTCCCGGTGGAAACATTGTCTGGCTTGGTTGTTCACGTGCTACGAATACATTTGTTCTTTCGGGGGTTTTAATTTTGTTTAATTACTTTTTTATTGTTTCCAAGTGGCCGCAAATTTTCTTATTTTTATTAAAAGTTTTTCAGATGCGTGGAAAATATACGACGACGTGGTGGTTACCTACCTTTTTTTCTTTTTTTTTTCCACAAAACATAAAAAATTAATTTCGCGTGACGAGCCAGGTACCTGTTAATTTTTGGCGTGGTTTCATTTTTCCTACTTTTTTTCTTCTCGAGACGATGCGTAACGTCGTAAAATTTTTATCGCGTGTGTTGGCAAACGCGAGTTTGAAAATCAATCTGTCGTTTGAGCAAAATACTATATCTATACCTAAACGTCTGCTGGAATCTACCCCGAAGAAATATCAATAAAATTTCAATTTGAGTATATTTAAGGGAGGAAAATTGCAAAAATAATGCACCGCTATGTTCGTCCATAAATTTACCGCTCTTATTTTTACGTTTCCATAAAAATAAAAAGCAAAACTACCGAAAATTTTCACCTTCATTCGTACACATCGTGCCATATACGTAAGCGAAAATCAATCACCGTAAACCTGAAAAATACCTATACCTACGTATACGACGAGTAAAAAAAAAAAAAGCAATATCGTTGAAAATATAGAGAGACTTTGGTAAACCTCACGGTCACCGTTTTAATTATTTTACCAAAGAAAGGAAAAATTGCGCTGTTCGGCGAAAAACTGTTTATTTTGTCCGACTAAATCCAACATCTTGTATTTACTTAGGTAAACATACAAACGAGAAGCCCTTTTATTCCTGTGGAAAAATCTACAATCGTCCAACTGGCCAACTTGTGTTTTTATTTGTTTCGAAAGCTGCACAACATTTCGGACGCGAAATAATACAAGGTGCTTTTTACGTATTTTTGGACCTGAGCGAGACGAGATTTGGTCTGTGTCAGAGAAGGCGATGGCCTTTCATCGTTCGTTTAGTTAGTTCGTTTTTGCAAAATGAAGGGAAAATATGGAAAAGGGCGAATCTAGCCTGGCGAGGATAAGTATGATGTCGAAGTCGAATTTTTCTCACTTTCGTTTTATAAATTGAGTTTACCCATGTCTGCAATATTCTCTATTTCGTGACGAAAGAATGCCAAACTATTCGTGTTCTTTTTATAATGGCGAAGTTATTTTATTGGAGTATCTAAAGGGTGCTGTGTACACTTAACCCTTTCACACTAGGTTAACAATCTTCGCATGATTTTTAAAACACGTTTATTCGACGTCTTAAACCCGCAATTTTACAAAATTATTTGTAGAGAATCCTTTAAAAAATATACATTATGTATCGTATTAATTATGTGCACTTATCTATCTATATTAATTTTCATAGGAATTACAAACGAAATATGGAGATAGGTACTTACGTACATTGTGAGAGTGACGAATTAATTTATCAATTTAATCATTAATCACTCAATGGAAAACTAACGGATGTATTCTCATATCATACAAAAATTATTTTTAATTTCAATCGAAAAGAGTTCGTAGAAACTATTGTTCGAGGTCCTCGTGAAAACGTCAATGTTCATGATTCTCCAAATAAGGAAATAAATTTAATGTTGATTCACAAACAGGCACTTCTCAGTTGAATTTTCACACGAGGAAAATATTATTCTGTGAAGAATTTTTCATTTTAGATGTTGAACATTCGAAATCCGTTGAAAAATGATCCAATTGTGATTTCTATTTTATAATTGTCATATGATTAAAATCACCATTTAAATTATGGCTTTCCTCTCTGCCACGATTAACACATAGAAAAACGTCACCAGCATTCCTTTAGCTTGACAAAAAAAAGTGATTTGAAAATTATGATTTACAATTTTTGGTTGTGTTTGGTTCCTTGGAAAATATCGTGTTTGTTTTTGTTTTTGCAACACTGAACAAAGAATATATAACATCACGGATGTTTCAATTATATTTTTATTAAATTCAAACTCTTGAAATTAATAACAGTAATACTACGTTAATTACATAAAATAAAAAGCAAAAATAACTTGAGAAAAAACTTACAGTATTTGTTATTTGAGACAGAAGCTTATTAGTACTTCTTAGGTAGTTGGTATACCTACTAAAATTCTAAGTAAGTACATAAGTAGATACCTAGCCTACATCATTTAATCATAAATAGTGCATGCATGATGCATTGCACAGAAAGATGATATTTTTAGAAATGATTTCAACACGAAGTATAGTAATAATTAATATGAGTCAATAAAATAAAAATTAAAGTAACTAACAATTAACTTAACTATGATATTGTTACAATGTACATAAACAATTAAACATATTATATTTGATTGAAATTTTGCATTCATAATTTCAATGATCAGTCAAAACATGTCAAAAGTGGATTATTTACTAAATTAATCAGTCAAAAATGAATTATTTACTGTATTGATCAGTCAAAAACGAATGTGGTCAGCAGTAAAAAATTTCAAATGACTGATTTTAGCAGTACTTTTTCACTGTTTATCCCAGTGACGACATTTTGACATCTTGAAACAGTAAAATTTGACTGTTTTACTTGTACATTTATAGAATGTTCCATGCAGTCAGTTAATGATGTAACCCAGCCTTTTAACTGGTGTCTCCTCCATATTATTATCATCACCATAAATTTAAATTTTCAAGCTACACTTGACTTGAAAAGTTGAATGCCTTATTTCGACTTCTTACAAAAATTATTTTTATTGCACCTGATCAATTTCTGGATCTGTATCAATTTTTCGCCTATTATTTAGTGCAAGGGTTGTATCTTTTTGTAAGGAAATATAATTTTTGTTGAAAAGTGATTTAAACGTGGTTCTGAAATTTTCACTCATGGTATAATATACGATAAATGTAAATGTACATATACTGATGAGAAGAAAGCTATTGAGTATCAAGCCCAGGTAATTCATACATCTCACGTCATTTTGATTCATCTTGGAGTGAAATGCTTCAACGGAATAAAATATTAATGTTGGTATCCCGGAGATCAAATGTAATGTCATAACTATCAACAATATAAGTATCGATCGATCAGTTTGTTGTTTCTTTCTGAGGTTGTTTATGTTATTTTCGTTGCTTGAAGATTGAGTTAGCTGTTCCTGGTGCTTTTTGTTAGAAATCAGAGCAACAATCAGTCTGGAAAAACAAAACAAAAAAAAATAAAAACAAATTACACTGAGGTAAGTACGTTAGATATTAATTGGGCAATAATTATTGCTCTCCTTATCAAACATGTTGTGTTCTTATGCGTGCTCGCGGCTGTAAAATAAAAACTGTAGCAAAACTGAAATTAAAATACAAACACTGGAAACTTTTTTCTAGTGCTGATTTACCCATTAGTTCCAATAGTTCCGGAACTAGCGCTAGGGCCCACGATTCCCTCGAAGGTTTGGGGGGCCCACGAAGCTGACAATTTTTTTTTTTTATTGCTCTCTCACTGAAAAAAAAAACTGAAAAAAGAAGACCCAAAGTATATTTTTATTACCCAATCTTAATAGGTATATGGTAACACGTATCACGTACCAGGTACCTAAAGTTAATAAAACCATTTTGAATTTTCAAATGGTTCAATATTTTTTTCTAAAAACCTAATTACTCGTAAAAAATTTACCGAAAAACAAATTAAGGCACCTACGAGTATATAAACAGGACTAGGTAAATACCTAAAATCTGATTTGAGACAAAAAAAAATAAATAAATAACAGAAAATTTCCGTCACGTTTAGAAAAATTGAAAAAATCGCAGAAACCAAAAAGAACTATTTCATGAATTGGTTGTTATTGGTTATGGTTACACTTGAAATTCATTGAAATGGTTCTTGTGGTTGTGGGTTTCTCTAAAGAATACAACTTTTCAGTGGTTTTGGTTTTTTCAATTCAATTTTTTTTCTAAATGGTTGTTTTTAAATGAATTGGTTTTCATTTTTTCCAACATATTGGTTTTTTGTTATTGTTGTTTTTGAAATTTACAAAAAGAAGTTGAAATGGTTGTGGTAGTGGTTAAAACCAATTGAAAAACATGGTTATGGTGGTTTCACTTTTGTTTTGGTTTTGATGGTTTTAAGCCCTGCAAAAAAAATTGGGTGAACAATTCTTGTTGAATTGTTTTTTGGGGGGGGGGGGGGCGAAATTTTTGGAATTAGGGGTTAGGGCATAGGGCCCACCAAACATTTAGGGTAAATGTGCCTAAGATTGCGCAGTAACGATTTCTCAGAACCAGTGAGAGTTACAACATTGATACCGCCTTTACTTGAAAGAAGAATCAAAATGATCATACTTGACGCTTTTTGGTGATGGTAGCACCAAGTGTTGCCAACTGACAAGCGAAAAACTTTTTTTTTCAAATTTTTTTATAACTTTTCCAATAAAAGTCGCACGCGACAATTTTTATGGAAATGGCAGTAGAGATCTGAATAAGCTATTTTTAGTTTCGTCATTGTCTGGGGATTATAACAAGCACATATTTCAATTATTTTCTGCTTTAATTAGGTTTCAATTTTTCAATTTTTTAAAAAACACCCCTGTGCCTAAGATTGCGATTTTTAGTTTTTGCTACTTTTCTAAACTAATCATGATACTTTTTGAAATTTTCGTCAAGAATTCAATTTATTTGAATGAAATGACACCTTACGTGTATCGAGTTTACTCCTTGTCAAAAGCTAGGGAGAAATGGGTGAAATGCTGGAAATATTAGATATGAGCGCATTTCCAGTGTGGTTCACTCAGAAGTTTCAAATGTACGTTCTTGTGAGACATTTTGTTTGCTTTCATCATTAATTAAACAATATTGACGAATTTCTATGTTTTTCACTGGTGCACAATCTTGGGAAGGTGAATGCGCAATCTTAGGAAGGCATCTGCCTAAGTTTGCGCATTTGACTTTTTTTGGTTTTTGGTCAAAATATCAAAAACTAAATCGATTAAAAAATTTATTTCTGAGGCAAATCATAGCCAAATGTTTGAAGAACCTTCTGTACAAATTTCAATATTCTAGCTCCTTTTCATAAAAAGTAGTGACTGTTCGAAAATTAGGTGCGCGAACTTAGGCACATTTACCCTAATGCGGCACTGCTTTTTTCCACTATTATTCCTGTTCTTTGGCACATTAAAAAAACTGATTTTTCCGTGTACACTTCAGATTGTTTCTCGGTTCTGGCGGAATGCCCGCAGGCTCTCTAAATTAATTCGGGTGGCTGTGTGGTTCATTCCTTTTAAACTCGCCTTTGGATATAACTTAATTTTCAGAAAAGATGGTTTTATGGATAGGTCTAAAATAGGTCATGTCATTATGGTGAAAAAGGAATGAAAAAAACTTGGCACATCTAGGCCACCCTTCGAATGTACATGTCAATTTTTAGCCTTCCGTGCCTATTTAGAGGTGTGGGGGGGGGCGTTACAAGGTTAATCAAGGTAGAAAAACATGAAAAAATCTTTTTACTCGCTTCCAAATTGCTGTATGTAGATAGCTGAATTTCGGTCATGTGTTATACAACTTTTAATTTCCCATCGATTGGTTCCTAAGTTTCACTTTTTTTTTACCTTTTTCACCCCCTACCATACTCTTTTAATCAAACTCCTTCAATCCAACGTCAAACGCCTCACCAAGCCCAAATACGTGTATGTACAAGGACCAACTTTGAGCGAATTTTGTTGAAATGTCTTCATCCAAGATGACAAGTGACTTTTGGAAACTGCAGTGGTGCCAATTTTTTAGGATTTGTAGTCAATTTTAAAAAATCAGGAAAAATAGTCAAAAATTAATAATTTTTTTTTATTTTCCTAAAGTTGACAATAATGACCAAAAAATTAGCTCCCTGGATTTCAAAATATTCTCCCAGTTTTTCTTTTTCAAGAATGATTCCTTGAATATTTTGGCCGAATTAATGCGAAATATTTGCGAAAAAAATTCAAAACACGAATTTATTTGAAAATGAGTGTTTTAAAAATTTTAAATCGCTCAGTAGAAGCCTGAAAGTGGTATTGGATTTTGATAGCAATATACATAGCATGAAATCGATGCAGAATCTCAAACACTTTCATTTGGAACTGAGTCGTTTTTCCAAAATAGGTTTGGTAGAGCTTTTTGAGAACTCGCAGCTTATCTGTCCTGCAGGCGCACCTCCAGAGCTAAACAAATTTCTGAGTAACTTTCAACTCAAAAATGAAGATCTCTGCTGAATTTATCCTAAATCCGTGTTTGTATATGGGTTTTATTTTCCCCTTATTTTTAGGAAAATCAGGCAAATTGCTCATTATTATATTTTCTTCATTTACTTTCAAAGTGCTTACCTCGGAGTAAATATGATTTGCACAGCCATTAACGCCAAGCTGTACAGTGTTCCGGTAATGTTACTTGCAATGATGTGCAGACGACTCAAAATTTGTTTTTGTTCAGGGAAGTAAAAATTATAATGTGTTACTATATCCCACTTGAAGTAATTAGGCATTCTCAGCAAAACACATACAATGTAACCAATTATCAGAACATTGCGCGTAGTTTTCATATTGCACCAATGGCGCACTTTTAGTGGATATACTATTGCTATGTATCTCCATACGACCAACATCATTGTAAGGAATGTTGATATGTGGAAAAGAGTGCTTGTAAACTCACAGATGAATATGACAGCTAGTGCTAATTTGTAAGTCCATTTTTCGTAATCTTCATCAATGTATATAAAGAATTCTATCCACGAAGCTGTAATACTGAGTAATGAAATCATTAAATCCACAAGAGCCAACTGAGTGAATATCGTGTTTGCCGGTGATCTCATATTTTTCCTGGTGAATACCAATAAATTGAGGAGATTGAAAATCGCGCCAATTACGCCTACCGACATGTTCACGTAATCATGTGCATTGCGCGCATAATTTTTTCCAAATTTCATTAATGTATCTCCACAAAATGATTCTTCAGTTGACTGAGTTGACATCTTGATTCTTTTTTCACACAAGAACAGATATTAAAAGAAATACAAATCGTATCTAGAGTTTGGATTAATAACAACGTTTAAATTGCGCGCAAATAATATTTTACTTCATAATTCGTGTAGGTAGGTACCTGTTTATTTTTAAGAATAAGTAAAATTTTTCAAACTTTCACGGTAACCGGCACTTTACAATTTGAACAATACACACAAAAGTCAATCTACTAAAAATGATGTAGGTACTAGGTACCTATCTCAAAGTAAAATAGGTATACGTAACATGCTGGTGCTCAAAGTTTAACGAAGGACTATCGCGCATAACAACTGAAATTTACTCGTTTATGTACTACCCATTGGAATTTTTTTGAGGCAATCATGATGCTTCACGATAAAATTTAATCGCATGGCTAAACAGTGCTTTTGGGGTATCAGATTTGTTGTTTGTAGTGACTAATCTCCGATTATATGTACATTATCTCAACTACACATCCAGTGTATGGCATTTCATGATTTATAGGTGGAATTCTAAAATAAGGGAACTACGTAGTTGAATTTAATCTTTGAAGGAAGTTTTAAATTTTAGGGTCATGCAAAATATCTTTGATGAATGATGATTGAATTTCCTTCATTATTCTAATTTATTGATTAATTAACATAGGCAACATGGTCAGGATTCCATGAAATTTTCAACACATCTTATGTACCTACTTAGGTACTAATAAAAAACTACCTAGGTACTTATTTCCTCTGTAAACTTGGAACTGACAGTTGTTTAATTTTTTGATTTATTTTGATGGAATAGTGATTGGCAATAAATACAAACAATGTTACGAAAACGAATTTTCAAATTTTCTGTTAGCCTCATACCTACCTATCTACAGGTTTTGTTTTACTTTTAGAACTTGAAATTTCTTTTTGTAAATTTTGTTCTCGTTTTTTCAAAAATAGGTATATAAGTTTTACCTTTAGAAAAAAAAATGTGGAAAAGAAGACAGAATTTCAGGTTTTTGTAACAAAAAAATAATTTCTAGGAACAAAATTTTTTGAAATTTTGGTGAATTACTGGTCATTTTTTGTGAATAAATAAGTATAATTTTTTGGTAAATTACTGGTAATTTATGGTAGATTATTGGTAATGTATGGTTCACTGGTAATGTGCTTATTTTCCTCTCAATTTTTAAGAATTTCGAATGAATTGCGAGAAATTCTTGACGTTATGTCAGACTTTTAGAAACAAAAAATGAACAATTTCCGACTTCGAAAAAAATTTACCATTATGTTTGACTTTTAAGAACATGGGAAAATAGCAATAAAGCAGCTAAAATCATTTCAAACTTCCAGAAATGACTTTCTGATATTTTTTCAGACTTTTATTAACCGTTTCGACCACAAGACAAACTGACGGATAAAATTTGAAGTGCTTTAAACTGAGTAAGGTCGGTTGCTGCCTAGAATTCAAAATTTGCTGGAAATCGCACATTCAGAAAGTATTCATGTCACAAATGGCAATAAACCTTAAATTGTCTATTTTTCCATTTATGACACCGAATAGCTTTATAAATCAAAATCAAGCCTTCTGAGGCATCTGATATTTCAAGATGAAAATATTGATAACAAGCGTTTTTGAAACTAGAAAAAAAGATGAGCTAAAATAAAATAAGTTTGTGTAAAAAAAGAAATTATTGAAGAAAAACAAGGCATGTGACTTTAGAGATGTTATTCAAACTGCAAATGTTTGAAGGATTAGAAGTGATTCCAACACGAGATAATAATAATAAACATACTTAAGTCAATAAAATAAACATTTAAGTACCTAAATAAAAATCAACTAGGTAGTTACCTAATAATGTAATATCTTTGATTAACATTTTGCATTATTTATCATTTCATAATCAAACATGAAGATTGAAGATGGTTGAAGTGATGTCAACAGACTATCTCTCTAAATTTGAAACTGTCAAATTTCACTGCTTAACATTAGGATTTAACGACATTCTAATTTCTTAAATACAGTAATTTTTGACTGGATTTTCAGCAAATAATTTACTGATCTGATCTGATCTGTCAAAATTGAATTTACTGAACCAGTGGGGTCAAAAATGAATCATTTACTTACTGTATTGATCAGTCACAAACTACGGTGGTCAGCAGTAAGAAATTTTAATTGACTGATTTTAGCAGTACTTTTTCACTGTTTATCCGAGTGACGACATTTTGGCTACTTGAAATATTAAAATTTGACTGTTTCAGTTTTAGAGAGTAGGTATACTAAGCAGTCGGTTAATGAGGTTAGTCTTATACCTTGTGTCCTGTTATTATTGTCATCACCATACCATAAGTTACAACTTTCAAGCTTACGCTCTACTTGAAAAGTTGTATTTATGTGCATTTTGGCTTAGTACAAAAATTATTTTTATTGCCCTTGATCAATTTCTGGATCTGTATCAATTTTTCGCCTATTATTTAATGCAAGTGCTGTATTTTTTTGTAAGGAAGTATAATTTTTGTTGAAAAGTGATTTAAACGTGGTTCTGAAATTTTCACTCATAGTGTAATATACGATAAATGTAATAGATATATTAAGGAGAAGCAAACTGTCGAGTATCGATACTAGGTAATCCATATATATCACGATATTTTTATTCATCTTGGAGTAAAGAAATGCATGAATGAAAAAAATTATTAATAATGGGATCCCGATGATCAAATGTAAAGTCATAACTATCAACAATATAAGTATCGATCGATCAGTTTGTTGTACCGTTCTGAGGCTGTTCGTGCTATTTCCGATGATTGAAGATTGAGTTAGCTGTTCCTGGTGCTTTTTTTTAGCAATTAGAGCAACAATCAGTCTGGAAAAACAAAAAAAAAGCAAATTGCACTTACAATTATTAGATATTAATTAAGCAATAATTATTGCTCTCCTTATCAGGCATAATAATTGATGATGATCAAATTTTTATGCGTGCTCACGGCTGGAAAATAAAAACTGTAGCTTACCTGAAATTAAAATTATACAAAAACTGGAAACTTATCCCCACTATTATTCGTGTTTTTTGGAACCTAGCTGTTATTGCTAGATTCGTTGTTTGTTATGTTTTTACCTACCAAAGACACCAAAGTCTGTCCTAACTTCGATTCAGTGAGAATAAGATTCCGTTTTTTGTCTATACGAGCTACTTCTTTTTACTATTTATACCTACTCTGCTAAAAACTACAAAAGTAAAACTGAAAATTTAATTTTTCAGTTTTCAGCTCTGTAGGTAGCTAGGTATGATGTATTGAGAAAAACTTAGATTTTCCTGTGCGCACTTCAGATTGTTTCTCGCTTCGCTCGGAATGCCCTCTCATTTTTTTGGATGGCTCATTCTTTTGAGACTCGCCTTATATTGAAACACTCGTCGTTTCGCTCGAATCGTCGCTCTCTTTTCGCGGAGGTTACTCACCCTCACCCCTATAGCGCCTGCTTTTGCATCCACGATAGGTTAACGTGGGTCGTTTCTCGCTTCACTCAGAACTCTCCCAACAATATGTAGATAGCTTCTCTTTGAGACTAGTTTTTATCTAAAACCGTACAGGTGGGCAAAAATCCACTACTTATTTTGTTATTTAAGATAGGCGAAAAGGAGTTAAAACGTCGACACACGGAAAAGGCATATCTAGGGCATCTTACAGATGTGTTTGCCAAATTTTAACCTCATTGGTCAGTTAGGGGAGGCTCCCGCAATGACACAAAATCAAAAACTTTTTTTGAAAAATAGGGCAAAAATCCATTTTTTTTTTTGCAGCTGTGAAGAAAAAAGAAGGAGTTAAAAGAACATCTAGGTCACTCTCAGAGTGTACATGAGAATTTTTAGCCTTCTGTGTCAATTTGGAGGTGTAGAGGAGGCGTAATACAAGGTTTGTCTTGATGGAAAAACATGAAAAAATCTCTCGCTTCTGAATTGCTGAAGGAAGCTGAATTTTGGTCATGTTAAGTAAACTATTTTTGATTTTCTATCGATATGATTCCGAAGTTTGACTTTTTTGACCTTTTCCACTCCCTTAAACGCCAAACTAAGCACAAAATCAAATTTGAGCGAATTTCGTTGAAGTGTCTTCGACTGAGATGATAAGTGACTTTTAGAAACCGGCGCGGTGGGGCGTTATTTTCGCTTTATATCAGGCTAATTACTCATTATAACATTTTCCCCATTTACTTTAAAGTGCTTACCTCGGAGTAAATATTATTTGCACAACAATTATCGACAAAATGTATAGTGTTCCGGTAATGCGAATTGCAATGATGTGCAGACGACTCAAGTTTCGTTTTAGGTCAAGGAAGTAAATTTCTTTATGTTTCATTTTGCAAACATTCCACATCAAGTCTCTAGGTATCATCAGCAAAACAGTTACAATGGAACCAATTATCAGAACATTGCGCGTAATTTTCATATTGCACCAATGTCGCACTTTTAGTGGATGTACTGCTGCTACGTATCTCCATACGATCAACATCATTGTAAGGAATACTGATATGCCAAGAAGAGTGTCTCTAAACGCAATCATGTACCCCAAAGTAAGTGCTACTTTGTAAGTACATCTTTCGCAATTATTATCAAGGTATATGAATTGAAATATCCACGAAATTGACATTTTGAGCAATGAAATCGATAAATCCACAAGAGCCAACTGAGTGAATATCGTGTTTGCCGGTGAACTCATATTCTTCCTGGTGAATACCAATAAATTGAGAAGATTGAAAATCGCACTAATTACGCCCACCGAAATGTTCACGTAATTATATACGAGTGCACTGGTCGCATCATTTTCTCCAATTTTCGTAAAATTGGATCTACGAGTACAAAGTAATTTATTAGTTGACGGAGTTGACATTTTGATTTTTTTCACACAGTTTAAATTGCGCGCAAATTAAATTTCATTTTATAACTCGCGTAAGTATCTATTTATTTTTACGAATGAGTAAAATTTCTAAAATTTTCACGGTAACCGGCCACTTTAAAATTTGAACAATACATACTGATGCCAATTTACCAAAAATTATGAAAGTGCCTCTGGTGCTCAAAGTTTAACGAAATACATATGTACTTTCGCGCGTAACAACTGATATTTACGTACTAGTATGTTGCTATTGAAATTTTTTTGATTTAATCATAAGGCTTCGGGATAAAACTTTATCGCATGCTGAAACAGCTGTGTTTTTGAGAAATCAGATTTGTGATCTGCAATGACTAATTTCCGATGATACATTTTCCAACTACCTACACATCCAGTACGTGGGATTTCATGTTCATTGGTACATATCAAATTCTAGAATAATAAGCGAACTATGTAGTTGAGTTTAATATTTGAAGGATGTTGTGAAATTGTAAAATAAAATTATTAACAACTTTTAAAATTTATTTCAATTTTTTAAATTTTAGGGCCATACAAAAAGTCTTTGAGAATGATGATTGAATTGAATTTTCTCCATTCGTAAATAGTTGATCAATAACATAGGCAACATGGTCAGGATCCCAGAAATTAAACATCATCAAATTCATTAACTTTTCATTCCTGTATAATTTAAAATGAATAACTTGGAATTTTGTCATTTTCTTATCTGGAAAACAATTCACCCAGGAAAAATGAATCCAGATGAAGTATTTATTCGTGAAATTCTCTCTGGGAAAATTTGTCCATTCGGAATTTTGGTTGCGTTTAATGTTGAAAATTCGCAAACTATAGGTAGTTCATATTCATACTGCCTACACGACAAAAAACTACCTACTTCATAGCTTTTTTACCCTACTACCCTACGTACTTATCATACGAGTAAATATTAATCAGTAATCTCCATGGCAGAAATTTCTGTAATGGAAATTTTTCCCGCACTTTGTCGTTTTTCGAACTTATTTTACTGGATTACCTAAGTATTATACGAATTTTTAAATGTTCCGTTTGCCTCATACCTACCTACTTATAGCCTTTGTTTTATTTTTAGAACCTGAAAAAATGTTTTTTTTTTTTTTTTTTTTTAAATACGAGTAAGTATATCAGTTGAAACAGAATTTCAGTTTTTTTAAATCAAAAAAATTTCTAGGAACAAATTTTTTTAAGATTTTTGAAATCTTGGCAAATTGATCATATTTTGTGAATAGCTGAACATTTTTGGTAAATTACTGGTAATTTATGGTAGATTATTACTCATTTATGATTCACTGGTAATATGGTTATTTTCTTCCCAACTTTTAAGAATTTCAAATAAATTACGATAAATTCTTGGCATTATGTCAGACTTTTAGAAACAAAAAAATGCCTATTTCTGACTTTGAAAAAAATTTGCCATCGAGTCTGACTTTTAGAACTTGGGAAAAAAGAAATCAAGTAGCCAAAATCATTTCAAATTTCCATAAATGATTTTCTGATATTTTGTCAGACTTTTTATAATTTGGAATTCGAAAGCATTAAGATATCTTGAGTAAAAACACATCTACCTATGATTTAAAA
This sequence comes from Planococcus citri, assembly GCF_950023065.1. NCBI lineage: Eukaryota > Metazoa > Arthropoda > Insecta > Hemiptera > Pseudococcidae > Planococcus > Planococcus citri. The sequence goes on along the minus strand of NC_088678.1, from coordinate 29,519,785 downwards.
CCTTCACAATACATAACACGATATTTGCATACATCTGCTTTAATTTCTCCTGCTTACGTTTTTTGTTAAATACTACAAAGTAAGTAAGGTTCGTATCCACCCTGTGTGCAGTGTGTAACTGTGTACCTATCCCAGACGAAGAAAAAAATACCGCATCCGTACAATAATTCGGGAAGCAATGAAACAAAAGGTCTTCAACCTGTTAAGGAGGGTGAAAAAGTAAAAGGAAAGTTCAATAACTGAAACGAGCCAACACGAATACTCACGCACACATACAGAAGCAATAACGTAAAAAATCCAACAAGATTGATAGGGATGAAAATAGAAAATAAGGAAAAAAGAAACGTACGTACGTCTATAATACGGTATACGAGTACAGTACAACGTGCAAGAAAAAAAAGCGGGAAAATACGCGTCCCTTACTTAAAATAAGAGAAGGTAATTTAGCGGGGAGAGAAAATTCTAGATAAATAATGAGAGAAAGAAATGGCTTGTATGTATGAAGACCGATTCACAGCGACCAAATAGGGGTTGTTTGGAGGTTTCCATTTTGGTGGAGGCGAAACACCATTTCTAACGGTGAACACTGAACTGTCCGTACAAGCGAGATTTACACGAGTCAGCGGTTACGGGTTACGGCAACGGTAACGGTTACGCCGCCGCCGCGCCGTGCCCCGTGCCCGTGAAACGGTTGAATATTTTTTCGGACGTGTGGCTCCCCGTTATAAGGATAAATTTAACCCCGTAATGTATGGATACTGCATGTTTGCATATATTTTACAAAATAACACCGCCACCGTTCCCGTACCACCCCTCACTCTTCAACCTTTGAGTAACGTTCAACGTGAAATCTAGAATTATTTCGACTTCGACTCTCACTATATGCTCTCCGTTATACCCAGACTGTATACTGGATTAAGGTACTTTACTATGATAATTTTATTTTCCTATCTTTGTTCAAACAGTTTATTTCGTTTTATTGTTATTTTACCCCGAATTTCGTTGGAAATTTCCGGCCGAGATGTTCGCTAGCCTATTATACGAGTAAAAGTACATTTCCTTTATTTTTGTTTACTTTTTGGCTCGATTTTTGGTACAAAATGCGAGCTATTATTGGTCTATATCCGCGCTAACATCGGAAGTGAAGAGGGGAAGTATGCTCATCATCCAATTAACGGTTCGAGTGGTCTATTTTTAAGCTAATTGGAAATTTACAGGTTGGGTGTAATAATTGATGCATGAGTGGATTTGGATTGATATATTTTTTGAAAATCTGGATTCCAGAGCATCTGGTAGGAGGAGAGACTACAAGTACCTATTTTGCATTTTTTGATAGTGAAAACTCATTTTAGGAGGAAGATACTTAGGCAGCTTAAGAGTGCATTTTGGTGATTTTCAAAACTGTGGAGAGAGAAAGAGGGAGGGAAGAGAGGCATGAAGAGAGCTTTCGACCTGAATTCAATTTTATGGAGGGCCTAAAAAATCAAAATCCTAAAATAAATTATGAATTATCAAAAATTTCAATTTCAAGTGTTCTTTCAGTCTTTTTTGATTTTGAAAAGGCATTTGATAAAGCCTGGCGTTATAAAATTCTCAAAAAATTACATTCCATTGTAATTAGAGGACATTTGGTCTACTTTATTCAGAATTTCTTAACAAACCATACTTTTAGAGAATTTTTTTAAATTGAAAATGGAGTCCCCCAAGGTTCAGTTTTTAGCACAGTTTTATTTATACTTTTGATTGATGACATTTCCAATGTTGTTTCTAGACCCATTTCTCTGAGAATCTTTGCTGATGATATAAACATTTCCTTTTGTTCAAATAATATTCAACTAGCCCTTCAAGTAATCCAAGAAACCCTTGAAAAAATTGAATCATGGGCAGATTCTAATGGTCTAACCTTCTCAGAGTCAAAACCCCACTGTATACTTTTCACCAAAAAAATAAGATTCCTCCAGATTTCAGAAATCAGATCTCATGAAACGCCCAAATCTGTTGAAAATAATCAAAAATACGAAGTATAATCCATCTCTCAAACTCCTACTTCACTTATATAAATCTCTTAATTCGCAGTAAAATTGAGTATGGAAGCCCATGTTTTGCAAATATATCTCAAATAAAACTTCTAATATCCTAAAAACAATTCAAAATTCAGCCCTAAGGATCTGTATAGGAGCCCTCTATTCTTCTCCAATAGATAGCATTTATTGTGAAGCAGCAGAATTACCTCCAGATTCTAGAAGAACTCTCATAACAAACAAATTCATCTCAAATGCATCCATCAACCCTTCCCATCCACTCCAAAACTCAATTAACCCACCGAACCCCCAACATTTTGATCATATAGAAGGATCCATTTCTAATTTCATCACAATGTTGAATGATCTTCAAATCAATCCTAAAACACTCATCCAAAAACCAATATTATATCCACCTTGGCTCCTCAGGCCTCCTCAAGTCAATACACAACTTATTAACTACTCAAAAAATAGCCACTCTCCGCTGGTAATAAAACAAAACTATCTTGAACTCTTATCAGAATACAAAAAATTCAATCTCTGCTTTACAGATGGATCAAAAATACCAACACTTCATTCAGGGTATGCTTACTCTATTAATGATAAAATTTCAAATTTTAAAATCCGTAACTGCTCTTCAATCTACACTGCCGAACTCACAGCTATTTTCCACTGCCTCTGTGATATAGGTATTCACTTATGAATCAGAAAATAAGTTTTTCTTAATTCAGAGTGATTCCCTCAGCTCACTAACTGCTATCCAAAATCTATTTTCTGACCACCCCCTAATTCAAAATATTCATAAAACTCTATTTGATTTACAAAATTCAAACTTCTCCATCCAGTTTATGTATGTACCCCGCCATGTTGGAATCACAGGAAATGAAATTGTGGATGAAAATGCAAAATCCGCCACTACTCTTTCTCCTCTCACATTTATCACAGCTGACGACCTTAAATCTATCTTCACCCAAAACATACTTAAGAAATGGCAAAACTTGTAGTCCCTCCAAACATCAAACAAGCTCTTTCACCAAAAAAAAAACTACTCATCCTTGGAAAAACCTATCTCAACTAAATAGACTTGAAGAAATCATTATAACCAGATTGAGAATTGGCCACACAAAAATCACCCACAATCACCTCTATAAAAAGGCCACAAAACCCACATGCCATTTCTGCTTGTCAGAACTTCTATCTGTCCAACACTTACTATTTCACTGTCCCTCTTTACATCAGCACAGACTATTCCCTACAAATAGATGAAAGATCCCTATTCATCCCAGACAACCCTTCCAAAATTAAAAAATTCTTAGACCTAATTAAAAAATGTGACCTCACCAACTAGATATAAAATCTCACACGACGGGTGTAATAATCAAGTAATTACAAACACCAAAAAAAAAAAATTATCAAAAATTTCAATTTTGATATTTTAAAAAAAAACGTTGATCAACTTAAAAAAAATATTGGCAATAATTTTTCTATGAATTAATTTTCATGAAGGGGCTAAAATTACATTTCCTAAGGGATCTGAGAATTTTTGGATCACGACTTGAATGGGCAGCCCATCTGAAAAGTGGCCAAAAAAACATTCAATAAAGTCGGAATTTCTGATTTCTTGCTTGAAATTTCTCGAAGACAAAATCCCCCTGGAAAAAACTGATCGTTTTTTAATAGCAAGAAATTTTATAGTCTACAATTTTTTTTTGGAATTAGATCTTTTGTTTTCCTCAAAACTTCACTCGTTTTTTACGTTCAAAAAATGTTGAATTTTTCTTCAGAAACAATTAATTTTCTGAAAAACTAACAATGAAAACAAAATTGTAGAACATAAAACTCTTCACTAGTAAAGTGATATAATATGTTTTCCCTGAGAGGCTTTGTTTTTCAGATATTCTGAGCAAAATATAGTCAAGTTCAACTTTAATCGATTGTTTATTATGAGAAAGTTTTAATTTATAATTTTTTTTTATCATAAAAAAATCTACTTTAGAAAAAAACCAACCGTCCTACAAAAAAAAAAAAAAAAAATGAGAAGAAATGTGAAGTGTAGAGAATGAAATTTCTCCCCTGTGCAGTTGGTTTTTCTTTGATAGGAGATGTTTCCACGATATTTTGAGCAAAAATGAGTAAACTCAACTTTATTGAACGAAACTATTTTTGTAATTATTTACATAAGCCGCAATGTACATAGGATACAAATCACTTCACAAATGAGACTTTTTTTTCTATGAGTAGGTAAGTAAAAGATTAAACCAAAAATGAATTATCTGTGCTGTGTGAAAAGATCCATTCTAAATAATATTTCGAAATTGGATGGAAAATCCTATCGAAATCAAAACATTTTACTAAAATTACCTACCTAACGAAAAATTCATTTTGATTTTGAATCAGAAAATTCTATGCAAAAAATACTGATTATTCTACTAATTAATTGTAAAATCGTGTGGAAACTCATCCAACATTTTCAAAAAATAGTCTAAAAAATCATTCACAAAAATAGGATTGAATCCGATCAGATCTGAACCGGACATTTCCTCGATCCAATTTGATCCGACCAGATCTCATCTGATCAAAACTTTGATCTGATTACACCTAATCAGACCTGATCAGATCAGATGCTAGTTGTACCTAGTTTCAAAACTTCTTTAAAAACTCAAAATTATTTTTGCTTGGAATTTTTTTTAAATCTCAAAATATTTTGAAAAACAATCAAAATATAAAACACTCAAAATTCTACATATAAAAGTTCAACAAAAATTCAGACTAAAAATGCCAAATTTATGGCGAAATTTTTTCGAAAAATGTCTTAAAACACATTCACGTAGGAAAAATGATGCTTAAATCTTTCAAAAATCGACTCACAAGTAAACGTTTCTTGTACTCAAGTTCAAAGTTCAACTTAATTTTATTTTTTTGAAGCTGGAAAAGCGAAGGAGTAGTCTGCTTAAAAATTTTTGCAGCTCAATGAAAAATTCAAAGTCTAAACAGTTTTTGAAGTTTCCAAAACTAGAATACCTATCTTAGCCAATTTTGCAAAAAAAAATCAAATTTGAACGCGAATTGAATTTTTTAAAATTTTTATTTTACTTTTTTTTAGGTGTTTTGAGGCTCTCTGTGAACGTGAGTGACTGAAGTGGCGTTTTTGAGGCTCATTATTTCTACGAAAAACATTGAGGAAAATGGCTAAAAATTTTATAAGCTGATTAACTACTTCGCTTATCTTTTTTTGTAGTTATTTTTTGATTTCTAGGTGCTTGGAGGCTCAATTTTTATCCCACTTGAACATTCTATTTTTTGTTCAGAAAAAAAACAACGAACTGTAAAATTGCTGCCGTCCAATCAGATTTTTGTCATTTCCAAGCGCCTCCAAGCCATTTCTTACATTTTTGTGTTGCCAAAAATTGAACCCCAGATATATTTTTTTGATTAGGTACTCTTATGAAAAAAAAAAAAAGCAGAAAACAAAGTCTGAGGAATTTGAAATTAAGATGGAAAAGTCTGTTTACAAATTTTAACTACATATATCTATGCTCACATTTGAAAAATATTTGTATTGAAATCTTGTCTTAAAAATACTAGTGTTAGAAACTTCGTGTTCTCGTACCAAACTATAGGAAGAAAGAGAGGGGGGAGATTGAAATTAAAATCATGTAGCATATTTTTTGTATGAAAATTCGTCTGTTTTTAAACCATTTCAATAATTTTTATTTCTTTTAATTTTATTGTTTCAGGTTCTGTTGACGAATACATTTTAATAGAAGAGGAATATTTTCTGAATTCCAACTCGAAACTTGGAAAGTTCAGCCTTTTAAAGGTAAGTCTGATAAATGCATGTTTTTAAAAATAATTTATGAAGTAATGTATATGATTCTCCTTTAGAGGAGTTTCTGCCATCATTTATATTATTCTTTCCAATGCTAAAAGCCGTCCCTGTCATGGTCATGCGCTATGTCCCCTTCGTTTCGCAAACCAAAATTTTTAATGAGATGATGCCATATTGGTTGCATAATTGAGGGCCGGACTTGATAATTTGTAATTACGAGAATTTTTACATCGACCACGCAAGTAGTTTGAAGTTTTTAAGAAATATTTAGCCCAGCAATTTTCTTTTGAAAAATATTATAAAAACTCCCAAGAATTGGTAAAACTCTGAAGATAATGACATTTCAATCTAATAATGTCTCCTCCCACGTGTATTTTCCATTAAATCCTTTGTAAACGGTAAAAATACAACTTCGGTTGAAATTTCTGTATAGAGAAATTTTCATTACAAGAAAATTCTCTATGTCACAATTTTTCAAGCAAGTTTCTCTCCGCTTTGATACTGCTTTGAGTTTTAGATGCGACGATGAAAACCATTTAATATATTTATTCATTCGCTTCGTTAAGTGACTAAAATGAAAATACGTCCCAGAACTTAAATCCCTTCTAATTAGGCACTCACATACTCGTATATAAACCACTATGCATGAGACGAGATGAGAACGCTCAACGTACTCGTATGGTAAATGCAAATTTTCCATTGATTGATGACACGACGAACGACGCAATAAAATATCAGATTCGTCTTTCATCTTGTCAAACGCGTATAAATTGTGTATTAGATGAAGAACTTGTAGAGTGCTCCTATAATTTATGATTTGTTATAAGATTATTGCGTTTAGGTTCTTGAAACCATAATTGTGTTAGTCTATGTACGTACATGGTATATCAGGGTGTTTACCGACATGAAAATGGCACAAAGGCATGAAAATAGTGTAGACGTTTCTGCAGAAAGCCCGGGAATTTCTGACAAATTAATTTCAATTTTTATTCAATTTTCTCTGTTTTGTAATACGTGCTTCTTGGATTGGATCTTGAAATCTGATGTACCCCCATGAAGGAAAATACCAAAAAAATCTCCTATATTTTAGAATATTTTAAAAATCCGGGGACTCCCTTGAGACCGGGGGGGGGGGGGGGGTTAATTATGAGTAAAGTTGACGAAGTTGGCAGTTGACGCAGTAGACATTTTATTTTGGAAGTACGAAAAAAGCACGAATTTGACGTTCTAGATTTTAGTAGACACCCTGTATAGTGTGTATAGAGCGCAGATGATTAATTAAAACGAAAGGCTTTTAACCCTTAATATACTTTTACCACATTAACTTTTAGCTGGTGTAAGTTTCATTACGATTACACTTCCGTAATACCCTTTTACTACATGTATTTATCACGTAATTATATTTCGAATGCTCGAAGAAGCATTCGCGTATTCGGTATTATACTTGTAGCCTTGCCTGCAGTTTCTACGTATAAACTATAAACGGTTAGGTAGCTAGTAGCTAGGTATTTATTTTTTGCATTTAGCATGAGACGTGGCTTTTTCGAAGGTCTCAAGAAGAAAACCACATGTTAGATGGCAGAACATTATGTTAGGTACTGCAAAGAGCTAATTAGTCGATGTAGCGTCGAGTTGAGTCGTTTGAATCGTTGATAAAATTAAATATGTAAATTGCAGGGGCACGTATTTGAGGTCTTCAAATGAACCTTTTCATAAGGGATGTATGCTTTGTGAATATGAAATGAATAAGTATGACTCTATTCATGTGGAAGGAGTCTTGACAGCGGTGAAGAAATAAAAATTGATATGTGATTAATTTTATTGAAATACGAAAGGATACAGAATTGATGGGTCTGTGATTTAAAAATATTCTAAAATATGGAGTCCAACGCGATGCATCGAATATTCGAAGACAGATTAAAAAAGTTTCATAATTGAAAATACATAGGTACATATGTAGCTCATTTTCAAAATTAGATGGAACTTTGGAAAAAAATGGATCGATTTTTTGAAAATTTAGGGGAAAATTCATTAATGTTCCGACTTTTGAAAACTTGGAAGAAAATCACTTGACTTGGGTATGACAGGCTTTTGAAACTGACTTTTTGTGATTAAATCAGGGGTCTGAAATTTTGGAAAAAACGTGGAAAAAAATTCATTGATTTTCTGACTTTTAAAAACTTGTGTTCCAAAAATCAAATTTGACTGGCACTTTTGTGGCACAAAAAATTCAGTTGGTTTTTTGTAGGAGTGAGTGTAAAATAGCAGAAAATGGGTATTTGGATTTTCGCTCTTACATGATGGGAAAAGAGGGGTAAAATGGTGAGTTGCACAATGAGACGTCATGTCTCTGAAGTGTAATTTCTAGAAAAATTTACCACAAACTTTGCTATACGAAGGTGTCAAAAAAGTCGAAGGTGCAAAAAAATTGTTGTTTCCAAAGAACCGCTAGCATAATAGTGCGCAGTCGAATTTTTAATTTGGGTTGCTTCCTATTTCAAGTGAAAATAACATGTTGTAAAATTATTCAAAAATAACCTTGTGACCTGTCAAATGAGGTTAAAATTTTGCGATAATTTCAAATATTTCAATCAGAATGTTTTTTGAGCTTTTCTGAAGAATTTTGAGCTCAAAATTGAGTCATGATCTTTGAGATTTTTGAATAAGTGTGATGTGACCTTTCAAAATAGGTTAAAATTTTGAGAAAAAATCAAATATTTCGACGATAATATTTTTTGAGTATTTTTGAAGAATTTTGAACTCAAAATTGAATCATGGTTTTTGAGATTTCTGAGGAAGTATGATTTAGCCTATCAAAATAGGTTAGAATTTCAAAAGAAAATCAAATATTTGGATGAAAATGTTTTTTTAGAATTCCAGAAGAATTTTGAGCTCAAAATTGAGTCATGATCTTTGAGATTTTTGAAGAAGTGTGATGTGACCTTTCAAAACAGGTCAAAATTTCAAGAGAAAATCAAATATTCTGACAAAAATATTTTTTGAGAATTTCTGAATTTTAAGCTCAAAATTAAGTCAAATTTTTTGAGTTTTTTTTTAAAGATTTTTGAAGAACTGTCATGTGACGTATCAAAATAGGTTAAAACTTTTGAAGAAAATCGAATATTTCGAAGAAAATGAATTTTGAGCATTCTGAAGAATTTTGAGCTCAAAATTGAGTCATGGTTTTTGAGATTTTTAAAGAAGTCTGATGTGACCGATCAAAATAGGTTAAAATTTTAAAAGAAAATCGAATATTTCGACGAAAATGTTTTTTGAGAATTTCTAAAGAGTTTTGACTTCTGAGCTCAAAATTGAGTCATGATCTTTGAAATTGTTGAAGAAGTGTGATGTGACTTCTCAAAATAGGTTAAAATTTCAAGAAAAAATCAAAAATTTAAACGAAAATATTTTTGAACATTTTTGAAGAATTTTGAGCTCAAAGTTAAGTCATGATTTTTGAATTTTTTTGAGATTTTTGAAGAAGTGTCACGTGATTTATTAAAATAGGTTAAAACTTCTGGAGAAAATCAAATATTTCATCAAAACATTTTTTTGAGCATTTCTGAAGAATTTTGAGCTAAAAATTGAGTCATGGTTTTTGAGATTTTTGAAGAACTGCCATGTAACCTATCAATATACGTTAAAATTTTCAAGACAAAATTAAATATTCATACGAATATGTTTTTTGAGAATTTCTGAAGAATTTTGAGCTCAAAATGATGGAGTCATGATCTTTGAGATTTTTGAAGAAATATGATGTGACTTATCAGATTAGTTTAAAACTTCAAGAAAAAAATCAAAAATTTGGACGAAAATATTTTTGAGCATTCCTGAATAATTTTGAGCCCAAAATTGAGTCAAGTTTTTTGAGTTTTTTTTTTTGAAATTTATGAAGAACTGTCATGTGACCTATCAAAATAGGTTAAAACTTCTGGAGAAAATCAAATATTAAACAAAAATGTTTTTTTGAGAACTTTTGAAGAATTTTGAGCTCAAAATTGAGTCAAGATCTTGGAGATTTTTGAAGGATTGTTATATGACCTATCAAAATAGGTTAAAATTTCAAGAGAAAATAAAAAAATTGAGCGAAAATATTTTTTGAACGTTTCTGAAGAATTTTGAGCTCAAAATTGAGTCAAGTTTTATGAGTTTTTTTTCGATATTTGTTGAAGAACTGTCATGTGACCTATCAAAATAGATTAAAACTTCAAGAGAAAATCAATTATTTCAACGATAATATTTTTTGAGCATTTCTGAAGAATTTTGGGCTCAAAATTGAGTCAAGATTTTGGAGATTTTTGAAGGATTATTGTCATGTGACGTATCGAAATGGGTTAAAACTTCAAGAGAAATTCAAATATTTCGACAAAAATATTTTTCGAGCATTTCTGAAGAATTGACTCAATTTCTTAGGTAGCTATGAATGAAGAAGTGTCATGCGACACGTAATATTAAATGTAAAGCTCAAAATTCTTCAAAAATACTCAAAAAAAATTTATTGAAATATGTATTTGTATTTTTTCAGAAATTTCAATCCATTTTGATATTAGTACATCTAGATCGTGGTATATTTTTGGATGTTCTTTTGATTTTTCTGTTTATCGATCCTGAGTTAGCTCCTTCTAGAGGAAACAGCTCCAGCTTTTGAAATTTCGAGGTCCAGAAGTATAACTTGAATAATGGAATTTCTTAGGCTTCTCTAGATAAGATAGTAAATGTGAAAAATTCAACAGGATGAGCTCGTTGGTTGAAAATACTCGTACGTGTTGAATTAACCTTATTATTTTTACGATCAAGCAAATCCCAAAATTCAAAACCATTTAAAATTAATTTTTTCTATGGAGGATTTAAAAATTTGAAAACAAAATTGAAGTTTTCCTCCTCTGCCTCGACTCTCTAAACGTATTACGTACCTACCTATCGCATTTGATCTGATTCTTTTGAGTTCTTTGTGAAACAAGTCAATAAATCTTTTCAGTATTAAGAAAATGATGTAATCCTGCAAGCTTGCCCCCTTTCAACTTTCAAGATAGGCAACGCAGCTAACATGTTCGTAGCTGTAGTTGCAGCATTGTTCTCCCATTATGAAACTTTCAACGGGACACCCTGTATGAAGAATTTCTTTGACGTTTCATCATCAACTACCTAAGCTGTTTACCTGTTTCGCATTCTAGGACACCCTATACATTTGGCGCGATAATTCGACACGTTGTAGTTACACTATATTTTATTCAGTAGTTATTCGAAGCGTGTGTAAAATTCGTTTAGTGTTTAGAAAATAGTATACGCCAGAGTGAAGTTGGAGTCGGTACAAAGTTCAAGATACGATGTCGCTATTGAAAAGTTTATAAATAACGACGTAGTTTTTTCGCGTATATATTTCCATTATGATTGCAAAGCTTACATTACGGAAATCGATAGCTTCGTTGAATTATTTAATATTGAAATGATGTTGGTTATGTGGATTTTTCACCTAGGTATTCTCCTATGTGTACACGTCGTATACATTTGCGAGAACGACAAAACAAATAGTTTAAGAGAAAATGTACGTAGATATATGGAAATGTTTGTCAAAATTGGCAGATGTATCGGGTTACCTATACCTTAGCTACCTACGTAGTATTTTGTAGCGAAGACTTCGTCGTCGTCGTTTTCGTCGTCGTATTCGTTGAATACGTAAGAACAACGTGAAATACAATCACGAAGAAGACAATTTTTCGTTATTAAATAGCACTATACAGCAGCGTGAGCAGTCTAATCCAGGTGGAAATTCGGTGCTGTTTCAGTGGCTTCGAATAAAAGCGAAATGAAACATGTGCTTTTCGTCTGGCTTCGAGAGGAGCGAGAAAAAAAAAACAAGTTTATGTGAACCGTCTCACGAAGACTAATGGTAGGTTGTGCATGCGTTGATAGAGAGGAAAAAGAAGAAGAAATTCTCATATCAAGGTCGAATGCTAATTAATTTGTATACCCATGACGGGAACATTGTACTAGGTATGGTCGTCCTCTGTTTAACGAAATATTATACACATTATACACGTTGGTATATTGTGTATCGAGAGAGCTCCTAGTGGTCTACCATTTCCAGTAATTTACTGCTGTACGGTTTTATCGAAAATTTTAATTGTGGGCTTGGTCAGGAGGTTGGGGAGTTTGAGTGGACGTCGCCGGCTCAACCAAACCCCCTGCTCGGAGCCCAGGCCCGGGCTCGAGTCGACGGCCACCAGAAGCAGCGCCGAATTCATGATTTATGGTCAAACTAACGCTATTAATTGGCGTAATGGTAACGCAAACGCCCTCGCAAAGATCGCGGCAGCCAATTTGTATGTCAGCGCGCGAGGTGCGAGTAAAATTCGCGTAGTTTACTAATTTCAAATCTCGAGGCGATTCGAAATTATATGTACCAGAATGGCAGCACGTTTCGGTCATTTCTTCCATTTCGAATGCTTTTTAAGGCGAAATTTTATTCAAAAAACTACGAAGCGCCATTAATTTTACACATTTTCACCATTTACGATCCCGCGTCCCGTCTCCGGTCCGCGGTCTGGGGTCCGGGGTCCGGTACGCGACCTACACCGTCATTAATCTCTAAGACGAAATATTTTTTTGTTAACGAGCCCGTAAAGTCGCGCAATTAAATTTCCTCCTCTAACCCGAAACCGAAACCGAAAGGGCGCAGGGCACTAGTGCTAGTGGTTGGCGAATTTGCTATACCGAATGGCAATGGTGAAATTGTTTATCACCCGCTAGCACATTAGCGGTGTTAACGAACTCCTAAAAGCGACTCTTTTTTTTGCACTTTTATTCTGCACCTCCTCCTCCTGCTGCTCTGTGTCCCGTGCTCGGTTACACGTTGTTTTTCTTCTCTCTAAGGTTGGGGCCATTGCTCCGGTTCGCGCGCTTTTATTCCGCTTTGTTTACGTATCGTGTACCCAGACCCATCATAAGAGGTATACCAAAGCAGGAGTTGGAGTAGAGAGTGCAGATTGTCGTGTTGTCGTATGGATTTCACTTTCGGTCGCTTGTTTGCCATAGCTCTCTTTTGAACCCTGGATAAATTTTATTTCGTACTTTGACAAAGATTAATATGTACGCTAAACTTGCCACCTTCACCATCTATGCATATTGCATGTAGTTCTCTATAGCTTTATATGGTTTATACGTAGCTAGCTGTGGTACCACCTATTGCCAAAACGGAAAATTCACACTGGTGGTGTATGTATAGTAGCTATTCACGTTTTCAGGAAATATATAACAGTTTAACACGCGTCACCATGTATTATACGTACCTACGAGTCGATGTGTAGCTCGCTATATACGACATATTTACTCGGATTATGTATTTTCCCTACGTGTAGGCTACAATGCCTAATTAGCTTTGATTTTGTCGCCGTTATGCTGCCGTTGTGTTATTACCAAATTCTACACAATACAGTCATACGCTCCGTATGCTACTGGATTTCATGGAGCTGTGCCAATTCGACGAAGTAATCGTACCGTGCGTGGAATAGTTATTCAATTTTTTTCTCCACCGGATGTGAATTTTTTCTAGTCCGGTAAATAAAGCTATAAAATTTCTAAAAAACCGAACACACTGACAGGAAGGTTGAGTCTGATAACTACAAATTTACAGTTCAAATTGTTACCAGAGATGTTCAAATCTGATATTATTTGGCAAGTTGTACGTTGATCAAATCGGTTTTATTTATTCATTTCGTTTTTTTTTTTAATGGGAAAATTGCATGGCCTTTTTTTGAAGGAGCGATGATTAAAATTCGAGAACACCATGAGCAGGGAAAATTTGGTCAACTTGCCTCGTAAAGTGATACCCTATCGTGAGAAAACGTGATTTTAACGTTTTTTCAAAGGGTAAAATCTCTCAGAATTTGACCCAAAATAGCTCAATTTTGAAAGTTATAGGAAAAATCAAATGAAAAATTATCAAGCACTTGCTAGTATGTTTAAAATGTAAATTCTTCAATTTTTTTGAAAAAATATGCATAAACACCTTTTTTATAGGGTGTCTAATGGGGGGGGGGGGTGCTCTAAAAAAAAGGGTTCAAAATTACAAATATACATGGAAGCTGAACTAAACTTTTCCATCTAGATAATTGAGTATATACCTCAAAACGTTACGTTTGGCGCAAATCGCAGGTTTCTAGTTTTCCAGGGGTTCCCAAAATATTGAAAGGCGTATGATCAAGTACAATGGAAGAAGTTGTTTGAACTCGTGAGGAAAATTGAAGTGAGCGAACAAATAGTACGCTTAATTGAAGAAATATACACAGATAATGGAATAAGAGTAAGATCTGGAAACATGTCGGAAGCAAAGAAGATAGGAAGAGGAGTGAGACAGGGATGCCCAATGTCATGTAGTCTGTTTAACACCTACTTCGACAACATGATTAAAGAATGGCTGAAAACCAAGCCAAAAGGGCTAGACATCAATGATACCCATGTCAATAAGGCTTTTGACGTATTGCGGATTGCATATCGGTTTGCCTGAACTTTATCCGGTTGGTGGGCATTCTTATCAGTGAGTATCAAAATTTCATATTTTGAGCAATTTTCACAAGGTGTTTTTGAAATGTATAGCTTTTATTTAGTTTTTTCTTCAATTTTAAACACTGTTAAATCCTGTGATGGAAAAATATCCGCTCTTTGTTGAAGTTCAAAGACGTTTTGTCTACTTTTTTAAAACTCGACAAAGAAATGATCCTTTTCTATTACAGGGCTTAACAGTGTTTAAAATTGAAGAAAAAACTAAATAATAGCTATACATTTCAAAAACACCTTGTGAAAATTGCTCAAAATATGAAATTTTGATACTCACTGATAAGAATGCCCACCAAACTGAAAGTTCAGACAAACCGATATGCAACCCGCAATATGTCAAAAGCCTTATACTTACTCTACTATTTGCTGATGATCAGGTGGTCTTTGCTGACAACGAAGATGACTTACAGAGAGCGATGCACAACCTTAAGAAAGTACTGATAAATATGGAATGAGAATCTTGTTGTCAAAAATAAAAGTGATGGCCTTCGAGGGGAAAGAGCCAATATACAGTAAAATTGTTGTAAATGGACTGCCAGTGGAACAAGTTAAAAGCTTTAAATATCTAAAATATCTCGGATGTGAGCTATCATATGAAGGAGAAGTTGACGCACAACTTAAGATCAATAAATTCCTGAGAGTAAGCGAAGTGATAAACCGAGCCATTCCTCCAAGAAAAGTCGGAGCTGAAACTCAAATAAGAATCTACAATATGCTGGCAAGACCAATGCTGCTGTAAGGAAGTGAAACATGGATGATGAGAGAGGATATAAAAAGCAGAGTAATTGCAGCAGAAATGAGATTCATGCGAGCAACAGCAGGGTATATGAGATGACTGAAACGAGATAGGAAAAGGAACGAAGACATACTGAAGGAGCTAGGAGCAGAGCCAATCATTAGACGAGTGAAAGATTACAGAAAGAAATGGTGAAAACACGTTGATAGAATGCCTGATGAACAGTCCCCTTGAAAAGTCAAAGAATACACTCCAGCTGGCAGGAAGAGCAGAGGAAGACCAAAGAAAAAACTTGATGATACATTGACAAGCAATTCTTCTACAGTTTCCCAGATGGGCTGAACAGCTCACTGGGTCAAAGTTCAATGATGATAACAAGAAATTGGAAAATTGGATTTTTGAATACCAGAGCAAAATTTTGTTGAGCTCAAAATTTGGTATGATGGAGGTCTTTCAGATATTTATAAATTGTGAAAATCTTTTTAGCGGGGTTCAAAGGGGTAGGTTCAAAATGGTGGTTCCAAAATTTTTCAAAAATCACCCCCCCCCCCATTTACGCCTCCGAGGGTTGAAAATAGAAAAATCACCTCGAATAATGTTTATCGGGTTCAAACAGATGTTTTACGCTAAAAAAGTGTTTAAAAATAATACTTGGTGGTTCCTAAAAATTTTTTTATTCACAACTTTGGGAACCCCTGCCCCCTGGAGCCCAAAAAATAGTCATTTTGAGTGAACTAACCACGGACTCATATTTGGAACATTTATTACAACATTTTAAAAGTAGTCGAGTCGATAACTGTCTGTGCCCAAAAAATGGCCTTATCGGGACTCCTCTTTTGGCTGGAATTTTTTTGGAACATGAACTTTAGTTGGCTTCTGATATGCAGATATGAGGCGGAAATGTCAGAAAATGTGGATTTTGGATTTTCACATTTGTCCAATTGGGAGAGGGGAGGGAGCCTAAAACCTCTAATTTTCAAAATGTTTTGGATTTAAACTTTTTGTGAACACTCTTTTCACTCCAAATGATATGTTTACTTTAGCTAGTTGGTTACACAATGGGGTGAATGGGTGATGGAGATGGAGATGCCTCTTGACAATGATTTTTAGTCAATTTTAGCACCAAAATGGGAGGTGCGAACTCTGCATTTAAAATAAACAGTTGTAGGATTATTCAAAAATGGCCTTATTGCGACCTATCAAAACTGGTCAAAAATTTCCTCTAGGATGTTTGATTTTTTGCTGAAGTAATGATTTTCGGAATTTTTGAAAAAACGTTATGTGGCTTATCGAAGTATACTGAAATTTTGAAAGACAGTCAGAAATTCTATCGCACATTTTTTTGAACATTTTTGAAGCCGCATTTGGGTTTTTTTGTACAAATTCTCCATTTCAAAAAATAATGTTAGAAAGATCAATTTTTGGTCTTCAAAAATTTTAGTTCCTCTGATTTGTTTTTTTTTGTGATAATTTTTTCATTTTTTTCAATTTTGAAAAGCGTGGAGGTCACTTTTTGATTTTGAAAATTTTATTTTTCAGAATTGTTTTTTTTGTGACAATTTTCTATTTCAAAATCGTGATAATACCACTTTTTGATCCCCAAAATTTTCATTTGACTTGATTCCAGTGCTTTGTGAGAATTTTATATTTTACAAAATGCTCAGAAATCAGTTTTTGGTCCTTAATAAAAAATTAAATTTTTCATACCTATTTGAGGTTCTATGTGTGAATTTAAAATGGTGAGAGTAAGTGATGATGATTGTTTTTTGAATGCTCAAAAATTGGGAAAAAAATCTAAAATGTTCGCCCATTACAAATAATTAATCAACTCGTACATAAAGAATATCTTAGTTTATTTCTGTAATCAGGTTAGAAAATATTAGATTACATAAAAATAAAAATTATAAATTGAGTGTTTTCAACGAAGAATGCACGTTTGCATAGTTAAAATACAAAGAATTAATAAAAAGCTTGAAATAAGAAATGAACAATAATTAAAAATATTCTTTTAAAAAAATGAACATACTTAATAATAATGAATTCAATCTCGAGTAAGAGCAAAGATTAATGTGGAAGTAAGGTAAGTAATTATCATGACTATGACCAAGCTAACAACACATCACCTTATGGTTGATACGATCCAAGATGCGTTTTACATTCAGGACAATAATGACGATAATTTTTGCAATTTGAGCAGCAGTATGGTAGACACGAGCAAATCGTACAGCATGCGGTTATAAACATGAGGCAACATATTATATGCTGTTTGGCTGTGCATTCGGTCGACACCTTGGTTAATATTTCATTGCGACAATTTGGACACATCATACGAACTGGGCATTCACCTAGATGAGGTGTACCCATATTGAGCTGAACTTGTGGCTGAGGAACGGAATTCATTTTCGATGTCCTGTAAAAATAAAAACATGAAAATTGTAAGTACATATTTTGAAAATCCAAAATCCTAGATATACCTACTAATTATAAGCAATTTGATACAGGAAACGCCTCATATAGGAAGCAGTTTTAGTTTTTTTTTGTGGCCCTACTTACAGAATGGTGGCCACTTTGACAGGTCAGCCGAAATCGTATACTTTGCGCTCCAACATAAAACTTGCATGAAATTTTTTAAATCGCACAAAGGTAGATCGAAAGAGCAGGCAAAAATTTATCACCTGTCAAAATTTCTAGTGCTAAGGTGCCTTTTTTGATTTTTGGTGGATTTTTGAAAATCAAATTTAGGCCATAAATGAGGGAAAATAGCAAAATTTTACCAAATTGACCAAGAAACCTGAAATTTGGGATATACCCTATTTTCGACATGCCAAATCGATTGAAAACGGTTTCAAACCATTTTGAGCAGTTCTGGAGTCTCCAGCAGATTTTTGTAACTCGGAGTTGGAAAGCCGAAATTCATTCTGCAAACTAATTTCAATAGCTACGGTAGGAAGTCGACTGCTGGTGGATTTCAATTCGTTTTTGAGCTTCCAGCGACTTTTTGAAAGGTTGTATGGCATTTTTTGGAAAATTAAAATTTCCAAAAAGTACCCTGAAGCTTACAAGAAGTCTCTGAAATAAACAAGAAAAATCGTAGTCTTTCAGTTTTCCGCATATACCGGACGAACCGTACGTCCTAGCAGAAATCTGATGACAGTGATTTGAAAAATAATTTAATTCTTCACAATTTCGGTTCTTTGAAAATTGTAGAGATTTTAATTCTCTTTCAGATCACTGTCATCGGATACTAAAAAACTAAGAATTTTCTCATAGTTTATCACGGTGAGCTTTTGTGAGCTTTTGGAAATTTCTTAATTTTAAATATCATTTCAATTCCAAAATTTCTGATATATATGGGCACAATTCATTGAAAATTGACCCCAGAATCGGATTCAGCACTAACAATTAGATAAGGAACAACCTTTTATTATTTCATAATCAGTGACGTAACGTAACAGAAAAACATTTTCTAGAAAAAAAGTTTTAATTCGTTTTTCTCGGAATTGAATAATTATATCACTTCATGAGGGGCAGAGGGGCATATATGACGCATATGTCCTTTTTGAGTGGAATCCATATTTTTATTATTCAAACCTTCCTCTAAAAACCTGCCCGCCATTGCAACTTTAAAACTACCATGCCAATGATAATTTTTAAAAATGACATCACGAGCATCGAATATTCGATGATTTTGTTATCGTTATTGAATTTTTTCGTTGAACACAGAATGTGGGATTTGCATTGTAATGAAAAAAATGAAAAAAAAGTTGCATTTTTATGTTAATATTAAACAGCAATTCAATGAAAAAAAGTTGTATTTTTGTGTTATTTTTTAAAGTTGTCTTTTTTTTTTTTACTTACTTAACATAAGCGATCTTTTTTTTTTTAGAGATTTTGGATTACTCATGGGTTCTGTTTTTTCTGTGATTTTTTTAAGAGAGAGTGGAAGAAAAATTCGCCATAAGAAAAAAAATACCAATTTTATCGAATAAAATGACAAGTTTTTAAAGTGAAATAAAAGATGAAATGTCAATTTTGTCAATTGATACCTATAATTCGCATTATGGGCTTATGAAAAATTCTCATTTTTTTCTGTTGATTTTATGGAAGTTTCAAAAATGTTTTTTTTTTTTTTTTTTTTTTAGTTTAGATAAGAGATAGAAATTGAACCGAGCACCGCGAGGGCAATAGCTTTCAAAAGCACTAGTTTTGAGAAGTAGAAAAACAACGTTTTTTTTAGGTGAAAAGTGTGTTTTTTGTTTTGGTTAGAAAATTTCTTGAAATTTGAATACCTATCTATTTTGATAGATTTTTATACGTAAAAGTTCGATCTCAATTTGAAAAAAAAACACACAGGTCCCAGTGAAGTGAAGGCAGAAAATTTCAAAAATTTGTATTTTGACAGATATCGAGTCAAGAGTTGAAGAATTCAGACTCCACTAGTTCACTTTCATCTCATACATCATGCCATCTGCTAACGAAACTGTACTGTACTCTGCACATAATAATAGTTAAGATATGTTGGCTATAACTTACTTTACTTTGAAAATACTACTCCAAATCACAAAATTTGTCGAGCCAAACTCAAACCAGCGTTTCGATAATGCGTACAATAAGTAGGTACCGCGTAGTCGTAACGTTAATCAATCTCAGTTTGCAATAACACAAAACACACCTATCAAGAATCAACTACCGCGTTAGCAAGAGAAAATTTTCCAATTCTGTGGCGAATTTATTCGCTTTAAATCACTCAAAAATGATTTTAAAATAATGAACTGTTCGTCGAAACTCGAATCACAGATGGTTCAATTAGTCATAAAGTGCTAAATTAGATAAAAATATTTCGTATGTTTTCTAATAATTTATCTCAGCGCTTCTATTGAATTGATATGAGTCAATGAGTGGGTCAGCGTGTGATGCAATTATACAGTACAGGTACGGTGCGCAAAAATATCGAGTACCTCAAAAAACGTTTTTTATTAGAAAATAAAATATATATTAGGTATAGGTTGGCTACGTGAAATAGATGTACATATATGTATTATGATTGGTGGAATGTTATCACTTCAGTTCTACCAGAAATCATGTGCTATCATCATTACGGGGTTTTCACTACCTATTTTATTGTGACCAATTATTGAAACATTTACTTAGTAGAAAACTTTTTTCGGGGTACTCGATATTTTTGCGAATTCTGTACATTAGTATACATAATATTTTTTAAAATGATAGTGAGCACAGAAATAACATTTCACTTTTATTTCTATGTATAAGAATTTCCCACGTTTCTCTTTCTGAGAAAGGGTACTTCATTTTTGAAAAGAAAATGAAATGATGAGAAAAATGCTCCATTCTTATTCTGAAACTGGGATCAATTTGGATTGAATAAAAAAAATGTCTACTTACCTATTTAGCCTAAGAAATAATTAGTTATTTTTTTAGAAAAACTGGAAAAAGGAAAAATTATCGAGTATGTTGGAATTGAATGGAGCGAAATTGAAAAAATTTTCTAGCGAGCGCTGTGAACACTACAGGTCTGTGTAGAGAGGGGAAGGGGGGTTTCCCTCCCACCCGGACTCGAGCTTTTCGAGGGCCCACCGCCGGGAACCCGTGAAAAAATCTTATTTGAATGTTTTTCATGTGTATGATGAATTATAACGCGTTTAGATGCCAATGTTCAAGTCATTTCAAAAATAGTGTCAATGCTTAAGAATTTCTTTAGCCAATGCTGCATCAAAAAAAAAAAATGATTTTAGCACACAATAATATTATAAAGTAACATTCGAAAAAACTTCGTTATGTTTCAAAAGAGGAGAGTTCAGCGACGCGATTGTATTTTTGAAATTTTTAAAAAAGCAAAAATTGTGCCTAAAGAAGGAGTTGCAATAAGGCCATTTTTGGCCCCAGCTGTTATCGGCTCAAATACTCTTAAAATGTTGTAATAAATGTCCCAAATACAAATCTGTGGTTGGTTAATCAAAAATGACAATTTTTTGGACACCAGGGGTTCCCAAAGTTATGAATGAAAAGAGAATTTTAGGAACCACTGAGTACATATAAATTACAAAACCTTTTTTAGAGTAAAATATCTGTTTAAATACGATAAACGTTATGCGAGGAGATTTTTCTATTTTCGACCCTGGGGGGTTGGCATTAGTGGGTTTTGATTTTTATAAAATTTTGGAACCACCATTTTGAACCTACCCCTTTGAGCCCACATAAAATTCTTTTTACAGTTTATTAGTATCTGAAAGACCTCCATCCTACCAAATTTTGAGCTCAATAAAACTTTGCGTTGATAGATACTCAAAAATAAAATTTTCCGATTTCTTGTAATTTCGATATTTTGGGAACCCCTGGAAAACTAGGGGCGCCAAACGTATCGTTTTCAGGTATATATTCAATTATCTAGATGAAAAAGTTAAATTGAGCTCTCTGTACATTTGTAATTTTGAACCCTTTTTTAGAACCCCCCCCCTTTTAGGCACTCCTAAAAAAGACGTTTATGCATATTTTTTCAAATAAGTAAATTGAAGAATTTACATTTGAAATGTTATCGTTAAAACGTGAATTACTAGGATAGGATGATTCAGATAATCGTGATTGCTTAAAAAGGGGGTTACATGAGAAACTACCTAAGGGGGTTGAATTTGGCCTATGTCTTCTAATGTCACTAGACATGGGTATCCGATCCAATATTAACGAGAACAACTAGAGGTTAGAATAATTATGAAATGAACACCTAACATCATTATTCCGGTGCTACTCTTTATTGTATTTAAAGTCATCAATACAACTATTATTAATGAATTAATTATAGCCTTCTCGATCTTCATAACAATATTTCAATCTAAGATCAGTGCCTTAAGATTGTTGCAAATCATGTAGTTCGCTGGAACATCTATACTTATCGAAATGAGCATAGTTAGGCGAAATAGGTATCAAACAATATACCATCATACGAGGCTGGATCTATGTCCTAGGCTCGAGTATGCATAATAATATCGATTAATTGTGCTAACTTATGATTAATTAGTAGAGACACCACCATGTAAGTAACACTTACCAAACACTGCTCACTGTCACACCACCTCTTTCCCTTAGCCTACTCCAATAATAGTGGCTGTCGGTGGCTGCTTTACGAAGAGACACACGTAACACACGCTCTATCTTGTAGATGTCCGGAATCATCTTAGATAGCCGCAAAAGGGAGATAATTAGGTAAACGCGAACGATACGGAAGGTAATTACATTAATTACTCGATCGGCGAATGATTAAACTGATTAGGTAGAATTACCACGCTAGAAGTGGATTAAACACGAGTTCTTGGTCTCATCGGAGATTTTACGTTAAATTCGACACTATGTGATCACAATGCCACTTGATACCTTACGCTGCAGACGATAGAAAACAAGTGAGGCTCGTGGGCGAATTCTCATACAGAGAAGCCACGATCCTGAAGATCTGAGCTCACCCCTTTTGTACATGATTGATAGATTTATGTACAAAACGGGTGTATTGTGTAAAGATACACGTACCAAGTGATTTACGTGCATAATAATTTATGCACCGATAGTTCCCACGTTACGACGATTCCCCTAACCAGGTAATCTTTCCGAGAATGTCCACCTAGAGGGTGAAGGCATATTACACTATATCATATGCCCTCCGTGGATTTATTCAAGGGGACGCGGACCTATGGAGAAAAGTACGGGTCAAAAAGAAAATATAGGTAATGATGACGTCATCCTCTAACCTGCTATCCTTGGATACTCCCTCTGCCCCCCCCGTATTTATCTGCATTTGTCTGCAGTCAACTTTCAGGAGTGATCAATTTCATCACTAGATGACAGTTTTCAAAAATAGTTTTAGAGGGTGGGAGTAATAACAAATTTCGAGGTGTTATTGCTTAAGAAATGATTTTTTGCGCCAATGGCACTAATTCATCATCTGTA
Source organism: Planococcus citri (assembly GCF_950023065.1). NCBI lineage: Eukaryota > Metazoa > Arthropoda > Insecta > Hemiptera > Pseudococcidae > Planococcus > Planococcus citri. The sequence goes on along the minus strand of NC_088678.1, from coordinate 29,496,690 downwards.
GACAATGAATTTAAGAACGTGAAGTGTAAAGTATATCAGCAATAACTGGACATGGTCAAAAATTGGGTATTCGACAAGAAAGATGTACACTGAATGGTATTTGTCATCAGGTAGGTACCTATCTTACGTGAAAAAGGTTTTGAATTGAAGAGTAATATAGTTCTAGAATTGGATTAGTTTATGTATTGACTTTAATCAGTTCTGTATACGATATATGATCTATAATTTTTGTTCAAGGACGTATATAGAATTGGGTTTGAAGTTGAAAAGATGTTAATCTATGTTTTAAGTAGGTATTTAAAGCTGTATGCATAGGGGTGTGAAAAGTTGCCTAACGGAATGCATATAGGTAGTATGTATGTTTATGGTGGACGTATAAAATCAAAAACGTCATCTTTTAGTGGAGTTTGAGGGAAGATTGTGGAATGAATTCGAAAAGAATAATATTTTTAAAAAAAAATATAAGAATGTGGGAATTCTCTTCCTAACTTAGCTAATTTTTAAGTTGAAGGTTGGGTAACATCGTAACGTAGGTACTTAGGTATCTGTTGGTACGGTAATGTATGGTTGAAGTATCGCAGGTAGGTATGTGCATATTAAATGAGACTATAAATTTTTAATCGTGTGTATTATTTGTTACAGGTACGAAGATCAAGAATTTCCGGATGAAGAAGTGTTGAAAAAGAGAAGACCTATCAAGTAAGTACCTCAATGATTCTAATTTTTGTTGTTGTATTGTACTGTAACATTTTTATGAATAAACTCGCGGTTTTTATTGTCTATTTTTCAGGTGCAATAGCCAGCGAATAGCGGTCTTCAATTCCGAGAAGCGCGATACTGACGAAGCCAAAAAAGAAAAAATTATCGCGGATATGGCGAGACGCGATGACGTGCCATATTCTAACGGTAAATATATAATTTATGGTGTCGTGTACGTTACGGTTGAATTTTTGTAAAATAACTTTGAAAAAATGTATTTGAATATTCGGTAGAGAATAATGGTTTTTGTTTCAAAAAGTGAGTACGAACTATGTTTTATGGTTCTATCCCTATATCACACCTGAGAAAAACAATATACGATGATCTTTTATGATTGAAGACTTTTGAAAAATTGAAAGTGAGAGTAATTAGCGTCGTGTGTGAGCAATGTTAGGTATGGGTAAGGGATTTAAATTTTTAAATTAATTATATAAAAAAAAATAATAAAAAATTATTAATTACATTCTAACGGGATTTTAAGAATTAGGTAGATATAGGAAAAATTTAAATTAAATTTAAGGGCTTATATAAGTAAGAACGTAGTTTGCCTCTCCCTTCTGATATGAATTTTTAAATTTTGAGGGCTTGTTAAGCAAAATTATTATTACTAGGGTATTAGAAATAAGTTTGAATCTATGTATCGATGCTATTTTATCACACATATACTTGTTCAGAACTAGTGTCCGAAGAGTATTGTGGCTTATACATTGTTTCTGTTACTAACAATGAATCGTATTCGTTAATCGTCATTGTTATTTATAACTTCTAATATCAAGGATTTTAAAGTCTATTTGTGATTGTTTTCCTTCACTTGTATTTGTTCAAATCAATGTCTGAAGCATACGATAATCAACAATGTGAGGAATTTCTTTGATATAAAGTATATGGTAAAAAAAATAAAAAAAAATTTTAAGATGAAAGTTCTAAAAAAATCAAAAAATTTTACAGAATACTTAAAAATTGAAAAAGAATTCTGTTACATTGCGAATTCATTGTACTGCTTCCGGATCTATTCTGCCCGAGTATCACAGTTTTTGATTTTGTTTTAATTTTAAAATTTTCGATTTAACATTAATTTTGTGTTGTTTTTCTTTTCAGGTACGGATGGTGTCATCTGCTTTGTGGCTGGAGGCAGGACCTCTCTGCACCACAGTTGAAACTACGTAGATGGCAGCTATGCGTCGTATATCGGTAATTTGAATTTCTTTACCTAAATAGGATTTTATTAGCGTATGGTATTTTTAAGTTTTTATGTAAATAAATTGATACTTGAACTATTGTATCCCATTTTTGGTTGTTATTTTCTGATTTTTTATTTGTTTCTGGATCTGACTTTCAATCTGTTGTTATTTACTGACTTTGAAATTATTTGGTTACCTAAAAATTCAAAAATTCAGAATGTTTTTGTTGTTATTAGTAAATTTGACTCAGTGCTATTTCGAAGGTATATTTTAATCCTCGACAAATAAATATTTCTTAACGAAACATAACGTAATATAATTCTAATAAATAAATTATTCAAATCACACAAATTTTCACTTATCCTTGATATTATTCCGAACAACGAATTCATAAACGATAACGATAATAGGTATAAAGATAATAATAACTCATAATTATCTCAAAAAAAAAAAAAAAATATCAAAAGTAAAAAATAATTGATTAAACAAAACAATAAATATAAATAATCTAGTCATGATAATTCTAGTTTTGTATCTCATTAAACATGATAGTGTCTTACACTTGAACTTATACTCAAAATTGAAAATAACAATTAATACTAATAATTATAATATAACTAAATTCACAAACGAGAAAAATAATTTATAAAGTCAAAATCGGGTTTTTTGTACTGCGTACAGTTAGGATATTCGAGTTTTTATTTTAATTTAACTCACTTCGAAAAATAGCAAAATTTAAGGGATATAAATGGGTCAGACGATGGTGAGATTTCTAGTCGTGTTTTTCTTCGTTATTTTCTTCACCTTTGTTCGGGTTGTTTTTTGAATTTTCGTTGTCGGCTTGATTACGATCGTCGACTTCGTTGTTCGAATTTGATGAGGTTATTGAACCTAAGATTCGGTTGGTCAGTTCGAGTACAGCAGCGGTCTGTTCGTTGTTTCGTGTTGTCGTTTCTGTCGAATCGTCGTCGCTACAAAGTTTTTCCGTTCGCTTTACTAAATCGTCGATATCTTCGTTGACCTTTTTCTTCTTCAATTCCGCATTTCTTTTGTATTTTTCCATTCTTTCGAGGCTTTTGGCGGCGTCGATTGCCGGTGTTTTGTGAACTGCGGTGATTTCTATACCTCCGATTCTCTGTGTTGAAAATTTCTTCGGTTTTTCCGACGCTATTTTGTCGTATTCTTCCTGAGATTGGTGCGGAGGCGATTTTCTTAGATATTCGGTGTTTAATGCGCTCGGTTTCAGATGTGGACCTAATGGAATGCTTTCTGCTCTGGGAACGAAGCCGATTCTTGGTACCCTCAGTATCGGCTGCTGGTTCAAGATTTGGCTCATCGGAGGCATTTTTGCAGTCTGTTTCTCAGTAGAATTATTCGATGTCGATGCGTTATCTTCTTTTTTATTCGTTGATGATGTGGTATTTTCGATTTTATCATTTTCTGCGTTCGATGCAGATTCTTCGTTGTTTTCTGTCGTTGGTTGAGGAATAACCGGTGGTTGCTGGTTGGTTTCGTTGTTTACCGCTACGTGATTAGCTCCAGCGTCGATCATGAATTCATCTACTTCTCGGTCTTTGTTTTCACCGTCGGTTGTACACGATCTGTCATCATCAGAGTTATACTCATCAGTTTCTTGATTTTCTTGGGAAGCTGCTGTATTTCTGGTGCGGATTTCCGGTATGAGCTGTCTTCGAATTGTATTTAGAATTGTTGTATACATCAGCGGCGGGTAAAACGCTCCGTCACGGTCAGAATTTGCGGGATATTGATGCAGTTCGTCGAAAGGTTCATCGAGTGGGTTGATGTCGCCGTTAAAATGAGGCCTCCAATTATACCCGAGCACTCTACGAACATTATCATAGGTTGCGTTTACCTGAGGTGGTGGTATCGGTGGAACCAAATATAGCTCAGTGACCCCAATTTGGCTTAATCTGATGATAATTTGCTGGAAAGTTTCGAATAATTCGGGGAATGGGGTTTGCATTTGGATATCAAATGTTCCGATCGCTAACATAATACGTTGTGGTAGCATCTTGACTCCGAGTAGGTATGTTAATAAATCTTTCATCGTCCTGCGGCGTTCGTAAAGGTTCCTATCAAGGATATTTTCATAGGGTCTCCCCATCGCCATCAATTGCGCCATTCCTGTAACGTGGCCGTCGCCCATCAAGAGAATGTTGTGCGCACAGAACGCTGCGCTGTACGTATCCTCATAGTGTTCGTAGCCCACAGCCGTGAAGTAGAATGGGTAACTGTTAAGCGGGTAGTAAGCAGTGTTGAAAGAACAGCACAAGAACGGAACAAAATTTAAAAGAACGGAACATTTTTTGAAGAACAAGAACAAGAACGAAAACAGAATTCAAATTTTTTCAAGAACAAGAACAAGAGCAAGAACAGAATCAAAATCTCCTCAAGAACAAGAACAGGAACAAGAACGGGAAAACTTCCCATGTTCTTTGTTCTTGATCTGTTCTTTGTTCTTCGTTCTTGTTCTTAAATGTTCTTTCATTTTTTTCTTACGCCATTGTCATAGCTACGAATTTCTATGGAAATTTATGCAAAAAATTTTGTAATTTGTGAGAAAATGGTAAAAAAAGGGTGTAATTTTTGCAAAATATTGATAAAATTGTCAGCAGATTTGAAACCAGCAAGAACGCTAGTGAAAAACGCTAGTGAAAGAACGCAAGAACGCCAGGAAAGAACTCAACAAGAACAAAAATAAAAACAACCAAGAACGGGCGTTCTTGGTAGTAAAGAACAAGAACAAAAACAAGAACATAATTTGATAACAAAGAACAAAAACAAGATCAAGAACGCTCCTGATACATCAAGAACAAGATCAAAGAACAAGAACGCGGAAATTTTTTTCGCGTTCTTTCAACACTGGTAGTAAGGTGCTAGCTCACTAGCACTTTTCCCATATCTGAGTCGATAGCGCCTATTATAGTTGCCCTTCGAGGCCGCCGTCCCTTTGCGCTGTTTTGGTGGAGGGATTTTGTTCTTTTTCTGCTGCGATTGGCGTCTTAGCTCTTCTTTTTCACGCAGCGTGATGACATCGTCGCATTCGTCACTTCGGTGGCTGGATCGTCGTTGATCCCTTCTTCGTTGCTCATCGAAGTCCCTTTTGGTCATCACTCCGTCCTCCTCTCGGTGACTGGGTCGCCTGTGGTCTCTTCTGTCGGGTATATATCCGGGTGGGGGTGCCCCTCGCGAATTGTTGTTACATTGCGGATAAAAACTGTCGTAATTTTGTTCCCATTCCATTTCCCGGTCACAGGGTTTGTGCGTTTTCGACGTTTTATTCGGCGGATCGTCTCTTTTATCGTCTGGTGGCGATCTTCGCTTCATTACGTCCGTACATTCATACCTGTCGCCGATTGTATATTGACTATGGTGAACCGTACGGGTCTGTTTTTCGGTATTGTATTTTACTCCAAGGTCTTCCTGGTTGGAAAGATCGTATTGGCTCCGGTTATAGTCTATTTGAGGACGCGTTTGTCGGGCTACATCATTCGTGCCGGGTGCAGGAATGTGTAGTCCTGTTGGCGTACGATCAGCTATCGACTCGTTCTGGCGCGACGTAGATGGTTGCGGGATTCCTGGCAGAGGACCCATCGTATTATTCGTCGTAGCCTGGTTCCAATTCGCAAAAGCATGTTGGGAAATACTACTCTTTAGCGCCGTATAATCCTTCATTAGCTTCGATTGATTGAGTAAATTTTCCGCCAACTGTCCTCGAAGCATATCATTTTCGATGCTGAGGTTACTCGCCATCGTATTTAACTGCATATTCTGGTCGCGTAGTTGGTTCAGTTCGTTGTATTGCAGTCGCGGGTCATTTCGAGTTTGGAATCGGCTGAAATCGGCTGGAGATAGGATCGCTACGCAACGAGGATGGGCGCATTTGTTGATATATTGGTGTTGCTTGTTCTGTTGTCTTGAACTTTGTAACAGGCGACTATAACATTGATAATGGTAAAAGTGGCCGCACGTCGAAATGTAGGGCTCCTCCTGGACTCCTACCTTGGTAATAAACTGGAAACATATTTCGCAGCGTATCTGCGTCATCTCTTCGTAGCTAGAGTAATCAAATATAAGACAGATGTATTAGCTTATTGCTGCATAGTTGGTTGTCAGACAATTGTCGATGACATATTAATTATCGACTCATTACTTGTATTGACGGCAAACACGTTGGGTAATTTCTTTCAGGCTGCGTTTCGACCTGCTCAGTAAATTGCTGGAACACTAAATTTTACATTTATTAGTTTTTTGGTCTTTATTTCTTACTATGTACGAATAGAGTGGTTCATTTTACATACCTATATTGCTTGTAAAGCTATCTAATTCAAACGGATACTTAGTAAATCGCATAAGTTAATCAAAAAGTGCATTAAGATACTTGCATAATAACATCGAAAATTCATTATTTATACTTTTAGAAAGAGAGAGAGAATTAGTTTTGAAATTTTAAATTTTGTTGGGATTGGGCTTTTGAGAATTTAGGCAGTTGTGCAGTTTAACAGGTTTTACCGGTTGGGAACTTCAAATTGAACCGGTTTGGTTGGCAGCATTGCCTTTTTTATCATCTCTAATTTTCAATTTTTTCGGTGTTTATTTTCAAAATGGCTAGGAAATTAGACTAATTAGTGGTTATTTAGGTTAAATTTAGATAATAGCTCTAATGTATTCTATAGGTATGTTTAATTAATTAATTTCTGTGTTTTTCTGTCCCTACAGTGAGAATTTCGTATCGCCGTCGCGCCTGGAGGAAGATTTTTCGATGGACGTTGGGATTTCCTACTTTACACCGCTCGTTCCAGGAAGTAGCTGTTTGAACTTCACTCAGGTAATTCAATTTTCATTTTTAGTATTCTTTTTGGATTTTAATCACCTGCCCCATTCCTACGCTAATTTACTTGTTTACTTTCAGCGTGTTCGAGGGTTAGATGGAGGATCTAGCAGTATTCTGCGTAGCATTTTTCATCAATTTCATTCATTTCTTTTTGGAGATCTTCGAGTACTATTTTGCTACAAGCTTCGGAATCTTTTCACGGGAAGTAATTTTTCACTCTACCTACCTTCAATTGAAACTCGATACTTTGTAATTAGTTTTGTGTATTTTTCCTTCTGATTACAGGTACCATAGCTGGGATTATTTTCTTCTTGAATCAGTTTCGTTTCAACAAGAAAAATTTCAAATTAATGCAGTTTCTTTTCAAGCTTACACTCTCGATCGAATTGTCTCATACCATCATGTATTTCTCTAGCTCTTTTACCTTCATTCATCGAGTATGTTGCTATTTATATTTTTATTTGTATTCGTACTACCTTGCTCGTTGTAGTTTGTGATTTTCAGTTTATTTTGAAATAAATGCTAAATCGTTGAGCATAACAAAAAACGTGTATTGTATCAAATGATTATCAAAAAACAAGGAAAATTCAGGGTATATACATATGAACAAGATCTTTAATAAAGTATAGTATCACGATAGGAGCTTATATCTAGTTACTGTACATATATCAGTCGAGTATTTCAATTTTGTTGTCGTTAAATATGACATAATGAAAGATAGGAATTAACTTAATGTATATCAGTTGTCATAAGTAGTGAGAACGCCGTTGCGTCTTACCATTTAATAGATATACTTATTTAATAATAATGATTAATTTTACTTGGATAGACGGCGAGTAAGGGCATAAGTACGAGAGGTTTTATAACGCATTATTTTGCCTTATTTGCTGAATAGCTTCTTGTGCGACAGGTATCGGAAGCCACATTTCTTTTAGCCTGTCATTTCTCAGCTCGTACACTAGTTGGCATAAGTGTCCATATTTTAATTCTGTGACGTTTGAGACCGCTGTATTTCTATCAAATGCAATTAACCGCCAATTTTCTTCTATTTCCATCCGTTCGACTGTTTCCGCCTCCGCCGTATGATCTGGATTCGTTGTGAGTTGTAGGAATCTGTTGACAATCTCTTTTTCTCCTGGAGGTATCCATTTGACTTCCATTGTTGATGGGGTCGTTAACATGTATGCTTGGTGCCTTGGCCGATCTGCTGTTGTCCAATCGATTGGAGTTACAGTAATAGGCGTCACTGTCACTGGCATACGTTCATCTACTGTGAGGATAAATTCTAAATTAGACAAGATTGTACATTCCCTATAGGTAAGGGTGCTACATATTGAAATATGCAGCATACCACTTACAGTCTGCTAGATGATTGTATTGCACTTACCTTCCATATGAAGATCTTCTGGATTCATATTTACTTATCGTTATGTACCGGTACTTTATTCAAATGATTTCGAAAAAAGGAAACAAAAATCTTTATAACCAACCGTAGTTTTGCTATTATAATATTGCCAAAAGTTAGTCGTCGATACTTTTAATTTTCTAACATCATTGTAGCATTCCTTATCTTTTCCAGGAATGTCGTGGAGATGGTCGTAAAATGACGTAACCGGAAGGAGGCATGTTTTCGGATCGGTCATTCATCGATTTATTAATTTTTTAATTGTTGAAAATTTTTGTCCAAAATTCGTATTTTTTCAGGAATTGTAGCCAGAAAGATGAATGAATCAACAAGTTAAAAATTCATATGGGAAGCAACACGTGCTTTTATACGGAAGAAGGGGGAATGTGTTTATTTTTGTCAAAAAAATGTGTTTCTGAGACACATGTGGTTATTTTCATTTTTTATTTTAATTTATTTTAATAATTATGCTAATTAGCTTCATTGTTTTAGGTGATTATGTAATCTAGAAGGGTAATTTATTTAGAATTATTGATTTTTGGGGAAATATTGTTTATTTAGTAAAATTGGTTTTTGAATGTGTATTTTTTACGATGAAAATTATTTTTAAGTTATTTTTATTCATGGTATTTATTTTTTATATTAATTGTTCAGTATTATACTTGCCAGAGGTAATTTTTAATTAATATTTTAGGGGTATTTATTTTATTTTTAATAATTAAATATTTATTAGGGCAGTTACTAGTCAAGAAGTCTGTGATTTTGATTTTAATTTATTGTTAAGGTTGTTTTATTAATTTCATAAGCGTTATTTATTTTTACGTTTCAATTATTATTTTTGTTCATCGTAATTGTTTTTATATGGATTCTGATTTTATTTAATTTGAATGATTTAGGAAATTAAATTTTTAACGGTTTTCGTCATGAAACTTCCATCTCTCGGTATAGAGGTGAATTAAGATGCTGTTTGGATTGAGATCGTTGGATTAGTTGGTATGCAAATTTTTTCTAAAGGATTCTGCAAACGTATCGATCGAAGATTATTTGCTGTTCTTTTCTACCCTTGGTAAGGTGATTTTTGATGTTTTCAGTTCGTTATTTGCATGTGACGATATGCAAATAATTGAGTACTGAATTTTAATTTCTGGAACTATCCGAGATTGAAATTTTAATCCGCGATTATAGGGAGAATACGATTTCTTTCCTTATTTTCGTATTATTTGTTTCATGAACGAGAAGCGAGCTGTATAGAGTATTTATTTTTACTCTTTGCGTTGGTGTATTTGGCTGATTATGCTATATCGTAGGCTATTGTTTCCCTCATTTGTGGCATACTTCAGTGTGTTTACGTTAGGATGGTTGATAATTTAGAAAATAAATGGGTTTTTACAATAAAAATGTGTATGTTCTATTTCAATTTTATCTTAATCGTAAGATAATATGGGTAGATGAATAGCGTAGTTCATTCACCTTTTTGGTTCGCTGGTTACCTGCCAGGTAGTTTACGTTAAAATGCAGGTAACTAGTTTCCTAAGAGAGAAATGAATAAGTACAGGTGGGATTTACATTGCTTTATACTCGTGCCTGTATTTATTAAATTGAATAGCTATTGTTACTTTAATCGAGTGATTTGTAATTTTATTTTTATGATTTAGTTAAATTTTTATTGTGAGAAGATAATGTGAAGTGGATGCCAGAAAAGAGGGTGTCTATTAGTACAGCAATTTTATTATTTAATAGGGTCTTTTAGGCAGCTGGTTTGATGTTTTACGCTTCGTATTATTTTCTTTAATTTTTAGATATTTTAATATTGAGTCTTCGACATCTTTTTTAGGGGAATTAGCTTGGAATGATATGTGCACGCGAGTGTTGTATTTTTTGCTCATTATCATTTGTAAATTTATAGCATTTCACCCTTTCTTGACCCTCGATTTAAGCGGATGTCATCGACATATAGGGAGATTTGCTGTGCTCTGTCAGCTAATCGATTTGTTTCCTCTTCCTCATTGTCTGACAGGTCTATAGGTGATTGCGGTGGTGTTAAAAATATCGACGAATGTCTTTCTCTTGCATACACCTGGTCGAAGATTTCGGGTTGTAGGGGTTGGTATCGTGCCCTACGTCTGAATCGTTTATTTATTTCGCTTTGCCATTGTTTGAACCATTCTTTCTCACGCTCTGTGGTCATTATTTTGCCTAAAGCTGATGTAAAATCTCGAGTAGCTTGTGGGCATGGATTTATCGGTTCGTGTGACAATCTTTCGAATTTGTAAAAAGGCATTTCGAATAATTTAATTGTGGGTGGTTTTTGTTCCTTTTCTTCGTCTTCCCACAATTTTTCAAGTTCATCGTCAAATTTATATGGTTCAAATTTGTAGTGTGATTCGTCTTTTTGCTTGAATTTTTCAAATATTTCACTTATTTCAGGCATTCTGATTGAAAATACAGGTAGGATCGAATCTTGGTAGGTAAGGCCCGAGGTTACTTTCATATCTCCTTTTCTCTCAATAAAAGGTATAATCAAAGGAGCACAGAAAGGAGGCCTACAGGTCATTACTCTTTGTTTTAAATTTATATTCACTCTTAGGAAGTCCATCAAAATTCTTCCCATGATAAATAAATTTCCTGTGGATTCAATGATGTAGAAGGGAACACGAATGGTCTCTTTTCCGAATCTCATACGAATTTCTACTGACTCTTTAGCTGGTACTACCGTATTATCGTCAGCTATTCTCAGTTCGACTTTATTTTTTAGTTTGACGAATAATAATTCTCTTTCCACTTCCTTCTGAAGGGTTTTTAATAATTCTCGCGAAATTACGTTGGGTAGGGCCCCTGTATCTAGTTGTAATGCAACCTCTTTTTCTCCAATTTTCACAGGAATTAAACACGTAGGGTCTAGCGTGTTCTCGTCAAGAAGTTGAGCTTTGACTTCTGGGTCTATATCTTTCTTCTGTGTAGTGGATATTACCCCAGGGCATCCTAACATAATCTCGTCTAAAAGTTCTGGCTTTTTCGACTTTTTCTTTTTCTTTTTAATCTTAATTCTCAAACCTTCATTCTTTAACTCTTGTGGAATATTTTCTTCTTTATACTCCTCAGATTTTCTAGATGGAATTTCGTAAATTTCTCTGTAGGTAAATTTTACTCTTTTCTCTGGTCTGAGTTGTAACTTCAGATTAGAGGATTCCTTCACAGGAGAAATTTTGAAAATTTCGATTTCAGGTTCGGAATAGCCAGGATCTATGTATGGAGCTGTTTTTGGGTCGTATAATTGTTTCAATCCGCCAGAAATATTGCGTGATCTATAGCTCTGAGCTGTAGATTGCGCATTTTCCAGTTCCTCAATCGCTTCCATAATCGTAGCTTTGCATTCTCGATATTCCATTGTGTTCGGAAAATATCTTTTCAGAATGGGAGCGTAATGAAACATTTTTCTGATAGGTAATAATTCACCTCTCAGGCCTTGTTTTGGTCTAATAAAAGATTCTCCTTTTTTATGAGTAATTTCTTTCTCTAAAAATCTCAAGGCTGGACCTCTCCATAACGTAATACGTGAGTCTTCAGCTACACGTACATACATATTTTTAAAATCTATGTATCTGGTCATCTTCACGTCCAAATCACCATGTACTCTCGGTTTAACAATCGGGAATAAAATAATTATCGATTCGACACCTTTCTCAAAAAGTAAATTCACCACATTTCTCAATTCATGCTCGATCACACTATAGGGTTTCCTTGAGTAATTTAATTCAAGGGTACCAGCTGATAATATAACTTTCGCATTTTTCGGAAAAATAATAGGCAGAATTTTATCGAACATAGTATCTAATGCGATTTGGTCTCGTAAGTATTCAGGTAGAGTAGTATTTATGATGACCTCGCCTCTTCTCAAAAAATGAGCGAGCCCATCGCCTATACAAGTATATCTTTTGAAAATCGATTCAGGAGGGGCTGAATTATCACTAGAAGCTGCCCCTCGAGCCTCTAGCAGTTCTCGTTTCCCGCCTGCTTATCGTCTTCACACTCAGAAAAAACTTCAGTCGTCATTAAATTTACTGCTGCCTCGCTGGCTCTTTTCTCTAACTGACGCATAGTTTCAGTATACAGTAAATTCATAGCTCTATCGATTTCCTCATCATCTAACAAGTCATCGTCCGAAAATTCACACTCTGAGGTTTCATCCTCAAGTGATTCACTCTTTCTACTCAAATCTAGCGGTTTTTCTTCCTCCTCTTTCATGTTTTCGAGTTTGTGAAAAATTCCAGGGGGCGGCGATTTGAATTCTCTTTCGACTTCAATTTTTACCGGGGAATTGAAACTTGCTAAATTGCCAAGCATTCTATTTTCGAGTTCCTCAACTGTCAGAAAAGGATAAGGAGTGTCTCGACCTGTAGTAGGTTGAGGTGGAGTTTTCGGACTTTCGATAATTCTATTTTCATTATTAAATTTAATACCAAAATTTTGATTATTCATGTTAACGTTATTGTTATTATTTTCCATTTTTGATAAAATCAAAGAAAAGAAGGGCCAGAACAACACAGAAAATAAATAATAATACGTAAAATAAATGCAAGCAAAAGATAATAATGCCAATAATACCAATTAAGCAAATAATAGACTAACTAAAGTAGGTCTAAAATTAATTAATTGTATATAAGATGTAATGCAAGTATGGTGAGAATAGCTATACAGAGCTTACCAATTCGTCGAGGGATTGCTAGGTCTAAGTACACGATGGGTACCTATCCGAACATAAATACTTCCGACACGCACGAGAACATTCAGTAAAATGATTTTTTGGCATTTTATAAATCTGTATACTCGTAAAGAATCGCTATACGGAAGGGTTCGGATCGCCCTCGCATTGCGATGCTTTTGTCAATTTTATAGCTAATTTATTCACGATGTTTCTAGGAAACGATGTTTTGGTAGAGATCATTGTTTCCAATCGTGGGAACCGCTAGAAGTCGATGGCTAGCAGCTGCCGGATGGTTTTATTGCCGCAAAGGCGCATCGTACGCGCGATGTCTAGGGTGGCGGATGGGGTCGGGAGGTATCTTAATACGTCTCTATACATCGCCCTCATGCAATCCTTCGATCATGTCATCTGTCTGACAGATGTATTTCACACGATTTTTAACTTATTGAATTGTGATTTTTTACCCTATTCTGCTGTATAGGCTCGTGTCGTCGAGGGTTTGTTCACCTGACTAGCACGCGATCGTGAGAAAAATTTCTATCAAAAGGGTCATGAGGCGATGGCGCTTAGTAGCAAATTCCATCTGTTCTCTGCTTTCAATGTAATTGACAATCGGCGTACTTCTATTCTTTTCTAGAACAATACCTATGTACTTTTTGGTAGGTATTAGGGCGCGCTGTTTTTCTCTCCTCGTGGATGAGAAAAGGAATGATTCTAGAAGAATCTACCTATTTAGTTCTCGCGCCTTTTTGTAGTGGTTTTACACGAGGTTAGAAGGAGTAGAATGAAGAATATTTTCTAGCCTAGAAATAACTATTACGTAGATTATTCTTACGACGAAAATATTCTAATTTCATATCTAATAAATACATTTTAATAATTTTATAGGTGGTAGGTAGTATTTTTCCGTTGATTTCTGTTTAGTTTCGATTATTTTTGCATTTTCATTGTTTTAAGATTCATAAGGCATTGTCCTTTAGGCTAAAAAACATGCCCCTTTTAGAATCATAAAACAATTTTTCATTATGTTTCTCGGACCCCTTCGTTTTGTAGAAAAAATCCGAGATCACCATGATTTTGCAAAATAATACGAAACTTTATATAAGCAACAGAAAAATATTTTTGTCATGAATTGAAACTTTTCACACTCGTTTTCGTAAATTAAATTTAGTCAAAGGGGCGCAAAAAATCCCATTTCTAACCATGCCTAATCAATTCGAAAATTAATCATACATGGCTGGGTGGGTTAAGTATTGTAGTTAAAATTAAGAATGGAGAGATTTGTTTCGATTTCACCAGGACCAAAAAACGTCTGTTCTTTGCATAGGAATTATTCCTAGATTTTTCGACACAATTATTCTTTTTCAAGAAAGTGTGTCTTATGTATCCAGTTTTTTGTTTCTATCATATTTTCTGGAATTTTTCTACTCAAAATTATGAAAAAATTCCACAAACATGATTTTTTTTTTGCAATTTGCGTGAAGTAATATAATTTTTACATTATTCACGTAACAGAACTGTTTTTTACTCTTGGAAAAACCCAACATCAATCTCTTATAAATTTTAATTTTATGCGTTCGAATACGTAATATTTTTATAATGAAATATCTACTATAATAAAAAATAATTACGTGAATTCGCGATAGAGAGATATTTAGATTTGAACTGTGCTTGTGTTCAAAGCTTTTTGTGTTCAAATCTAATTTTTGTAAAAAAAAAATTTTGAAACATCAGTAGGATTCTAGCCTATTTATTAATTTATTTTTGCATAAAGTAATTAAAAGACTCCATTAGTTGGGCGCCAAAGATGTTATCGTTAAAACGTGAATTACTAGGATAGGATGATTCAGATAATCGTGATTGCTTAAAAAGGGGGTTACATGAGAAACTACCTAAGGGGGTTGAATTTGGCCTATGTCTTCTAATGTCACTAGACATGGGTATCCGATCCAATATTAACGAGAACAACTAGAGGTTAGAATAATTATGAAATGAACACCTAACATCATTATTCCGGTGCTACTCTTTATTGTATTTAAAGTCATCAATACAACTATTATTAATGAATTAATTATAGCCTTCTCGATCTTCATAACAATATTTCAATCTAAGATCAGTGCCTTAAGATTGTTGCAGATCATGTAGTTCGCTGGAACATCTATACTTATCGAAATGAGCATAGTTAGGCGAAATAGGTATCAAACAATATACCATCATACGAGGCTGGATCTATGTCCTAGGCTCGAGTATGCATAATAATATCGATTAATTGTGCTAACTTATGATTAATTAGTAGAGACACCACCATGTAAGTAACACTTACCAAACACTGCTCACTGTCACACCACCTCTTTCCCTTAGCCTACTCCAATAATAGTGGCTGTCGGTGGCTGCTTTACGAAGAGACACACGTAACACACGCTCTATCTTGTAGATGTCCGGAATCATCTTAGATAGCCGCAAAAGGGAGATAATTAGGTAAACGCGAACGATACGGAAGGTAATTACATTAATTACTCGATCGGCGAATGATTAAACTGATTAGGTAGAATTACCACGCTAGAAGTGGATTAAACACGAGTTCTTGGTCTCATCGGAGATTTTACGTTAAATTCGACACTATGTGATCACAATGCCACTTGATACCTTACGCTGCAGACGATAGAAAACAAGTGAGGCTCGTGGGCGAATTCTCATACAGAGAAGCCACGATCCTGAAGATCTGAGCTCACCCCTTTTGTACATGATTGATAGATTTATGTACAAAACGGGTGTATTGTGTAAAGATACACGTACCAAGTGATTTACGTGCATAATAATTTATGCACCGATAGTTCCCACGTTACGACGACTCCCCTAACCAGGTAATCTTTCCGAGAATGTCCACCTAGAGGGTGAAGGCATATTACACTATATCAGAAACACACTAACAAGTGCTCGATAATTTTTCATATGATTTTTCCTGTAACATTCAAAATTGAGCTATTTTGGCTCAAATTCTGAGATTTAATTTTTCAAAAGGACGTTCAAATCACGTTATCACGATTTCAACAAAGTAAAAATCTCAGAATTTGACCCAAAATAGCTCAATTTTACTGGATTGTCACTTTTTGACATAGTCGGGGGGCCCGCATAAGGATCACTTGCACCCCTGACGATCCTTCGGGACAACTTTTTTCTTAAAGGGGGAGTCTTAAGAAACATTTCTAGCCCTTGTCCTAAAAAAAAGGGGGCCCTACTTACAAAATGGCGGCCATTTTGATTGACAAGTCAGCCGAAATCGCTGATTTTGCGTTCCAACATGCGACTAACATGAAATTTTTTAAACCGTACAAAGGTAGATCGAAAGAGCAGCGAAAAATTCATCACTTGTCAAAATTTCAAGAGCTAAAGTGCATTTTTCGATTTTTGGTGAATTTTCAAAAATCAAATTTTGGCCAAAATGTGAGAAAAAAGTCAAAATTTTACCAAATTAACCTAGAAAGCTGAAATTTGGGATATACCCTATTTTCGACCTGCTAAGTCGATTGGAAACTGTTTCAAGCCGTTTTGGGCAGTTCTGGAGCCTCCAGCAGATTTTTGAAACTCGGAATTCTCACAAAATTTCATCAAATGGAATTGGAAAGCCGAAATTAATTCTGAAAACTAATTTCAATACACTGTGAAGTCGACTGCAGGTGAATTTCAAGTCGTTTTGGAGCCTCCAGCCATTTTTGGAAAATTACTGGAGCCTCCAGTAAATTTTTGAAACTCGAAATTCCAACAAAATGTCATCAAAATGGAGATGGAAAGCCGAAATTAATTCTGAAAACTAATTTCAATACACTGTGAAGTCGACTGCAGGTGAATTTCAAGTCGTTTTGGAGCCTCCAGCCATTTTTTGAAAATTACTGGAGCCTCCAGTAAATTTTTGAAACTCGAAATTCCAACAAAATGTCATCAAAATGGAGATGGAAAGCTGACATTTACTCTACACTCCAATTTTAACACCCTCTGAAGACGACTTTAGGTGGGTTCAAGTAATTTTGGAGCCTATGGCGTTTTCAGGAGAGGCACCAGTAATTTTCAAAAAATTGCTGGAGCCTCCAAAACGATTTGAAATTTACCTGCAGTCGACTTCATATTATTGTATTGAAATTAGTTTGCAGAATTAATTTCGGCTTTCCAACTCTATTGATGAAATTTTATGAGAATTTCGAGTTTCAAAAATCTGCTGGAGGCTCCAGAACTGCTCAAAACGGGTTGAAACAGTTTCCAATCGATTTGACAGGTCGAAAATAGGGTATATCCCAAATTTTAGTTTTCTATGTTAATTTGGTAAAATTTTGATTTTTTCTCACATTTTGGCCATTTGATTTTTGAAAAATCACCAAAAATCGAAAAGGGCACTTTAGCACTTGAAATTTTGACAGGTGGTGAATTTTTGCCTGCTCTTTCGGTCTACCTTTGTACAGTTGAAAAATTTTCTTGCTAGTCCTATGTTGGAACGTAAAATCTGCGATTTCGGGTGACCTGTCAATCAAAATGGCCGCCATTTTGTAGGGCTAGAAATTTTCCTAAAGACTCCCCCTTCAAGAAAATAGGTGCCCCGGAGGGTTGGCAGAGGGTGCAAGTGATCCTTATGCGGGCCCCCCGACTAAAAATAATTCAATTTTATTGGATTTTCACTTTTTGACATTAAAATCACTGAAAATCATCAAAAATAACAAATTTTTTGTAAAATTTCACAAAATGCAGCCAAAATTATTATAAAACATCGTTAAAATTATGT
Organism: Planococcus citri; assembly: GCF_950023065.1. Lineage (NCBI taxonomy): Eukaryota > Metazoa > Arthropoda > Insecta > Hemiptera > Pseudococcidae > Planococcus > Planococcus citri. The sequence goes on along the minus strand of NC_088678.1, from coordinate 29,479,014 downwards.
ACTTGAATACACCTATTTGAAGCAATAAAATCGTCGGAAATTCTCAAAAAGTGATGAAAGTTCAATGAAATTTATGTTAAAAAAAATATTGTCGAAATCTCTCCTGAACAGAAGTAAAAGTCTTGAAAGCAGTGTAAATAACAAAAAAATGACGAGTCTCGTCAAATTCGTCAAAAGTGCATGAAATAGTGTCGTAAAAACACTCTAAAAAAAGTAACGAAAATTCAGTTAAATTTACATTTGAACGATCCGTGGAAAAATGCTTTAATAAAGTGCCCTCAAGAAAAGCATGTTGAAATTCGCCATTTCCGGTCCAGGTATCCCCTCGTAAACAATCTAGGTCCAGATGAATACAACATCAAATAATGATGGTTACAACTGAAGAAATTTGTTACTCATGCAGGATAAAATAATTACACCTTTATAGCAAACTCGCATACACACATATCGCACTTTTTAATAATTCCCAAAGGTACGAACAAACAAGCCATTTGAATGCTCGTCGCACGCAACGTACAATACGGCGAGGCGTAGGTTGATATTTGGCTAATTTTCACCATCTGCTTTAACATTCTTCGAGTGAAAAGGTGGCGTTGTTGTAATTTTGACATTAAAATTTATCAATATACATTCTCGAGGGATGTAGGCTGGAAAGAGTGGATGAGAAAATACAGTTTCGGTTGGCTAATCATCATCGTTCATTCGATATAGGTAGTTGATTGTATGGGCTCGATGTACGAGCAGTAGACGAACGAAACCGAATGGCGAATATTTAATTTGCTATCGTGTCAAAAATGCCCTTATTTCTTTGTGCAAATCATCCCGTGGGATTAAAAAATAGGTGTAAAATTGAAAACAACGCTACACGTTTCCGGTTCGACGTTCTGGTAAATATAATTCGTCCAGGCGTATACGAGAAGGCTTTTCACAAAAAGCCAACTGAGCCAGAGCTATAGGTATGGTATATAGCGAAGCTTCGAGCAGAGCATACAATATACAAGGGCTGCAAAAGTGAAAAAGAACCTGTGTACTTTAGTGAAGTAGTGTAAACGCCGCCGTCGAGATACACACGTTTTACAGACGAAATTCACCACCTACGTTTTCGTTTTCAACCCTATTTGCTGTCGGAACAGTATCGATTTGTTATCGTCGCTCTCTCGCCGCTCGTTGTTCTCCTGCTACGCCACCGTCGTCGTCGCTCGTCGCTCGTTTCCTCCCCCGTCGAAATCGACCTTCAAAATTTGACCTCCAAAAACTTCATAAGGGGCTGTGAACCGTCGTCGTCGTCGAAAACACCAACTTCGCTGTGTTTTTCCATCCCGCGTCTCCCCCGCACTGCTATCGCCTTCTTCCGTCTTTCTCTTTATATTCGATCAAAGCATCCTAACAGTTCACGGAAAACGTTAAAGTTGCTTCCTCGTCGCGCGTTTATCCGCAGTAATAGCAATAAAACTTTACTAACATTATCTGAAAACTTCAGACGAATGGCGTTGCAGAATCGTCTGTATGGCACTCGCTCTAGCAGGGACGTCAGAGGTACTCCCTTATGTTAATAACCTTAAACTTAAAGCTTCCAGCTATATCGAAAACGTTTCTACTACTACGGATTTCCTTTTTCTCCTGTACTTTTTATTTTTACAGTTTACTTCTTTACATTCGTTTATTATTAACGAGTTTTTCGCTCTTTTTCTATACTATTTCTCTTTTTCTCTATCGTGTACTTTTTCTTCCTCCTCCTCCTCCTCCTCCTTTTTTTTCTTTTTTTTTCACTATAACAAAAGTTTTCCTTTTGTTTGAAAAATACGTTTATATTTTAACTAAATTATTCCGAGAATTTTAACTTTTCCAGAATTGAAATATAATTTTTCATTGTTTTTATAAAGTTGAACTTTTCAAGCTACAGGAATTTTCTTATTTATTTCAACGTGAAGATTTAACAATAGTATTTTGTGTCGAGGTATGCTTTGATGGTTATCTCGGTTTACTTTACTTTTCCAAGAATATCGTGATGGTTTTCGGGCACACACGTGGAGCTCTGTCGAGGCATTTAACGTTATGGTCGTCACCTTTCAAAGATTCTTCCAAGTGGAAAATACCAACTGAGCAACTGAGCGTCGTCGTGATGCTATAGAATTCCATAATTTCAAATACTGCGAACGGCGCTGTACTACGCTCTTTACTAGTTTTCGAATACCTTTTCGTGAGTTATGGTCGAGTTTGGCCAATACGCGGGATATTTGGTTAATTTTGTAACTTTTCAAAAGTTGCCAAACTGACCGAGAGGATACCGATACACGAGATATTCCTACGAGGGACACAAATATTCGTACATTGTCACATTAGTAGGTACCTACCTTAAGTTGGTATATTGGTATCTACGTGATGTTTGTGCTTTGGCTGTGTAAGTGTGGAAATTTTCGATATTTTCTCGAGACTAATGAAAGAAAATTACATAAGTATACTTATTGGGATGGCTTATAGATAGAATAAGGGAGAAAAGGGAAGTGGTAAGCATGGAAATTTTCCGCTGTGGAGCTCGATTTTTCATTTTATTTAAAAGTTATTCCATAATATGATCTCAATATTTTATATTTTGAAGATTTTTAAACTACAGGGTGTCCAAAAAGTGCATCGCCAAACTGAAAATTTAACACCATGCACCCAATTACCCTGAAAACCTACACCAAATGAGCATTTTGTTGCCTATCGTGAAAATGGCAGAGGATACGTTATTTTAAGAACACAAAGTTGAAATAATTTTTTTTGGATGAAATTGGGTTGAAAATTGGGCAAAATTTTGTGGAAGGAGTTTTTGTCCAGTCTGAAAATCCAGCAAGTTTCGAATATATTTTAGAAAGAAAGAATTCCACATATTTTGAAAAATGATCGAGAAATTGATGTAGTGCGTTAGAACGCGAACAATTTATATTATGATAACTTTTTTCCTTCGCCCTGGCGAAATTTAAAAAGGTATATTTTCTACTCAAAGTGAACGAAAAAATTTTAAAAACTTCTAAATCCACCATGTTTATAGGCTTTACATGCTGTCTCATCCCATTTGACTGAAACTCTGAGAATTTAGCCATGCCATGTTGCCGAATGTAAAATATTGATATATTGTTCCAAATTTTAATATCTTTAGATACCTACTCATTAATTCCGAAATAACTTTAGCTGTAAAGAAACTTAAGGTGGAGTTGTTTATTCAAATATTTCAGCCTCCTCCTCTCCTTCAAGGAAAATTCTATAAACAGGCTAAAAAAATTTAGAAGAAATATTTTACCTGAAAAAAAAAAGAGAAATGTTCAGTACTTGATTTAGGCTGGAGAAGTTTTTATTACAAAATTGAAAAGAAACTCTGGAGTGAAGGTATCAACAGTGGTCAGCTTGGTTCAAAATAAACGTGTCTACTGTCTAATATTTTGGACAACGAACCCTTTTGGAGCTAGAATCCCCATGCTTCAAAATTTTGATTATCTATGATACTTTTTTATTACCTATTTTTTTATTTTTCAAACCATATTTTAAATAAAAATGAATGAATTACTCTCAGGTTCCCAAAAAAGTCAAAAAACTGCATTCATTGGAAAATTTCTGCGTTTGGGTAAATCGTTTGGACACGTTTGTCGCTCATTTAAGCCAATCCATACTTACATATTTTTTCCATCTTTTATGAGATTTTTTTAAAATTTCATCAGCTTGTAGTCATTTTCAAAGTGTTTTTCTTTTAAACTTAGGTAAGGGTATGGGTACCAATTATCGACCCCCTATGTTTATTTTTTAAAATTCTCGGAGCTAAATTGAGCTGGAAATGTTAATGATGGCTTAAACGATAACTTGACTTGTCTACTTCAACATCCCAAAGCCCCAAGACCCAACATTTTCATTTACTATCTTTTTCTTACATTTCCCGAAAAAGTTCAAAAATTCGACAACAAAAATTGACCCAAATATCGACCCCCAAAATGTGTTAAAAATGACTGAAAAAACACTGAGATTAAAGATACCTGAATATAAAGTATTTAGAACGTTTTTACAAATTATGAAAATTGGTCATTTACCAAAAAAAAAGTGACCCCAATATCAACCTTCTCAAAAAACGTGTTAAAATTTAAAAATGAGTCAAAAACACCAAAATCAAAGTCTAAAAACGTTAAAACAGATATTTATTACTTGACATATCAACATAAAAGTACCTTAGAACATTTTACCAGAAACTTTAGCCCGTTTCTTACAATTTTGGTTTATCTTTTGGCATGTCTGTAGCAAAAAACAAAGTCTTGAAATTGCCAAAACAATGGGGAGTCACATTTAGGCCACTTCATAAAAGTAACTTTGACCAGAAATTTGAAAACTCACCGTTGAAATTATCCAAAAAGTAATTAGCTCTAATTATTAGTTCAAGTGTCAGCTTTAAATAAAAATTAACTCAAAATTTATCCGCCAAAAACCATATTTACAACCTCACTGAACAAAATTTAAAATTTAATGTTGGCTTTCTGATTTTCTTTTTTTGCTTGTAATTTCTCACCATTTGGCTTTACAGCGGTGATTTTGGTATCATTCGCTTTTTCTGTGAAAAAAAAATAAGAAAAATGTCTTTCCAAAAATTTTGTGCCATTATCAGGCGAGTTGGGGGGGGGTCGGATTCAAGGGGGGTCGATATTTGGTACCCTTACCCTTAATTTTCGCAAAATTTTTATGCAATTCTGCTGATTTTATTTTTGCATTTTGACATGGATATGTTTTTATTTTTAAAGCCGGAAGGAAGGAGGGAGGGAGGGGGTCTGTCCAAAATTTATATTACGCTGACCCGCGTCACGCTGATCCATGTTGCTCTGACTTGAAAATGTTTTAAAAGGCTAGACAGGCAGACAGACAACCATGAGAAGCCAGACCGGTGGGTCAGTAACCTTGAGAAGCCGGTTAGGCAGATGAGTCAATAAGCTTGATTGGTTGGACGGACTAACAGACGACCTTGGAAAGATAGGCAGGAACACTGACAACCTCGAGTGCCTAGAGAGGTAGGTCAATGACCTCAAGAGACCAGACAGGTGGACAGGCGATCTTGAGAATCTAGACAAACGGGTCAAGGACCTTAATAGACCAGACAGGCTGGCAGAAGACCTTGGGAAGCCAAATAGGAAGACTGGCAACCATGAGAGGCTAGACACATGGCTCAGTGACCTCAAAAGACCAGACAGACTTGTCAATGACCTCAAGACGCCAGATAGGTAGACAGACAACTTAGAGAAGCCAAACAGACGGGTCAATAACCTTAATAAGCTAAGGGTCAATGTCGTTGAGAAGACAGAGAAGCAGACAGACGACCATTAGAAGCCTAACAGACGCGTCGAGGACCTTATCGGGCTAGACAGGCTGACGAGACGATCGTGGGAAGCCAGACAGGCACGCAGACAACCTAGAGAGCCCAGACAGACAGGCAGACGACCTTGAGAAACGAGACAGACAAGTCAATACGCTGAAAACCTGGTCCGGATGATGAGACCAGACGAGACTTGATCAGATCAAATTTTTGTTACATAACTCGCGTCTGTACAGAGACAAACACATCCGACCAGAACTGGGTGTCAAGCTGCGGAAAATCTCAGCATGAACCTGAACCTCCAGCAAAAGTTGACTTTTCTTCAGCAATTTCAAATCACTCCAGAAGGCATTGTAATCAATTTAGGCTGCTAAAAAGTGAAAATATGTCATAAGTTCGACATTCTAAATTATGTTAAGGCATGTGAATTGCAGATTCTAGGTAACGAGTTGAAATAACGTGTATTTTTTTGCAAGTTACATCTCAGATTTAAAAAAAAATCTAAAATTTTTGCAATAAATTGCCCAATTTTTATCCTACTTTTTGAAGTTGCCACCATTTTTGAACCGATTGCAGCCTCTAGCAAAAGTTGACTTTTCATCAGCAATTTAAAAAAAAAATGCATTTTTCAACGTTGTCTTGGACTTTTGATTCACCTGTCTCAATCGATTCGGAATGTCGAACTTATACTAGTAATTAAATAATTTTCAGCTGCCGAAGTTGCATTATAGAGTGATTTGAACTTGCTGGAGAAAAGTCAACTGTACCTGTTGAAAAATTTGCTAGAAAATTCTATCGACAAATTGAAAAAATTATCGACTTAATATTACAGAACAATGAAAACCAGTTTTAAAATCAAAATTTATTCCTAAAAAATGTCAAATTTTCGGGACACATTGTACATGCGTGGATCGAAAATTTTTTGGATAAAGATCAACCATGAATGAATCAAAAGCTACAAGAAGTGGGTATTCCAAGACTGAAGACTTTAGGGTCATACTGTATAGTCACTCGAATGTGCATGTCTATTCTGTCGCCAAATGTTGCCCTCTGTTTGGTCCGTCCCCGATCTAGCATCGTATGTAGTACTATACACACATCTATTGGCTGTGTAGCATTTCTGCAAAGCTATAGGAGTCGTTGCACTTTGGATATTGTCTACAGAAGCCGACACCAAAGGATGACCTTCGTACATGCACGCTGCAATGATACCAGAAGGGAAACATGCAACACGTTGCAGACGAATTGGTAATAGCGTCTTTGTTTATGTATTTTCTCAGTTACTCTTCGAACTATCGCGGTCTCTCTCACTCTTCGAGTACATCGCAAAACTAGTTGTAAGTGTAAAATGCAACCAAACTGCTATGCGTGTAAAAATAACGCCATCGCATAAATCAAAGGTGAATTATTGCCGGTCGTTTGCGCTCCGAACTTGTCAAACGAGGTGCTGAACTGTAGTTTCCAATGGTTAAATTCCTATCGCAAAAAACTACTTACTCTGCCACAGAGGTGGGTTGTGAGTTGGATGCAGCGGCGGTGTTGTTATTATTGTACTGATTTTAATTTTTTTTTGCTGCTTATACCCCTTCTTCTTTTACTGCTTCTTGAGAGTAAGTAAGTATTTCTCAATTGCGCCACTATCGATATAGATCCCCTGATATCAATGCGAATGCCTATTACATATAAGAAAACAAAATTATGAATTCATTCTCCAGGGTCAGCAGGGTCAAGGTCCTTGAGCGATAGATTTTTATGCTCATATACCTACTTGCTCTGGTGCGCCGGTCCTACACAAAGGAACTCGACTTAAGGTCAACGTCATTTATGTAGGTATGAGCAAAGCTGTGTTTTCATTTCACTTTTTATCGTGTCAACTTATACCAATTCGACGTTTTTGTCGGATAAAGTAAAGAAGTACCTACCTAAGTTGATAAATAGATACAATATTTTGCATTCGTTAGATTAGCAAACATGGGGCAAAAAGGAAGGAGTCGTGAAATCTACGAATAGGTAGGTACATCGTAGGTTGTTTTATGGCTCTGTGCAGCAAGCTGGGCCATTTTTTGGCATTCGAAATTAATCACCCCTTTTTCACTCCTTAATCATACTTTGGAGTAATCTGGTTCAATCTGTTTCAAAAACAATTAAAAGGAAACTCAAAATCACATTTATAATCTCTGAAAGATTTGGGGTTGAACTCTTTTGAGCAAAAGTTGATTTTTTTCTTTAGTGTAGGCTGTAGTTACAGAAGTTCAGAACTATTTTTCAAAAATTCATCTAAAAAATTCAGCATTTACAATAGCTTTATAAAGGAATGTTCAACTTGACGATTTAAAAAGAAACGAATGCCTCAATTTTTGAAAAATCGTGTAGCATAGTGTTGGCTGCTTTTTCTGAATTCTGATGTGAGCATGTATTTCAAAAATCCAAACGTAGCAGGGAACCAAAAATGCAACCATAAATATAATTTTTTCTCCTTTCTGATGTCCTTTTCAATAAAGGTTCAAGAACCGAAAAATGGAACTGAGAAAGAGGAGTTGATTTTAAAATTATTCAAAAACTTGAAAGAGCTTTGCAAAAATTGTTTTGAAAGGCCTCAAATGACGTGCTAAAAATTTTAGTACATACCTACTTTAAGGTGAGTCCAACCGCCAACGCACTAATTAAAAAAAATATGAATTTTTTGCTTCTCTTTTTCGTGAAGTACCTAAAAATGTGTTTTTAAAACAACTTTTTAGTTGATGTAATGTTAGATAGATGCAAAAAAGTTTTAAAACATTTTTCAGTGAATTTTCTCTATGCCAATTAAGCTCTAAGAGTTCAAGATTTTTTATTTTGATGGGCTGAAATTTCCAAAAATGTACAGGATGCTTATCCGGAATGGTTTAAAACGACTCGAAACTGCTTTCAATTGATTTGTGAGATCAGAAATACTTGTGATAATAAATCGCAGCTTTTCAAATTGATTGGATGAAATTTTAATTTTTAAAAATTTCTCATTTGAGAAGTGGATTTGAGCACCTGATATTTTGGATACTAGCGTAGGTACTTTTTTTTTCACTTTTTTGTGTTTTTTAAACTTAATTTTTTTTGGCTGAAAATTATATAATTCATCAAGTGAATAAATACAAAGAAGATTATAAAACAGTAGAATCAATTACAACATTTTTTACTGATGAAATACGTGATAATGAGGAAGTAGAAAATTGTGTGATTTGAATCACTTTTTAGGAATCAATTTTTTGAGTGGCTTAATGATTCGTGATCAGTGATTCGGATCATTTTTTCATTATACTACTCAAACTTGCTCAAAATATTTTTTCCTCGTCAAGAATTTCTAAAATTTGAAAAATATCAATTTTTGTGATGCTCCCTTATAGCTATCTCTCTTTCCTGATACCTACTAGAAATGATGAATTTGAAAATACGAAAATCAATCAAAAAAACATTTTGGGATACAATTTTTCATATCAGGTCTATTAGTAGTTTTTTTTCAAAAGTTTGGCCATACTAGCTATTGTGGGAAGGGTGAAGGGTTAGGTATACAATTGAATATTTACTTGAGAATCATCTTTCGAAAGAAGCAATAATTGTGGAACGATAAAAAAATTGAGGAATATTGAGCTCTGAGAGAAATCTGGAGGCGAGGGGAAGGGAGGAAGATTAAAAGTGAAAAACTGAAAAACCAAACAATTTGAAATCTTGGTAAAAAAATTATAAGTAAGTAATGAAAAAATGTAGCTTTCAAATTATCTCTCTTTTTTTGAAAAAATTAAATATTATGTATTTGTAACTCACGTCAGTGCAAGGGGCAAGGCCATGAAACCAGTTTCAAAAATGCATAATTGGTTCGAGTTAGCCAGAGTTTTTTATGTAGGGAGGGGGAAACTAAAAGGAATAATATCCCCTCTTGAAAGAAAAACTTCACTATAGTGAAAAATATAGATCATTTTAATTTCATTAGGTAGTGAAAAAAGTCTGTGTCAGCGTTTACTTTTTCATTGTATTCTTAATTTTTCAAATGATTTGTGTGAAAATGAATAAAAATCACTCAGCAGCTCTCAGAGAAGTGAAAATTCTCGAAAAACGTCGAAAAACTGAATTCATTGAAAATTTCATGTGTTGGATAAATCATACTTAGGTACCTACCTACGTATTTTTGGAACCACTAAATGCGGTTTTTTGGAGTTCTGCAGTTTGAGAAAAAATCAAAAAACCTAGGTATTTTTGAAAAATTTGGTGTCATTGAATCCTGACCCTGGTTAAGAGTTGAAGATCTGAAATTTTCGCTACATTTATTCAAGTCTAGGTATATTTGACTACTATTCATGATTCAACTATTTAGGTCCTTGATTTTTCAAAATAAAAAAAACGACTCACATTTTGATGCTAAAATACTATCAAAAAACCTAGGTATGATTTAATTGAATATTTTTTTCACAATGAGAGAAGAGCTGGTAGAACTTGCACTGATGGTGAGAAAGCATATTATCAATTCTGATTTTTGAACAATGAACATGCTTTTTCTATTCGAATTTTCTTCAAAAATTACGTTTGTAATCTTCGAGACACCCTGTATACAGACCAATATTACCTTACACAGTAGAGCGGGTCGAAAAAAAACGTAGGTCTCAGAATTTTCTGAAATTCACATGTGTGGTTCCTTTTGAGTTGAAACCACCCCAAAAAATTTTTTAGCCCCCCGCGGCACCATGGGGCTGAGCCACGTGGCCTCAAAGTGGGGCCATTTTGGCTAAAAATTCACGTTTTTCAGGTTTAAAGCTCCAAAATCGATTTTTAAAATTTAGCCTTAGCACTCAATTTGTAGAGTTTGAGATGCTGAATCTCCCTGTGGAGTTCATTTTTTGTTTCGGTGGTCGCTTACGTCCGCACAAATTCGTTGAAAGTATGATAATTGCTGATTTTAAGGTGTCAGGAAAACGTTTCCGCGAATTTATGCCCAAATGGTGTTTTGTAGGGGGACATATCAATGTAGTAAGTTGTATATGTAATCGAGGGGTTAAATTTAGAATCATCAATATGCCCTCAGATTGCTGATAGGGTGCATGATTCAACTTTTGTACAACATTTTAGAATTTCATAAATTTGAAAATGTCATCAGATTGCTTCTACCTATTTTTTTTCGAATGTTTCCAAAAAAATTTTCATTTCATTTTTTAAAAATTCAATTTTGAATGAGATATGTATCTTGGAAGTACACAAAACCTTTTTTGAAAAATGTGAATATGATAAGACAATCAAAAAACGACAAACATTTGAGAAAATGTCTCATTCGCGTAAAATTTTGCACTGACGGCTTGGTTTATTGAAAAGTATACCTAGCAAGAATTAATCGGAAATTCTCAAAATTGAATGATGATTTGTCAAAACTGCAGAAAAGTGTCATGAAAATTGTCAAAATTGAGCCAAAAAAAAACCAGTTTTTATTTTCAAAATTCATAGTACAAATTACCCTAAACAAGTTGGGAAAAAAACTCAAAAGACCACAAAAATCCTTTTTTGATTCCACTTTAGGCATTACATTGATGCTTCTCAATTTATTTTCGATTTTTGTCGTTTTTTGATGGTCTATCATTTTTTCATATTTTTGAATTAAGTATTTTCACATTTTTCAAAAAAGGTTTTGTGTACTTCCAAGATACATATCTCATTCAAAATTGAATTTTTAAAAAATGAAATGAAAATTTTTTTGGAAACATTCGAAAAAAATAGGTAGAGCAATCTGATGAAATTTTCAAATTTATGAAATTCTAAAATGTTGTACAGAAGTTGAATCATGTACCCTATCAGCAATCTGAGGGCATATTGATGATTCTAAATTTAACCCCTCGATTACATATACAACTTACTACATTGATATGTCCCCCTACAAAACACCATTTGGGCATAAATTCGCGGAAACGTTTTCCTGACACCTTAAAATCAGCAATTATCATACTTTCAACGAATTTGTGCGGACGTAAGCGACCACCGAAACAAAAAATGAACTCCACAGGGAGATTCAGCATCTCAAACTCTACAAATTGAGTGCTAAGGCTAAATTTTAAAAATCGATTTTGGAGCTTTAAACCTGAAAAACGTGAATTTTTAGCCAAAATGGCCCCACTTTGAGGCCACGTGGCTCAGCCCCATGGTGCCGCGGGGGGCTAAAAAATTTTTTGGGGTGGTTTCAACTCAAAAGGAACCACACATGTGAATTTCAGAAAATTCTGAGATCTACGTTTTTTTTCGACCCGCCCTATTACACAGCTATTAAAAACATCTCTCAGACAAAGTGTAACCTTGATCAAATCATCTCGTTATCACGAATCGTTGAAAAATCATTAAAACTCTTTATGACTTTTCGAACATGCTGTACAAGTTGATAGGTAGGTATATGAACCTCACATATTACGTACAAGGCATCGGGCATTACTTTAGTAATTTTTTGTCATACTATTTTTAAAAAATCGATCCACATAATTACTAGTTCGGTGCGCTATTATGTGAGAAAAATCTGAGCCGGTTTTATTGGCGAGATTTGATCTTTTTTTTCTTCTACACTCTAGCTCTGGTCAGGTATAGGGTACTACATGGGTCGTATGGTATTTCCGTTCGTTGTACCTTACCTATAAGAGCAGAACTGTTTGGCGTTGTTTTTCTCACGATGAACTTGTTGTAGATCGTTTTAGATGAGAAAATTAATCTTTTCGAAGCGTAGGTTTTGGTAGGCAGGTTGGTAGGTAAAGGTAGGTATAAACTACGTAAGATGAAAATTTTCAAAATTCATCGCTAATCTTTTCGCGAACGTTTCGGTTTCGCTAAGAGGTAAATAACTTCCGATGTGGTAAACTTACCGCACATTTTAAAACTTATACTTTAAATTGAATTCGTGATGTTAATGTTTATAACTCGAGAGAGAAAGAGAGAGAAAGTTTAGACGATATTATTAATAAAGGAAGTACTGGTGGTTGAAAAAAAGACTACAGTGTCGAGTTTTTCAAATCTAGAGCATCTACTTTTTTTTGTGGGCCTCCTGTCCCAGGCGATGGGGCAGGTTTATTTCTGGCACCCTTACAACACTATCATACTCTTACGCTGAGATTTTCAAAGATAGGTAAAAACATAAATATAAAATAGGTAAACTTAATCTAGACCTTAATGTACAGAGTATTCTAACCTAAAATACCTGCTCGAGATATTTATAGAAAATAAATAAATGAAAGGCGAATCGAAATATTGGGCATTTTTTTTTTCGTATACAAGGTGTCGGTATCCTTTTACTCGTATCCAAGTGGGTGGGCTGTGTTTTATGGCAGAACGGTATACCTAATTACAGACGTTCGATACGTAATGTGCGGCCGTAGCCATTTAGTGTGATATGTGAGTCATAAGCGAGAGGTTTTAAAAAATGCTAATGTGAATTAGACGGTCGTTGTTGTTGTTGATCCCGAAGACTATGAAGCAGACCTCTTCTTATGCTGTATGGTGTGTGGATGCTGCGCTCACTGGCTCGTGTAGTTCAAGGATTATGTAATATGTTTGTATGTTGTATCTGTTTTCTTCTTGGTCGTCGTCGTGATATTGTGATATTCTAGCTGGTTGTTTGTTTTCAATTTCTTTGTTATCGGATGGGGTATCGTTTGATGTAAGGTAGAATCGACTCGTTAGAATTTCTTTTCACCTGCAGCTTGAAAGAATTTTTACGAAAAATTTTCTATTCCTTTTTCTCGTGTAGTAACTATACGCTTGTAGCATGGTTGTTGGATGTAGATGTACGGATTCCAGGCACTTTGTATTGTTGTACAAGTACATAGGTAGGTATAGTCGGGTAATTCGCTGCAGACGCAGACAGTGAAACCATAAACGATGAACTCGTCTGCGATAGATCTTCCATTACGAACTTGTTAACATTGGAACCGAGCAAATAAATATGTTTTTCTCTTATATAATATTCTTGCCTCCTACGCCAGTACCATGTTAATGTAGATGAAAGGCATAAGGGAAAAAGCATCGATGTCGCATCTTGAACCAGCTGTTATGCTGCTTCTAGCGAATTTCCGCAGTGTTGCAATTCAACATGAGAGAAGAATTATTGAACGATTTTCAACTAAGGTGTATTTTTATTATTGGTGGGGGGGGGGTTGGACAGGCCAAAAATGGTGTTCCCAGGAGGGGAAATTATTGCTCTGGAACAAATTTTCACTTCCTCGATTTTTTCCAAGTTTTGAAAACTTCAAAATAATGTTGTCTGGTTCTCAATTTTTTTCAATTTTTTTCCTGTTCATTTTTTTTTATGAAACTCTTAATCCTTCCTGGTTTTTAGAGACTAAAAATTTTCACCAGCAGAGTCTGATTCATTCTTCCCTGTGAGAATTTGTTTTTGAGATAGGTACCCTATTTTGAATAATATCTTAAAAGTTCAACTTGTATCAATTATTGTTTACCATTGAAAAATCAATTTTTGAGGAAAATTAAAACGATCTCGCGAAAAAAAATATAAAGAATCTATTTTAGACTATACAATTTCCCATTTTTGGAGTGAAATTAGCTCCTCCTCTTTTCGTTTTTCAATGAAATACTTAATTAAAACATAAACGAGTATTTTTGTCATTTTTTTGGCAATAAAAAATTGGTGATCTTTGAAAATTACTTAACTTTTCTGCTCATTATAAGTGAATTTTCCCATTTTTCAGGAGTTTAAAATGCAAAATATTGTGGTTCTTTCTAATTACATTGGCTTAATTTTGATTTGATCATCGTGAAATTTGTGGAGAATTCAAAAAATTTGATTAACAAAAATAAGGATTTGAAGTCGGTGCATTTGAATTAACAAGGATAAATATACAACTTTTTTTTTGTTTTTTTGTGGAAGGGGTGTAGTTGAAGCGAGCTTCAAGCAAGTGACCCCGGTGAACATAAGATACCTACTGAGATCTCTCACAAAACTTTGCACTTCCCACCCCCACACACGCCTCTCTGAAAAAAACCATTCACACCATCACTACAAGCCCCACTTCACAGGTCCCTAACCTGTTAATACATTTCCATATTAATTTTTTAAAAAATTAAACATAAAAACATAAGTACAATCTTAAACTAGGACAGAAGGCAGCCTGCATGAATCCTGATCAGTTTCACAGCAGAGATGGTCAGGAGCAGGGGCCCCACTCAGTGGCTACCAACCAGCAGTGTCTTGCCTCCAGGCAGAAGGGTTAAGTTTGTTGGTACTGCTACAAAGGACACCGTTACACAATATTACCTAGAAAAGAGTACCTGAAACGCTTTGACATGTTTATTAGTTTCAATCATGGTAGATATCACAGCTCGAACCAGGACAGAGTAGTACCCGGGTATACTCGAAATTCATATTTGGTTGAAGCGAATACTGAGTACTCCTGGGTACCCAGTTTGATGAAGACAAACCCGGGACCGGAACTATCCTGTCCCAGGTTGGCCTTTGACAACGTACACATCAGCTATGACTCATTTCAATTTAGAATCAAATGATGAGAATTTGTATGATTGTGTGTGTTGTGTACATGTTTGTGTGATGTACATGATAAGAAATGAATGAATAAATGCATTGAGTGACGTAATACACCAGCGAGTTGACACTTGATAATAACCCAGTACCCGGGACTACTCGGTTACCAACCATATCTGTCAGCAAAAATTGAACCAAATATGAGTACGGTGTTGTACTCGGTTAAAGCGGATACCCGGGTAGTACTCAGTCCCAGTTTTGCCTGACTCAGGACCACGGACCAGGTATATTCGGATTCGGTATTCGGACCAGTTCGAGCTCTGGTAGATATACAACATAAAAATAGTGATATAGCACAACAATATGTATGTAGCACAAGGTGGATTCACAGGCTTAGATTAGGCAAGGTACTCCTGTATTTGTCGCAGTCTGCTTTACATTAATAAGTAAATCACTAAGTTATCAAAATTGAGATGGAATAGATGGACGATGAGTTTCAATACCCTGAAGGCCCCTGTTGCAGATCAGCTGCTAATTTGGCACCAGGATACACTTGTTCCATGAGTAAAGGCAACACTTGTGAACATGAATGCCTACCAATGTGTGGTACAAAGAGCCAGAGCATAACTGCAGCAGCGCCAGACACCACCCAGATAATAAGGATGATAAGAAAGGATGTACGTCCCACTATGACATCACGATTGTAGTACATAGTAGTATGTGTGATAGCATACATTAAAATCAAGCCGCATCATGGAGCTAAGCTCTCATTGGACCTTGCCCTCATCTTCCCAATCATAAAATCTACTGGATTCTTAGCCAGACCAACAAAGGAAAACTATGTAGAATCAACAAGGTAAAAAGAAGGAAAAGTATAGGGAAGGAGTGTCACTCTACATAAAATAAACAAAATAAAAAATGATTTTTTTTAAAAATTTTGTCAAAATTGGAGGCCTTTGCGCCCCTGATGGGTATTGAAATCCTATTTTGAAATTAGTTTGTTACTGTAATTTTTTAAAATTCTCAAGTAGTATAGCCTTCAACTTTTTTGCATCAATTTGAAAAGTTGAGCTTCATTCATCTTGAAAATTCAAAATTTTAGATCTTCAAGATTTAATAATAGCTTGATTTGCCGATGTGTTTTTTTTTCCAAATATCTCAAACATTGCGTCAAATTCGACCTGCAGCTTCTCGACGTGTTTTAAAAATTTAACAATTTTGGACTTGACGTCCCAAATTATGTAGAAAACCTCAAAAACGATAAATGTCACCCAATATTTTAATCTTTTTTGTAGGAATTTTGATAATTTTGAGGCACTGGCCAGGAGAGGGGAGGGATATGTTGAAGATTTTACAAAAATAAATTGTTAGTCTATTTTTTAATTGAAAATATTTTAATTTTTTTGCTCATTTTTGTCAAAGTTAGTTTTCTTTTGATTTGGAAAAATGCACTCATGACACGTAAAAAAAATCAAACATTTTTCTCTGAAATTGCAATGTATGATGTACCTACTTCGAGTTGATATTAATCTACTTAGACATGAACTTTGACTTCTTAGGTGACCCGGAAGGGGGCTCAGGGGTTCCCAAAATTATGCATTCTATTTCTGTAGTAAAAATTATCAGTACACAAAAAAAGTTACAAATTTGGTCCAAAAAAGTTGATGGTGTAGTTGGACATCTTTCATAATATACCTATTGCGAAAAAAATTTTTGGGCTAAAATTGATTAATTTCTACCGCTAAAATTGTGAAAAAAAAACAACATTTTTTTGCATTATTAAAGGTCTTCCACCCATATAAACAATTCTGAAAAAAAATACAATATTGTACGTGTACCTATAGGTGAGATACACAATATAGGTATTATTTTTTGGTGATTGCACCTCTGAAGCAAGTTGTCCAAAATGTGGTTGAAAGACTAAAAATAGGTCTTTTTTGACCAGAAAATATGCTTGAACTAATTTTTAAAAATTTACACAACTAGCCCTTAGTAATGCCTAACATACTTGCAAGTTTGAAAAAAATTGGATGATAACTGTTAAATGGAAAATTTTTAACTGAAATTGCAATTTCACCCCACTTGATGAAGGGGTCATAGGTGATTTGGCGATCTAAAAGTTTTATCAAAGCGAGTCAAAATGGTTTTCCAGTATCGCGAAATAAATCGAACCAAATCCTCCCTCACCCTGAAATCCGCTCCAAAAATAGCCACATTTCCACCGGAAGAAATTCGTCTAAAAGTCAACTGTAAGTACGTTTCGCTTACAAGAACCGTAAGTACCTAAATGACAAATGCGAAGAAATCTTAACAAAATACGAGGTAGATATCTATTTCGTAGAAAATATTCTTTACTCGTCGACGAAACGCATTTATCCTTTAATGGTTGACCCAGAGCGTTGGTTTTGTTGGTTAAACTCTAATTAAGCGTAATGGATTGTAACAGATTTGCGATTTTTTTGCTTCGTATTTTTCCTTCATCGTTCTGTGTTCTTTTTTTCCACTTATGGATCTGTTTCATTAACCAAGTGAAAGGTTTTCTCCAAAAGTTTTGTAAAATCTGTCAACTTTGTCGAGTGGGTTTTTTTAAACGTTGCGCAGATATCTACGTCACCAAGGCGGATTAAGCCGACGTATGGATGGTGAAGTGGGTGGCTGTATATTGAAGGAGTTTGTGTCTCTGATGGATTTGTTTTCTTCTTTCTTGTCCTCTTTTAGTCTCCATCTTCCTTCATTTTTTTTTTTTTTTTTTTTTTTTTTTGGTAATTTGTAGAATGAACTGAATGAACAAGGCAGAGTTCTGAATTTTCTACTAAAAAAGCGAAATCAGCGATAAAAATTTAAAATTACCTAATTTTTTTAAAAAATGATAATTTAATTGGAATTTCTTAGATCAAAATGGCGCATTTTTTTGATTTTGAAAAGAAACTACATATTTTATGTGATCTGTTGATAAAGTTTTAATTTAATAGGTATTCCATAAATTATTGTAGTAAGTAGGTAGGTATCTACTTATTAAAATATACGTATGAAATGAAAAAAATCCACAACACGTGAGAAATACTCACTCGAATCTTGTGGAAAAATTCGATTTAATTAACTGGAATTGAAAATAAAATAATGTAAGCCATATTATCGTATGTGCGAGTGACATACGAGTTGATAATATAGATATATGCGTAAACAAAGTCTTTGATGAGGGTACTTTTTGAAAACACACAAAAACGTGTGTTCAAAATGTGTAAAAGTAATAACAAAAACTATTCTAGTGAAAGAAATTTCAATCTTCCGCATGTGTTGAAATAGGCTTGAAAATATATATGTGACCCACTCTGACAAAACCGACCGTTTCGACAAAAAAAAGTGTCCAAAATAATGATGTTTAAAATGAGTTTTAAGGGTTGAAAGATCAGATTTTTGAGAAAAAAACATTTTTTGAAATTTTGTCGAAATGGTCGGTTTTGTCAGAGCGGGTCACATATACGTACTAAGTTTTATTTTCAAAAATGTACCTATCTAGGTATAAATATATAACAACGAAGGTAGATACTAGATAGTGAATACCATGAGTTGGCTACTATCGAGTTTTATTAAATAAAACATTTCTTTTCATTGTTGATGAACTCGCTGTATTCATATTTGAATCACGAAAACATCGCGGCAATGAACCTACGAAGCACCATGAAATAACATTAACACTAGACAAATTATGAAATATGACGTAATGAGTGTGAGGCATGATGCGAAGAAGAATTACAGAAAATAGAATGTAATGAAGTACGACTAAATGCATCCTGAATAGAATTCGAATTATATTGCATTTCAATGCATCCGCATCCAATGCCATTGCTACGAGTACGAACGGTGAACGATTCACGACCGTATTAATGATGAACCAGAGGCATTGCCATGCCTATAAAGCCTATGAGTACCTTACCTAGTAATAAAGTACATTTTGACGAACACATTTCGCAGTGGGTGCTTTATTCGTTGGAGAAGGGGGAAAAATATGTAGGTACTTGGATAATTTTTAAAATAGGTAAAATAAAGAATTTCAATCATGGGCTTCTTGAATGAGGAGGAGGGGGGAGGGTGAAATGTCCCAAGTAAAAGTGAATCAACCTCTTTAATTTAAAATTCAAAGTCAATTTATTTTTTCAATCATTTTTTTTCAAGAATGAAATTGTGCGACATTGCGATGAGTGTTTTTTCGAAAAAAGAGATGGCACATTTCAGAAGCTTGATAAGTTAACATCATTTATCAATTTTTGACCAATTTTTTGAAAAAGAGGTGTGTTTTCCTTGGACGTGGGAAAAATCAAATTTTGATAAAACTGAAGTAGAAAGATGAAATTTTATTAATTAGTCGGGGAATCCGCATAAGGATCTACTGCACCCCCCCGGTTGATCCTCCGTGGCGACTTTTTTCTTAAAGGGGGAGTCCTAAGGAACATTTCTAGCCCCTGTCCTAAAAAAGACCCTACTTACAAAATGGCGGCCATTTTGATTTACAGGTCAGCCGAAATCGCAGATTTTGCGTTCCAACATAGGACTTGCATGAAATTTTTTAAACCGTACAAAGGTGAGGTATCAAAAGAGCAGGCAAAAATTCATCACCTGTCAAAATTTTAAGTGCTAAAGTGCCTTTTTCGATTTTTAATGAATTTTTAAAAATCAAAGTTTGGCCAAAAATGCTGGGAAAAATCAAAATTTTACCAAATTGCTCAGAACGCTGAAATTTGGGACATACCCTATTTTCGACCTGCCAAATCGATTGGAAACTGTTTCAACCCGTTTTGAACAGTTCTGGAGTCTCCAGCAGATTTTTGAAACTTGAAATTCCCCCAAAATTTCATTAAATGGAGTTGAAAAGCCGAAATTCATTCTGCAAACTGCTACGAAGTCAACTGCAGGTGAATTGCAAGTCGTTTTGGAGCCTCCAGCAACTTTTTGAAGTTTGAAATTTCAACAAAAATCCATTACATACGAACTCCTAATTGTATTGGAAATTTTTTTGATCAATTTAGGTACAAATTATAAAAATTTGTTCCCAACCGGGTAAAATTCAAAATTTAAAAAAAAAAGTTAAAAAATCGTCGTTTATAATGAACGCAGGAACGTACGAGTACGAGCCAGGAAAACCATTTTCGCTCTCTCAAAGTGATCGATGACGATTTCAATACCTAGTTGGAAACCTCCAATGGATTCCTGGATTCGTTTTTTTTTTCGAATCTTCAGGGAAAATTTGAATTTGAAGAGCGAGAAGGGTTTTCCTGAAAAAAGATAGTTACTTTGAAGAAATTCTGTTTCATCGTCGACTTTTCTCTTTCCTTTTTCTCATCTTTTCGATTTTGCACTTTTTGTACAGGGTAAGTATTAATATTTCTTGGAGAATCGAGGAAAAATTATCATAGTTCTTCTTCTGTTTTATTGTTTTGATTTTTATTCAAAGACGTATTACGTACATATATGTACCTAATCTTACTTACCTGTAGAAAAATTTTTTAATCATTCTGGGCTAATTTTCAAATTTTTGATTTTCAACTGATTTCCAGATAATGTTGAGATTGAGATGATATTGTGAATTCCAATGGATTTCCGTACGATTTTACATCGATTTTCCGACGATTTTAGGACGTTGCTCTGATATCCAGATGCACTCAAGATGATTGTTCACTGTTCAGTTGATTTCCCATGGAGTTCTTCTCCAAATGATTTTGGATCGGTTTCCAGGTAATTTTTAGTCGTTATACATATTAAGTAACTTTTAAAGAATGTGAAGTTGTGAACGTGTGTTTGATTGAATTTTTCTGCAATTTCGGGATGACGTCCTAATTTTGAATCGATTGCTCAACGCTTTTTAAATAATACTTAGGTATAATTTTAAAATCTATTCTTTAAGTTTAAGTTAATTTTATGATTCAATTTTTTCATTTTATTAAGGCACAAGGGCTTCCAAAGTTGGTTTAAATTTTTAAAAAAATACAAAAATGAAGAAGCATTTCAATTGTTGTAAACAGGGCGCCAAGATTGATCCCACTGCCCTGAGCCTCCCACCCCAGAAAATTGAAAATAATGTGTGAATGACGTGGGTCATTCCATGTTAATTCGACCAACGTTTTTGAGTCATATCTTTCGATTTCACTCCATTTTTTTTTACAATATCTACCCACCCAGTAAGTAAGAAACCCGCAATCAGTTTGGTCCAAGCCCCCTCAGGGGGCGGGTGTGGGGGCTTCCATTATTTTCACATTGTCTCGAGGTACTCAACTTCAGCAGCGCATTCCTCCAAAACTATGATACTTTGATCAAAACTGATTTCACAGTTCAAAGGGGTATTGAATTTTGAACTTTTTAAGCATTTTGAAAATTTTCTATAAAGTTGAAAGTTGAACTTTCAAATTGAAAGTCCAAATTTCAAAATGGCGCTGTAAGTGGGAACTACCATTTAAAATTCTGAAAAAATGTCCATAGATGTACTTTTTGATACTTTTTTGAAATAATCAAGTTTCGAGATGGGATCTCTGAATGGAAGGGGAGCACCCCCACCCCCAATTTGGGGCAAAACTTTTGAAAAAAATCTGGGGCATGTGATATATCGAATTGCATGTTTTTGGTAACGCTGAACACGAATATGACGTCAGATTTTTGATTGGACCCTATCCACGGCCCGCAGTACCTCCCCAAATGGGGTAAAAGTTCAAAATAGGTTTTTTTCGTGCGCGACACATCAAATAGTATGTTATTGGTGACGCTGAACACGAATATGATGTCAGATTTTTGGTTGGATCCTATCTACGGCCTCCAACAATTTTTTTGGTTTTTTACCAATTGGGGGAGGTTCTGGGGGCCATGGATGAGGTCAATTTGAAAAAGTACGGCTATATTCGTGTTCAGCGATATCGAAAACATACGATTCCATGTGTCACACGATTGAAACCATTTTTTTTAGGTTACCCCACTTGGAGAGGTCCTGTGGGCCATCGATGGGTTCAATCAAAAATCCAAAGTCATATTCGTGTTCAGCGTCATCAAAAACATTCGAGGTACTTTTAAAAAAGAGATTCAATACTTGATAAAATGTTTAAAATGTATCACTGAACAAAATAGTCAACATAACAAAAACAAATTTAAATCTTATCAATTCGTCCCTCATTAACGAGATACTTCACCCTCCTCCGCCAATTCCATCTTTAAATAAACGATCTTAATAATGAATAGACACGTAATTAGATATTCTGACCCAAAGCATGAAACTTGCTCAAGCCTGATTCAAAATTTTACACCCACTTGGAAAATTCAACGTTCACGTCTCAAGTTTGACGTTTTGTTTTCTGAAAGTACGTAGGCTATATATACGTACTCGTATATAGTACGTTGTGTAAAGAGAATGTCGGCGTCGAATGTAGGACGACTAATTCGCAAATGCTACGAATAATTTATATCTCAGCGATACTTTTACAAGCCCTACTTATATGTACTTACTTGTTTTGCTAATCCGTACGTTTTAAATTATTAAGTAACATTTTCACCAGTCTTTACTAATCGTAATAATCTCGTCGTTGCGTATGGTACACATACGTAAACGTAAACCGTAGACGTACCTTACCTATATATCTATATATTGTATATTCACATCATAAAATTCTATTGAAGATTAGAGCTGCAAAGCTTGTTTAATTCTCGTATAGCATTTAATACTACACACTCGACGAGAGAAGGTTACCTACCAATTTATAAGGAAATACTTACATCTTTGATAAAATCTCTGAGTGTATGGGGCTTGGCTGCGTGAGCTCTGTACTGTTGTCTTTAGTCTTGTTCTACAATACGAAGAGAATAGTTCGAATGGAAACCGCGCTCTATAATGGTTTGTTGAACCGAAGTAATTTTCACATTCACCCTCGACAACTGTAAAGCAGAAAATATCAATTTTATTCATTTACCTACGTCTGGGCATGTAAACTTATACAAAGCTCTCTGAACCCGACCGTTTCATCGCTCTTACCTCCAAAGGCAAAGATACACACAACAATAGGTACAGATAGGTACCTATTTCGCGAAAGCTGTACAATTCATCAATGTAAATATATTAATCACCTTTGCTCTGCTTTATGTATACCCTAATGCGTAAAATCTTACAAGTTCTTATAGCATCCATCTACTCGAGTAATTATATCAACAAAGATCTTCATTCACCGGGTTTCTCCACCATAGTACGAATACATAAAAAAAAGAAAAGAAAAGCTCATTATAATAATCAATCCTTCGTAGTGTAAAAAATTTTGCACAAATCCGAGGGTTGGTTTTTTTTCAACGTAGACGCGATGGCTGACCAGATATCGAACGTGTTAAAAATGCCGTGAATTTTTAAACCTATTTCCATGCCGTTGTTAATTAAATGTTACCTTGTGTACAGAACTACCTACGTAAAAAAATATAGACCTATACCGGTGTATTGAGGTACCTCTTGTTAAGCTTTTATAACGCAAACGTAATTATTTAGTATCGAAGCATACCGAGGTAATGGCAAAAACTTACTTTAGGTTTTTGCTTTTAGCCATCGTAACAATAATCTATAAATAATTAAAATTGATATTTTTTTCCCTTTCGTAATTAATCACGCGTGTGGTACGTAACATGAACAATATTGCGGAGTAATAGGTTTGTCTTTGTATGGTTCAATACGTGAGTACCTCTAGCTCCTACCTACGTATACCTATACTTACCTACTAAATATGTCCGCAGGAGAGTGATTTTTTTTTTTTGGTATTTCATTCTAAACCAATATTATTTTTAATGATAGGGTATAAAAAAAATGTAAAAATACTGACAAATTTCGCATTCATTTTTTTACCCACCTACACACGCAGGTTGTAAGTAATTTAATGTACATACAATACTGTTCGAACATTTTCATTTTTCAGTACCTAAGATACGTGTCATCTTCAGGTGGTTTTTGATAATGTTGTTCGTTGTCAACACAATACTCTACCTATTTGCTCAATTTATCTATACATCGCTTATGTTTATACATAAAAATGTACATAGCTGCATGGTTTTTGATTTTATTACGAGGATTTAGTTGAGTTAAGGAAACTGGGAATTATTGGTAATGAAACTCCAATTTCAAAGAAACTAAGCTACATTGAAAGAGCACTGCCTTAAAACACCCATCAGTAAAATTACAAAAACCAAAGTTCATTTTTAGCAGATTATTTCAACCATTTAAAGAACTACGTATGTAAGATAAAGGTGATGGTACTACTGGAATGCAACAATGATCTTGATTTTTTTTTTAAATTAATGTTTTCAACCTCAATAATTAATAACCTTGAGAGGACAGGCGGATCAATGGCCTTAAGATGCCAGTCAGGAAGACAGATGACCTTGAGAAGTCAGACAGAACAGTCAATGACCTTGAAAATACGACAGGCAGATAGATAGACGACCTTGAGCAGCCAGACAGGAAGACATACGACCTTGAGAAGCCAGATGCACGGGACAATATCCTCAAGAGGTCAGACAGAAAGACAGACAACCTTGAGAAGCTAGACAGACGGGACACCACCTCGAGAAGTGAGATAGACGGGCCGATGACCTTGAGAAAACAGACAGACAGACGAACGACCTTGCAAAGCCAGAAAGGTACGCTCTACGCAGACAACCTAGAGATGCTAAACCAGGAGACTTACAACCGTGATGAGGCTAGACAGTCACATAGGTCAGTCACCTCAAGAAACCAGCCCTTGAGAGACCAGACAGGCAGGCAGGCAGGCAGGAAGCAGACGACTATGAGAAGCCAGACAAACGAGTTAATGACCTTAAAAGGCCATATAAATAGACAAGCAGACGAATTTGAAAATTTAGACAGACGTGTCAATGGCCTTAATAGGCCAGACAGGCTGACAGATGATCTTGTGAAGCCAGACAGGAGACCGACAACAATGAGAGGCCAGATATAGACGCGCAGGCGAACTTGAGAAACGAGACAGACGAAAACCTGATGACCTTGATAGAAAGACAGACAAACAGACGACCCTACAAAACCAGACAGTCACGCAGTCAACCTTGAGAGTAGTGATGTTAAAATGCGCGCAAGGAGGAGCATTTGCGCACATCTGCGCGCAAATTCCACAAATGTGTTACTTGCTTATACGTATGTTTGAAACCGTTTTGAGCAGTTCTGGAGCCTCCAGCAGATTTTTGAAAATCGAAATTTTCATCAAATGGAGTTGGAAAGCCGAAATTAATTCTGAAAACTAATTTCAATACACTGTGAAGTCGACTGCAGGTGAATTTCAAGTCGTTTTGGAGCCTCCAGCCATTTTTGGAAAATTACTAGTGCTTCCAGTAGATTTTTGAAACTCGAAATTCCAACAAAATTTCATCAAATGTAAGTAATTGGAAAGTCGAAATTAATTCTGCAAACTAATTTCAATACGCTATGAAGTCGACTGCAGGAGAATTTCAAGTCGTTTTGGAGCCTCCAGTCATTTTTGGAAAATTACTAGAGCCTCCAGTAGATTTTTGAAACTAGAAATTTCCCTAAAATTTCATCAAAATGCAGATGAAAAGCTGAAATTAACAGTATGCACTCCAATTTTAACACCATCTGAAGACGACTTCAGGTGGGTTCAAGTAATTTTGTAGCCTCCAGAGACTTTTTGAAAGGTTTTATGGCGTTTTTAGGAGAATTGAAATTTCGAAAAAGTAGCTGGAAGCTTCAAAACTTCTTGAAAGCACCATGCAGTCGACTTCATAATATTGTATTGAAATTAGTCTTCAGAGTAAATTTCGGCTTGCTAATCCCATTTGATAAAATTTTGGGGAAATTCCAAGTTTCAAAAATCTACTGGAGGCTCTAGTAATTTTCCAAAAATCGCTGGAGGCTCCAAAACGATTTAAAATTAACCTGCAGTCGACTTCATAGCGTATTGAGATTAATTTGCGGAATGAATTTTGGCTTTCCAACTCCATTTGATGAAATTTGTTGGAATTTCGAGTTTCAAAAATCTACTGGAGGCACCAGTAATTTTCCAAAAATGTTTGGAGGCTCCAAAACGACTTGAAATTCACCTGCAGTCGATTTCACAGTGTATTGAAATTAGTTTTCTGAATTAATTTCGGCTTTCCAACTCCATTTGATGAAATTTTGTGAGAATTTCGAGTTTCAAAAATCTGCTGGAGGCTCCAGAACTGCTCAAAACGGTTTGAAACAGTTTCCAATCGATTTTGCATGTCGAAAATAGGGTGTATCTCAAATTTCAGCTTTCTTGGTCAATTTGGTAAAATTTTGATTTTTTCTCACATTTGGCCAAAATTCGATTTTTGGAAATTCACCAAAAAGCGAAAAAGGCACTTTAGCACTTGAAATTTTGACAGGTGATGAATTTTTGCCTGCTCTTTCGATCTACTTTTGTGCGGTTTAAAAAATTGTATGCTAGTCCTATGTTGGAACGCAAAATCTGCGATTTCGGCTGACCTGTCAACCAAAATGGCCGCCATTTTGTGAGTAGGGCCACTTTTTTTTTAGTACAAGGGCTAGAAATGTTCCTTAAGACTCCCCTTTAAGAAGAAAGTTGTCCCGGAGGATCGGCAGGCGGGTGCAAGTGATCCTTATGTGGGTCCCTCGACTATACAAAAAGCATTTGTATTTCAGATGTTTAGATCTTTTTGCTCACATTCATCACCACTTGAGAGAAAATTTTTAGAAACTCAAAATTTCAAAATAAGGGAAGTATAAATGGGAAATTCAAAAATGTTTTATTTAATAAAATATGAAAAAACAAGTCATTTTTTCAAAAATACCTCAATATTTTTCAGAAGAGAGTCTCAAAATTTTTGCTCCACTATTAAAAATAGAAAAAAGGAGTACAAAGTGTCGAACAAACAAGACATCATGAAAAAAAAGAGAAAAAGAAGCGTTTTCTGAAGAACATCTTTTTCAAATATTTCAGAAATTCTTTCATTAAAATGATACGAGTATTTAGTCTGAAATGTTCTCTATAAAGCCTGGGGGAAAAATTCAAAAAAAATCAGACACATAAAATCAATGAAAATTGACTTCTGTGCCATGAAATTCAGCTTTGTGTATGCCGCCACCCCCCCCCCCCCTCCACACCCTAGAATGTTGGTAGAGTATTCCTATTAAGGTTAAGTAATGAAAATTTGAGAATAAGAGAGAATTTTTCATTTTGATCACAACTTTTCGTTATACCTAATTAAAGAAAACAATTTTATTAATTAAATATTTTGGTACAATTTTTTTCCAACTTCGCGAAGAAAAATTGTAAATTGAAAAATCTCAAAACCTGTGACCAATTTCGTCGTCTTCTTCTTCATCATCTTCGACTTCAATTCGCCTGTTTTTTTTCTTCTTAGCTTTACTACTTTTTCTTCCTATACGGATGAACAACACAATAGTAAAACATATGATGCAAATGCACGAATAGATGAGTAAAAAAATAAAAATAAACCAAACTATCATTGTACTTACTCGATCTAGGCGGTGGTCTTCTAAATCGCTGAGCTACTTTGAAGACAACAAGAACCAATACGCAAGCTAAGAAAAACCCTATTATCATATTCGTGTAAGTTTCTCTGAGTATTTTCTTGGTAAATACGGTCACCCAGCTACTAGTATTCGTTATTTCTGGCGCATGAGTAGTCGTAGATGTTAGATCTTTGACTGTAGGACACATTTCACGTATTTTGATATATTTGTCAAAATTGAAATCGCATTTGGACTCTGAAACGCGGTGGGATCGTTTAAATACTTAGCTGTGGTGTTGAAAATGAAACGGATAAAGGTGAAATTACAAAATAATTACCGGTAAGATTATTACTACAAGCGAGATACGCGCCTGAAATATTAAACAGTTCGGCCCATTTCATTATTTGTCGGCATCTGCAATTTCCTATCGTTTGGGTTAGAAAAGCACCCTGTGGAATTTCCAATTCTAATGTATTCAGATTACACAGAGGCGCTAAATCTTCGACGGCGAGATCGTCCAAAGGATTATTTTTCAGGCTGCATTTCATCATGTGGATGGGAGGCTGGTACAACGTGGGCAGTTTTTTCAATCGATTATCGTTGACGCTGATTTCTTGTAATTTGTAACTGGTCGATACGTCCAGATACGTGTACCAGTTACCATCTAGCACGAGTTTTTGTAAACTGGCTGGAAATCTCCACATTTCGTCGTCTGTCAAATTTGACTTTGTGAATTGGAAAATTTCCAATTTGTATAAAGTTAGGAACATGTCCAGTGGGGCTAGATGTCTGGCTCTTTGTTGGGTTACGTTCTGGATGAAGCTGAGTTTCAAGTGTATCAACGTGTGTCCATAACGACGAAATGCATTCGGAGTAAAACGTAAATTGTAATTTTCTGATAAATCTAAAACCTAGTATACGAGAAAGATGGTTGTATGGCGAATTAATGTTTTCGAGGAATAATTTACCTATTTGTCGAGTAAGTATACCTGAATGTCAGCTGGTATCTTGGATGGTACCAGAGGTAAACCTCTATTTGCGCAGTATGCTTGAAGTAATCCGTTTTCATTTACGTTGACTGGACATTCTTGCATACTTTCATCGCATAATGCTATATTTTTTACCAGCAGAATCGCAGTTAAAATGTAAAATCTATAAAACAATAAATCGTCGTAGAACAATCGAACCATACTTCACGAGTTTATATAAATGTTGTAAGCACGTTCTTATCTACCTGTTAACCATTTCGTATCATTGTTCATAATAATACTCGTTGGCGATATCCGATTTTCATTTGCGATTTGTACATAGTTTTCCCAATTAAAAAGTAAATTTCTGCGAAAATTTTCAAATTCTGAATTAGATTGATTGCGTATCAAAATGTTATCAAACACACTATCGCTGAGAAAATTTTATTTTTGAAAACAATAAGATTATAGCCAATAGTTTCTTGTTTTGAAATTTTGATTGGATAAATTTCAATGGTAGATGAATTTATTTTTGTAAAAAATGAAAATAAAGGAAGCAAAAGTATCAAATCATTTCGACGATATTAAATGTTGCGGGAAAATCTACGTGCGAAATAGGAAAACCGTAACGTATATTTTTGTAAGTAGGTACCACGTCTACGTGAAATGAGAGGAAAGTTCGCGCAAGCGCCTTACCTCCCCCTTATACAACTTTTTTCTATAATTTGGGGTGAATTTTCCAAAAGGGATGATTCTACCCTTCTGCTGTGTGTAAGAATGCACAAACGGAGATACGGGGAATTTCGTGTATTAGTCTTTTGAAGGTGTTTCTCTAGACTATATAGATGGTTGAGGGATATGGCCATGAAATAGGTACCTATCTTTTAGTTTTATTTGGGAACGTTGGTATCTTTTCGTTGGAAATTTTTTTTTTCGCGACTATGACTAATGTTGTGGATTTTTTTAAAAACTGTAATGAACAACAAAATGCTTTAAAATTTGGTAAAAAATATTCAGCATCGATGAAAGTTTCCAAATTTTTAATTTTTTGCGAGTACATTTCAAAAATTGAGATGTCTTTAAAAGTTTCAATAGTTTTAACGTTTCATTTCTCATCGTAATACGCCTCATTCAAACTCCTGAGGGTCTTTAAGTTGTGAGCGTTTAATTTTGCTACATTAAGTCACAGAAATCGAAATTCTCGTTTTTTTTTTTCACCAAGAGAGTTGAAAATTTATAAAAAACATTTACGGAATTAAATTCTAAAATGTTTTTCATATTATAAAATTTTATTTTTTTAAAAAATTTAATAGCATCAAATTAATAAGAAATATTTCAACATTAACAACAAATATTTTAGTGTTGAGTGAAATTTGTTACTTGAAAATAGCATTATTTGTGAAAAAAGTGAAATATCGACGTTTTGGAAAATATTAGGGCATCTGGAGGTTTGGAAATTCAATTTAAAATATGTACTTCATAAAATATACTGAAACGAGATCGTAAAAATCTCCTGAACACAATCTCACGACGGACAAGACAGGGCTGGAGGAAATGTAGAAAAAGAAAATTATTTTAATTTTTTGACATTTTCAAGTGTGATCGTGGAAAAAGAGAGACAAGGGGGAAATTCGCTCTTGGTTCCAATTTTCTTAGAATTATCAATTTTCTGAATCATTTTAAATGTTTTTTTAGAAAAACAGAATTGATACTTTCATGCAGGTGTGGATTTAACATTTTCATGCCCCCAGGCAGTCAAGAATTTTCGGCCCCCCATTTCTTCCATTCATTTTAAAAAATGAGCCATTCATAAAAACGTAATTTTTTAAGGAAAACGCATCAATTAATAAAATAATGTAAAAAACACATCACAATTCATCAATTTTAAGTAGGTAACGAAGTGTTGAATTGAAGTGTTGGACAATTTTTAATCAATTTGGTTAAAATAATTAATTATTTTACAAAAAAAAAATCGTTTTTTTTATTTTTTCAAAAATACCTTGAAATTGATGGAAGTGGTGAAAATTGGTAAGTATTAAAAAAATTGAAATTTTTTGAGTTTTCATAATTTGATAAAATTTTTTTATTTAGAGGTGAAGTGAAGTTGAAGGTGAATGGACAAATTACTCGTATTTGCGTTCAGTAGATCCATTTTGGCTACAAAATTTAAAAAAAAACACACCACAGAAATAGAGTTAAAAATTTGTGAAAATATTGAAAAGAAAAATAGTTCAACTATTTGCTTGTCTTGTTTCGTTCGAAGTAATTTCAACTTTTTGGCAATCTGCAGGAGGTGCAAGAAACAAATGTATTAAAATTACGAGTGAAGAGTATGTAATTTTTCTCATCTTTTTTTATTCAAGATGACAATTTTTCCCACTCTCGCATCTTCGTATACAATTTTTTTCGATCCATACCCTTTATAAACCTTTTTCTCACTAAAATCTAATTTCTCCCTCTTGAAATCAATTGCATTCATTTTGCGGGTGAACTGCTTCTTCTCCCCCCCTTCTATTCAGTTTGGCATGAGTATGGTTTTTATCGCTTTGTACGAGATTCGATTTTTTTAAATCGTTTTGCCAATTTGGACCTTTTTTCACTAAATGAAGTCATTCTGTTATTTTGTAGGATTTAAAATTTTTCAGGATTTAAAAAAAAAAAATGATGATGCTTCAATTTTTTGTTTCATTACTGAATTCCCGCTTCCTAGTGCTGTGTTTATTTTATTTGTTCAGTGGCGTGCACAGAGTTGAAAGATTACCGGGCATTTTTCATTCATGACGATACCACCACCCACCCCCCCCCCCCAGCAAGCCAATTTTTTTTCAAGTCAAAGACGAAACTAGACGTTTTAGGAAGGGGTATAGGGTTGAGCGGAAATTTTCCAACGAAAAAATATGTATTTTGCCAAGAAAACAGTCAATTTTTAAAGTGAAATAAGAAGCAAAAATTGACAATTTCGCTGATTGAAGTAGTATTCAATTCAGATTTATGACTGTTGATGAAAGTTAACATTTAAAAAAAAATAGAAGCTTCAAATATGGAATGTTGTATTGTGGAAAAGAGAAACAATAGACCCGAGCGAAGCGAGGGCGAAAGCATTTGAAAATTCGTATTTCGAGATGTGAAAAAACATTGTTTTTTATATTGTGATGAGTTCATTTACCTATTTGGCTTTAGAATATTCTGTTTTTTTTTTCAATTTTAAAAAGGAAAACTAAGTGAAGTAAATTTTTCTATCTTGGGCTCTTCAAAAAGTGGAAAAATACGTAAATTATTTAGCCCGAGCGAAGCGAGGGCAAAAGCTTTCAAAAATGTCTTATTCAAGTTCCAAAAAATGAGGTTTCTTTGTTAATTTACCCATGATAAATCTTGCAACTGGATTTCGTCCATGCCAGAAAATGATTATCATTATCAGCTTGTCACTAAAGATGTTTTACTTTAGTCACTTCTTTTAAATTTTTTCAAGATTTTCAATTTCATTTATTTTTAAAAAATTTCAATTTGTAAACATTTTTTAATTTGAAAAACCTTTCAGTTTCTTGAAGTATTTTTTTGCAAATCAAGTATTCAAAGTGTTTTGAAAATTTTGAGTATAGAATGAAAAATCTGTTGTTTTTTTTTTGTTGAAATGATTGAATAGTTAAAATTTTAACCAGCTTAGCACATTGGTAAGTAATGTTAATGTACGTATCAAACAATTTTGAAGAGTTAGTGGTTCTCTGCGGGAAAAAACAGAATCATAAAGGGCCCGAGCGAAGCGAGGGCAAACGCTTTTCAAAATTTTTAGTTTGAAGAAGCAAAACAACAGTAATTTTGATATGAAATTCTAGTTTTTCCATCACTCACTCAGTGGCGGACTGGGTCGGTTTGGGGCCTCTGGTGGATGCACCGAATGAGGTCCCCAAAATTTTTCCCTTCCCCTTAAGAATCTTTCTTGTTCTGTTTTTTCCCAGGTTTGGATACTTGAATGTAAGTTGTGCGATTGATTTTTGCTTTTGTTTGCTTATTCAATATTTATTTTGTGGGTAGTTGGTACCTAAATAGCAAGAAGAACCGATTTTTTTTGAAGGGGGCGAGAACAGAGGAGAAATTTGCCATAAGAAAAAAAATCAAGTATGCCGAATTAAATGAACTTTTTAAAGTGAAATAAAAGATAAAAATGACAATTTTGTAATTGATATATACGTACGTAATTCATATTTGGGCTGATGAAAAATTCTTATTTCCCTTCTGAATTTATGAAAGTTTCAAAAATGTATTTTTTTTCGATTTAAAGAAGGGATATAAATTGACCCGAGCAAAGCGAGGGCGAAAGCTTTTAAAAATGTATATTTCGAAAGGTAAAAAGCGATGTTTTTGAATAATTTGTTCACTTTTTTAGCTCAAAATTTTAGAACTTGAATGACCATTTTTTTTAAATTTCAAATTTGAAAATGAAAAGGAAACAGGCCCAGAGCCGAGTGAAAGCAAAACCTAGTTTCCAGAAATAGAAAAACAACATTTTTTTTTAGGTGAAAAGTGTGTTTTTTTGTTAAAAAATTCCTTGAAATTTGAATATCTAGATACCTACTTGATAGATTTTCAGAAAAGTTCGATCTCAATTTGAAAAAAAACCTCACAGGCCCAAGTGAATTGAGGACAGAAAATTTCAAAAATTTGTATTTTGAGTGGAAAAACAATGTTTTTTGTGGTGACTGATGAGTTTATTTTTTTGATCACACAATTTCAGAATTTGAATGTACTGAAATTGAAAATTTAGATTTTTAAAGAGAAGAAAAGAAAACTGGCCCGAGCGAAGCGAGGGCAAAAGCTCACAAAAATTTTAGTTGGAGATAGTCCAAATATCATATTTTTTTGGTTTAAACATGGCCCCGGGGGCTGATTGGTGTTTCAGAGCCCTTCGCAATTATGAATAATTTGAGAAATAGAAAATAACAATTCAGCCCGAGTGAAGCGAAGGCAAAAGCGTCTGAAAAAATGAGAATTTTGTGAATAGATCAGTGATTTTGTCTGCAAATTAACGATTTTGCCGACAAATTCCGAATTTTTAAAATATGAATGAGAGAGATACGAGTATAATACCTCCTAAACCCCCTTAAATCCGCCCCTAAGACTTTCTGATCACTTTTCAAAATTTTTGTGAAATACGACATTCACTTACCAATTATTTTTACGATTTTATTTTTCATTCAAGTTATCTTATCTCGTACTATAGAGAGGTACCTAGGTACTATTCTATGGCGAGTGTGTGCAGCAATTATCAACTCGCTGTGTTTAGTGAAGTCAACGATTTATTTCAAGATAAATTTTTCTTCTGTTTCCTACAATTTTTCTTATGAACTCATTAAATATCTGCCCACTACCACCACCACCACCCCCCCAAAACTTTACCGGGCATTTGCCCGGTAAAGTATTAGTGTGCACGCCACTGTATTTGTTAGTGAAAATTTCGTAAATTTTACGATCTTCAATGAATGAAAAAAAAAAAAAAAAAAAAAAAAATAGAAACAAAGTTGACTTTTTATCAGTGATTATTATTTTGCTGAAATCTTCGATTTGAAAGCTTTCTTCTGTCGTTGATTGTCGAGTAATTTGATGTTTAATCATTCATGATTTTAATAAATAGAAGTGACGAATTGTAGGTATGTATCAGATTTTTCAAGAGTGTGGAATGGTATTCGTGTGATTTACCTACAATCTACTTACTCATTTCATTTCATGTGAATACCATTACCTACTAAAAAATGCATCCTATGGAATGCTTAATTATGTAAAATTACTGACTCTAAAATTTGCTGAAACTTTGATTTTTTTATTTTGATAAATTTATTTACTATGTAGTATGTTATATGTACTTCATCTCAAATCAATCTCAATCTCAGTCTCAGTTATAGCTGGAGAGCCCGCTTAAGGAGTTATTGCACCCCCCCCCCCCGGCGATCCTCCGGGACAACTTTTTTCTTAGAGGTGACCAAGAAAGCTGAAATTTGGGATGCACCCTATTTTCGATATGGCAAATCGATTGGAAACTGTTTCAAACCATTTTGAGCAGTTCTGGAGCCTCCAGCAGATTCTTGAAACTCGAAATTCCCACAAAATTTCATCAAAATGGAGTTGGAAAGCTGACTTTTATTCTGCAAACCAATTTTAATGCGCTACGAAGTACTGCAGGTAAATTTCAAGTCGTTTTGAAGCCTCCGGCAACGTTTTGAAAATTCCTGGAGCCTCCATCAGATTTTTGAAACTTTGAATTTTCACATTTCATCAATTAATGGAAATGGAAAGCTGAAATTTACTTCGCAAACTAATTTTAATACTATATCGCACCTTTGGAGTAATAAGGTTACATACATCTCAAAAAAGTGAAATTTTAAAACTTGATTCATTATTTTCATCAACTTATAATTGATTGTGAGGAATGAATAGCAGCACCTCGTTTTAAAGATCTGGTATCGTACCTTCATTTAGCATAAGAACACTTTGAAAAATAAAATCTTAAAGAGGAAATTTTCAATATTTGGAAAACATTTTGAGTTATAACCTTTCATTAAAATTGATCTGGAGGCAGAAGGAAGCATCAAAAAAAATTTCATGCCAACAAAGTTGTAGAGAATTAAATTTCTAATCGACATAATGTCGTTAGTTTTTTTCTAAAGTGCTTAGTTTTTGAGTTTTTCTCAAAAAACTAAAATTTCATTATACGTGCAAATTCATTTTTCTGAAAAGTGATCAATTTAAAAAAATTTTCCATTTGGTACGAACCAATGAAAAATACACTTCTTGTGACTATTTCTATCTGACAAACATTCAAAACAATCAAAACTGTTTATCAACACTTTGTATGTATGAAATTTACTCAAAAAAGCCGGAGTTTTTTGTGATGTACCCTTATAACTCAAAACAACTTGCCATGTTGTTGGGATTTTGAGTTAGGACATTTGCGTTTTTACAAGATCTAGATAATGTACCCAACTCAAAGTGTTATTTTTGGTTGAGGGAGGTCATACAAACCCCAAAAATGCAAAAATGTCAAAATCGATTTTTTTTGAGATGTACCTAACCTTATTACTCCCAAGGTGCGATATGAAGTCGACTAAATGGTGCTTTCAAATGGTTTTAAATGGTTTTGAAGCTTCCAGCTACGTTTTGGAAATTTCAATTTTCCAAAAAACACCATACGACCTTTCAAAAAGTCGCTGGAGGCTCCAAAACGACTTGAAATCCACCAGCAGCAGACGACTTCGTAGCGTATTGAAAGTAGTTTGCAGAATGAATTTTGACTTCCTATCTCCTTTTGATGAAATTTTTGGGGAATTTCAAGTTTCAAAAATCTACTGGAGGCTCCAGTAATTTTCAAAAAATCGCTGGATGCTCTGAAATGACTTGAAACCCCACTGCAGTTGACTTTGTAGCGTATTGAAATTAGTTTGGAGAGTAAATTTCGGCTATCCAACTCCATTTGATGAAATTTTGTCGCGAATAATTTATAGTTTCAAAAATATGCTGGAGGCTCCAGAACTGCTCAAAACGGTTTGTAACTGTTTCCAATCGATTTGGCATGTCGAAAATATGGTGTATCCTAAATTTCAGCTTTCTTGGTCAATTTGGTACAATTTTGATTTTTCCCCTCATTTTTAGTCTAAATTTGATTTTCAAAAATTCACCAAAAATCGAAAAACGCACGTTACCTCTTGAAATTGCGACAGGTGATAAATTTTTGATTGATCTTTCGATCTGCCTGTGTACAGTTTGAAAAATTTCGTGCAAGTCCTATGTTGAAACGCAAAATCTGCGATTTCAGCTGACCTGTCAATCAAAATGGCCGCTATTTTGTAAGTAGGGCCACTTTTTTTTGAGTACAAGGGCTAGAAATGTTCCATAGGACTCCCCCTTTAAGAAAAAAGTTGTCATGGATGATCGACGGGGGGGGGTGCAATAGCTCCTTAAGCGGGCTCCCCGACTATTACCCCAAATTTAATTTACCACAGTTACCAGCAGAATTTCGGGAATTTTTTTCGCTTTTCAACATTTTCATAAATTTTATAAGCACAAAATCACATGTCTGCTCATTCCTCGTTTCCTTTATTCAAAATCAAAATCGGCGGTCAAGTAACGACATGACGACATGCTGATAAGATATTGCGTGAACAGTATAGAAAAAAATTGTAGATTTGATGATGAATGATAATGGATAGATATTAGATAAATCCCAGACAGACTGGTCACAGTCGCACACACACAATCAAAACCTGATAGAACACAATTCGCGCCATTATTCCGGCAACTCTGCTTCATCGCAACGTGCTTCATTCTCCTATCTCCGATTCCCATCGCATCCCTTCTACTTATTTTTATCTCCGAACTTAGCACGTTGATAAATTTCGGGAAATCTAAATCACTGTTCTCTTCTTCGTTCAATATTCAATAATTTCGAAATTCAAATCCAAAATAAAAACTTACACATGTAGAAATAGAAAATTACCCATTCTGTAATTAATTTGCCTCGATAAATAATTCAATCAGATCACGTTCGATTACATTTAAATTTCATCATGTTGTAAAAAACGTGGTCGAGCCGTCGAGCGCGCCGCGACGCGCAACGTGTTCAGGTACTTTGGCCACGTTCGGTTGGTAACACTGGCGGAACTCACTCCTTTGTTTGCTTGGCGGTTCGGCAGTTGTCTCTGACTGCTTAGTGCGTACTGCGTAGTAGCGTACTGGCGTGTCGTTCAAGTGTGATGTTCGTTGAAATTTATTGCGGTCTTTGTTCGGTTAATGTGATTAAAAATATTTTAACACTAGTTCTTTATTTTTTTAAAAAAATTCCTCGTTTTAACGTCACGTTTTGTTCGTATATGAGTTAAATATTTTTATCGAAATTCGTGGTTGTGTTGTTATTATATTTGTTGGTTAAATACCCATATTTCGTGTAGGTTATGTTCGTTACTTACTTTATTGGTAAGTTTTTCTACTTGTCTAGCCGGCTGATTTTTTATTCAATTTTACCCCTTGTATATGACTTGTTGTTATAAAAATATTATATTCAGTCGATGATATTTCGAGTGTCTATAGAATAATCTAACTAACTCGTATGATGCAATATTAAAAATCGTACCACGTGCGAACCGATTCTCTCCGTCGTCTTTGGAAACGTACATTAGGAGGTAAAGTTGATCGAGTTATTACTGTCTTGTAGTGTATGTCTATGTCTAGTATATACAAATGTGCTGCTAGTGCCATAGATAAAATACCTTCGAAGAGTACTTTTCTGTAATCGTATAAATGTGCTTACTTTAATGTCGATTTTTATCGTCGTATTGATCAATGATTTTTATTTTTTCAAACGTCACGATTATTACGAATAGTTTTCTCAGTACAGTGTTCGATCGAGTATTTTGCTTGTACTAACGAGTGCAATTTTTTTCTCTTGTTGCAGGATGGAAGTGAAACTGTTTAAAGGTAAGCCGTAGTTTACGACGTTTTTCCTTAAATTTAACCATATTTCGTCCCCTCGTGTGTCGAAAATTTCCAAGTTGTGGCCTGCGGCTGCTGCGGCGTGCTCGTATCGTAGTCGTCTTTGTTCGAACCATACGTTTCGATATAAATGGTAAATTAATCGTCATTCTTGTTCTAATCGTGTATTTTATCGATATAATTATGCTACTCTACCTGTCGTCGTGTGATATCGTCCATTTCTAGGCACCTGATAGTTGGCAAATTAAATTCTAGCGAGTGTTTGCGCGTGTTTGTGCTTCCACGAGGTCGTCATTCGGTGTCGTCTAAATTTCGCAACAGAGTCGAACAGAGTGAAAAAAATCCCTATTCTGGACCCATATAGTGGGAAATTCGATACCGATATTTGGGCAGCGTTCGTTTATTTATCACGTCGTCATTATTGTAGAAATTCCATCGGCTAATCTAGTGAAAAAAAAATCACCCCGATGTGTTTGATACACTACATTTTTCAGTACCTATGGATAGCTACACGTAGATTCGCATTCGATCATCTCCCCGGGATTTCTTCTCTTTCAAAGGTTCGTTGTTCGGTTTGTTGTGAAAGAACCTTTCGTTTATACCTTTATTGTAGCGAGATACCTTTTACCGAATTCGATAAACCGACTCGCCATCTTTTCCTTTTTCTCGTACAGTTCTTTATTACCTTCACGAATGAATTATTTAAGAAAAGAATACCGAATAAAAAATCAACCACCTCGATGAAGAATTTCTATTCTGAAAATCTCGACAGAATAGCGTTCTTTCGTCGATGAAATGCATCTGGGTGCATTCTAAGGTACAATATGTTGAGCATTTTGGGTTGGAAATCATGTGTTTGACACAATATGATGTGTAAATGTGTGTTGTGTGAGAGTTCAGACTCGTAGTCGTGGGTTTACTTTGTTTGCTATCTGAGTATTTTTTTCAGAGATTGTAAAAAACTTTTCATTTCAGTGAAGCGATCAAGTATATCACACTTTAGGGTGGTGAAATTTTTTTCATCATTTTCAGAGTGTCAAAATTGCATTTTACGTAGATAATAATTATTTTCAATTATCATCTTTAGAGATAGTTAGTATGAAGATCAGCACTTCAGCCATCGTTGGCTCACGATTCTAAGGTCACGTTCATTGTACTTCGGTATTTTTTTCGTAATATTTTTCCATTGTCGTGAAACTAGTCGAGGGAAGGAAAAAAAGCCTCGTCAAAGCGATAGATCATTCATGAGAGTGCGCATGGTAGCAGAGGTGTGGGTTTTTCAAACTTGCCAATTCCATCATTGAAAGTTGTGGTTGTATGTGAGTGGCTTGGAGTCAATTTTGTCCAGCCTTCCTTCCAATTTTAGGAGCTGGAAAGGGTTTAAAGTACACTAATTTTCTTTTCCAAGTGATGTAGGTTTTCGGCAGATGGTCTGTTGAATTTATTGATTAATCACAAAATATGTTATGTTTTTGAGTAAAAATTCAATTTATCCTTCAGAATCGAAAACTTTGAGATTCTGGATTTCAATAGGGGGGGGGGGGGTTGAGAAGGGGCAGGGCTCGTACTCGGTTACTTTTGGTGGTTAAAGTCCCTTTTTAAGTACAAGTTTCCTTAAATGATATTTTTTTAAAACCTTTTAAGTACAAGTTTCCTTAAATGATATTTTTTTAAAACCTCTTTCAGAAAAAATAATACTAGTATTATCTATAAAAGAATAATTTGCGAAAATATGCACTTCATTGTTTTCCAACTGGCCCTGCCTTGGCTGCCTTTAACTGAAACTGTCTGTCTCGTTTTCTGCCAAAAGTGTCAAAAAATCTCACAAATTTTTTGCTCAGTAATTGTTGCTTTTTTGTACAAAAGAAACTGAATTGTCTTTAGTTTTTTCTAAAAATTGATCAAAAGGGCGCTTTTAAACATGAAATACCAGAAAGTCTCGCTTTTTAACCGAAACATTGAAAAAAAGGCTCCCATTTTCGACAAAGGTTTGTAAAAAAAGTATCATTTTTTGCCAATAATTGCCTAAACAGGGTGTCTAACAGTCCTTCCGGTCCTTCTAGATCAGTAAAAGTTTGTCTTTTTGCCTATGAGTCATTCTTTTCAAAAAAGTCAGTAAGAAGTTCTCCTTTCTTCCCGAAGGTCCTCCTTTTTTC
The DNA here is from genome assembly GCF_950023065.1 of Planococcus citri. Taxonomy (NCBI): domain Eukaryota; kingdom Metazoa; phylum Arthropoda; class Insecta; order Hemiptera; family Pseudococcidae; genus Planococcus; species Planococcus citri. The sequence goes on along the minus strand of NC_088678.1, from coordinate 29,439,104 downwards.
CAAATTTTCAAATAATTCTGTCATTTAATCAAAATCAGGAACGGTGCTGGGTTACTCCTCAGGAATTGTGAATTTTCAAAATTTTTTGCCCTCGCTTCGTTCTGGCGTTTCCTCATATTTTTAAAGATGATGAGTTAAATACCTACCTTATGTTATTTTCTGAAAACTTGAAATTTGAAAATTTTGAAGCTATGAAAATCAACTTTTTGCATAAAAAATGATGTTTCACGTTTTGAATGATCAATTTTTCACAGCTTTCACCCTAGCATCCCTCGATCAAATTTCAATTATTATACTACAACAATTTTCAAATCAACTCGAGAAATTCCAAAAACATAATCCAATCAATGAAAAAATTCAAAAAAAATTTTATTCGATATTTTTGTTTCCAACTTCCTTTTTTGAAAAATGGTCCCAACCACATCTGGCCAATTAGTTGGAAAAATCTTGGTGTGAAGTTGGGGAGTGCAGAGTAAATAATGGAGAAAATTTAGCTCGAAAAATAGGGAGAATTTCTCAATCTCACGCCCCCCCCCAATCTCCCACCACACATCGATTCGTCACGCTTCTGGAAATAAAATGCAATCTTTTGTATGGAACGTTTTATGCTCACCTCTGATTTTCACGTTAAACATTTATTTAAATCACTTTTTTGATCACTTTTTGGTTACTTAAGTTACTTTTTTCAGAAAAATTTGAGTACAATCCCTGATATTATAAATTTTTATCAAAATAGTTTTCCAATAATTACTCTATTTTTATGTCTAAAAAGAATTTGAAAATATGGCGTGTGAAAAAAATATGAAAAAAATACAAAAAAGGTGTGAAGTTCTGTTTTTTGGATTTGATATTGTACATCCAGACACCCTAGAGAAGAAGCTGATCAGGTCTATCTAAATATTATTGATTTTTTCGTTTTTTTAAAAAAATAATGAATTTTTGAAGTTTTTTTGGCAATTTTGTAAAAATTGATTGAGGGGAGGGGGTATCAGTTGGTACATTTTCAATTTTGAAAATGTCCTTCCAAGGTCCTTCTTTTTAGTTTTCAGATTTTGTTAGACACCCTGCTAAAAGCCCTATTTTCACTCAAATTGTCAGTATTGATTTCTACCAAACATTGGCAGAAATATTTGTGTTTTTTTTTGAAAAAAATTCCTAAAAACCTTATTGTGTTCCAAAAATTGTACAAAGGTCTTGCTTTTTACCGAAACCCGCCAAAAATTACAAAGAAGTGTCGTTCATTTACTTGACATATCTAACTTCAAAGAAGTTTCACTTCTCGGGAAAAATCGTGAAAAGTGCAATATTTTTGGTAATAATACCAAGTTGCTGATTTTTGTTGAAGTTGTCAAGTTTTTTCTTTTTGAATAATGCTGACGATTGCCAAAGGTTTTCACCTTTTTTTTCAAAAATTGTTCTGAAGTCTCGCCTTTTTACCAGAAATTGCCTTTTGTCAACATTGTAGAGGTCTTATTTTATTTTATTTTCTGTCAAAAATTGCGGAAGTTCCCTTTTTGTTGTCAAACTGCAGAACATTTCAATTTGTAATGTTCTGTGTTTCTGGTGATTAAGTAATGATTATTTCTTCATTGAAATATTTTGCTCGCCTTTTATCACTTTTTGAATTACTTTTTCGAGCTTTTTTGGTTACTAAAGTTACTTTTTTGGGGGAAAGAATCAAGTGCGAGATGTAGGAGGAGGAGAGGGGGATTTTCACTTGAAATGAGTATATCTTCTGTGTATATGTATAGTAGTTCTCATTATATGGAAACGATCTTCGTGAAATTTGCCTAATCGTCTTACTTATGGAGGGCCAGTAAAATTTTATTTTTTCTAGCATTTTTGAGCATTACAATATTGAGCGAATATTGTTCAACAGCATTTCTGCGATTCTGTAATGAATTAAGAGCACTGGGGATCATCTCGTCGTTGAATTGTCTTATTCAAAGAAGCAACACGTGCTCTGCTACCACGGTGAAATTTGACCACCACTGTATTTTTTTCCTCGAAAAAATAGCTACGGTTTACACGAAGCTTTATTTCCTTCTCTCGGTCAGTTCTTTCTAGCAACTTGGGCGAACTATTTTGATACATATTTATAGAGTCTTCTTGTACAATGTACAAGTATTTCCATATTTTTGCAATTGTACGAGTAAAATAATCCATAGGTGAGTTGTTCGTTGTGTAGAGATGGATTTTTGCTCGACGATGGCGACGTTTTTCTCGTTGGTCTTGAAAAATATTGCTTCGCTGGCGTAATATTTTTCCTCGAATTTAACGCATTCACAACGTCGTCTCGAGTTATTGTTATATTTCGTTGATGCGTTTAATCTCCTCGGGTTCTTTTTTTTCTCGTCTCGTCTTTCTTCGATTTAGCTACAGGATTCCGATTGTGTATGTTTTGTGCTATAGAGAACTACAGAACACTTCTTGACGATCTGCTGGGTTGCCTTTGGCTATCTGTATCTTCGTCGGATTGAACTGAAAATGGTGCAGGTTGCTTCGAGATGGTGATTTTTTGCTTCGACATAACGACGAAGATGTTGAAAGGAGCAGCTTTGTGAGCGGTGTTGTGCTGGTACCTTTTCATATATACGTAAGCTGAATGAGTATTCGATCGATGGTGTTTCTTCAAAGCTGAGCGACGTTTTTAATGGAAAAATGGAAAGGAAGAAAGGAATCGATGTACGAGTTCGGTTGGAATTACTTTAGAAGAAGATGGCAGGACGGCGTGGCGACGTGCAGCGACGGAAAAATTACTCTCGATGTCGTCTCGGCGAAGAGTTTTATTAAACCCATTAACGAAGATAGCTCGCACCTGCTCGTACAGCACTCGGAACAGGTTACGTCACCGGAATCGTTTAATTCTTCACCTCGCGATTATCAACTTGTCACCCAACTCGCGCCGGTGTTGTTGCAGTTTACACCTCGACGACGTCGTCGTCGTGTCTTCAGCGTCGAACGTGGATGTCGCGAATTCGAGTATCACTTGCAGTGAGTGTAGCTGTACGACGACGAAGACGATGATTTATATGTTTGGAGAGAAGAAGACGTTCGTTGTTTTCGTGCACTAAGAAGAGAGAGAAGGAATTTCCCTCATCGAATCGAGTGTGTACTTGGTTGGCCACACCTTTCGCATGCCACACGGTGAAAAAACAAAACATCGGGAAACTCCAGCCCCAGCGCCACCCTCGCTAATGCTATACGTATAAGGGAGCCATAGTCATCGTTAGCACCACCGTTTTCGCAGCTGCTGCTTTTTCATTTCACTCTCAGTCCTCGTCTACGGATAAGTTTCGGTGCTTAGTTAGAGAAGAGGAACACAGCACAACGTAACGTTCGCGTAATAACGCTCGCGATACAGGAGATAAAGTTGAGTAACTTGTGCGGCGTGCTATTCGGATCTGGTTGCTTGGGCTCGCGGAAAGGGAACTCGAATCGTCGGAGTCGGACGACGGCGTTGACGTGCCACCGCGACCGTCTCAAGCTCTACGTACTTTCACTATCGTCTCTCCTCTACTCTCGTCTTCCTTTAGCTTCGGCTTCGACTTCGGCGACGTCGACGACGACAAGCGACCGTGCACATGCTATGAATACAACACGTTTTTGTTGTGTACTTGTTGTACCTACTCGTACTTGGCGTCCTCTCTTCGTCTCCATGATTTGTAGTCGAGTCGCAGTCGCAGTCGTCGTCGTCGTCGTAAATACTGAAATATGTACGCTATTGCATTAGACGAACTGAAGCACGCCCGCACGTCTCGAATCCCTCAACGTCTTACAAATATTTACTCGCACTCTTCTTGGACGTGGTCACCATTTTCTGGACAACGCGAATTAATTTTTTTTTCTCTCTAGAAATTCGTTAAGTTCATCCTGCCCAGTCTGTGAAACTGAAGTCTGTTCGTCTTGCTCGTTGATTATCTCCTGTGACGTTTAAGCCTCGGTAAATCGACCTCGACCTCGTCTAAATAAGACAATAGATTGACAGTGATGCTGTTAGAGTAAATGCTTAATTAATGGACATCGTATTGCACTTTTTCGACTATCGAGCCAGTGACTCGACTTGAAATAAAGGCTACCCCCCGCTCATCTTCCATTCATGCTCGTTTCACGTGCGAGATATTATACAGTCCATCGATGCTCAGTATTGGAATAACTGGTCAAGTTACTTAGGTATTATATCATAGAAAAATATGTTTTCTTACAACGTTGAGAACGTTTTGCATAGGTAAATTTTGGCAAGCAAAGATTTTATGCAAATCATTTCCATTAATACTACTCACATGAATGAACTTGAAGTTGAAGTTTTCAGATAGAGTACGTTTCTGATTGGGGTCTACAAGAAGGTGACTCGTCTCTGATTTTTTTGTAGAAATGAGGAGAGGAAATTGAACAAAAAATTGTAAGGTGACGTTAAAAGACTGTGGAAAAATTTTAGGGTCTTCGACTCGAAGCCTTATTTTCCTACTGACGTTGAGGTTAAATATTTTGATATTTTCAAAAAAAGTTTAATATTTTTTCTTGATACTAGCTTTGGCGTATTCATTCTAAAAAACTTTCAAAATTCACCATTTTTCTTTTCATAAAATTTACTCATCTGATGAGAAAAATATGATGATTTCAGACATAATTCACCCATAAAATTTTGAAAAAACATGCATTTTTGAAAGAACGATTTTAGCAAGAATCTACCTTCCATTTTTTCAAATCGAATCCAATATCGAGTAGCTTTGTTTTTAACCAGGAAGTGGCGGGGGTGGAGGTGGGGGGGGGGGGGTGTCAACTGAAATGTTCTCCATGATCTTCATTATTTGTTGTCTGCTCATCTGCAACTTTTTTTTTTCAAACAAATTTTCGTTGGGTATTCTTAGTTCCAAAAAAAAATTCCTTTGCAAAAGAAGTCGTCATTTGAATGATGAGGATTTTGCGGGGGGGAGGGGGGCTTTTTAGACTGGCACTCACCGATTTGAATGAAACAAAGCTGAATTGAAAGAGAGTTGGCTAAACTGCTCGTAACCAAAATTTCAAGTGTTGAAGTTCATTTTTAATTTTTTGTGAATTTTATCAAAATTTTTCGTGTAGGTATGTATTTTTTCACTGACAAAAGTGAGAATAATTTTTTATTCTACCCCTCCCCCCTTGAAAACTACCATTTTCCGTCATTTTAATGCCTCCAGCGAGTTCTGAATTCTCTAGGAGGATTAAAAATGAACTTGAGCACCTAAAACGTTGGTTAGTTTTTATTTGGGCTCTCTTTTGGCCATACTTGGTGGTTATCAAAAAATTCCAGGAGTGCTAGTTCAAAAGTCAGGGTGTCCACAAGCCTGGAAAATCGGGAAAAGTCAGGGAATTTCGTAATTTTCACTGAAAATCCCTGGAATTTTGAAAAAAAAAACGATCAATAGCAAATTTTGGATAATTAAAGACCTGTGATTAAAGAAAACATTATTTTTTACTTCTCGAAACACAAATTTTCAAAAGCTTTTGATCTCGCTTCGCTCGGGCATGTTTTCTTTTCTTTTTCGGTGGCAAAATGAAAATTTCTCGATAGTAAAAATCAAATTTTTAAGCCAAAAAATGAAGTCCTTACCAAAAAAAAACACACGATCGTTTTTATGCATCTCAAAATATAAATTTACTAGAGCTTACGCCACCGCTTGGGTCTGTTCTGTTTTCTTTTTCAAAATCAAGCTTCCTTAAAAAAGAACATCATTCAAATTCCAAAATTTTAAAAGCCAAAAAAGAACTACTAGTCCTCGCATTGAAACACCTTGTTTTTATGCCTCTCGAAATGCGAATTTTCAGAAACTTTCGCCCTCGCTTCACTCGAGCCTGTTCGCTTTTTTTTCATAAGTAACTTCTTTCAAAAAAACATCATTCCAATTCTGAAATTTGAAAAACCAAAAAATAAACTCCTCGTATTGAAAACCCCCTCGTTTTTGGGCATCTCGAAATTTAAATTTTCAATCTCGAAATTTAAATTTTCAAAAGCTGTCGCCCTCGCTTCGCTCGGGCCAATTTGTTTCTCATTTTCAAATAAACAAATTTCACATTTTGAGGTCTCCAAAAATTCAAAAAAAAAAAAAAAAAATGAAAATTTGTGGATTGATGTGGTAGAAAATCATCAATTTTGCCCAATTGATACATACAATATTCATATGACTTATGAAACATTCAACATACCCCCCTCTCAAAAACCTAAAAATAGCTTCAATTTCAGAAATGGGCCCAACATGATATCTGTCCCGGGTCCGCATCAGCTCTGCTATTTTTCTTAGTTCTGTCAGTAAAAATTATTCTCCATTTTTAGTTTTTCATTCAGCATTTCATTTTTTTTTTTTTTTTTTTTTTTTTTTTATGAAAACAGTTGATTAAAATATAGCTTTTTTTTAATACGAAGAAGTATCCAGTTCGAAGAGAAACTTATGAAAAAATTACCCCCCCCCCTCAAAAAAAAAGCTTCTTCCTTAATTAAAGTATGGGATAAGTAGTTTAGGAAATTGGAAAAACTGGTCTGGAAAACTTGGAAAAGTTAGGGAAAATGACTTTCCAAAAATTGTGGACACCCTAAAAGTGCATTTTTTTGATCAGCTATTGTGAAGCCCTTTGTCTGATTTCAATTTTCACCTAGAATTTCAAATTGCTCTGGCAGCTCCAAATTTAAATTTACCAGTCTTCGGATCAAAAATGCCGCAAAATCGTGCAATCGGTTTCGTACAGACTGCGCAATTCGTCTTATGTCTCAATTTCGCCCTAACCGAACGATGATGATTTCATAGAAAAGCACATCTTGGTTCATATTACGGGAAGACAACTAAGACGAAAAAAAAATTAACCATGCGCTGTTAAATATTCTCGCTAAGTGCTAATTGCCGACGACGACTCATCGTAAGTCTGGAAACGTGGACGTGCGGCTGCGGAATCAAATTAAGCCAAGCCCGGGTAATTAGACGGTAACTCGTTGCGCGGGTTGGGGTTTTCTCATTTAAACGATATTATTCGCGATACGATACGATACGAATACGATGCGGTGAAGGGCAAGGAAACTGTAAGAGGCCGACTGGCCGCTGGAACACGTGTTTTCTTGTGGCTGTGCACGCCGTTTTGTGGCTTTGGCGCCGAATTTTTTTCCTTCTCTTCCGTACTACGAGAACAAGTTTCGTCGAAGAAAAAAAATTGCTTTAATTTCCGTCGGTGAAATTTTTCGTCGGTTTTGAATTGCTGTGCCCGAGCATGAGCATGGCAGGGCAGCGTTTGTACATAGAATATTATTTGCTCGATGACCGCGTGGAAAGGTTAATAAATGGCGCGATACGATACGAGGTGAAGACTGTTCTTCTACCAAACGAAACCGGATGGTGGTTAATTTGTGTGGGAATATTATGATGGACTATTTGTACAGCTCTCGGTGCTCGCTGCTGCATGGTCTGTGCGTATATGTGTGTAATGAGTGGATGCGACCAGAGAGGTGTGTACTGTGTACCATGTAGGAATATAGCAGTAAGCGACTCGGTTCGAGTTTCCGAGTAGGTACTGCTAGAAGGTAGAGAGGTACCCAGACCGACCATGCTGTTGGAGAAAATATTATAAAAGAAACAAAGAATTTGAGCGTCTTTTCAAAACACTTCTCTGTACGTGTATACCTCGACTAGCGACTACTAATACCCGCATTATTTTCAAAGAATGACTCTCGCACAGATGTAAAACCCGTTATTACCGGTACCGAGTGAATTATTACCGAGCTATGTAATGTGGATTATATTGTATGTAAAAAAATTTCAAGAGGTATGGGTAATTTTTGCGTTGGGTACGTTCAAGGATGATCGTGGCACGCGTTTTGAATATTTCAAGGATGAATTTCGTAATTTTTCACATGTTGAGATCATCGTCCTTATAGACATCGAGTTCAATTAAGCGAAATTATTCTTGGAAATTTTAGGTAAAATTGCCTCAGGTGGTTTTTATTGGACTCTAGTTGAATTTTTGAAGATTTTATCTTAATTTCTCAGTCATGAAAAATTTTACAAAAAGATGTTCTTTTTCATCGAATTTTGATTTTCAGCTTCTGGTGCACTCATTAGCCTTCAAATTGGAAAAAAAGTTCTCAAAATTCAGTAGCTGTAAAAAACTCGTGAAAGTTCAACTGAAGAAGGCCATTTTTTTGTAGAAAAAAATCTATAGAAAAAACAGAGATTTTCTTATTGACTGGATCGTCTGGACGAAAATCAAGTACGAACTCTGGAGACACCCCTTGAAGGGAGCTGGGCTCATTAAGAGCGGGCTTTTGCGGAAAAATCGTGTTTTTTTGTTCTAACCCCGGCCCAACCTATTTTAGGAAGAATGGTCCAGTGCCAAAAGATGGTATTCGAGGTTCTGAGTGAGTCTGGGCTATGGTCGTTGAAATCCAAGACTATTTTCAGGGTTCTACTCTGCAAATCCTGAAATTTTGAAATTTTTTTCTAAATTATAGTGATGACAATTAAATTTTTATAAAGAATAAAGATCATCACCAATTTCAAAAAACGTGGAAAAATTTCGGTCAATTTTTGACAATTTTTTTTGGGTGTTTGAAATTGGCAACTAATGAAGATGAAATTTTCAAGGCAAAGGAGTGAGGTATAAAAAAAATATCCAAATTTTATATCCATCACTCTACGTTCATGAATAAATATTTATAAATGTTATATTTTTCGAATTTTTAATGAATTTTCGAAGGAAATTCAAAGTGCTGGGGGCGTTTGATCCCGAATGGACAAACAGCGAGTAGTATTTATTTTTCGTATTCTAAAGAAATTATAGAAAACAAAAGAGAAATTCACGTCTATCGGAGGTTAAGCGTGGGATGAAAAACAACAAGAATACTTCAAGATAAATGGTCTCATTTCATTTAAATTGATTTCAGAAAATTTCTCTATACTACCTATGTTGCCAAGTGTGAAATATTGATGTAATATCTTCGATCTTTTTTCATCTTCGTGAATTGCAACAGCAATTTCGCTGACATTTCAAGGCTTCTTTTTGTTTATGGGGCATTCGTTTACTTTCCTGTCAGGGAGCTAGTTGATTGAAATAAGACTGCAGTATAGAAGAAGTTTTATCCAAAATACGTCTGTAAGATGCTCATAAATATATTAAAGCATGAATAATGAACACTTTTATTGAAACAAAAGAGAGTAAAATTGTCTGAAGTACGTACTCGAGTTTAATGTGAACGACTGAAACGAAATCGATTTTTTTTTGTTGCGATGGTAGGTGTAAATATTTTGGAGGAAGGAGTGCGGGGGTAGGGGTTGAAAGTTTGTACTAATATGGCGAGAGTTTGTCGTGAATGTCAAGGTGTGAGAATGAATTATGGTTGCTGGAAGAAAGAAAACAATGTTTTTGGAATAAAAATTGGTATTTTGGTTGTTGGAGGAGAAGAGTAATGATCGATGATGATTTTTGTAGTTCGACCACATGTTGCTGAAATTTCGTTCTTCATTTTTTGGCTCGTTCAATTTTTTTATGATTTTCAAGTCTCTGGTGATTTGGAGGGGAGGGAGGGAGTAGGAAGTGAAAAAAGCCATAACTTTTGAGATAATCCTTGCTTTAAAAATATGTCAATATGCACCTGTCTCTGAAGGGCTTCTCTTATAATACCGTTTAAATAACGTAATACGTGTAATTATGTTGTAACGATCCCATTTTTATTTCGTTGTACGTATCTATGTTTTCGTACGTTTTTTTTGAATTCATCGACTTCCTATCGCTTCGCGGAAATGGAATTTATATTTCTGTAGGTACTCGAAGTTTCTTTTTGATCTTGGAAATATTTTTAATATAATCTCGAGTACTTTTTTTCGTAACCTATCCACTCGTGTAGGATATCTTACCACGTAGGGAGTGTCGTGCTATTGCTCTCGAATTCGTGGGGGGAAAAAATCTAGTGATATAATTTTAAAATAAAGTACCCATCGAGACGCTCATTTCGCGAGAAAAATTTTCCAGTTTGCTCGACGAATCCCAAGACACGACGATCTCGACTTCTCTTTTGATTCGTTTTCATTACTATGTATGTATGTTTTGAGAAAAACCGGGGGAAATATACTACCCTCGAGGGAGCACATATATTCTCGACCAATACCTATTTGGAAAATATCGCTTCGATTTTATTATACGGTTCGTATCGTATATAACGACGACGGAGGACGAGGTGGGCAGCACATAATAAATTATAATACGCCGCGACGCGTATTATAATGAATTAATAGAAATAGGCTAATGGCTTTCTAAACGGTCATTACCAACGCAACAGAGTGTTATTTCGTTGCCTCGTCGACGACACTTACTTGTGTAGTCTTTTTTTTGCTCTGCTCTTCTCTTCTTTCCTCTTCTAGCAGTCTGTATATTTGTTATTCTGTTAGCGATATTTTTTCCGTGTAATTTTTCGCGTCGTTGTATGATATAAATTGTTCATGTGTTTGATATGTACGTATGTGGATAGAGTACATATTTATCAATGCTCGTATAGTATGTGCTGTATGTACTTGTATACTGATACTTAGTATATTTTCTTTGCCTCTGCTAGCCCCTCCATCCATAGTTCTATGGTCACCGTGATAAGAAAAACCTCGATATCGCGAGCTCTTATCATTATCGCAGCTGATATTTTATTCTATAATAACGAATAGCGCGCCAAGTTACCAAGCAGAATGCCATGCTTGCTACTGTTTTCCGGATATGTACGATGTGTTTGTGTGTGTGTAATGTACACGTAGGGTTTGTTATCTCGCAGTTTAAATTGAATGAAAAACAGTAGTATCCTTCGACGAAAATTATTGGTTTATTTTTCTCTTCCGCATCATCGTCTTCTCCTATTTGTCACATTCTGCGAATTTTTCTCTGACCCCGAGTTTTTTCCCTCTATACATATTGATAAAGTGTAGTTGTATTTTTGAAAAGAATTTTCTAACGAAGACGAACTGAGAATTTCTTGTAAGAGTTTTGTTATTTCATTCGCGTATCTTTTCGATCCCTCTGCTCTTCTCAGATGAGCAATTTTTCTCTCATTTTGCGGCGAATAGAATTATTCATCTAAGACGAAGACGATGACGATAATCATATCGTCGGCCTTGGCTTTGATGTCGTCAAGGCAAGGTAACGGTAATGAGCCTAGTCTGCTAAATTATGGATATCGTTTACTTCGCTGACGAGAGATGTTCGTGTGACAGCGACGTGCTACTGGTGTGATTTTCTCATTTAGCTGATTGTTGAGTTTGTTTTTTTCTTCGAAGTATTTTTCTTCGTTTTCGTTGTGCTGAGATAAGGATGACAATGGAGAAGGGAAGAATTGACTTTTATACCGTTCAGCTTTTCTCGTTCGGTTTCATTTTGGTCTGAAAATAGAATTTTCATAGTTTTGTTTCGCGTTATAATGAATTGATACGGAGTCCGGACGTAGTCATTAGAAGAAACATGAGCCTAGCATTCGATAGCATAATAATTATATCATTTCCCACGCTGCCCCGAAGGAATGCGGTGGCTTATGACGTAGTTGTAGAATCTTTCAAGTTTGAATTTCAGCTTTCAGATTAATTAGGACCAAATTTATGCGATTTTGACGTGCAGAAACAATTTTCAGAGTGTAGAATTTACGAAAAAAGTGCCTTATTCTTGTTGAAAAATCGTTCAACGTCGATTTTTTTCATAATTTATTGGATGAAGTGAAAAAAATCAGATTTGGTTCAAAAAAAGCAATAAAGAGCTCAGTTTTGCTGTTTTTTGCTGTTTTTTTTTTTACCAAACTGTGCTAAAAATGATGATTATTGCCTTAATTGCCAAAAAAGTTCTGTTTTTTGTCAGAATTGTCTAAATGCCCTAATTTTTATCAAAATTGCTGAGAAATTCCTGCATTTTTGCTTCAACATCCAAAAAGTGTTGATTTCCATCTTTTATTTCCAAATAACCCTGTTTTTTTTTTGTCTAAATTACCATTTAAAAGTGACCTTGTTTTTTTGACAGAAATTCAAAATAATCCTGTTTTTTGGCCCTGATCCCCTCTTCCCCCCCAAAAAATCCAATATTCTATTGTAACTGCCAAAAAATTATGTTTTTCGCCAAAATTATTGAAGTTAGTTTCTTGTTCCTGTCATGACTTTCAGAAAACTCCATTTTCTTTCAAAATTGTTAAAAAGGCCTGTTTTCTGTTCATGTGAAGAAAATCCCAGGTTTCCCCAAAATTGCTGTTAGAGATCCCATTTTTTGCCAGAATTGTCTAAATGCCTGAATTTTGACCAAAATTGCTGAGAAATTCCTGCATTTTTGCCTAAACATTCAAAAAGGTATTGATTTTCATCTTTTATTTCCAAATAGCCCCGTTTTTTTTTCTAAATTACCTACCATTTAAAAGTGACTTTGTTTTTTGACAGAAGTTCAGAATAATCCTGTTTTTTGGTCCTGATCCCCTCCTCCCCCTCAAAAATCCAATATTTATCATAACTGCCAAGAAATTATGTTTTTCGCCAAAATTATTGAAGTTAGATTCTTGTTCTTGTCGTGACTTTCAGAAAACTTCATTTTCTTTCAAAATTGTCAAAAAGGCCGGTTTTCTGTTCATGTGAAGGAAGTCTCAGGTTTCCCCAAAATTGCTCTCAGAGATCCCATTTTTTGCCAGAATTGTCAAAAAGTCCTAATGTGCCAAAATTGCCAGTTCTAATTTTTTTCATTTCCTCCATCAACCTTTGTAATTTTTCATTATTCGGTCTCGAATAAATTTTAAGCCTCCTCTCCTCCGAATTGAATCCTCCTCCCTCACTGCTATTTGAGTGTTGATGATATTTGAACGAGCTGAAAAACCGAGAAAAGTCAGGGAAAATCATTTTCTCGAAAGAGAGGACACCCAGCTATAGAGGTATGTACGAGTAGTTGAAGAAAAGCTTCTTCATAGGTATGCACTATATCGACCTCGAGAGATGCGTCTCGATTCCCACCAGCTCGCCGTGGGAAATTGCGATTGTGCGCGGTCGACGTAAATGTTTGAAAACACCTGTACATATTCAACCTCTTGATATTATTTCATCAGTATGTGCTTTCAAAAGGATCGTTTTCAGTCAACGGCTTTCAGGAGATCTCATTTCAGGAATATTTTTAAACGAACAGAATGGACTTTCGAGGAAGCAGAGGGTTGAGGAGGGGATGGGGAGGATCGAGAATATTGAACAAAATGAGAAAAAATGCTGCTGGTGAAGTACGTGGACATGTACATACAAAATTGAGTCCGAAATTGAGAAATTCGGTGCGTTTGTTAAACGGTTTTCGATTCAGGGTATGGGGTGATTACATGTGCCCATTTTGGAGATTTGCATACACGTGTAGAGGTATTAGGTAGGATGTAGTACGTGTATGTAGAGTAGGTACATGCAGAGGTGTGTAACTGTGTATAGGACTATAGGTAGGTACACCTAATATACGATGTAATTAAACAGATGGGCATACTGTGCTGGTAAAATTTTACGTACTATAGTATATCACCACCACAACACACCGGTGAGGAAATTTTTATCGTTATAAGGACGCAATTGCGGCGTCGCGTCGCGTTGGTGGCGGTGGCGGCGACGGCCGCGACGCGAAATTAATTTCTAATCGAGCCGCCATTTGCGGTTCAAACGCTCGCGCCCGCCTTCTGCCGCTCGTTTGAAAGTAATTAATTCCTTAACCCGACGCCTGTGTGTGTACTTTACGCCATTTTCCATTACTCATTTCAAGGTACCTATTTCAGCAGCGAAAATTTCCTACTTTGCTGGTTGCCTATACAACTATAATATGTAGATCGTCATCGTCATTTTCTTACGTCATCGTCGTCGTCGTTATTATACGTATGGAACAAGTTGAGCTTTTCCCGCAGAGCTTCCTCCTCTACTCTTGATGTGGAAATCGAGACGAAAAATTGGGAAATTTTTGTCCCAAGAGGTATGGAGAGAGGGATTTTATTTCAGACATTTAAACACTCTGACCGTGAAATTTATTGGGTATTTTTTGCTGTTGTTCGTATTCGTGCAGTACGTGGGTACGGTCACGCGAGAAATATACGAAGCTTTTTTCATCGAAAGTTTATGTTGTCTATGTGAGTTGAAAAAGTTCAACGACGATGATGATTCAACAAGACTTGGAAAAATTCTACGAAAATGACTAGCGCAATTTATTTCGATTGGTGAAAAATATAGCGGCGCGAAACAATATCGTGCTTACCACAAAGTCAGCGTCACCATAGCGAGCACCTTGATTAGTCATGAAGCGTCGGACGATGACTCATGGTGAGCGTTTCGGTTTCGCAAATCCCTGAAAAAAATTCTCGACGCGTTGACTCCGACTCCGAGTCAGCGAGTCGAACAACAAGTGAAAAGCTCGATTCGAACGAACGAACGAATGAACTATCGCTTTACCGGCGGCGCTCAAGCTTCAAGTTGTATCAGTGTTGCCAAATTCTTTGACGACGTATTACTCGATTTTTTACAATTTTTTCAACTCGTATTCGTATGTGTGTGGTTGAAACGTTTCTATTTGGTTTTAGTTACTGGTAGACGAGGAGGAGATGAAGAAGGGGATACGACAGATCGAAATTCATTTATCAGCCGAAGTTCTCCACGTTGCCTTTGAAAATTCCTGGGTCTTTTTGCCTCGTTCGTTCGTTCGTTCAATTTAATGAAGAAAATTCATAAGATTTTCTACTTCCGTATAGTATACGTACTGTTTTTAGAGAGGAAAACGGTGGATGGGTATTTTTTTGTATTTTTAACCGGAAATGGTTCTGTTGTCTTGCCTTTTAGATGATGAAATTCGATCGTTTGTAAAATCGTACATTTTTTCCGTTTGATTAATTCACCTTGGTATCCGGGTACTTATTCGATGAAGGCGGCGCGGGTCGAATTGAATTTTATCAAGCTCTCGTCGTATACTCTTGTGTACGTTCAATGGCTGAGAAAACTTTCGAACTTGGTCGTATATGGCGAAGATATATGTATAGGCTGCGGTTTGATACACACCGCACGATATGCCGCCGCCGTGCGATGGACCTAATTCTTTACACGTTATATAACGAACCGCGTGAGTTAACAGTTGATTTTGTGCGTATAGAGTGAAACAGGGTGTCTATGAAGTGACGAAAGAGTATACAGCGATGTTATTAATTACGCGTAATAAAAGAGCCGTTCGAGCTTGATTGAAATGTAGGGGAGGGGGCGAGGGTTGAAAGCAGTTCGCCATTGATTCCTGGATCTAGCACGTATGTATATTATAATCGAATTGAAATAGGTTGTTTGAATTTCAAGGCTGGTGTTCTCTGAGGGATCGTCTATTTTATGCAGAATTCCCTTATGTGCTTAGATGCGGCCTTGATGAAATTTCCAGTTGGAAATTTTCGATTGGAAGGTCATACAGATGTGTAGACTTTATTTTAGCTCAGTTACATGTCTTGTTTGCTGTATAGGAAGTCCCATATGAGAATTACATTTTTTTAAAAACGTATTCTGGAAAATTGAGCGTTCTTGTTGTTCTAAAATTTATTTTTTATCGTGAAAAAAATGGAGATAGGACAATTTTTCAACGCAGAAATTTTATTTACTAGCTCTGTTGGGTTTCACGTTCAGTACATTTTCACTCATTTAGAATGATGTAAATAGCGCATTGTGTTCACTGTTGAGCTCGATGGTGAGATGTGAGTATGGTCCTTCGGGCCGGACGGTAGCATCTTCAATTTTAAGATCGATTAAGTATTTTTTGTTAGAGGATGTGTTTAATTCCAGTGTATTTAACAGGCAGTGCAAGTAGTGAAAAAGTAGTGATTTTAAGAATGTGTAGTGAAAGTAGTGAAAAAGTAGAGAATTTAGTTGAAAAGGTAGTGAAAAAATAAAAAATTTCATGCATACAAATTTTCTCCCAATTTCAATTTTTTTGGAAAATTTTCCTGTGAAAAATTTGATTTTGTTAATTTGTTATGTTTGTGAGGGGAGGGGGTTCCAGTAGAGCTTTTTGAAAATTTGGTTGAAAAAATGTAATGAAAAAGTAGTGATTTTTTCATAAAAAATTCCGTTAGATACCATGAATTCGTATTCAAAAGCAGTGCCTTACATTTTCGAGTTTTGAATATGGTCCTCCGAGTCGGGCGATCCTATCTATGTTCACGTAATTTGACAGAGGCGATTTTAGTTTTCATTTTGAGCTTATTTTTAGTTCTGGGGGTTTCAATTCGAATTCAAGATTTCATTTTCAAGAATTTCAGTCTTGCTTGTAGTTCTGGTTTTATAGTCCGTCCCATAATTTGTAATTTTGGCTTTGTTCCCAGTTGCTATTTTAGGCCTTTCCATCTTCTTGTGGGTATCTGGTTTTTGTGTTCTTCAATCGTGGGTTTGGTCCCAACAGAATCTTCAAAAATGTGATTCCAATTGGAAAAATACATAAGTCTAGTCAAAAGGTTTGAAGAATGATTTTATCATTATTTTCACTACGTTTTGAGCTGAAAAGAAAATGGAATTATGAGTGTGTTTTTTGAACTACATATTCGATTTTTTGAAAGCTTCTGTATTGTTCAATGCAAAACCTTCGAGACCGAACAGGATGAAGTGAGAAAATTAACTGAATGTTGGTTGTTGTAATCGTAACTTATTTCGAGAAGATATGAAAAAAAAAATAGCTAAAGCAGAAAGCACATAGCTATCTAAATGAGCGTATATCCGAATGAGATAAGAAGGTACATAACATAATATACCTGGTGACCGTATTTCGCGAACTGTATAATACACTTCAGTATACCATTACCTGCACGTAGGTAAGTAAGTCTAAGTAGTGTGTGTATTTGTAGGTACTTGCATAGGTTAGGTACACTACATGCAAGTACACTTATTATGGTCGTCGATGCGAGGATTATTGTTTTTGATAAAGAGCAACGAGCAGGCCAAAGTAGAAGGAGGACGGACGAAGGGGGGCAGCAAGGGAAGCAGCGAGATAAATAACATATCGGCTAGGAAATTACGAGAAACGATAACGTAACGTTTTGAACTTTCTCTCTATTTTGCGTATAGCTCTCGAACATAACGTGGCCGCGCAGCCAGCGCGATTACAATCGCTGCGAGACAAAAGACTTGTTGCGTATTGAGAATCCCTGCGATTAGATAATAAGTGAAAACTTAATTAAAATCGTATTTCATTTTAGTGTCAATACGATTAATTAAAACGAAGGTATACGCTGTGTGTGTTGGTAGTCGCCGCCGCCGTCTTCTTCTATTCGTCTTATTTGTAGCTGAAATTTCATTCCCGAGGGTTATATAGGTATAAGATTGATACGTGTACATGGGGGAGCGCTTCTGTGACCAACACGAAAAGAGCTGTGAGATGCTGTGAGAACGACGTGTAAGTTGATGGAGCAAGCGAGTGTGCGCTGTTCGAGATACGAGTATTGCGATGGCAATTGCGTACCTAGTACGTGGATTTCCTCCTCTAATTGCGTATGTTTTTGAAGCTTTGCATCGACTAGGGAGGTTTGTTTTTGTCGGTACTTTGGAGTGGTTGATTGAAGTTGAAAGGAGGTGGAGGAGGGGAGGGATCCTTGAAACTGATGGATGGTAGACAACAAAGAGGTTGGAAGTAGTTGATATATGAAATGATTTTGTATTTCACCCCTCTTCTGGTTGATGTGACAGATAAACAATACACGATAAGTATTACAAAATTGATCTGTTATCAGTGATATTTTCATCACTGTTGAGACTTTCAATGAGAACTGCCAAATTGTGTACATATTTAAAAGGAAAATGATCGATGGTCGAGTTTACTTTTCCTCAATGGGGAGAGGGGGGGTCATTCCTTCTCCTTTTGATTAAAATTATCCTACTTGATTGCTGAGCTGGTCAGGAGACATCTCCACCTTTTTCGTTACCCTCTAATTTTTGACTTATTTGGCATTCTAGGTTTCTTTATACTTGAATAACACGATCTCCGCTCAATTTATATTTCACCCACGATTCTGTTCATGACACAAAGCTTGATGAATTGTAATCCGACAATCTGCCGCTAATTAGCGCATTATGTTTATTTGAAAAGTTGCTCGCGTGATATTTGCTAACTCTCTTAGACACGTATTCAACCTTAGTACAGTTTGAAAACCCATCAAATTGTAATATTTTCTTATTTATTCGCTATTCGTTCCCTTCTGAAGGTGGGTTCCTGCTTGAAAAGCTGTAACTACGCAGCGTCGGTCGTCGCTATTCGAATGGTACACGATAGAGAGACGTTCGTTGCCTTCCCAAAAAAAAATAAAATACTATTCGAAAAAGAGGGTGCAAAAGCGACGACCGACGATGCGATGGCTGTATTGATCGATAAAACGACGTTAGGGTTCTGGATGGGTTCTGGTACCTATGTTGATATTTTCGATATTATGCGCCAAGCAAGAAAGCGATGAGGGAGAGAATGAGAGAACGAGAAATAATATATTTAAAGTGCTTTTTTTTTTTTGGTAACAATAAAAGTTTCACGGTAGTTCGTTATGTACAATCTTGATTTATAATATATTTAATAAGTTTTTCCTCTTTAGTCTTTAGAGAGATATTACCCAAAATTTTTACGTAAAATTATCATCGAAGTATTCTTTTTTAAAAGTTTTGTTTAAATTACAAATAGATAGGGGTTTCTTTTGTTTGGAAAACAGAAAAGTCGAGTTTATGGTACGAGTGCGGTATCGATTACTGTTCGCGTGGTTAGGACGTTAGCAATTTGTTTGGTTTGTGTACATGTGATTGTGATAAGTCTCGTATGACTGGTGATTAATGGTCATTATCATGTAATTATTGATAATGTTTTCTCATTTCGTGATATGAAATTTTTTTCCTCTTCCCCTTCCCACTCACACTCTATCTCGTAAAATTTTCGGAAGCGATAGATATTTGAACAATTTTTTGGAAATTTTCAACTTATTTTCTTTGAGCCAATTTTTTCAGGTATTTTTTGATCTGATAAGAATACCTACCTTATACTATACACTATAATTCATCTGTTCACTTGAATTTCACAGTTGAAGTAACTTGGAAGTTTATAATTTTCCGTTGAATTTCCCGTAGTTTTTATCCTATGGTTTTTCCACTTAGCGCAACAAGGGGATAGATAAAAAGGCCCGGCCGTAGTGGTTTCCAAAATAATGCACCGAAGAAAGTGTAATGGGATTGAACTACATAGTACATACATACATATTATTATGAGTAATTCGGCGAAACGTTTTCTTCTTGTGTTGGACCCTTCAGAAAAAGGAGAGGGGAGGTTCAGCTCAAAATTTTGAAGATGTCGATATTTTAATTTTCAGAGGTGCTAATTCTTGTTCTGATGATCATTTGCTTTCAATGCCAAAAGTGAGCTTCCCAGAGAGACGGCAAATGCGACCTAAAATTTGACATTTTAAATACCCTTATGCTCCTTTTTTTGAAATTATGCGTTTGTTTTTCCAAAAATTGAACTATCGAGTCGTTCGCGAATAATTCATCAACAATATTCGTTCGCGAATGATTTACTAACAATTGATAAATTCGTTCGTGAATGATTTACCAAAAATTAATCATATGAATCGATTCGTTCGCGAATGATTCATTATTTATGAATCAATTCGTTCGCGAATAATTCACAAAAAATAATTCAATTCGTTCGGGAATGATTCACCAAAAATTGAGTGAATGAATCGTTTCATTCGCGAATGATTCATCAAAAATTGAGTAAATGAATCGATTCGTTCGTGAACGAGTCACTCATACGAATCAATTCGTTCGCGAATGATTCATAAAAAATTGAGTAAATAAATCAATTCGTTCACGAATGATTCATCAAAAATTGAGTAAATGAATCGATTCGTTCGCGAATGATTCATCAAAAATTGAGTAAATGAATCGATTCGTTCGCGAACGAGTCACTCATACGAATCAATTCGTTCGCGAATGATTCATCAAAAATTGAGTAAATAAATCAATTCGTTCACAAACGAGTCACTTATACGAATCAATTCGTTCACGAATGATTCATCAAAAATTGAGTAAATGAATCGATTCGTTTGCGAACGAGTCACTTATACAAATCAATTCGTTCGCGAATGATTCACTTAGAAATCAATCAATTTATTCAATCGCCAATCGTTCATAAATGACTTTTATTCGATTGTAACAGATCAATTGCTGTACAAGTGTTTCAAAAAAAGCGAATCAATTTGTTCGTAAAATATTTTTATTTAGAGAAAAGTCGGTTTTTCTTTTCACGCTTAATGCGTGAGTGTTTTTTAAATTGTGTGTTTGTTTTTCCGAAAAGAACTAATCCATGATTGTATTTTTTGTTTGTTTTAGGTGAGTTCGAATTTTCATTTCAAGAATATGTAATAGAATAATGTGTAGATGAGCATGGATGCTACGTAAGTTATTTTGATATCTGATTTTCCATGCTGTGCGAATTTTGAATCAAGTTCACTTCTTCAGTTTTGAATTTTGGCAGAAAATTCCCAGATTATCCTGCGTATATTTTAAATTTTTTATTGTGTCTGAAATAAGATGAAAAGAAGGGATGGAAAAACCAATCCGATTTTTTTTGATGTGTTGAAATTTTGTACGTTTGATTAATATTCCTTAAGTTCGGAGATTTCCGCATTCTAAAATGCTGTATTCAAAAGCGAAAGATGAAAAGTTCAAAGGATTATTTGAAAGGTCATATCTGGCGGAAATGAAAACTCCACTCGGCAGAAAGTTTTTCTCAATATTTGCATTAGGTGTTTATTTTTCCTCAAAATATTCGCGTACTTACTACGCTATTTCGTGCTTATATGGAAAAAGGAGGTAGAAAAATCACGCGTTATCGAGCGATGATGATGGAATTCTAGTAGTATGTATAGCTGGGTAGGTGGGTAGGCAAGCAGCAGGCAGCCAGTCAGTTACCTATATCTATCCGCTTTAACTATCCCAAAATGGTAAAAATTTACATTGGCGCATTTAAACAACTCGCATCGAGGGAAAAAGGCATAGAAAAAGGAAAACGTCGACTTTATTTTTCACACCAACTCGTTCGTATATACGTACGAAGCGAAGGGAAGGGGAAACGACGTAGCGGCGGGTTTCCTTCTCAAACAACTGTCAAAACGAACGCCTCTCCATTTGACGTTAATCCTGGCACGTTTCAAGTAGCCGATCCTCCCTTTTTTTTCATATTGCTGGAAATTCGACGTTGAAAAATTTCAACCGTAGTCTTTGCACTTGTGTTGCCTTTTTTGGCGATATATTTAACGAGTACACCTATTTCATCGCTTTCTGTTACATTTACGAAAGCGGACGTTTTAGGATTGGAATTTAATCGAGCTGTGGATGCTCTCGAATTGCACGCGATATTGCGAGAAATGGAAAAAAAAAATCATCGACAGAAACAGAAACGCTAGAGCAGGGCACGTGCTGCTGATGATGCTGATGTTCCAGAAGCTGCAGACGACGATGATGGTGCGGAACGGTTACGTTACGTAAATCGCACATGCATGTTGTTGTTGTTGTTGTTGTTTCTATTCCTTAATTTATGGTCATGTTCGAATGGCTATAGAGAATCTATTTTCCGACATCGTCGAACGTTATGACGACTCGATTAAAAGCAACGAGTGAAAGATCTCGACGGAATTTTGGCCGGCGCCCTGCCCTCTTTACCCGCTCTCATTGCCAGTTTTCGTACATGGCGGTAATATCACCGCTACTGACGCTGCATCCGCCGTCGTAGCTCTCTGTATGTACTTGTACATAGACCATTAACCTTAGTAAGTCAATTTCGCTTTTGTTTTTGTTTTTTTGCGAGAGCAAAACGACTACACTCTACGAGTGTTTTTATTCGCGTTGTTGCGAGATGTACGTATTTCGTCTTACGAGCTTTTTCTCTCTCGCTCTCCATTGTACAGTATGATGCTGCGCAACGTTCGTCTCGTCTCATAAACGACCCCTTTGCCCCAGCTCCGCGCTCGGCCCTTTTCTGCGGTGTATATACTGTAAACATTTGTACTGCACGAGTCCGGTGTTTTTCACGTATGAACTCCACAGTTGAATAACTTTGCAAGAGCATGCGTGTATATCTTGAAGCTCTCTCTTTCGGTTGTTAAGATTTCGATAGCGTGTTTCCGTCCGCGACTACCGGGATCGTTCGAACGATATAACTGCTGCAAAAGCTTGTGTATCTTTCGAAAGGTACCGAACTACCGAACCCTGGGTCGACGTACCCTTCGATCTTATTCGAAGTAGCTTTGTTTGGCCCGAAGTGGCGAGATTAATTCGTCGAATGAATCGAGGAACCACCAAGTTTTTGAGAAAATCACGACACGATATGACGGGTTAGTAAATTGAGAATAACATTTCGTGTAGATGGGGCTGAAAAGGGATCAGGGATGCTGGGTACATCTACATAGTACCACGAGGCATGTCATCGTCTTCTTGTATCGCCCGCCACCGACGAAGACGTCCGGGTTACCGACACTTTGAACCTTGTCTTACACTCCGTCGTAGTTCAAAGTTGTTGACATTTTTAACGTGTTTTTAAAAATTTTTGCCCGGCTGCTTCATCCTCGTCGCTGATCCTGGCGAAATGCGACAACCGACGGTGACGGTGACGGTGGTATTTACGAGACGCGTCGTTAAATAATACCTACTGCACCGAGTTACATAAGTGTAACCATAGAAACGGCTTCAATTTCTTCACGTTTTAGTGCTGGAAAATCCTTCGCATTTCGCGTGTGCTGTATTTCCATTTTACCGAGGTTTTTTCTCCTTCTTTTACTTTTCATTTCGACAGAGGTTTTTTTTTGTTGTCTTTTTCTTCTTTTTTCATTGCCTTATGTGTGTATGTACTAGAGAAGTGTACGTATGTGCGGTATAAGTGCCTGCCTACGTATGTACAGCTGAGCGAAGGGGTATGTAACCCCATCTTGATCTGATGTGGCTATAGTACATGTATAGAGAATGGTGCAGTATTTTTTTTTCCAACACGAGCGACGCGTTTGCGTGTTTTAATGAGAATTTTCTATACCGAATGCGTGGTTGTGTCGTTATACTTTATATACAACCATCGTGCCCCCTTCACCCCCCTCCCCCACCAACAGCATGATTCTTGTTTTAACCACGCGATGAAAAATATTATGCCGTTTATTTGTTGTGTGTGTGTATATTCGTGTGTCTTTCTGCGCGTATTATTCTGTAATATGTTCTCTTCTCTAATGTGCTCTGTGCGTTGCTTATACTCGCTAAACAACGTGTACGAGTATGTAATAATATGTACATTTACGACTTACGTGTAATATACGTGCGATCCGATGCCACGCCATACCTTGCCGCATCCATTTCGAGGAAAATCTTTTTAAGAGAATTTTACCTTCTATGTGTGGTTTCTTCTTTATTGGTCTAGCTATGGGAGTTTTATTAACGCTGTATACATAGAAATCGATGATGTAATTTGTCGATTGGTTTGGAAATTTTTATTCGAATACAAAGTATCGTGAGATTTTTTTTGTTCACAATTTACGAGTAGTGTGCTCGATGACTGAGTTGTTGATTGGATTTTTCGACGTAGTTTGAAGTGTGGTTTTGATTGTATGACTTACTGAAGTTGGAAAGAAGAGTTGAAAATGGGATAAATTCTGATTGTGTGGGAGAGAAAGAGTTAGAGGAACCTGGAGCTCATTGTTTAGAGCAATAAATGTTTTGAAAAATTTGAATGATGAGGATGAGATGAGAGTGAGAGAGAAAGTGTGCAGAAAGGAAGGAACCCTGATTATTCATCAACTCTGAGCGAGCTAAAATTTGGCATTTGACTTACTGAAAGAGCATTTTTCCTTCTCGAAACCAAATTTTAATTTTAAAAATTGCCAATAGTCTTTCTTTTCTGGACAGAAATTGCAAAAAGCTCTATATTTGTGACTAAAATGATCAAAGATTCGTTTTTCGCCAACATTTCTTGAAAAGTCTTCCTTTTTTCTAGAAGTTGCCAAAAATCATTACTTTTTTAAACATCAAGTTGCGAAAAAATGTTATTATTTCTCGACAAATTGGAGAAAAGTTTTATTTTTTGACAGTTATCATCAAAAAGTCTGGCTTTTCGAAATCGCCAAAAAATTTTACTTTTCTCACCAACAATTCTCACTTTTTTTAACCAAAAATTCTTACTTTTTTTTACCAAAAATTCTCACCTTTTTTTGGTAAAAGTTGCAAAAAATTCCGCTGTTTTGTTATCAAGAATCATTAAAAAGTTCTGATTGTTGCTGAAATTGCCAAAGTCTCGATTTCTGCCATAGGAAATAGCAAATTTCTCAAAATGGCGAAATTATGGGCGACAGGGCGAAACTACCGAGGAGGAGCACGCGAGCGAAGCGAAGGGAATGCGAAAATTTCCAGCGAATTTCCACTTCCACTGCAGATTTTCATATGCGAGTCGAGGAAGAAAGATTAGCGTGGAAAAATTCGTCGAAAATCCAAACACGAACTTTTAGTTAATGAAAATTTTGCGTTGAGAACGTTTTTGACGTGCTTTTTGCAGCGAAGTTTATGAACTAGTTTCATTTATTTACGTAAATTCGAGACTGACATGACATTTTATACAGCTGCGATGTCAAAACGAATCGTCGAATTACTCAGATTCATCGTCTCTAGTTTTCAAGTTTGGTAAATTAAAAGGATTTTGTAATTAACAAGTTTTTAACGTAAAATGCATAATTTCTTCATATTTATGCAAAATCTGTCTCGCTGTATACTGCAGGAAAGCAGATCGGACGAGAGCGAGAAAATTGGTATTTGAAGCAGACTTTGAAAATATACGCGATGATGGAAGTATAAAAAGGGTGTAAACAAGGGTAATAGAGTTGAGAAAGTGTACAGTTACAGATGCTCGTGGGTATTAGAAAAGTAATTATAAAATATGAAAATTGCATCGTCGTCGCTCGTTTTAATTCGCTTGTGTTGTCATTTATCGTATATTTAGGTATTAGTTCTTTCAATGCTGCAGCGATTTCCAATATACTCGTATTATTCGTACATTACGACTTGTTGAAGAGAAAAAAAAATTTATGGAGTACGAAAGAGACGAAATGAACAGAATAAAAGATAGAAACACTCGAGAAAAGCATTGACGTCAGAAAATTAAATTAGAAAAGAAAAGCTAAGCAAATATGGTAAACGAAGCAACTTGACGGTTTAATTTTAATTCATACCACTTCGGAATTCGAAATTGATTTCCATTTTCCTGCAATTTGATGTAGATAGAGAGGTACGTTATTTTTGAATCGTAGCACGACCAATATAATCCTCCGCAATACGGAATTTGCGAAACTCATATTTTTTCTTTTGACGTTGATCCTATGAGCAAAAAAATGTTTACCAATTCAATTGGTTCGCTTTTTCGAGCCATTTTGGTGGATTTTTTCCTGGATCGTGGTGCGATTAAAATAATCCAGATGTTTTTTTCGGTGTGTTGCCTTAAGAACGTAATGGCTTTTACCCTTGGTTTTCCTTTTCTTTTTAGCGGATTTAAGTTCGGTGTGAATAATTTTTACGTGTGGGGAAAAAATTCGCGTATGAATAACAAAATTTTAGAAACGATTCTTTGCTGGTTGTTATAGGTATTTTAACCAAATCAACGTGCATTTTTGCTTTTTATGTGGTCTTGAGTGGACAAGGAAGTAGGACGATTGAGGTATCCGAACTGCCAGAAAAATTCTCCATCAGCCAAAATTTCAAGTGCTAAGATTCATTTTTGAAGTTTTGTGGAATTTAAAAAAAAATGTTGGGCTAAAAAATGAGAATTTCATCGAATTATTGAATCCTGCAAAGATGAAAATCTAGCATGTACCTAATTTGGGCCATTTCTGCTCCCAAACCACTTGAAAACGGTTTTCGAGCCTTTTTGATAATTTCCGGAGCTTCTGCAGATTTTGAGTTGACTTGAGATGGGGGATTTTTTAAGCCATTCTTGAGCCTTCAACGACTTTTTTAAAAACTTCACTTTTCCAAAAAAAAAAACGCCCTGAACTCAAATCTGAAAAAAATTACATTTCAAGTTCAAAATGTAGTCCCATGGACTTCAAAAAGCCAAACATTTTAATTTGTGTGTGGAATGTTCATGAATCATCCAAAAATTATATGAATGAAAGTTTCTTTTGACCTGTTTGTGGGCAAAGAATTTAAAGTATGCGAATTGATTCGAGCTAATTTTTAATGAATCGTGAATCATGGGAATTGATTCAATTGTCACTGAATCATGATCACATTGCTTTATGTGTTCAGACTCGAGAGTCGAGACAAATAAATATCACCGTCTTCTAGTTCCAAATAAGCTTTATAAAAATGTGCAAGATTTCAACCACCTGAGTATTTCCTCTTCCTCCTGAATGATTTCGAACATTTCTCTGCGTTTCACAAAATATCCTGTGTTGTGAATTTCAAAATTAATTTTGGTTTTGTGTTACAATAGGTAGTCTATTTGAGACGAGGCGTATATTCTTTGGAAAACCTGGAAAGTAGAGAATCGTAGGGAAAAGTCAGGTAATTTCGCCCTTCTGGAAAAGTCATAGAAATGTCAAGGAAATTTGAAATTTTCGCTCAAAAATCAGGGAATTTAATTGATAATTTTGTAAATCTTTCGGATTTTACTCAATTTTTTGCAAAATGCATACAATTTTACATCTCTTCTCTCAAAAATTTTTCATCATTCTTTTGTCTCATAAAGAGATGGTAATACAACCCACCCTCTGTATCTGAGTGTAATAGATGTTTGAAGGGTCTGGAAAATTGGAAAAATTAGTTGGGAAACGTTAGGGAAAGTCACTCTGTATCATTCTATCCTCACAAGGAAATAGTAATTCGACCGCCTTCCCTCCCCACCCCTTAATGTTTTGAGTGTAGATTTGACGAGTCTAGAAAATTGTAAAAATTGGTCTGGAAAACCAGGAAAAATCAATCCTTCTAAAGAATGGACACCTTGTGAGAACCCCCATGTCTGTAATTTCGTTCGTTCTGTTCCTGGTACGTTCCATGTGCTTTTTTTGGTGGCCAATTTCGTAAAATCATATTGCGTCACATCGCATTGGTTGGTGGCCGTCCGCGTCCATCCAACCCACCGTGGAAAATTAATTACCAAATGAAAATCGTCTCAACCCGTCCGTGCTCCGGTCGTGAAAAAAATCTCGCAAATTCCCCGTAATAAACGACCACCTGACCCTCCCCCCCGTTCCCCCTCCACACAACCCTTGGCACGCCGCAGGCTACGATATGCTTCTCTCTGCTGGTGTATGTGTGTGTTTTTTTATCCAGACGAAACTTTCGTTTTCGACTGCACCTCCTCTTATAGCGCCGGTATCCGTCGCAACTGGTAATCGATTAACCTTGGATATGCGGGGTACGGTAGGGTGATTACGTCGCGAAGCTTTTTATTGCGCAGAGCGCGCCGCTTTCGTGTACGCCGTCAAGCCACTCCGTGCGACGCTCTCTTCTCTCGCTACCCTCGCCTTTTCCAATCGCACCCTTGGTTTTGGGCTCCCCCCGACCTCCTGCACCGTCTTTGCTGCGGCGAAAAACCCCTGCAAGCTCGTCTTCCGCAGCCAGCGCAGCGCCGCCACGATTTTCCTCGTGGCGACGCGGTGCGCGTGTACACATGTACGTGGTGGTGATGACGACGACGACGACGACGACGACGACTACGACCGTGTATGTGTGTGTGCGAGGGGTTCGCCAGGGGGTGGGTTACCAACGAGGTGGTGGCTACGAAATTAAATGGCGTTCGAGAGAATGTATCGTCGTCGTCGTCGTCGTCGGTCGCCGCCATAAAGACAGACTGTTGCTTTTTCTCGCTAGTATACATGTTGCTTCGTAAATTTTCCATCGTTTTAAAGTCGAAAGCAGGATGAGGAAAAAAACACGTAGCGTTGTTTGTTTCCTTTTTCCCTTGGCCCCCTCCTGCCTATAGACGACCGATACCCCTGTAGAATTTTCCGCTCGTCGTCGTTGGTCTCCTCGATGGCGCGATGATACACCTGCGTTGGATGGCGAGGTGCTGCAGGAGGGTCTCCTATACGGTATTACATATACGTATGCGTGCTTAATGGTACTATTTTTACACACCTAAGCTGTATGTGTAATGCATGTATATAGATGGGTATATTACGCGACGACGACGACGCGACGTACTTACGTATAGTAGGTATTATTTGCTATGTATTGCTGCTGGTGGTGCTGTTGTTGTTGTTAGAACGAACAATTGTCGCGTATATGTATATTATAAAGAACCTCGCGACATCCAGATTAATGTATCGCATTAGTGTATACCAACTCGATAGTTGCGAGCAAAGAGAAGGAGAAAGTGAGAAAGAGTGAGACTGCGAAGTGCAGAGGTATAGCTCAGGCAGACCGAGCTGAGGAAGAAAGAACGCGCTATATACTCGTAGCTTTTGAAATACACGCTCCATTGATTTCCATTATAACGTGTATTATATTTATACCTCCTCGCGTATCTTATGCACCCATCTTCGTTGTATATATCTCGTCTCTGTCTCTGTCCCTGTGTCCCATGTCTCTCTCTGCGCTTATATCAAAATTACACTCGGTGACCGCCGCGTCGACAACGGTATATTATGTATTAATCAATACACGAGAAACGAGTAAAATTTGTCAGCGTGCGATATATTTTACTCGCGGGTTGTTTTTGACGAACCGAGCTGCTGGATTTTCTATTCTGTATAATATGTGGGGGTAAATTCAGGTTACGCTTACGGATTATGGATTACTGAAGTGCGTTTGGTTTGGATGAACGATTATATTGTTACGACGAAATTAACGAGAGTTTTTCTACGTCGAAACGTCGTAATGACGCGTGATAGTGTTGTGTATTTGATTGTAGGATGACGAAAGTGAGTTATTACGGTGTAGTGAGATGATTTTCAGTGTATGTGCAATGAAAAATATCCATCTTTGGCTCTTTTTTTTTCAAAATTGCACATGTGAAGCTATTTCAGACTTTTCAAGGACAGGATGGTTTCATTTTTTGTGAAAAAGATTTCACTGTTTTCCCTACTTTTGTTCTGCTTTTTGCTCGTATGTCCTGCTTTTCTGCTAATACATCTGAAACCCGAAGTGCTGAAAAAGTTCTGTTCTTTGTCAAAATTATCAAAAAGTTGCATTTTTTGCCAAAATTTCCAAAATTTTTTGATTTTTGCCAAATTTGCTGAAAAAAATTCTAGCTTTTTTGCCCAAACATGCAAAAATCATCAACTTTTGCCTTAGCTGTCGAAAAGTTCTGTTTTTGTTTAATTGTTGAAAACTCCTATTTTTAAAATGAAAATGTGAAAAATTTCAATTTTTTTTTGGTTTCAATTTTCCAAAAAAGACCAATGTTCTATCATGATTGTCAAAAAATTCTTGTTTTTTGCCAACATTTCTGAAGAAAGTTTCATTTTTTTTTGTCAAAATTGTCGAAAAGAATTTGTTTTTTTCCGAAATGTCTGAAGAAAGTTCAATTTTTTTTTGTCAAAATAATTATCAAAAAGTTTTTGTTTCTCAAAATTGAAGCATGTGTTTCCAAAACGCACTAAGTCCAAAAAAATATTGATAAGAAATTCATGGTACTTGGTACAATTTGGAAACGTAGAAGTGGACCAAATTGGCTGATTTTTTGATATGTTCTAGCCAAGACCCTTAGACACAACATATCAAAAAATCAGCCATTTTGGGCCGCAACTTTATGCTAGATGGCCTTGCAACCTCAGAATCTTTGAAAATGGACTTAGTGCGTTTTGGAAACACATGCTTCAATTGTCCAAGGTTTCGGTTTTCCACCAAAATTGTCGAAAAAACCGGTTTTCTGCCTAAAATGCCATGAAAAGTTCTTTTTTCTGTTGTAGTAAAAAAAGTTCTATCCCTCGCCAAAATTGCCAAAAAAGGGACGTCCCAGTTTTTGTCAAAATTGTCAAAAAGTTCTTGCCCCCCCCCTCCAAGTGTCAGAATTCGCTGTTTTCTGCCTGAAATACCGAGCGAAATCCTGTTTTTCATGTAAATCAGCGTAGGAAGTTCTGTTGTTTTCTGTGTGTGTAAAAAAATCCCGTTTTTAGCTAAAATTGACGAAAAAGGTCCCATTTTTCGAAAACTGTCAAAAAGTCATATTTTCTCCAGCATTGCCACTCTACAGTTTTTTTCCTTTCATTTTCTGAATTGACGGTTGTAATTTTCTATTTATTTATTTTTTTTTTCGAGAATATGAATTTCAACATTTCTCAAAGGCCTAATTCCTCCAATTTTTGTCGAATTTCAATAAAATTTCAAAAACGTATTTATTTGGTTACGTAATGATTTTTATAAATCTAACAAGGGAACCTCTTGAGGTGTCTCACTCCGATTTGAACGAGACCGCGATTTTTGGAAAGAGCATAAACTAAAACCCCCAAAACCAAATTTTCAGCTTCCCAAGTTCATTTTTTGATTTTTGGCGAATTTTTGAAAATTCAAAATTGACTGTTTTGGTAATTATGCTTTTTTTTTTGAAAAGTACGTACTTACTTGATCAGTAAAAATGGTCAAAATATTTCCCAAAACTAATATCATTTACCCAAATTCAAATTTTACTATTTCCAGTCATTCTGGAGCCTCCTGCGCGATTTTTCAATTTCTCCAGAATTTTGAATTTGCTCCAGAAGGCGTGAATATGCAGTTGGACAGCTAAAAACCGAGTTGTGTATTATACTCGACCTGTTTAACGAGTTTATCTACATTTGAGCCGATTTTGGGAGTGACACCTCAAGAGTGGTTTTTTGACCAGCTTTTTTCAAAATTGAAAAATCCCAAAAATCAAAAGATAACCGTTGGTGAGGAAATTTTTGAGAGTTGCGCGAATCGCTGTATTTTGTCCAAAACTAACCCCCCAAATCCAAATTTCACAATTTCCAGCCATTCTGAAGCCTCCAGCGCGATTTTTCAATTTCTCCAGAATCTTGAATTTGTTCCAGAAGGCGTGAATATGCAGTTGGGCAGCTAAAAATCGAGTTGTGTATTATACTCGACCTGTTTAACGAGTTTATCTACATCTGAGACGATTTAGGGAGTGACACCTCAAGAGGTGGTTTTTTGACCAGCTTTTTTCACAGTTTGCTTGATTTTGAGAAAAATTGATGGAAAGAATTCACGTTTCAGACCCCCCTCTTTATACGATATCCCATCAACGTTCAAATTTCTCTTCTGCAATTCGTAATGTGCTTTGCGAGTGAAAGTTTTCTATTTTTTTCATTGGCGAAACTTTACTCATTTGTCGTTTTTTGTACAGTCTTTCGGAGATAAGCAATTCCCTCGCAAAATGGGCGATTTCAGTCTTGTCAGCTTATTTATGTGTGTACTACATAACGTGTAAGATTCTCATTTGGAATTTATTTTTTTCCCCAAAATTTTAGATAATTTCTTCACCACGAATTTCAGATCTTGCAATTTGCGCGTACAAAGTTTTTGTTTTGTTTTCGCTTTTCGTATTCAGTTATATCTAAATACAGAGTACCTGGCAGATGTTTCACGGGAGTGAACACCTTGTTAGTTGTATTTTGTAGCACATATTTTATTTTTACACTATATGGCATTTTCCATCCTGACGCAACCGCGCCGTATTTTTTTTTGTTCGTTGCGGCATTTTACTAATAAGTTTCGATAGTTGGTAATAATTAACCAGCGACGTGCCAGTTGTACGTAATAAGTTATGTGTGCCTCGATGATGTCGGGTGTAGGTAAAAAAAAGAACACAGTTCAACTCAAAACCGAACAACGTGGCGTATTTAGAAGAAACGAATACCGACGACGATCTAGCGGATGTGTGCCAAAATCTGTAATATTTTTGCCCCGCACCCGCCTTTTCTCCTTGTGCGGTTTTAGAGTCAGCCTGTGTTGTGTATCTTTGGTGCTGCCACCGAGAAAAAGGTCGTCAAGAGCATGCGATCCTGCTTATGAATGATGTTTCTTCCTTCGACGGTTAGGTTTTCTTAATATACCTAAGATGGAATTAGATTCTAATGTACGAGAGTGTATCTTTTCAAAAGATTTGTTCAGTTTTGGGAGAATGTGCTGGGTAGAATGCAGAAAATCTACCTTGAATCGAATTATGTTGTACCTACGGTTTAGGTTTAGGGTGATGATAATATTTTACAAGTTCGTATGTTTCTTTTTTCGTTACCGTTTCAAACAGCGAGGTATTATTTCTCTCGGTAACAGGTAATCTGAGACAATAAAACAAAACAAAGAAAAAAAGCAACATCGAAACCGCTTCCAGGTATTTATCCGGATAGGACTGAATTATTTTCTTTCATTGGTACGACGATGTGGCGTGATCTACTATTACGACTGGTTATCGATATCTGTTTCGTCGAGGCTTGGTGTGATTTTTTTCGAGTATTCTAGGCTGGCAAGGTACATATGAGATTTTGAGGTATAGGATGATTTTTGGATCGATGAAAACGTCAAAGTTGTTCGCCTACTGTTGAAAAAATGATTAAGATTTGTAGGCTTATAGTGATGAAAAATGACTCGAAAAAAAAGTTGAGAAAACAACGGCGCCATTTTGTTACAAGGTCCTATTCAAAATCTACACAATACGGCGATAATTCGTTAGCTTTATGGTAATTCACGATTGATGAATACCATTCTCGCAGATTCTTGTGGGTGCGTTTTTTTCCTTCACTTTCTTTCGTATGTAGCAAGAATTCCTAATACGTCTCGGTGTGGGGGGTCTTGGAAAGCACATCTAAGGCATATTTTGGGTATCCTTCGAAAACAGCATTCGAAAAAGTGGCCGAAGTGATCTGAAGAAGCAGAACGAAAAAACAAGACAATCATCAATCATAGTCGTACATAGCTTTAGTTTAAGAAAAGTTTATATTATGGGGATAAGGTGTTGCTGTTTCAAAGTGAAGGATATCGGTCGAGGTCTTCGCTTTCGAGCTGCTTTTGAAATTCGCGAATAAATGAATTATTCAACTGGATCTCGAAGGAAAAAAAGCGCTATTTCTGGCGTAATCTTTTGGAGAAAATTCTGGATTAAGAATACCTAACAGTAACGCTGGCTGGTAATCCGTTCGAGTAAAAGTTGGCAGTATTTTTAAGCGTGCGAGTTATTGACATTGCGAAGTAAAACGGAAAATTTTCACGTTTATCTAATTCGATATCGCTTAATTGTCGAATTGATAATGAGAATTCTTGGACCGAAATAGTCATTAAGGATTATTTATGTGCTATTAGACGAGGATTTTTAATATTCATCGTCAGCTGGTTGTTTTTCAAAGTTTTTCCTCGTTTAGCTTATATTCGAAGATTGTGTAGAGAATATGTTGATTTTAATCTGTTTTTGATCTTGTGTAAAAAATTGTACTTGAATTTATTGAAAAAATTGAAGAAGGCTTCAGAAGAGGGAAAGGACCATAACTTCTTAAAACTTGTATTGAACTTGATTCAAAAAAATTGAGTGTTATGCATGAAATGAAACATTTTCTAGTGTAAAATGTCACCTTTTTAAAATATTAGAAAAAAATTAATTTAGATTTTGTATTTTTTTATGTTTTAGGTGAGTTTCCATTTATCCATTGTATCGATTTATCAACAAATCAAAACGACTTCAGTAAGTAGAAAATTGAGTTTAAACAACGTCTTTTAAAAGATTGCTCTACTCGTTGGCAAAAAGTAAATAATACTTGAAACAAGTAACCAGGGAAGAAAAACGAGAGCTCGATTTTCAAGCTTTTTTTAAGAGCTTAGTCGGTTGAAAAGCCGAAAAGAATACGTATAACAGAATTTAGATTTTACCCTGCCCGTTCTCGTCTCGTTAGCCAGCGAGCTAATTAGCCCGAACTATTAGCGCAGGTTTTTTCGCAATTTGAGAATTTTTTTTATAGTCGTGCGTTGAAAAAAGGTCGATGTTTATGTTTTAATTATCACGAGCTCGAGGCGCCTGGTCGATGGATAGATTGTTCGCATAAATTATACGATTTTTTGATGGTATTACTTTGTTTGTGCGCTCGAATGATGGTGGCGTGAGAGGAAGAGAAGGGAAACAAATTTGCGACTACGAGTTTGGGTTGCCTGTGTTAGGTTCAGGTATAGTGTTAATGCTTTCTTTATCGTATCACGTTGTGAATGGTCCTAGGAGTCCTTCGGAGAAGGTAAAGACCGCGCCGAAGAGACATGATTTTTTTACCAAAGTAGTTGCTTGCTTTGCTGGTCGTCTTCTTGGATGGCAACAGCAATGGAAACGGAGGTGGAGGTGGCGGCGTCGGCGGCTGCTGAGGCTACGTATGTAATATGTAATGTTTTTAGCATGACGTGGTGTATCCGTCGTGCACGATTAATCAGTTTAAAATGTGTGTACAATATAATCGTATAAGCAGCAACCATGGTTTTCGAATGAGTGAGAAAGAGTGAGAGAGTGAGAAAGAGAGGAGAGGAAGCTTATAAAAACAGGTTTGACGAATCGAAGGAAGAAAAAAAAAGCAGCAGCGGGAACAGAGTAACCATCAGAGGAAGCGAGACTAGAATCGCAGGGGAAGAGGAAGACGCTTTGTTAGACGCGACAGAGACAGAGGAGAAGATAGGTAAAGGTATATTTTAAGGTTTTTATATGTCTTCCGTCTGCCACCGCCATCCCACCGAACCTGTGCGCTTTCGAGACACCTGGATGTAGATGTATCGGTATATATGGTGAAGTTGGTTCGATAAATGCTCGCAGACAAAGAATTTCGTAGGTATATACGAAATACTTATAGCTGTGTAAGAATTAAGAAAAGAAATTTCAATCGGATCGTCCGGTCGGCCAGTCGATGGTGTATGTGTGTAGTTGAGATAGATATAAGTAGTTTGACCATCTCGATATGATACGATGCGTCCTATACGTGCAATCGAAGCCCCGGCAGTACCATCACCATCTCTGCCCACTCATCGGGAATCAGTAGTACTGTACCATGGATGCGCATTTGAAGGAAATAAAACCAACTTGGAAACGCAATTAATAACGTCGTTGTTTACCATTCGACCGAAGATGGGATGTTCGATCGAGGTTTTTATATGTAAATACTCGCATGTGTGTTTGCCTTCGTATGCGTCTGTCTATCCTTTCATTTGTTATGTTTGTTTGGATACGACGACGAGGTACAGAACTACACAGATACAGACAGACGAGCTGTGATGAGCAGTTTCCGCGCGCGCTTTTTATATGTTTAGAATGTCTTTCTTCTGAAAAGAGAATATTACTAGAAAATCCACCTGACAAGAGAACCACTCGAGTCGGATCAGTTTGAATGGAACTTGGATGGGTAGGAAGCACATGTCAGGAAAGTTTTGAAAACAGATTTTGGGATGGAGAAGTTGTCCTTAAAATTTCAAAAATTTGGAAAAAGTTATTTCAGAAGGGCTCAGTCAGAATTGTTTTCTTGAAGTTCTTTCGTACAATGCGAATGAATGTCGATGAACTAAGAAAGCTGAGTTCATTCCAATATAGTTCACTTGTGCTGAAGAAACTTTTGAGTAACTGACAATCCAAAATATCAAAAGTTTCCCGTTTGTGTGGAAATTTTCGAAATTCACGCGAATCGCTGTATTTTGTCCAAAAATAACCTCTCAAATCCAAATTTCACAATTTCCAGCCGTTTTGGAGCAAGCGTGATACCTCAAAAAACCACTCTTGAGGTGTCACTCCCAAAATCGGCTCAAATGTGGATACTCGTTAAACAGGTCGAGTGTAATATACAACTCGATTTTTAGCTGCCCAACTTCGTATTCACGCCTTCTGGAGCAAATTCAAAATTCTGGAGAAATTGAAAATTGCGCTGGAGGCTCCAAAATGGTTGGAAATTGTAAAATTTTGATTTGGGGGGTTAGTTACGGACCAAATATAGCAATTCGCGCAAATTTCAAAAATTTCCTCAAATTTTTAATTTTGAAAAAAACTGGTGAAAAAACCACTCCTGAGGTGTCACTCCCAAAATCGGCTCAAATGTAGATAAACTCGTAAAACAGGTCGAGTATAATACACAACTCGATTTTTAGCCACTCAACTGCATATTCACGCCTTCTGGAGCAAATTCTAAATTCTGGAGAAATTGAAAAATCGCGCTGGAGGCTCCAGAATGGCAGCAAATTCTAAATTCTGGAGAAATTGAAAAATCGCGCTGGAGGCTCCAGAATGGCTGGAAATTGTGAAATTTGGATTTGGGAGGTTAGTTTTGGATAAAATACAGCGATTCGCGTGAATTTCGAAAATTCCACGCAAACGGGAAACTTGATATTTTGGATTTTTTAATTTTGAAAAAAGTTGGTCAAAAAGCCACTTTTGGGCGTCACTCTCAAAATCGGCTCAAATGTGGATAAACTCGTTAAACAGGTCGAGTGTAAACTCGATTTATAGCTGCCCAACTCCATATTCACGCCTTCTGGAGCAAATTCAAAATTCTGGAGAAATTGAAAAATCGCGCTGGAGGCTCCAGAATGGCTGGAAATGGTGAAATTTGGATTTGGGTAAATAATATTAATTCTGGGACTTAATTTGACCATTTTTACTGATCAAGTACGTACTTTTTCAAAAAAAAAGCATAAATCGCCAAAACCAGTCAATTTTGAATTTTCAAAAATTCGCCAAAAATCGAAAAATGAACTTGGGCAGCTGAAAATTTGATTTTGGGGGTTTTAGACTATGCTCTTTCCAAAAATCGCGGTCCCGTTCAAATCGGTGTGTGACACTAATATCATTCTTAAAAAATTTGTGCTAGTCAAAAAGATAGACTCGTTGAAATTTCGAAATTCTACGAGTATTCTAAAAAATATTAGAAATATTTCAAATGTCAACATGGCATAGTTCATTCCATCAATATAGATTTTCCACTCAATAACTAGGTATGCACATCAACATCATCATCACAACGATACATTCGAATACATTGGCTTTGGCTGCGCAAGTTTCTCAAAATTTTTTCCCACGTACATACGTGTAGACTATAAAGACGACGTACATACTGTACTACACTGAAAGAAATAAACGGTAATTGTTACATTAAAATGATGCACTCAGTGCATTAAAACGCGGTAATTTTGGTATAGGAATGAAACGCATTAATCAGTACATATTTAGAGAAGTAACTATTACACAGAAGTGCGGTAACCATTACATCGTTTATATTCAAGAATATTTAAAAAGTGGGATTAGGGGTATACCAATTTCAAGTTTCTCCGCACATCTAAATAAGCCTCACTGGAACGAATTTTTCAAGACCTTATTTACCTACGAAAATTTTCCGACCTAACTGGGATTCGAACCTGCGACCTCTCGTTCCTAACTACCTGCACTTAACGACATGGCCGCGAGTAGAATATTTGATTCAGGCCCTAGAAGTATTTATATGTTTTTCACTGTTTGGGAATAAAGGATTTCATTGCAGTACAGCGATGTACTCAGTACATCGTTTACTGTATTCAGTAAATCACTACAAGGTTCTCAGTCATGTTTAAGGAATGTAATCATTGCTTACTACATGATGTAATTATTACCCACCAAACGATGTTTTGAATACCATGTTTGCAGGACTGAGTCCCCAAAGAAATGTAATGAGAACATAGAAATGAATTTTAAAAAGTGATGCAATAAATCCATCCTGGCGATGTACTCATTCCATTATTTGATGCATTCTCTGATTTAAACTATGTAATCATTACATCAAAATGAGGTAATTTGAAAATTACTGTACTGTGCAGTAACCATTGCATCAATTTCGGGACTGAATAACGCGTTTTGAAAATCATTTCTTTCAGTGTACGTAGCTCCATATATCGTATTTATGAACTTCTTATTTTCCAAACAGCACCACGTTGGCGTGTTTTTCTCGACTTTTTCATCCGCTCGAAATGAGTCTTGGGATTGCGCTCCAAATACCACACATACAATTTTCACATATTGGAAAATGGACTCGGTCTCGCGAGAAAATAAAGAGAGAGAAATCTTTTATAAAGAGTTAGATGAAGGCATTTTCCTAACTCGAATATACCATTTTGACGTGACGTTGTAATCTTCAACGCGATGGCAAAAGTAATACTACGTACACCATTTTTGAAAATACATCGAGAAGTGTACCTACGCTTTCTTCTTTCTTTCATTTTTTTAGGTTAGATATACATCGGCATCGACTTCGACTTCTTGACAAAAAAAAGAGTAAATTATCGCGTATTAAATGTAAATATTTAGATTCGACGAAAGAAACACCTTCGATAAAGCATTCGGTAGGTACTTGAATTTGCCACAAGACTGCGCACTGATAGCGCCCTTCCCACACTACATATTCTTATCGTGTACCTAGCTTTGAATTTCATGAATGGTATTATTTTTACTGCGTAAACAGAGTCGTCGAACGTATTAGTGGCAATGGGGATTAAAATTAATTCTTCGGTATGCAAGTAATCAATTACCTACACCGAACACAATAGCATTATAAGCCATCGTTTCTTCGACGATTAATTCCGGCACACGCCTAAACTATACCTACCTTAACAAGTTGAAACACGAAAGAAAAATTCAAAACAGCGGTATAGCTTTCAAAAATCCGTCATTTTTCATTTCGCAACGGGAAAATGAAGCGAATTGATGAAGTAGACGAAATTTCAGATGATCCCTTCTTCTTCTACTTCCTCTAGGTGCAGCTCTTCTCAGGGCCTCGACTTAGCCTCGATTAATAACTCGTAAAATAATTGCTTCGGTGTACACGTAAGGAAATTTGATATTCCATTTTCTTCCATTATAATTACGATGATGGTTTAGGAACCCCTTGGAAAAGCAGAATTTGGGGTAAATGTGCTGTGAATTAGCGTACAGATTTGTATTGAAAGATTGAAATTGGTTTAATTGGAT
This sequence comes from Planococcus citri, assembly GCF_950023065.1. Taxonomy (NCBI): domain Eukaryota; kingdom Metazoa; phylum Arthropoda; class Insecta; order Hemiptera; family Pseudococcidae; genus Planococcus; species Planococcus citri. The sequence goes on along the minus strand of NC_088678.1, from coordinate 29,400,203 downwards.
TTATTAGAATGAAGAAACGAATTTGCGAATTTATTTTTTATCTCAGTGCTGAAGTGTTTTGATTCTCAATAGACCGGAGGAGTGGATACTTGAGCAGGGTATATTAAACACGTACTCGAAATTCTTATCATTGTCCGAAATTTGAAATTCACTTCAACAGATCATTTGCGCTATCAAAAAGTCAATCGAACGACGCAGAAAACATCTCACATCCGAACTCGTAACGTCCATCAATAAAGAAAGACCCCCCCCCCCCTCCCGTACTCGATCCATCGAACATCAACAGTCACAACCAAAGCATTAACACCTTTCCATCCATGACTATTTATTGCTTCAAGAGTTGCAACTGACGCTAGCCCTGGTAACGTATCGGAAGAGTCATCTCATAAATTAAAAATAACGGTTCGGAAAAACCAGTGGCTCTGCGTCCATAGATCGGTTCGGTTCTGAGTTAAAAGTCAACTGCATAGCCGGGTTGCCATGGCACGAGCAAAGCAACAGCTGTCCTATGAAGGTTGAAGAAATTTTTCATAGTATACGTTACACGCGGTTATGTAGTAAAGTTGACGCTTGTTTCGTATTTATAATTAAACGCCCCCTTGGTCCCAATTCAATTAACAGCAGGAAAGATGTAATGTCCAACACATTGCGTTAAAAACGCAGTCGTTATTCAAATGTAGGTGCCAGACTTTTTGGAACATCGTGTTAGTCTTGTTTCGCTCTTTTTCTGTCTCTGGGACGAGGACATGGGAGAGAATCTACCAGGATAAATTTTCCTAAGTGATTTTAACGGTAATCTGTTGCAATTTATCAAGGGTAGGATGGTTTTCTTTTTTTTCTCCGCCAACTATTCTCGAAAATTATCTCAAAATTTCAAAAATAATCCTCGTATCTTTCTATTTACACCTCCAAAGGCAGCTATATAATCAAAGTATTGACATTACAACCGAAAAACCGACTCGAAAACTTTCAATTAATCGGAAACCTCTTCAGCACGAATTCCAAGAACCTCCTAACATATTGTCAACAATACTTATACCTGAAGAAAAAAATCCCAAGGTTTTTAATGACTCTGCTCTACGAAGAAGCTCGCAATGCGACCGCGACTTACCACGATAACGATGTTATCAGCGTTTGTCAATAGAAAATCGAATCGCTTGCTCATCTCATTACCAGCACACAATACCAATCTGGGAATCATCTTCGACAACGTAGCACAGATAAGGAACGTCACGACGACGACGACGACACTAATACAACATGACATCTCACCAGAAATACTACGAAACGAGTCGAATATCGATTAAAATATACAACGTACTTCACACTTTAATGAGAAAAATACACACGCCGAATCGACTTTCGACGAGTTCACCAGGGGCAGAGGGGCAGCGGTGTGGTGGCTTGGTAGCATCACCACATTTGAAAATCCACATCACGAGAGGAGAAAAAATCTTTCAACTTGCAAAAAATAAATATTTACGAACCGATAAATTTTATTTATTCAACGCGTCGTGCTGCGCGCCCAGTGCGACTCCGAGGCGCGGCGGCGGCGGCGGCGGGTTTACTTATCAAAAGAAAAATGGCTAGTTTTAAATTTAATATCGGGGCAAGGAAAAAAGTTTTTCCCAGCGTCGAGCTGCCGATGCCGCGTTTATCGGTCTCCGAGGAATTCGCCAACGCTACTTTTCTTACCCAGAGCCTTAACGGAAATTAATTCTCTACACGATGAGGAAAATCGTCGAGAAAAAATACCACCGCCGAGAGAAATCTCTCTATTCTTCGAGGGAGAAGAAAAAGAAGGAAAAAGCCCACCGCTGCCGGCAATGTTATCGTCAAACCTGATGCCGAGTAACGAGCGAGAGAGGTATCGCCGTCCGCAACGCCTTCTACTCCTCCCCAACTCTTTGCAGTCACTTTTGAAAAAAACGTGTCGCAAAATTTTCATTACGTAGTTTAAAATCTTTTCTAATTCGACATTCTCTTCTTAGTTTTGCTTTTCCTATTACGCTTCGTCTTTTCCGTACTGTTTATATAAACGTCCACCAAAATTTAGTCAACTTTATAACCGCGCCGTCCAATAATACGAGATAATAATTTGACGTTTGATTCGACACCGAATTTATTAATGTTGAGTTGTTGGAGCGAGTTGAAAGTAACGTCGAAGAGCAAATTCAATTTACTAGTAAAACCACCATCGAAGTTCGTTCAACTGATTGAAACTCAAGACCGAGGGGATAAACGTGTCAAGAAATCCTTGAACTCAAATTTTCAGCAAATCTGTTGTAAAACCAAACCAAAACTAGAAAAGTTATTGGGAGTGAAGCGAAAATTGATCACTGAAAAATATCGAAACCGTTCAAAAGTAGATCGAAAGATCAGGCAAAAATTTATCACCGGTCAAAATTTCAAGTGCCAAAGTGCCTTTTTCGATTTTTGATGAATTTTTGAAAATCAAATTTATGTGCTAAAAATGAGGGAAAAAAATCAAAATTTTACCAAATTGACCAATAAAGCTGAAATTTGGGATATACCCTATTTTCAACCTGCCAAATCGATTGGAAACTGTTTCAACCCGTTTTGAGCAGTTCTGGAGCCTCCAGCATATTTTTAAAACTCGAAACTCTCACAAAATTACATCAAATGGAGTTGGAAAGCCGAAATTAATTTTGAAAACTAATTTCAATACGCTGTGAAGTCGACTGCAGGTGCATTTCACGTCTTTTTGGAGCCTCCAGCCATTTTTGGAAAATTACTGGAGCCTCCAGTAGATTTTTTGAAACTTGAAATTTGCCAAAATTTCATCAAAATGTAGATGGAAAGCCGAAATTTCTTCTGCAAACTAATTTCAATACGCTACGAAGGAAGTCGACTGCAGGTGGATTTCAAGTCATTCTGGAGTCTCCAGTAGATTTTTGAAAGGTTATATGGCGTTTCTTGGAAAATTAAAATTTCCAAAAAGTAGCTGGAAGTTTTAAAACCATTTGAAACCACCATGCAGTGGACTTCATATCGTATTTGAATTAGTTTGCGAAGAAAATTTCAGCTTGTCAACTCCATGATAAAATTTTGTGGGAATCTCAAGTTTCAAAAATTTGGTGGAGACTCCAGTAATTTTCAAAAAGTCGCTGGAGGTTCCAAAACTATTTGAAATCCACCAGCAGCCGACTTTGTAGCTTATTGAAATTAGTTTGCAAAATGAATTTCGGCTTTCCATCTCCATTTGATGAAATTTTGTCGCGAATTTCGAGTTTCAAAAATTTGCTGGAGGCTCCAGAACTGCTCAAAACGGTTTGAAACCGTTTCCAGTCGATTTGGCGTGTCGAAAATAGGGTATATCCTAAATTTCAGATTTATTGGTCAATTTGTTAAAATTTTGATTTTTCCCTTTTTTTTGGCTCAAATTTGATTTTCAAAAATTCACCAAAAATCGAAAAAAGGCACTTCAGCACTTGAAATTTTGACAGGTGATAAAATTTCATGCAAGTCCTATATTGGAACGCAAAATCTGCGATTTCGGCTGACCTGTCAATCAAAATGGCGTCATTTTGTAAGTAGGGCCACTTTTTTTTGAGGACAATGGCTAGACATGTTCCTTAGGACTCCCCCTTTAAGAAAAAAAGTTGTCCCGGAGGATCGACGGGGGGGGGGGTGCAATAGATATGCGGGCTCCCCGACTATGTTGGTTGCATGTTGATCCACAGAGAGAAATTTGCCACTGGGGCTATCCAGTGGACATTCTTGGTTAATTTTTTATCGAAATGCCAGATCTTTTACCCAAAAACAAATTCCAAGACCAGCATTAACTCCCTTGAGAATGTTTCCAATTAACTCAACTACTGACTCTTCCAAAGGGAATCTCCTATGCTAGTTGTATGTATTGCTGGCAAGAAAACTTCTGGTTTCAACATGTAGGTTTCCTCGCACATGTCAATTTATAATACAGTCTTTACTTTTGACATGTCGATGATCTTGGTTTGAAAATTTCCATTATTAGAGCATTAATTTTTGCCCTTTTTTGTTTGTTTTGATGCTGATACGCTTATCATAATTGAAATCCGATACCAGTGGTGTGAATTTATGTAGATTTTATCAGTACTATTTGATATTTTTAGCGTCACTACACGTCTTGTTAGGTATTCCTTGTTCAAGAGTTCGCGCTATATTTCGAACGAAATAGTTCCAGATGGTAATCACACGTAGAATTGTAACCGTCTGCAATTATAATCGAAGAGGAAAGGGTACGGTGTTAGGGCATTGTTCCATCAAGGTAATGACTCGGTTCAACGATGCTGCTCACGCTGTATCTATACATACGTACGTATTACGTACTACGACGTAAGTGTACGTACACATCGTGTATACATAAACGTGTGTACTACTAGTACACGCTCACACTCTCTCGAAACGTATAAATACACATACGCATTGAGAGGTCCCTTCTCTGGCACTCTTTCTTTCTTTGTCGCTGACTCGCTGGTGTTCAACTCGTTCGGTTCGTCCGGGGAATTGATAGGTGAGCCGTAGGAGGAGTGGAAAAACGAGCGTAGAACTCCAACCAACTCCGGCGAACGTGCGTTGTTAAATGGAGACGACTACGGGACTACGTTCACGTTGATGTTGGAACACGATGATCACAGAAAGAATCAAGAATCAGCTGTGGGGGGAATAGACGCTGCTTGTCAGGGAGACCACACTGAGGAATGATATAATACCTCTCATCCGTTACCATCATCAGCCGTGCCCGTCGACTCGTCGAGTACCTACTCTTGGTACGAGTAAATTTAACGAATAGTCGCGACCTTGAAAGTTCGGCCCACCACTCTCTCTTTCACGCTCATTACGCGGCGTGTAGCGTGTTTTTTCATACGCAGGCGAAGGAGTGAAGGATGAAAATAAAGAAAAAGAAAACCTCCGCTCTGGGTATAATTTTTGATCGCCTGCGATGAATACAAGAAACACACTTGCAAATGATTGTGTGTGGAATGGAAGTGGATTTGAATTTTTTATTATTCGAGTTGATTAAACTTACGTTAGCAGTCGCTTACGTGAGTAGGTTCTGCTGCTGCGGATCTACAGGTACATTATACTTTACCTACTCACTACAGCCTAGGTACTGGTACACGTGATCGATAAAAATGATTTTTTCCTCTCGAATAAAAAATTCACGCTAATCGTGAGAATAATAATAATCAGGTTTCGAACTCTACATGTAGCGATATCGACGAGGCAACTGACGACTCTTAATTGCTTACCCATTTTAATTCTTTGTTATTTGTCCGCCTTTTTGTAGACCTCACTGAATGACAGGGCGAGTGTAAATTCCAATTCCTTTTTGCGGTATTTTCTTTGTACTATTGGTGCGTACCTCTCTACTATTTCGTAGCGAGAACATCTCACGAATGTTAGATTTTTTTTCACTGAAAAGAATTTCCAGGTACCTGGTATCCAAAAAAGAAACGACGCGGATGAAATTCATTTATTTTTTTTTCCTCCACCATGACGTGCCTCTATATTTCAGACCCGGTGGCGGTTTTTGTGAGGTTTTATTGGTGAATGGAATGGTCATTGTGCCCCGTTCTATCTCTTCTCAGTCTTCGTGGTCGACTGAAGATGAAGAAAATGTATCTTAAGAAATTTTGAACGTAGCAAAAAATTCTATTTGTTACAAATCGGGTTGAAAAATTTGCTCAATTTGGCTTCATCCTCCTGAAAGTAAGAATGCGATAGAGTATTTTCAGTGTTTGGAAAAGAATGAGGATTTCGTAAAACTTTGTCGAGTTTGCGTCAGAAATGATTGAAAATTGAAATAGGGTTTTCATCATTTGCGTCATATTACGTCAAAACTGATGACGATGAGCAAATTTTGATGTAGAGAAACAATGAAGGAGGAGGAAGTAGGTATTGAAACGTGCTTCTTTATGCTCAGGTTCAATGCGGTCTGTGGTAGTAGAAGCGAAGAGAGGGGTAAGGGGTAGAGAGGGTGATGCCTCTCGTTATTTTTATTTTTATGTGCCCAATCTGATGAAGTTTCAAATCTTGCAACATTTTGCTTCACTGCCCTTAAGATTTTTTATTTCAAGGTTGAAGTTTTTTTTACTCTATTGGAGAAAAAGCGAGGTAGGTAGAACGATACAATAAGTACAAAACAAAATAATTATAATTTCGAGCTTAGTCGATCATTTGAAATCGGAAATCGAAAATTATTCGATTTTTGGAGTTCGATTTATCGATTTTCGATCCTGATCAATTTTTGATGAATAATGTCTGGGTGAGATGTAAACTTGACTTCATATTGAACACGATCGATCATATGGAATCGAAAACCGCCAATATCGATTTTCTGAATTCGATTGATCGAATATCGATTTTTTCAATTCGATTGATCGAATATCGATTTTCTCAATTCGATTGATCGAATATCGATTTTCTCAATTCGATTGATCGAATATCGAATTTTTGATCGAAAGTTTATTTTTAAGACTATACAATTGATTGATTGTTTAATTTAAACGTGATCGATCATTGAGTCGAAAATCGCAAAGAATTCGGGGGGGGGGAGGGTGATTAATCAATTCTGGCTCATGATTAGCTCTTGCTCAGAATATTTTTCAACGCTAAAAAATTGATTTTTCATTTTGAACATGATTGATCGCAAGTACCTCTACATGGAGTCGAAAATTGCAAATGAAATCAATTTTTGGAGTCCGATTTTCGATTAAGAGCTCTATTTTGAAGGATTTTTATCGGTTTGTGGGAGGGGAGGGGCCAAAGAATGAAAAATTGGTGAAATTTTAATGCTTAAAATAACAGCAGTCGTTTGATTGCTTATTTTAATGGAGAAATCATGCAGATCATATGTCCAAAAAGTGTGGATATTGCGAAATTTATGCAATTTTTTGATAGAATTAGATGTTTAGATTAAGAAAAATTGCCACAAGTAAGAATTTTTGTGATGAATTATGATTGATTAGATAATTACTAGGAACTTCATTGAGATATTAGGTATTTCGATGTTTTGAGGGATCATTATGAATAGCATTGGTGCGGTTTCACGCTTAGCTAGTTCATCATTGAAGCATATTTTCCAACATTATCGTATATTTAGCTGTTTCTTTGTGGGAAAACCAGAGTTGGAAAATTTCGAAGAAAATTGTTCATGATTTGAGGAGTCACGGCAGGTCAAGAAACACGCGCAATAACCAGTTCTAGGCTATAATTTTGTTCATCCATTACACCTAGCACCTACCTACATCTAGAACCATATTCGGAAAATTCGGCGTGTCGATATGGAAACATGTGCTTTTTTTTTGAAGTCTTTCCTTTTCCTTCCTCTTCCTACTGCGAAATTAATTGAGAACGTGATGCTCTAATCGTATTCTCAATTTTTCCTCGAATCTAGAGTTCGGAAATGAGATATTTTTCGCGGAATAATTCATCTTCATCTTCAATTTTCTGCTGAAGTTCTTTTTAGTTCATTTTAATTTCGACCTTTGGAATTATTGTGATACTTGATATATAAAAAGTAGCAAGTCTGCGTATAGAATTTTTTTCCCTGCCGGAATTAATACGCTACGCCGATGTCCTTTTTTCACGTTATCGATTCTTGGATTATTTATATTTTTTGAAATTGATGGGACCTTGCGTTAGAATGCGTAATTGGCGAAACCCTGAAAAGTGAAAAAAATTCGTTCGTATGTTTCATGTCAATGGTATTCCTCATCTATCACGTTTTCACTTATCATTGGATAGCTAGGTAGGTTAGATATATATAGAAAAAGCCATTCTGTAATCATCGGCGTAGGTAGTTGGTTAGTTGGGTACCTCTTTGCTGTGTGTAATAAGCATACACCAAGTATAAGTATCAAGTACCCATCGACCAGAATATGTACTCGTACGTATACGTACAGTTGAAAAAATACATAGCAATAGCCATCGGCTGATAAACAAAATGTTTTATACGTAGATTGTACGTAGACTTACCTTACCTATCTACCTGCTTGGCTATCATGGACGTGTCTTGAAAACGTTGTGTAGTTTTTCTTTACGTATTTTATAACCTTGATCCGCCCGTCTACCCATGAGTCAATATTGTCATCGCGATACATTTCAATAAAAAATAGAAGTACAATACTGTATTTAATCGTAAGAGTGTACCTTCTGCTACAATAAGATATGTGCTTATTTACTTTTATATGTACTTGCGATGTTCAACTTGAAAGTTCATTTCGTATTATACTACATAATATACCTACTGGTTGCTGCGTGGTATGATCAGGTAATACTCGTGTATTTTGCGACGATACTTATCTCTCTCTCTCTCTCGCTGTGACTCATTATCGTCCTTCTTTGTTCGGTATATTTGCGCTAATTCACCTTCTGTTGAATACTTCCTCGATGTGTCTTGAAGTAAGAATTTTTTTCTGCTTCATAATGTACGTATCTTACCTGCCTATATCGTTCGAAATGTTGAAATGGACTTTCTTCGCAATGATATAGGCAAACTGGAAAGATTTGACCGTTTTTTTCTTCCTCTTGAACGCTGCCCATGCCCTGTCTCTGCTCCGCTTCCGCGCAGGTGGACGGTCCAAACCGATGGCTTTGTTCTTTTCGAAAGATATGTTAGTATATGAAGGCTTCTGACACGATACTACGATTATCTCTTTCTATCCATCTTATATATGTATACCTGGGACCTTGTTCTTTGTTCTGTCAGCGTGATTCGCGTTCTCTGTGGTCATTACACATTACACACGACGATGGCCGGCTCTCTAAGCTGTTTACTACGCAGTGTTTGCGGTTTCCATTACGATGATTACGACATTGCAGGCCATTTGCCTTTCTGTGATCCGCCTGCACCTCTCATTATCGTCTTTGTGGAGAAAAGTTTTCACGTGGATGTTTTTTATTTTTTTTAAGCTGACAGAGGTGATTTTGAAAGAAAAAGACTGAAAAAGAGAGCTTTGATGCTTGGTGAGTTCTTTGAGGATGAGATCGTGTAAAGGAAGAAAAATTTGAGAGATGAAGTGCTAGAAAATGAAGTGTGAAGTTTTTTTTTTTGAACATAGTTGAAAGTTCGTCTTTGTTGTTCGGAATCGTGAAGTAGCCAGGAGCGGTGGAATGTGGCCATTACTTACTACTTTCATTGCAGATGATAACTTGGTATAAAGCATTCTAAAATGAACGTTGTTTGCTGTTTGAACCCATTTTTTCGGAAATTGCAGTGATTGTGAAACTCGATTTTTTCCCATGAAGTCAATTTGGCTTTCCCAGTTTTTTTTCAATCTTGAAAAAATTTGAAAAAATCCAATATTTTGGCTACATACTCGTTTTCTCTATTGCTTTTTGAGAGTGAAAAAAAAATGCTGTTTCATTTACGATGGGGAACGTTTTGAACTGACTCTCCGATTTGAACGAAACCAAGCCAGATCTTTACAAAAAAAAGGTCCAAAACCCTCAATTGATTTGATCAAAATTTCAGGTGGTCAAGTTTTTATTCGATTTTTGATAAATTTTTGAAAATTGAAATTCAAAAAAGCAGTTTCTAGAACGGTTTTTGAACCTTCTCATGAAATATACATTTTTTTGAGCAGAATGAACCAATGTGAATAATCCCTTCAACTCAACTCCCTCACATAGAAAGCTATTAGTTTGGGACCATTCTGGAGCCCCTCAGAGGTTTTTCGATTTTCTTCAGAAACTTCAAATCATTTTGGAAGGGACAAAAATTAACTTTGGCACTTATAAATAAGTTTGGTCGGTGCTTATTGAACATTCTCTCGTCTGTTTTGAGTGATGTTGATTGCGAAATTCCAAGAGGGCCAGTCAAAGTTCATTTTTGACTTTTCCACGATGGATTAAATTTCCGGAAAGAATTAAAAAAATTTTATGAGGCTCCAAAATTGCCCAAAACTTGTCATTTTTCGACTCTTTCATTTTTTTGTCCTCGTGATGTGATTCCAAATTCCGCCCTCATCAAAAATGGAACAAATTTGGAATTCGAAGCAAGTGCTCCTTGAGGACTCCTCCTCTGAACTATCGAAAAGCTCCTACATTATTTCTGATTGGTATTTGTAGTTCTCAAAGTGAAAATATTTGTGTTTTTTCCCTCAGAATTCTCATTAAAAGTCTTGAAATGTATACTATTCTTTTTACATATAAGTGAATAGGAAAGCTCAGTGTGTGAAAGATCAATTAGTTTCTTTTTTCTTTTGTAAAATCCCTAAGACAAAATTTCCCTCCCCCTCCCCCCTCTATGCCAAATATACCTACTCTTAAACTTGTGCTTTAATCATGCAGAACTTTAACTTCTGAATTCTGACAATAAGAGTAATATTGCTTGTAATTTAGTAAATTTGAACTGAATTATTGAAAAAAATTAATTGAGAATTGTATCATTTTATGTTTCAGGTGAGTTTTCATATGTCCATCGTATCGAACTGTCATCAACATATTATTGAAACGACTTCAGTACGTAGAAAATTAAATTAATATTACGTTATTTAGAAGGATTCTTTATCAAATATTAAAAAAAAAAAAATCACATTTTAAACGAGTATTTTGAAATGATCCCGGAAAGTTTGGGTAACTTGACTTTTGACGCGGATTGCTTAATTTTTAGGAATTGGATCGAGGTGTTGAGGAAGTTTTTGTCATCGGGCACACCTAATTATAGAGCTACGGGTTCATTTTTCTTTCTTTCCCAGTTAGACTGTCAGTGGACTGCGGTGAGGAGGAGGGTAAAGAGAGGGATCACAATGCTATAGGTCTGTGTACGCGGTGCGGTTATTAATACGAATATCTTTAAACATATTGACCTTGAAACTAGTATTTGAAATTCTTATTTACACCGAGTACCACGTCGGTTTGAAGTGATAATAGGTCACTCACATTCGGAGGAAAACCGGGGAAAAAATTCTAATCGACGTTTTCGTAGTCGTAGTCGTATGGTATGCATTTCACACGCTGAAAAGCTCATCGTACCGAAGGTGTTTTCATCGTTACGCTTCTTTTAGCTCGGTATAAAGCTGTTTTTTTTTCTCTACTCTACGTATCGCATATTTTGTTATTCGCGGTTAAGCTGCGTTGAAAGGTACCCGATGGAGGAGGAGGGAAGGGAAGAGGGTGGAAAGTAAAGCGAAACGCGTCTTATATTTCCATAATATTTACAAGCCTGCGAGTACTCGCGGCTTGGCGTGGCGTTTTTTAACTCGCCTTCTAATCTCTTTTGTTTAACGCTCTCTCAACGTGTTATTTTAATACATATTTCAAAACGAAGAAGAATTTTTTTTTCTCTTCCACGTCGTAGTCGACGGTATCAATCGGTATACCCAGAGAACTGGTTTATTGGACGGAGTAAATTTCCATCTCGACCGCAAAGTACCTATATAGGAAGGAGTAGATGGCCAGGTAAAGAGACAAGGGAGAAAAGGTGCAGCGGTCGAATGGTGCGTATTCTCAATGCAATGCTGCACGACGACGTGCATTTATGATGATGATGGTGATGATGGTATATAGGTATATACCTAGGAGAGTAAATTTCAAATCAGGTATATACCTACAGCTAAGGGAGGGTAGGTCTGGGTATAGTTGATTCAGACTGCACATTATGCACATCCAGGGACATCAACTTTTGGTTCACATGCCCGTATTTGTATATCTGGTTGTAATGGGTCGTGTGTTTATGCGCCAAAAGGCTTAAGCTATTGTTTGCATTATTACAGCATGCACTCCGACCAGAATAGTTTTCTTTTTTTTTTTAACGTGGTTTCTTGACATAACGATAATTTGGATGTTTATCCCTTTTTTTTTCTTTCTTTCGCTTTTCATTTCTCTTTTTCTTTTTCGTGTTGTTGACTGCTGTTATAATATGCGTGTGGAAAAGTTGTAACGATTTTTTTTCTTTCTTTTGATGGTTGTTGGTGGGTCAATTGCGCGTGTATTTTTGTACTGTACACGACCAAATGGCGACGACGTTACGAAGTTGATTTTTTATTCACGGTTCGTCAATTAGATGAAGGAACTTGAGAGGGGAATTTTGTAGTGTATGAGATGGTCTTCTTGGGGTTAAATGGGGTTGGATTGAAGAAAATCGGGATAATCAAGGAAGAAAATAGATGGAAATGGAGTTGCTTCTCGGATGCAGTATCTTGTTTTCTTAGAAGTAGCCATGGTAGTTCAGATGGTACGGATTCAACACAGAAAATGAGTGAATTGGGGGGGGGGGGGGAGGAGACTCTCAGTATTTTATTTCAGACGGTTTTTTTCAGATTCACGAGGAATGGAAATTTTGATCGAAACATTTTCGCGGAGTGCTGGGAGCATTGTAAAAGGGTTTTCAAAGTCACAAAAACACAAAAAAACGTTTTCTCCCCTCCTAGTCACTGTAGAGGCTGATTTTTAGATATGTTATATTTTTTTGATTTTTTTCTAGATTGGTTCGTAGTTGGATTTTTTTGACCTTTTTTCAACCCTCTACACCCCTTCCTGAAAATTCAAACCTACACGAATTTTTATGCAAGGTGATCTGTATTTGAGCTCATTCGATCCCACCCCAAATCAAGCCCAAAAAAACAAATTTGAGTGAATTTTGTTGAAATGCCTTCGGCTAAAATGGTCTTGTAGTTTGAAAAAAAAAATGAGAAATGAGAAAAAGTGTCAGAAAACGCCATTTTTAGAAAACCTTATTTTTTGCCTTTGTTTTGAGGAAAATCATGCTAGAAATATCAAATCAATCAGAGAGGTTTAAATTAGATTTACCTCCTTTTTTTTCAGATTTTCCATTGATCAAATAGCTTTTTCAAAATAGTTCTAGTAGATTTTTAAAAATTGAAGCATCCGAAATCTTTTTTTTCATGAGCCAAGTTTTTTGTTTCGTTCAAGCATATTCTGGGCAGTTTTAAATGTTTTCGTAATATTTCACTAGTTGATAGAACTAGCCAAGGAAAACGAAGAGAAACAAAAAAACTCACATATGGGCGGATATTTGTTTATGGAAACGATGTAGGGGTACTCAAAGTATATCGTACTGGTGGAATATTCTTTTTTTATTCAGGGTGACTCGTTTGTAAAGTTAAAAAAAAAATGATTTTTTCAACTTTTGCTCGTTTGTTCCTTTTAAAGTCAGTTTTTGTTCTTTTTTTGTCACAAGATATTAGTCTGTTTTTTAGAATTAATATGGATCTTTGATTTCTTTGTTACTTCTAATGCCTCCTTTTTCTCCTGTAGAGAGGTAGAGATGAGCATCCTGTGCGCACAGTGGTTTTTTTATTTTTCTCGACTACTTTTACCGAGCAGCGAAACATTTTACAGCAATGAATGGGTCGAAGGGAGGGGGAGGAAGGAGGTCAAAAAGAAGTCGCTGAAAATCAATGAAAATTTTCTCGATGAAATTTTCTGCAGCTACATTTTGTCGACCTTGAATTGAGAGATTTAAACATTGGTCGCGGATTTACGCCATCAACTTGGGAAAAAATATCCAACGACGAATCGGTTTATCGGGTCGATTCTCTCTGGTTTCTATGTCCTTGTGCGTTACGCGGTGCGGCAGACTGGAGCGTGTAGCTGCCTGCGTTCTTTCATAGAAATTTTTCTTAATGGGTTCTTTTGCCGCGTTCTTCTCGGATGGTTAGATATGGTCGGAGATGGAGATGGAATCCATCGTGAGTAGGAGGCGGGGGAGAGTTTAAGGTTGATTTGTCTATATTATGATGGAAAAGAAGAAGAAGAAAATGATGATGATGATGAGGATGACGATGACGATGTTTAAGAATGAAGCATGGATGGTGTTAAAGTGTACAGTGCAATGGGATTGGGATGCAGTGCTGCTTCAAATACTACATATGATGATGATGCTGGTGGTATACGTTTCCTTTCGTTGTGTCGTCTTCGTTTTCGTCCTCACCCTTGTCCTTCATCATCATCATCATCTTCATATCGTCTTCGCTGTGTTCTTTGAAACACATATTTTAATATAGTGTTCTTTCGACCGCATATTTGACCTAAGATTCGAGCTCGTCACAGATGAAGAAGAGAAGAAAAAAAAAAGAGAAGAAGATGAAAGATGATTTATTAGAGAATACTAATAGGAGCAGGATTGTTTGGTGTAGGCTCCGAAGAAGAAAGAATCGAGTAAAGGGAAAAAGTATGCGAACGCTGGAAATGGGTTTGAAAAGAATACGAGAATAATGACGGGCCGCTTTTCAAATTAATAACATGTGCTTCGGAATCTTTTGTGTTGTGGCAACGGCGTGTACCGTACGAAGCGATGATTTTGATTTATTTTACTACGAGCGTTTTCTTCTTCTCGGTGTGTCGTCTTGTCTGAGGTTAAGAATCTGTTGTTGATTTTTTTTCTCTACTCTCTTTCAAAATGTACCCAGCGGTCTTCGAAGTATTTTTTTTTCTCGCGAAACAGAAACACACGATGTAAAGGGTATACGTAGCCTGTTCGTAATTCGGTGAAATTTTGCTACTGCGAAATGATGTTTGTTTTTCGAACGAAATTTTTTATTGGAAACGAACCGAAACGAAATGAAGGTTGTTTTGAAAAGTCTTTTGTGTTTTTTGCGACTGCTTGGTTTCATTTATCGCTGATATAACTAGAAGTATGGTGTATCTTCCGATATCTCCAGCATCGCTGATTTAATTAATAAGAAGGAAAAGATCCTTGACTGACGTTCCTGGTCGATGAGCGAAGAATTGTTACGATGAGATGAGCGAGCGATGGTTGGTGTGCGTGTTCCGCGACGCCGCGTCGAGGATTACCTCAAGGCTCGCGTGGAATTACGCTGCAGTTATGATTACGTTTTCACTCTCGATTGTTCGAGATGACGATATAGCAGCTCGCGATGACAATATCGTCCGCTTCCGAATATCTCCTTCGTTTTCGGGGATTTTTCACGTTCTCTTTGGATGACATCGTTTTCATCGTCGTCGTCGTTGTCACCAGCTGTGTAATTCGCGATAATACATAATTGACGGTGACGTAAGTCGAGTGAGGTTGATCGTGATGAAATTATGCTGATGTAGAATGTAGATAGATGGGGAGAAAATGGCCAAATAATGTTGCTCAGTACAGGATGGCTTCAGTGAGTAGCGAAGGGAAGAAATTTACATGGGTGGGGGGGGGGGGTACGAGAAATTGTATTTAAAGGACAACAATTTTACAAAATTATTCGAAAAATAAGTTTTTTAAAAAATATTCTCGACAAGTAGGAATATTTTGAATTGATTTTCTGGAAAATATGGATTTTTTTTATCGAGATAGCTTCTTTTTGAAAAATGTTTAGTCTGATAATTTCATTGCATTTTTCGTTTTTTTCACAGAGTGTGCATATTAGAAATCCTAAGAGATATGAAGAAATACTGCATTTTTGACAAAATCATGCCACAGGTGGGGGGGAGGGGGTCATGATTTTTGGATTTTTGATAAAGTATCATGCGATCTATCAAAATATGTAGGCTTAAATTTCGTGAAAAACTCAAATATTTCGACTGAAATGTTTTTTGATTATCATTGAGCAATTTTGATTCAAAAATGAGGGGGGGGGGTTCATGATTTTTGGATTCTGGAAGAAGTGTCATGCGACCTATCAAAATAGGTTGAAATTTCGTGAAGAATTTTAATATTTCGACGGAAATGTATTTTAAGCATTTCTGAAGAAGTTTGAGGTTACAATGAGAGGGGGAAGTCATGATTTTTGAAGAAAAGTCACGTGACCTTTCAAAATAGGTTAAAATTTCGCGAGTAATTCAAATATTTGGACGAAAATGTCTCTTGAGCATTTTTGAACAATTTTGATCCAAAAATGAGGAGGGGAGGGGACGTTTTATGATTTTTGGATTTTCTAAAAAGTTTCATGTAACCTATCGAAATGGGTTACAATTTCGTGAAAAATGAAAATGTATTTTGATCATTAGACTTTTAATTGGTCGCACTAAAAAAATGTTCGACTCCTCTTCCCCCCCCCCCCTTTACTCCTAGAATCTATTGGAAATGGTTTCGAACTGCTTTGAGAAATTCTGAAGCTTCTAGCAGACTTTCAATAGTTGAAAATTTTTCACAAAATTTTGCCCAAAGAACATGAAAAGCTGATTAATTTGGTAAACTTTTCATTTTCCCCGATTTTTGGTCCAAATTTGATTTTAAAGAAAATTTTCAACTGGTTTTACAAAAGTCTTACACCTAAACTTGAAGATTTTGTTTATACACGATCGTTAAGGGTTGAAGTAAGTACGTACTTACTTAATAATATCAAAACTTTTTTTTTCAAAACTCTGTAGGTAATTTGTGTCAAGTATAAACTTTCAAAAAAATCTCTCAATCATTGGAATTTTGGGTTTTTTTCAAAAGTTTTTAAATGTGAGATGTTTCTTGAAATCTTTTTTATTCTTCCAGTTCCTTTTCAATACCGCAAGTCAAGTTGCACTTCGATTTTTTCTCTCGTTAGAGGAATTTTTTGACTTTTACACGACTGACTGCTTAGAGTAAATTGACGTTACCTGCATCGCGAATGAAACTGCGAGTAGTAAGTACGACGAGAAAGCAGAAAAAAAAATCAATTTTCTTCTAGCAGTTGGAAATTTCAAATTATAAAAGTTCGTATCGAGTTACACGTCGAATAGATGAAGAAGGAAACGACGCGATGGCGATGGCGTTGCGTTGTTGACATCGCGAAATAATGTATTCTCGTCCAATTAAAAAAGAGAGAGAAAAAGGAGAAAAAAAAACGTCGCTATGAGAGCGTACCTACGACCGACGACGACGTATACGCGTATTTCGCGCTGGATATGGAGTAACGTAATATACGTCATTACGTGAATAATATTAAAAACGACGTCGCATCAAGTTGATTTTTTGCCGATGTGTGCGTGTGTATGTGCAATGTAAAGAAAGAGACGACGTCGCGGCGGCTATTTGCTTTGTCGACCATCGGAAAGACCTGTAAAAAAGAGGTGACGGCGAAGCGGATACGAGAGAATTTTCTCTAATGCATTCGCAATGACGTAATGGAGGTATTGGATGTACTTCGATGATGCGAAATGAAAGAAGTATCGCGGTCGAATTTACGTATTTACGTCAACTCTTTTTTTCGATCCGGTTTCGTTTCGTACGATTGCGTGTACTCGAGTTTCTAGTAGTATATTGTGGGAGGTCTAGGGACGTCAATTTCATCAATACGATGATGTCAGAAAAGATGCGGGAAATTTGAGCAAAGAGTAGCTCAACAGTGAGTGAATTTTGCCCGATGGTGGATCTGGATGAAGATGCAGAAAATGAGGTTAAGTGCGATCCGATGTGTATTTTTCGATACAAATCGTCATCGTGGTCGCGTAGGAAGAAATTCCAGCTGAGTTGACAAGATCGCTCCCATAGGTCGGTGTTTTTTCCCTTCTTATTGAACACCATATAAAGGGAATATTCAAATAATCGAAATCAAATACGCTTCGTCGGTTGTTTAATGGAAAGAAAAGAAAAAAACATCACGCATGTAGTACCTACTACGTCTGTACGTAGTATAAATACGTATTACTCAAGTACACACGTATTGTGTGTGCTGTGGTTGTTTTTTTTTTTTTTTTTAAATCGTCCTTTCTATATTATGTATATAAATGTATTAATGTATCACTACGAGTCGTAGTAGTCGATATGCGGACGTCAATGTACATATAGTTGTTCAATTGTTCATCATTGAAAATAACAACCAACAACCGGTCGGTTGGAATTCAGAGGATATTTTTAGTATCTCGCGATGGGAAAGTCGTACATAGAAACGTGCGCAAAATACACGTAGATACTCTATAGCCCTAAAGATTTTCCTGGTAAAATGGTCACTCGATCGCTGGCTAAATTGTAATACGACCTGGCCTATGCTTAATATAAAAATTAGATTTGTTCGGAAGAGGAGGAAGAGGAATCGTTCGAAACGGTTGTAATTTGTGTAATTTTTCTCAATCTTTCGTAATGAGTGACCACGCTATGGTTATAAATTATGTATTAATTATACGTTTGTCGTTATACTTTGTATCTTATCTACTATTTACGCATGTACCCTTGTGAAACGAAGTGTTTTAATTTGGTTTACATTGTATCGCTCCTCTGCTTCGTTCATCATCACAGATCACAAATTACTGTTGATAGAGATTTGAGGAGACAGTTTTGACTTTGAGTGATGCAGTTTTCATCTTTGGAGAAGTTTCAGAGTTGAAGAGTTTCTGGGTGAAGGTACTTTCTTATTTGAGTTAGGTCTGCATAATAGTCAGGGGCATATTCTTCGAAGGTCGATACACTGCACCGGCAACACAGCCGCATCGGTGCCATTTTCGTAACACGAAAAAGACGTCAAATTGACCTAAAATGATGCTTTTTCAACTAATTTATCGAATTTACTCCGATTTTGTTACTAATGTAGAATATTTGTAATTTCAAGTGCTAAAGTGCCTTTTTTGATTTTTGATGAATTTTTAAAAATCAAATTTTGGCCAAAAATGCTGCAAAAAATCAAAATTTTACCAAATTGATCTTGAAAGCTGAAATTTAGGATTTACCCTATTTTCGACCTGCCAAATCGATTGGAGACTGTTTCAAACCGTGTTGAGCAGTTCTGGAGCCTCCAGCAGATTTTTGAAACTCTAAATTTACCAAAATTTCATCAAATGGAGATGGAAAGCCGAAATTCATTTTGCGAAATAATTTCAATAAGCTACAAAGCCGGCTGCTGCTGGATTTCAAATTGTTTTGGAGCCTCCAGCGACTTTTTGAAAATTACTGGAGTCTCCACCTGATTTTTGAAACTTGAGATTCCCACAAAATTTTATCATGGAGTTAACAAGCTGAAATTTTCTTCGCAAACTAATTTCAATACGCTACGAAGTCGTCTGCTGGTGGATTTCAAGTCGTTTTGGAGCCTCCAGCAACTTTTTGAGAGGTCATATGTGGTATTTTTTGGAAAATTGAAATTTCCAAAAAGTAGCTGGAAGCTTAAATGAAAACCACTTGAATCCACCATGCAGTCGACTTCATATTGTATTTGAAATCAGTTTGCAGAGTAAATTTTGGCTCGCTATCTCCAGTTGATAAAATGTTATGAAAATTTCAAGTTTTAAAAAATCTGGTGGTAACGGGAGGGGGGAGGGTGAGGGGGATGAAAAAATCTGAAGCCGATGCTGTGCTTCAGGTTCTGCAAAATTGTTGAAAATTCCCAAAAAAACTTGCATTTTGATTAGAATATTTCTTCAGATAATTTCCAAAATTACATTTCGTCAGTGGCCAGTGGCAGTTTTGATACCTACTTCGTATGTGACTTTTTTTTTGCATAAATTGATTTCAAAAAATGGTAAAGTTAGGTGCTTATCTTGTCAGGTTTTTTGTTCTCCTGATTGAAAAAAATTTCTTTCGAAATAGAATGATTGATTTTTTTAGAGAATTATGACTTTGAGGGAGAGATTTCAAAAAAACACTATTCGTTTTTTTGTTTGGATGTATTTTTTTCGAGTTGGAGAAAAATTTCGAGATTGGAAAAAATAAAAATTGAGGAAGGGGAGCGATTCTTCTAATACGTAATATTTTCCACGTAAAATATCGTGTTCGATTGTAAAAAGTTGAAAATTCGACCTCAAAAGAAACAAATGTGTTGAAAAGAAATTAATTGAGAATTTTTATTTTATGTTTCAGGTGAGTTTCATTGATCCAGTTTACCAAATCGACGTCATTATTATCAGAATAACTTTAGTAAGTACACACTGAACCGATATAACATTAGTTTTAAGGATTTGTTTCCATTTTTCTTGATCTTCCTGTTCTATAGCCCGACCAGCTCTTAGAAAAATAACGAAAAATTAGAGAGAAAAATAGATTTAGATGGGCATTGAGCAGATCTTTGCACACTAGATCCGCAATTAATTCTGTTCCACGATGAATGAGACGATGGCATTGCAAAATTATCGAGAGAATTACCCGCGCAACAGCACGATTCGCATACTAAAGATTGATGAATGTAGAATTGTAGAAGTATAGGTACGTTTGAGGGATACTGAAAAGCATAGCGGATGAATTTTATTCGCTCATTTAACTGGCCTTGAACTTACGAAGGTACAGAGATACTCGGTAACTCATATCCTTCTCGAGATTATAATATTTTTCGCGTATTAATCAAGCAAAGCGATACCGATAATGCCATTTTTATGTATAAAATGCAGGAATAAACCTTGCTCGCAGTACGAAAATGGTATTTCGTAATTATCCAAGAATAACCAGATCTAGTTGAGTTGTGTGCTGAGGGTAAAATTATTAATGCCTATACCATCGACGAGGTTGCAACGTTCAGTTGAGAAAATATGTTCGCGATTTTTCAAAACTAATAAAATGATTGATCTCAGCATCGTCGCGTTATTGAATGAAAGGCGAGAATTCAACGCTGTTTTTGACACTTTATCTAAATCGTTTTCGATTACGGTTCGTTTAATGGTATTTAAATTTGGTACCTGCCGATAAGGGATGCAGGAAAAAAAGAGGAAAAAATACCCCGAGAAACGAATATTTTCATTTCGCAGATGTTCGGATGCAGAAGAAAAAATAGTGTATCGAGTATAATCGACGATTATGTAATAATTCTCTCTTTCGAATGTATCGGCGAACAATTATACGTGTAGGTAAGAGAGAAGTTGTATTTGCGAAGAGGGCAATGTTTTGTGGTGTATAAGTCTCGAAGCATGTTCTATTATCGAACGTTCCTTTACCTTTACACCTCACCTTTATTGTATGTGATAACTTGCTGACGGCTGCTGGTGGTTCCCAGTTTGGTAATATGGTGAAAATAAGAGATACCGGTGGCTGGCATATAAGGGGAAAGAGATTTACAGAGAAGGATGTTATTTTTACCACGTTTTTTGTGCGTCTTCTTCTTATAGAAAATATAGTCTTCATCGAAAAGATTATAGTAAAATAAACTCGTACTAATGTTTAGTTAATTTTACTACATTTCGAAGATTCTTGTTGTTTTTTACGACGGCGTTAAAAATAAAGAGAAAAAAAATCAGTCGTTAGGTCTGCTCGCCCCGGCCCTGCTGCCCCCTTCAGATGTTGTTTCTTTTTCTCAATTTTTTCTTGCTCTTCGTGTACTTAGAGTTCGCGGGCGAGCCTCGGGTTTATCTGAATAATCAGTCTTGGTGCAGCGTTTGTTAGAGCGAGATGGTGAATCGTTCAAAGAACTCGCGCTTCAGTGGTGGAGACGAAGAGGAGAGTGTATTTATGTATTCTTTAGCATAATATTCTCGCAGTACAGAGAGATGTTCAGCGTACAACCTTGTACGTCTGTTTTTTTTCTTCTCTTCTTTTCTCGCTCTCTGTCTCTCTCGTGTAGTCCATTCTGCTCGGCTGGTTTTTTTAATTTGTCTACTTGGCGAACATCAACACACGAAGAACAAGTTCACGGCAGGTCTCGGTCGTGCTGTTGGTTGTAAATTGTATATATGTATATACGAGATATACTCTAAACTACTTGAGAAGTTACCAACAGGTTCAAGGGAGTCGTAGGAGTTATTGTGACCTGCGAGATATCAGTCCATATTTTTTTTCCTACTTCAGTCGAGTTCGATCGCACGATGGATGGCCGACGGCCGCGGTGGTCAGCGAAGTCGCGGACGCTGATGCCTGATGGTCGGGTCATCGTATGGTAAATCGTAATAATTTTTTTTTCTTACGTAAATGAAAAATTTTACCGCGTCCAGAGTAATTTACGAGCGTTAAATTTTCATCGCTGAGATTGCTTGCTCTCGGTTTATGTATTTAGACGACGACGCGGTCTCGTCAAGTTTTTCTGCTCCGTACGTTGAGCTACGTGATGATGATCGAAGAACGTACCCTAAACTTGTTTTCTCGCTGTCGCAGTTAGTCGCAGTCTTCGCCGAAGCCAAATATTCGTATGCCAATAAACTCGCTACCGAGAGGAGTCCAGTCAGTCGGCTATTAATTTATTTGTAATTCGCGTGATAACAGACGATTATGATTTAGACTTGCCCTTCTCCCCGCCGCGCCCTAGGGTTTGTCTCCAGATATGTCCACGTCTATCAGAAATGTCGCGTGGGTGGGTTTTCGATGGAAGAGGAGGAGAAGAGGTCGATAAATTTTTCGCTAATTAGAATATGGTCGTAATGATGATGGCCGAACGTACACATACATTGTATCATGAGAAGACTTATACGCTTTAAACGATTCCAAGGGAGACGTTTATTAAGAAAAAAGATGACGCAGTGTCGTATCTTTGAACGGGCGATGGCGAGTTTCGAATTACAAAAGATTATATCGCCCGATGTGTCCGTCTTTTGTTGGGGCGAAAAAATAAATAAATTACAATTGAATCAAAATGAGATTTTTCTCGCCTCGCGTAGGTTGGTAATTACATTTTTTCGCCATCGTGCCTGAGAAAATATAATATCAGTGGAGATTTTTGTGTAAATTTCAACTGCGGCGGGCGCCGAGAGGTAGAGCTTCTTCGCGAATATAGCTCTCTGCTGTGTGGTCGTTTAGTTTTGTTGGAAAATGTGTTATGTGCTCGGTTCGGAGTACGAAGGGCTTTCTTTTTGTACTGAGTAGATACGAGAATGAGATGATGATGGGAGATGGAGATGGACGTAGTTCGTCGTCGTCGTCGTCGAATCCTTTGTTTCGATACGAGCGTTTGTAATTTAAACGAGAGATGAGAGGAGATTGTTCGGGTATCTTCGACCGAGTTCGATGCAGCCTGCGAATAGACTGAATGGACCGAGAGGACGTTTCCAGAGATGTAATGTCGACGTAGGTGGATTGGAAAGGGAAGGGGTAAGGGATGAGGGGCGAGTAGGGTCATTTTTATTGTGACCTGCTACGTGACCAGTGGAAAAAAACGTGTAATTTTATTTATTTTGATGCGCCAGCATCGTATACATATATCGCGTTAATAAAAAGGTTATTTATCCAATCTGTATGCGCGAAGATCGCGGTTGATATGGGATTTCGTGGACGAATCTGGAATGAATTCTGGTCTAACTAGATTGCTACGTTTTGTGGAAAATTTTGCCAATTTGCGAGGAATTTAACGAGGTTGGAAAAGTGGAAAATGTTTGGAAGTTGTGCTCTCATTTTTTGAAAATTATTTTTCTGTTTTTTCATTAGGTCATTTGTTGAGCAGAAAGCTAATAGGATGTGGAAAGAAATCAGACCAAATCTGGTAAAATCATCCTTTGAATGAAGTATCAAATCAGTGGAGGATTTTCTAGTACATAATCTGTAAGAATAAGAACAAACGAATCGAGCCCATAGTTGATTTCACGTAGAATTGAACCAAGTATTAACATTCCAACGCCTTATTCGTCGAATTGTAGAATTTTTATGGAGTGTAAATTTTTACTAAATTGTCAAATTTGGATGGCATATTTCCAACTTTTTTGAGAATATTTTCGAGTTGAAAGAGAATGTATATTTTATTAAATAGAGTGTGAAATGATCGAGCGATGGTACATTAACATTACACAGGTGTAAAAGTATGCATGTTGCACTAATTGTATTATTCGTCCATTTTGGGAGCTATGGAAAGAAAAATCATTGAAAAATATCTTGTCCCCATTTTATTTTTCTGACGAATCAAGAGCAATGGAAATGAATGAAAATTGAAAAATCAAAAATTGTGTTTCAAACTTCAAATGGATGAAATATCAATTTCAGAGTTTTTTTTACAGCAGCCATGTAAACTCTTTGAACTTTGATTTTCGAGGGTTTGTATTTTTATTTGGTGTTCTCTAGATAGATTGTCGAAAAGTACCAAAAATTGAGGCTTTTTTCCTACTCGCAGCTTCTTTATTGTTTCACTTGAAAGTTGTATTTGTGAAAATTCACGTTTTAATGTCTTCTTGCTTGGTTTTTAAGAAGGATTGATCGAATTATTAGATCACCTTTCAAGTTGCTGATTTTAAATTTCATCGGAAATTATGCTAAACAATGCCAAAACCAAAAACACCGAAAAAGTTTATGTAAAATACGATGCTAATAAATACATACTTGAAATTTGAATTATGCTAAGTACGACAAATAATTCTTGGCTATTATTTGAAAAATTATGCTAAGTTATTTCAACAGAAGTTGACGAAAAATCAATTTTGTCAGATTTGCGAGTGTTTTTATGTAGTTTACGGACGTTTTAAGCTGCTTGAAGTGTACTTATTGTTTGATTTTATAGAAGAAAAGAAATGAGGTAGAAATTCACGCTGTTCGATCATATTTGATGTGATTTGAAATAATTTTTCGAAATAGTTTGGATGGAAATGAAATTATGTTATGTACTTAGATTATTCTCGTCAAAAAAATTTCTTGCTACTGAACTGTTTTTTTCCAACTTTTTGTCCTCCATCTCCCCCCCCCCCTTCCTAAGTCATTCAGAATTTTGAAATTCTGAAACATGAAAAAAAAGTTGAAAATGTAGAAGGGTGACTGCGAGGGTAACTCGAAAAAAAGTTTGAATGTGATGTCACAAAAAAAAATCAGTGGGAACAATTTGAGGTTTTTCGTGAGATTGTCATCTTCGAAAAAATAAATTAATTTTCGAAAACTATTTTTACCCAAGGACCCTCGAATTGTTTCAGCGCACAGAACCTTTTTTTTGAAAATTTTTATGCTTTAAACCCCGGTTTGAAAATGTTTGAAAAATTTCGTGTCAATAATGTCTTTAATTTTTATTTGAATATTTACTCAGAAAATTCTAAAAAATTGTCTTGAAAATTTTCATGCTTTTTTTTATTTGGATATTTACTCAGAAAATTCTAAAAAATTGTCGAAAACTTTTCTTTGGAGTTGAGCAAAAATTCATTTTTTTAGTCTTCAAAAGTTTGAATTTGTTCTTTCCTTTTTCCGGAATTTTCATTTTTTCAAATTTTCTCTCGAGTGAGCCAATATAGAACTTTACCCCCCCCCCCTTGTATAATTTTTCCTTTTTGTCAGTAATTTTCGGCGATGTCGATGAATTGGGAAAAAATTTGATGACATTTGAATTTTGAATTTTTTTCCAAATGTTTTTTTGAGCAAATTTGAAATAATTTGATCCCCCTCCCCCTCCTCCAAACGGAAATTTTCCAAGGAAATTGGTGTAAATTGTAACACATCAACGATGTGCAACTACACCACTGTCAAATCAATATTACGTAATGTGGAAAAAATTTTTCCAAAAAATATGCAATCGAGAATTTATGTATTTGCAGTTCAGCGATAAAAAATAGTGTTCTGTTTACGATAAAGTTGTATGTAGAGTATAAAATTATGACGCCATGTACCATGCCATGGTATAGTGTGGCATAGGTTAGCCGAATCAAGCCAGCTGATGTGATTTTCATGATACGTGTAGGTAGGATGTGGATATTAAAGCGTAACGATGACGAAAGGGGAAGAGTTCACCATGGCATGGTCGGAATAGCAGACTAGGCTTATAGTAATATGTTACCTATATCTAGTTATTCGTTTGTGTGTATGTGTGTGTGTGTGTACTGTACGAAGGTAGAAGGCATACTACAAATCTATGGTACTCTAAAAGCTTACGCAATTGTGTCAATCGCATTTAAAAGTATGGTATCTCTGTGAGAGTAGGTATACGCCGCATGTATGTGTACTTGGACTTATCTACTTATTAGATGAAAAAAAAAATCGAAGGAAAAAAAATAGAGAGACCAGATGATGAAGGTGTACGCGACGACGAGATGTAGATATATCGAGAGAGGGAAAAAAATATATATGAAAAGAAACCATCGCACATACTACACCTTCTCGTTAACGCAATTAGAGCGTACAGGGTGGTGTGGCGAGGCGAGTAGGACGCAGATCACGGTGGCTGGCGGTGGAGCCGGAGTAGTCGCAGCCCAGAGAACGTGTACTCTCGGCTACGACGACGATATTTATGTAACAGATGGAACGTGCATTACCAATATAGAGTGCATACTACATGTTATGTGTGTGTGTTATGCCAACGTTACTTATACATATTGAAGGCTGCGGTTGCCTGCATTATAGAGGCTAGCATGTACTCGTATAGTGTAATCGTGTCGATTTCATCGTCTGTAACAACACGCATCTAATCGCAGTACGTACTATAACGTTCACGAGAGATGAAGAAGCAGAGATGAAGGAGTCTGCAAGTTGCTGAGGAGGCTGGCATGGAAATATGACTGGCGTATTGTGAGTCTGTGTACTGTACTATACCAAGATTGTCGTCGGAGTCTGGATGCTGCGTGTGTTTGTGTGTTTTTCTCTATTTGGTTTAATTTAAAATGCAGCAGCTCTAGCTTGAAATATACAGTATGTGTAGGAGGCGCATGTCATTCGTCGAATCGTATACTATACTCTGGTAGAGAGTAGCTTTTACGTAAATTTCGCTCGTCTCGTGCGCCTGGTTGTGTACGTATAATTTTGTGCAGGGCAGCGAAGAGATGGAAATTTTGCGCGAAAGTCTGATGCTGCAGGGTACCAGGGGGTAGAACGCGGTCGTATAGTTTAGCGACGACCGATGATGCTGCGATTTTCACCAACGACGACGACGACGACGAGAGAACAGGTAGCACTAGCAGGGTAGTTTTCACAAGCGGATTGGATACATATGGGGAGGAGGGGTAGGGGGTAGGATTTTAGCTGGATTACATTTTTAGTCGAAAGGTGTGTTGTGTACTACGGTGAAATGTAGGCCAGGCAGGGCAGGGTAGGGTGTGTCGAGTGGTGGTTTGTTTGTTATGTACGGTCGAAGGATGTTTATCTCGTGTTCACAATGCATCGTGTGTATTGTTATTTATTCATCGTACAAGAGAAGGTTTACGATTAGTAAAAATATATACGTAGTTGTATTTAGAGCTACGAGTTATACGTACGTACATGTATCTTTCTCTAGCAGAACCGGAGGAGGTTTATATCGTTGTTCGTATATGTGGCCTTTCAAATCTACCTTGATGGATTTACCTACGTTGCGTTGGTATTGTTTCGTCGTCGGAAAGGTTGTTCGAACGTGGTGTCAGCAATGACACTTGTAATGGTATTTTGAAGACGATTTTTTTTTCAAAACTCTACTGCTGCTGACGTGTGAGGTATCTGGGTTGAAGAAATTGCTGGAATTCGTGAATATTCCCCCTCCACCTGTTTTAATGGTTGGATCGAAACAAAAAAAGTTTGCTTTGCGAAGTTTTTTTTTTTTTTTTTTTTTTTTGTTGAAAATCTGTGGTTTATTTAATTTTGCATTTGGGTCGGAACCGGAGTAGATTCGGTTTAAATTACATTTCAGAGTGGGAACACTGTGGAAAAAAAAGTTATTCAACAAGTTGGTATTTTCAACCCTTTGCATGCAATTTTCTCCCTTCAGTTCATTAAAAAGTAGTCTCCAAGCTTGTGCTGTATTCACCATACTGTAAAGTTGTGCAGAGTACAATTAAAAAGATGGCCCAGAATATTTGGTCATTTTTTGACTTAATAATGATGAAGCAATTTTTATTTCACAATGGCTTGAATCCTTTCGTAAATTTTAATTCAAGTGCTCAATTTGCCCAAAATTAATTTTCCATCAATTTTGTGGGGCGAGGTTGGAAAATCCGGATTTTGGAGCTTAAAAAGCTGCGAGACAACTGAATCAATTGAACTATTTGAGGTAAGAAAAAAAGAGTGTTCTTTCAAAACCTACTGAAAAAATTTGAGAGAAATTGAGGCGAGAAGTAATCTACCGGGGTGGGGGGGGGTCAGCATTGAAAATTATTGTAAAGGGAAATGGAAATACGAGAAAAATTGTGCCCAAAGTCTTACAAAATTTTTTGGAAACCTTTTGAAAGACTGAAATTCAATTACATTTTTGCATGCAAGTACATTAAATATCGTTATCTGTCGCAAATTCAGTATTTTATATTTCACCCCCCCCCCGCATCGCTTTTCTGCGAGTCACCATTTTCCTTAGCTTTGAAGAGAGAGAAGCTCAGATTCCGGCGAGTTTGATGCTTTTTCGTTTGAAAACAAGACCAAAAGCTGAACTTTGATAAAAGGGAAAAAATAGGCGAGTTTCTATAGAAATTATACGAATGAAAAAGTATTCGAGTTACCAAAAAAACGCATATTTTATTATGCAAATGCTGCCTTTTATGTATGTATAAAGTTTTTACTATACGTAGTAACGTTTGAATAGAGAGGGTTAAGAGGAGGGGAAAGATTGGCGATAAAGACTTTGGAAAAATGAAAAATGTAACGATTTTAAATTATTTTAATTGAGCGCTCGACTCGCCGCGCTGTCTTTTTTCAAAGGTTTGAAACGTTGTATTAACGCCTTCCAACATTGATTCTAGGCAGAAATTTCATATACGAACTCTTTTGTAGATTTTTATGTGGGTATACTTTGAAAAATACTTTATGTAAAAATGTTCGCTATTTCGCATATATCGAAGGAGATGTATCGTTTCAAAAGCTTTGAAAGTTTATACGTTCTATGCTCGTAACTCCTTCAATATTTGGAATATTACGCGAATTTCATGCATAATTTGTTTGGTGAATCTCTCTATGGTTGGTGTTTGAAATTTCCTGCGTCGAGTATATGGGTGTTTTTCTGCTTGGTTCAAATACATCGAAGGCGTTATGTAATAGTTTTTTGAGACTTTGTAAATGATAATTTTAGCTTTTCTGCTTATATTCAAGTTGGGTAGGAGTAGAGGACTGGAGGCGTTGCCTTTTTTTGTGAGTTGACGCTGTGATCGTGTAAAAAATTCTCATCTTTGAAGTTGAAGGATTTTTAGAATGCGAAAAGAAACTCTCATAATATTTTATTTATTATAATCAGTATTTTTGAAATCTCAATAACCCAAACCCAGGCAAACGCCAAAAACGAATTTTTTCAAGTAATACTTAGCAGTCCTGAGCACCAAAACACTGTGCCTCATCATGGCATCATCACAAAAAATTTCAACTGCTGAAAAAAACCAAACCTTATTGTACCTGCCCCAAGGAGGTTAAGGGAGCCAATGGTGACGATTTTGTTTCTCTTCATGCGAGGAGCCTGCGAAAAAAAATCGAGCCAAATTGTAGGACTTGAACCCAAAACCAGGCTGATTTGACATGAAATAGCCCATGGCCATAATTATGTTGTCTCAAAAATGATGTGACAGTGTAAAGATACTTTATGGGATTTTTTCAAAAATCGCTATCTCAGCTTCAAATTCTGGTTTAAAGTGACGAAAGTTGAAATTATTCTCTCCTCCCCCCACACATCGGCTCTTAAAACACCATTGGATTTTCTTTTCGGAGACTGTGAAGTGTGGATTTAGCCCTCGAGGTATTGTCCTCGAACCTTGAAATTGCCTTCTTTTGAAAGTACCTGGGATGATTTCAGTCTGGTTTGCTTCCTTCCTCCTCCTCCACTTCTTGAACTTCAAGATCATGCTAGTCCCTTTTGAGGTAATGGGCTTGTTATTGTATGGGGGCTGTTGACCTCACGATTAGAATTTGATCGAAGTGGTGTGATGTGGAGGAAATATCCAAGGTGAGACCTTCTCAAAGGTTTCCTGTTGTGCTAGTGATACGGAGTTAATCTAGGTATGATCTTGGTTGCCAGTGCCAATATTATGTAGTCTTGGAACGTGGCTGGTTCTTCTGGACGAACCAGGTGTAGAGTAACGAGAGTTCCTTTACCTTGGCTGATACGAGCATCATCGTGCATCGTATCGTGTAATGAAGTATATCGCATTGCGGAGGCGACATATCGCGTCGTATTAATGCTACGCCATCGTACATACAGTATATATACTGGACTGGACGCACGCTCGATTAAATAAATACGGCGCCATCCAGACTTGATAGGTCTCTTTGATGTTTAATCGTATAAATGTGCAGAGAGTGTGCTTGTTCACAATGTGTATGTGGCTTGTCGTAGATCATTATAAATAGCTCTGTGTACACATTACTTACGTATGTGTAATGTGTATACTGTGTAGTGTATGTATGTGGTACACATCTATGTACAGAGAGTAGGTACCTAGCGTGCTAAACAAGTACGCAGGCACGCATCTGTCCCTGTCGCATAATGCAGGCAGGTCTAGATGACAAAATTTGCTCGTCGTAAGACCGTCTAGTTACGTCACTTGTATAGCTATAGGTAATAATATGTAATTTACGTAAACGAAATCATTTCGTCGAAAATGAAGAGGTATCAGAGGGGGGTGAGAGCCTATAGGTTAGCCTATGCGTAAGGTACGTGCCTGGGTACATACTGTGTACCTATTTTCAGGACGTATGGTCGGACGAACGATGATATACACGCAGGATGTAGTAAATTAAACGGGCAGACAGAAGCCAGGCGTGGAGAGAAATTACATCGTTGTGTATATCTAAAATGTACGCCGCGCTGCGACGATGGTGGTGTGTAGAGTACTATTTGTGTGTGGAAAGCAGCACCAGCACCAGCAGAATTATACGCAGAGAGAAAAGAGACGTTTATAGTATTATTACTATTTATCCTATATAGTAGCATTTATATCTGTTTTAGAGTTATTTCCGGAGCATGTATGTGTCTGTCTGTGTCTGTATGTGTGTGAGGAGAGAGCGAAACGTACCGCAGACTCGCGTTGTTTAATCGAAGAAGAAACAGTTGATACGATATATTTTGAGGAGAAAAAAAGTCTAGAAGAGAGAAAAAAACCGCCTTTCGTTGATACGTATCATCTGTGTTTGTACATATTCTCGCTCAGACGCATGAAACCAGAAGAACAGATACGAAGAAAAAAACAAGAGAGTGAAGTCAAGGCAGGCGTATTTACGTATATGAAACGTACTCTGTATGTTTATGTATATCGCGAGCTGCTGTAACTACGAGTAGATGAGGAAGCGACGAAGTACGAGGTTTTAAGTAGAAAAAGGATAAAAAAAACACGCACGTATGCCCGTCAAAGTGTATTTTTTCCCGATATACGTACGTTGAGAGACGCTTGTTTACGAGTAG
Organism: Planococcus citri; assembly: GCF_950023065.1. NCBI lineage: Eukaryota > Metazoa > Arthropoda > Insecta > Hemiptera > Pseudococcidae > Planococcus > Planococcus citri. Next base: position 29,369,235 of record NC_088678.1, on the reverse strand, counting down.
TGTTTTTTCTCTGCGAGTACGGACGCTGCGGCGACCGCCTCCGCCAAAGCCACCGGGCCACCGCGCTGCGGAGCTCGGAGCTCGTTCTGTGTGAAATGAATGATGGATCTAGTCACGTTGAAAGGATGTTGAGAATGCGAGGTGAGGGTATGAAAAAGCACACGCATATTTGAGACGTTCTTGTTAGACCGAAGTTCCGGCTAGTTACCTTTTTTCTATGTACCAACATATTGGGTATGATTAAGAGAGGGAGGATCCTTAATGGATGGAATGCTGGTAAAAGTGGCGAATAAACTATGGACTTTGTGTGTATCCTCGTATGGTATACTCATGGTCGTCCTGTGTTGTGTGATCGTGTTGATGATGGTGATGACGAGCTGGTCACCCAGACGGGAAATTAGCTTCGGAGTACAAAGGACCTTGGTTAGGGCGGCGCGGCGAGGAGTTCCAGCACATGGCGTTTGGCTTCGATGGGTACAGTATTCAAGGGTAGGTACGAAGAATAAGGGAAGTGGAGGATTTTTTTCGTTTATAATTGATATTTTGTTCACGTGGTGTCCGGTCTCGTTGATGTGATGGAGGAATATGAGCTGTTCTGTGGGATGTGGTTAGCGTTATAAGGAAAGTATTATTGTTTTTGACCGAAAAATCGATTTCGAGATTTTCATAGAATTAGGTGTTTTGAGGTCATAGGAAAACTTTGAGACTGTTTTGAGCGGGATTTTTACCTTGAAAAAATTGATAAAATCAGGGTATCTGACAAGTAGTGAATTTAGCGAAAAAATTGAAATATGTTCCTCTTTCTCAATTTTCATTCCATAGAAAAGAGCTTGATTGTTGACTTTTTTAGAGTTTGAATTATATATTTTTGAGAGCCTTTGCCCAGATAAAAAAATTATTGTTCAAATTTGAGAAATGTTCAAAGTTTGAATCAGAAAAATAAACTTTTCTCTGTATGAAGAAGTCTTTTTTTCACTTTGATAAATGTGTGATAATTTTGATAAAGTTTCTTATGGTTACATTGCTGAGTGAAAAGTTGATGAGTAATACTAATAATAATATAAGTAATGGATAAATGTAGATTGAAAAAATTGATAACTGTGATTAATTTTGACAATCAAATTGAGAAAAAACTGTGTAAAGTAGAAATGTTTCCTGATGTGATCCGTTGTGGTATGTTTGGCCCTAGTGATTCTGGAAAATCAAACTTGCTTCTTACCATGTTGGTACACATGAGACCATACAAAAATTTGTATCTATGTTCAAAAACAAGTTATCAGGAAAAGTATGGAACACTGTGTGAACTCATAGTGGGGCACAATAAAAATAAGAAAAGTCGAAAGCAAATGATTAATATTCAAGAACTGCAAGTTGAATCACTCCCAGAACCTGAAGATTTGGAAATTGATTCCATTGTGATTCTCGATGATTTGTTGACTGAAAAGCAAGATAAAGTTGCAAATTTTTTCCTCAGAGGCAGACATCACAATATTTCTTGCTTTTACTTGAGTCAAGCATACACAAAAATACCTAAAAAGAGCGGTATACCTGAAAATTTCAATTACATCATACTATTCAGGCAAGATTTAGTGAATTTGCTTCAAGTTTAATACTGAATGTGTTACAAATGTCACAAATTTTTGAAAACTTTTGACTTCACTTAGCTCGGACTCGTTTGCTATTTTTTAAATTTTGAATTTTTCAAAAGAAAATCATCATTTGAATTTCAAGATTTTGAAGCAAAGTAGGGTTAATAAACTTTGTATAAATTAATTAACTCATCACCCCTAAAAAAAAAAACATTGTTTTTTATACCTCTCAAAATACTAATTATCGAGAGCGGTTGCCCTCGCTTCACCAGGGCCAGTTTGTTTCTCTTTTCCCCAAATAAAAAATTATTTCCAGACTTGAAAGAGAAATCGAAATTTTTATGAATACTAGACACTAGACACAAAATTGTACCTACCTTTCAAATGACAGAATAATTGATATTTTATCTCTTACTTTATTTTACTTTAGAACTCGCCATTTCATTTGGAAAAATTGGTATATTTTTTCCCCAAATGTCGTTCGAATTTTCCATCAAATTTTTGTATATTTTTGAAAAATTTGTCATGTTATGTTGAAAAAAGATTTTTATTCGCCCAATTTATTACATTAGCAAAAACCTTAAAGGTAGAAATGAAATCAAAAAATCAAATTATAAAATTATATTTTCGACATCCGCTCACTTGAGAAAAATCCTGGAATGTTTGAAAAAATTGAAAAAGCAAAAAATTCTGATGTAAAATTTTGCTTCACCCCTCCCCCCAGATCCCTTTCTGATAAAATCTCAAGTGCTTAAATAATGTACCTTTGTAATGCGTTCATTTGTGTTGTTTTTTCAGAATAATTTTGATTGAAATTGAAAAATACTTTGTATACCTACAAATTTGCTCCCAGTTCCAATTTTTTTTGAAAATTTTCCTGCAAAAAATTTGAATTTGTTTTTTTTTTGTGTTTTGGGGGTGGGGCAGGGGCAGGGAGAGGGGTAGTAGAAAAAGTAGCGATTTTTTTCAAAAAACAATAATTCCATTAGATACCATGAAAATTCATTAAAAAATGTTGTAGGTAAATATTTTACCCATATTGCGTTTTATACGTTTTGACCACTTTTGAAGGCAATTTTTTTTTGATTTTTCAACTAATCAAGATAGAGAAGTGGGCGTTCAGCCATTAGAAAGAGTACCTTTTCCCTTACAATAAGCATTGATAATAATGGTGTGTAAAGAGGACACTTTTTTGAAATTTTCAAGAAAAATTCAACGCAGCGTAACGTAAACTTTCTATTTATCGAGGTTCTTGAATGACGTGACCAAAAAAATTGCCTCGAAAAATCTATAATAGAAAATTTTTAATACGCGAGTAAAATTCAGCCCCTTCAAATCCTAGGGTAGGCAAACATACATATTTGTACTCAGTATGGGTTGCCTATGTTACTGGTAAAACGGCGTTATTCTGTACCGGGACACCCTGTATATTTTCAAATTATCACTGCAGTTTAGATTTGGCAACAATGGTAAATTTTTACGACTCGAATATTATGACATGACGTAATGTTAAAATGATCGTACAACGTACATACGGTTAGGTATACCCATCGCATTAGACGTATCTACAAAATAAACGTACTAAAACTTTTCATAGCAGCAACGATGGAAAGCTCGGACTCGCGCTGTGCTAGTAGTGGAGGTACGTAGTCTTTGAAACGAGCAGCAGAAGCTTATCTTTCCATTTGGCCGTTATAAAAACGTAATAATGGAGAAAATGCAGTTGGAAAATACTTTCTCGCCGTTGATATTCTGTACCTTGCTTAGCATAGTTATCGTATCTGACGTTGCGAGGAGTTGCTAAGTGAAGTGACGAGGTGGCCAGGTGGTGAGGTACAACGCGATACACAGGGAGATGGCAGGTAAACGACGATAAAGTTTTTCGACGCAAAAAATTATTACGTTTCCGTGCCCAACGAGCTTCGTTTCTCAACTGCGGAAATTTTTTTCATTTTTTTTTTTTTCAAAGCGTCATTCTTCATTAACCTTCCTCTTTTCCTTATAGTATGGCTGTTGTAGCGAGCAGTTCTCGGTCGTCCTTCAGTAAGCTTCGTTAGCACGTTACGCGATTTATCGTTTTTCTTCGACACGATACGTAAGGTATATATTTGAACGAATCGGCGACGTCGAAATCTGTGTGTAAATATACAACCCACTCGGTTGACTGTGGAAGATTTCGTCAAATGCAGTATCCTACTAATATGGTTGTATTCTAGAAGGTACTCATTGGACTGACAGAAGTCCGAATTGAATGATAAATGAATTGACACGAATAGATGCAGATTCCCCCTATGGTTATTTGTATACGTACCTAGATCTATACACGTTGTCCGTGTATCTTTTGGAAAAAAAATTAAAACTCGAGAATAATGAAGGAAAAAAAGCTCACGTATGTATGAAGCATTTGAAACCACACCAGGCCAGGTCACGGGTAGGGTGTAGTGGTATTAATGTGATTTATTAGAATTTTCCCCCCGGTTGTTGATGCCATTACGTAGCGATATTTTTTTGCATCATTTTTCCTTTACTTCGGGGTTTTGGTTTCGCCGCCTGTCGCGTCAGGCACCCTTTTTTCACGGGGAGGTGCAAGGAACGAGCTCGGTCGACGAGGGATACTGGCGTTTGTGTACGTATTTGCAATTTGTTGACAGACCAAAAGCAGCTTTTATATTGTCTCGAATACGTCGAATTAGTATAAAAGTCCGACACGAGCGAGCGAGGTGAATAGAATGAGAGAGACACAGCCAGAGGGATGGTGCACGGTGAGGTTTCGGCGGCGGCGGTGTCCCGGTCGTCCTCGTATAGCTTTAATGGAACGTGTACGCTGCTTGGCGTTCATTCACCCCAAATAAATGCAAAATTTTTACCCGACTATACCCGGAAATAATTTATCTGAAATGGATATCGCGCACAATTAAGCCAGCGAGACAAAATCGCTTCATTTTTTCGCAAATTGAAAAATTGATCTCTTTTTTTTTCATTCGTACCCGTTTTCGAAATGTTTTCCATGTTCGTACTATAACGAATGTAGTACTTACTCCTCCTACTTGTTCGATAAATAACGCGGCGGCGTTCGTCTTGATATAGAAACGAAGCAAGAAATAATACATTGAGAAAAAACATACCGTGTACTTACAACTTACTGCAGATTGCTTATATTTCGTAATATTTTTTTTCATTCTGATATCTCGTCATTAATGTATCTCTCGCTCTCGAGAGTTATTACACGTGCGCAACTACAATACCTAGCGTACCTATCTCGTAATATTACGAAACAATATCAAGATCAAGGGACCATAGGCTTGAGCCAGACTACCAACTAACGCCCAAACTAGGATACAGACGTCGCCTCGTAAAATGACCAGCCATCGTAACGTCGAGATTCGTCATCTAGTGAAAGTGGTTGGCCCCGTACAAGGTTGTGGGTCTTATACAGAAAGAACCAAAGAGAAAGAGTGAGACAGACAAGTAGAGGAATAGAGAAAAGAGAGGTACTTGGTTATAGTGTAGTGGCCCCTCTCCGCCTCGCCGTCTCCACCGCCTCCGTCCGTTCGCGTCGTCTTTATTCGCACCAGTAACCATGAAACAAAAAAATTGTCGGCGTCGTAGCGCGCAATGGAATGCTACAATTATCCTTCGATCCATTGTGTTTTTCCTTCCGAGTGTATAAGTGTATTCTGTCTCAGTCTGTGCTTCGTGAACATCCTACCACCACGACGACGACAACGACGACAACGTCGACGACGGAAAACGACTGCGAATGTCCTTTGCAAGGTCCTGAGACGATATTGACTGCTGTCTGTCGATACGTAAAGGGCAATTGGTACGAGGAGCGAGGGTTTTTTCCCAAGTCGACGACGAGAACACGTGCGAGGGGAAGTGGTTATGGTTCTTAAAAGGTATTTGTTCTGTTGTTGCTTTTTTTTCTTCTGTCTGTCTGACTTGAACTTGGAGTGAGTCTTTGGTTTTTGATTCACGTGCTGGAAAAATAAAGTGGGTTGAAATTTTTTCAGCTTTGGCGAGTTTATTAGAGAGATGAGTTTCGTTCGTAGTTTTTAATTACGTTATAGTTTTTTTTTATTTTTTTTTTATTTCAAGGAAAGGAAGGAGAAACGAGGGGCATTATTTTTGCGAAAAAGTAGCTCTGATGTTACTCTATCCTGATCCAGATGAAAGGAATCGAGAAAAAATGAGAGACATGATTTTTAAAAAATTAGATAAAATCTAAAAAACATTTTCCAGATTTTTTTATGGAGAAGCGGGGGAGGAGGGTAGATTGACAGAAACAATTCAGAAAGAAAACATAAGAATTTTTGTTTTAAAATTATCAAAATAATACTTTAGAAGGGGCTTTAGTTTTGCAATAAGAATTGTAAAAATGTTGATCAATGCCTCTACAGGCAGACCTAGCTTACTAATATTAATAAATTAAACTGTAAAACAATTGAGTAAAATTAACTAATCAATTTTTTTTTTTTTTTTTGTTCCAGGTCAGTAACAAATATTGCTGTAGAAATAATGGAATTTGGAAACATATTCACGTACGAAGATCTGAGTAAGTTAATTTTATGATTTTTAGGTGGGAGAATGACTAATTATTCAATATAATTTAATACATTTCAAAAATAAGTCATGGATTTTGTTTTTGAAAATTCACTAATACTTTCTGATAAAAACCACTTGCATTGGAATAAATCTGTAAAAAAAAAAAATGCTGCAGAAGTTGAATTAGTGGATTCAGATTTGTTTCTTACTTACTTTTTAGATGCATGTAGATATGGAATCGATGCAAGTCTCGGTTCTTGGATTTAAATGTAAATATGTAGGATTGACTTCGTCCCAGCCTGATTTTGAAATGTTTTTTCGCAGATCTTAATTTGTAGGCACGAGAACGATACCTAATGTTTGATGAGCCCTCACAAAAATTGTTTTTGATTTTTTTTTTCAAGTTGACATTACGGATTCAAATTTTGAGATGATTGAGAAAACGATTCCTTTATCTAATTGGTCATGTATGTACGATAATTTCCAGCAAAAAAAGGTCATTATTATTTTTTGTCCATCCTCAAAAATATGGGCGGTATTCAAAGAAATTTGAAAAATTCCAGGATGAAAAGTAGATACATTGGATGTGGGACATCCTTTCTTTTTTTCGTTTCAAGCATTCCTATTCCCTTCAGTTCTAATGTACCTTGAAAGTGTTTTTTTTTTTTTTTTGAAAATTTAATTTGTGCGAAAAATGTGCTAAGGCATGTTCAAAATCAAAGCAGCCTAACTGATAATAGAAAAAAAATTTCTTTGTTTCGAATCAGTGCTGCTTATTTTGTTTTGAAGATACCCAAATGTGCAAAGAATCCTTTTTGTAGAAAAAGAGAGGTCCATTACACGAAACAAAAGGGAAATAAAATGCATGTTTTTCTCTTTTTTTCAAAGCAAATTACCTCTTTTAATTTTGAAAATGCTTTAAAAATGTGCAGGGCATCTTTTTTGTAGGTAGTAAATTTGATTTCGTGCTAAATGGCTCATCATGTACTATTTTGGTATCTTCTAAACTGAAGGAGATGGATAATTTTGGTAAAAAAAAAGAAGAATGCAATGTGTATAACTCAACAGAAACCCATCAAAAACGTAACAAAAACGCTACAGAAACTTGACAAAAACTCGATAGAAACCCGAAAATAGAACTTGACGAAAACCTAATCTCAACTGAAAAATAACCATAATTTGAAATTTGACAAAAACGTAACAATAACTCTACAAAAACTCATCAAAAAACGTAACCATAACCTAACATAACACTATAACTGAAACTCTTGACAAAAATTTGTCAGTAACGTAACGAAAACTGAAAATAACGTATTAGAAACCTTACAGAAACGTATCAAAAACCAAATGGAAATTTCGAGAACGTATCCCCGGTGCAATTTAGGCAACAGCATTAAACCTTGGAAAAAAATCGGAAAATCAGCTAATCTGCTCAAAGTCAGGTCCAAAATTGGGCATAAATTAATTTCGTTACCGCATATTCGCAGACTGCAGGAATCAATACTTTTAATTAATTTTCCAAAACCCTAGCGCAAAAAAATAGACCTATCTTTCCCCTAGCTATCAAATTATTCAAATCCAGCGTGAAGCTGGTATCGTGACTTTTTAGTAGATCGGTGGCTGTTGCGGACGAGCTCGGTGCGCATGGCCCTTACTACCACGTATCCCGTTATTATTCCTGTACTTTTCTTCTTTTTTTTTCAAATAAACGACGGCGTTGGCGGCGCATTCGGATTCTTACATGGAAAATTCAACAGCTACGAAATCGAACAAATTAAGAATTCAAAAGATAAGCGAGCTATAAGCAGGATGCTGGAGTCGAGAGAGCACCGTCGCGTCCTCCGCGTCCGGGCCGGATTTTTCCCTTCTATTTTGTGAAAACTATACGCGACTGAGAGTATAGTACCCGCGCACTCCCCGACGACTCGTGTAGCGCAACCGACGTACGTGATCGGAATTGAATTTCATCTTTTTGTCGCGTGCTGCGCGTGTTTTTTTTCCAAACGTCGTCGAGCTTTTTTTTCCCCTCCCTTGTGCTCAGCTCATAGATACGGTGGATTTTTTTATTATTATTCGCCTTCTTAGCCGTCGTCGTCGTCGTTGTGATTCTTTTGCCCCTAGTTTTGAAACGTCGTCGAGATGAGGTTTTTGTCCTTCGAGAGTATTTAACCAACAACGCGCTGCGTCGATTGAAAATATTTGGCGCGGCTTTTTCTCCCCGCGCCGCCTCCTCGTCTTTGGCTGCTGGTTGTTCTGTGTACTGTACATATAAGAGATAACCGAAGCACGAAACACGCAGCACGCGGCGTCATTATCCGGTTATTATAGAGAGAAAGAGTAAGAAAGAGATGCTGGACTAGATTTTTTTTATTCTTTTAATTACGTAACGTTGTTACATGCGGTATGTGTTGGTAATCTCTCCCACAGACTCGACGTCGGTCGATCGCATGGATGCCATACCCATGCAGCCGAGCTGGAGGTTCCTTCAGTCAGCGTCGTCGTCGCTCGCAACAACCTCTATGTACAACATAAATATGTACAAAAATATCTCGTAATATCGCCTCCTTATGTGCATTGTCGCAATTCTAAAACCAAACATGATGGAAATTAGTAGTACCTAGCCTGAAGTTGAAAGCAGTAAGCACGCGCGCATATGGTTCTCGTCTATAGAGTCGTTTATTCGTGTGTACGAGAATAGTACCTACGTAGTTGCATCTGGCTGAAGAATTCGTCAATAATGAACATTTTTGTGTACGAGATCGCGTGGAAAGTCTTGCATTTGACAAAGATTATGGTAAAAATTGAGAAAGTATCGAAAAAGCTCTGTATTTTCATTGGAAACTCGTCGAAAATTGATATTTCTCCTAATGGCAACACTGAGTTTGATTTTTCATTCTGCTAGTTCACTAATTTGAGTTAAGTATAACAGGCATGAAATTCGGTCACTTAAAAAGTGACTTAGTCACTATTTCACTTGCAAGTCACTTTTTGTCACTATTTCGGCGAAAATGGCCAAAAAAGATTTGTCGTGTAAAAAAGATAAAGTGCAAAATTTCAGGAAATGATCAATATTTTTCATGAAAATCCTTCAGAATCATCTTTAAAAAAAAAAAAAAAATTGAAAATCAACTGTTCAGCATTAGAAATGTAAGACGATGTGATTGGATAGAGCCGATATTTTTAAACTGTACAAAGGTAGATCGAAAGATCTGGCAAAAAATTATCACCTTGATGAATTTTTGAAAATCAAATTTAGGCCAAAAATGAGGAAAAAATCAAAATTTGACCAAATTGACCAAGATAGCTGAAATTTGGCATGTACCCTATTTTCGACTCGCCAAATCGATTGGAAACTGTTTCAACCCGTTTTGAGCAGTTCTGAAGCCTCCAGCAGATTTTTGAAACTCGAAATTTCCCAAAATTACATTAAATGGAGACGGAAAGCCGAAATTCATTCTGTGAACTAATTTCAATACTCTACGGAGTCGACTGCAGATGGATTTCAAGTCGTTTTGGAGCCTCCAGCAACTTTTTGTAAATTACTGGAGCCTCCAGTAGATTTTTGAAACTCGAAATTTCCCAAAATTTCATCAAATGGAGTTAGCAAACTGAAATTTACTTATGGTTTTGAAGCTTCCAGCTACTTTTTGGAAATTTCAATTTTCCAAAAAACGCCATACAACCTTTCAAAAGGTCGCTGGAGCCTCCAAAACGACTTGAAACCCACCAGTAGTCAACTTCTTAGCGTATTAAAATTAGTTTACTGAATGAATTTCGGCTTTCCTTCTCCATATGATGAAATTTCCCTAGTTTCAAAAATTTACTGGAGGCTCCAGTAATTTTCAAAAAGTCGCTGGAGGCTCCAGAACTGCCCAAAACTGGTTGAAACGGTTTCCAATCGTTTTGGCGTGTTGAAAATAGGGTATATCCCAAATTTCAGCTTTCTGGTCAATTTGGTAAAATTTTGATTTTTTTCCCTCATTTTTGGCCTAAATTTTATTTTCAAAAATTCACCAAAAATTGAAAAAGGAATAATTTTAGCACTTGAAATTTTGACAGGTGATAAATTTTTACCTGGTCTTTCGATCTACCTTTGTGCGGTTTAAAGAATTTCGTGCAAGCCCTATGTTTGTCAGTCGAAATGGCCGCCATTTTGAAAGTAGGGCCACAATTTTTTGCGGACAAGGGCTAGAAGTGTTCCATAGGATTTCCCCCCTTGAGAAAAAAGTTGTCCCGGAGGATCGACCTGGAGGAGGGGGGGTGTAATAGATCCTTATGCGGGCTCCTCGACTAACATAATATATACTTTGCTCTCATTTCTCAAAATTTTGGTCATTTTTTTGCTAGTTTTCAGTCACTAAAGTCGCTTAAAAAAATAAATAGTGGATTTCATGCCTAGCCATTGTGGGGGGGGGGGGGTTAAATCTGAAATATTTTTGTATGTTGAATCGAAATTTTTGAGCTGAAGGGGGCGGGTAAACCTGAAAATGACTTCCAAATCTCGGGTGCATTGGAGCCAGAAAGTGGAGGTCGATCAAAAAATACCGAAATCCTGCATTTCGTACACGTTTTACATTTTTATTCATTCTGACCCCTCCTCCTCCTTCGCATCTACAAAATTTGGAAATATTCCACACTCGTAATGGCGCTGCTATTCATTTTTTTCCTCGCTTATAGATATACTTTAAAACCATTAGTTAGAAATAATAGCGAAGAAAGGGAAGTGAAGCATCAATGGGCCCGGTAATGACGTACTGTAAAGATACTGCTGATTAGAGCTGGTTAATTGCTCTTCATTTTTTCTTTTCATCGTTGCGAGTACGAACGAGTTGTTGAACTATACGAGTGTTTATTATCACGTATGTACTTATAGGCATATTGACCATTTTTACACTTGAAACGCATTATACTCGTACGTACGTTTGTGCGATACCAATAACTATACCGGAGAACCTTTTTTTTCCTGCAGCTGATTCGTTATACCACCGCAAAAATGTGAGGTATTTCTTTTTCACGTATACAAACGTACGCTGCTAGGAGTAGTAGGTAAGGGTAGCCATATAACGCGACAACATTTGCAAAGGGAAATCTACTCACGTATCATAATTCTTTGGCAAGAAATATGACGAGAGTAAAGCGTCGGAGACAACGATGTATACGTACGCACCCTTAAGTGGTATACGACGAGCACGACGCAACCCTTCGCCTTCGCCTTGTGTATTTTCAAAAAATCTTCGCCTGGAAATCGTTTCGAGCTGACGAAAGCGTTTCCCCACCAAAATACGGAAATAAGCGTACCCCTCGTAGAGGGTTAGAGAGCGAGAAAGATGAGGCGAACGAGCGAGGCAAAAGCTGCGTCGCTAATCGACGTGTATTTTCCATCTTTTACGTAAATCCATTTCCCCCTTTCTTCGGTTAACACCCTTGCTCGACGTTGCTAGTCTACAGCTTTTCACACTTTACAGTCGATTCGTTATCGAAATATGTACGTACACGAACGATGACGACGAGCAGCTAAATTTGGCGAAATTTTTCACGCGTCGGAAGCCCGCGTTCATTCGTGCTTTTTTCTATATCACGTTGCTGGGGTTTCTTCACCTCGTCCTCTCTTCGTGTTCTATGTACCTACGTAAAAATCTCGATTATATTTCATTTTTCCGGAATCGTTTCATCGTCGAGTTGAAAAACAGCGTGGTAACGTTTAAATTCGCCACAAAAAAAACCACAAAAATGAGTCAGCGTGAAGTTTGCAAATTCGAGTTGAATTTTTTTCATCTGTACGGTCGAGTGAAAAACAGCTTTGATTAAAGCGGAGCTACGAAATTGAAAATTACGTTCGAAATGAATTTCGAGCTGATGGTGAACACCGCCTTCGTGACGTTTACCCCTCCCCTTTCCCCACCCCCTGCTTGCTCCAATGAGAAAAAAACATCGTAGATATATCGTGCGACCTATCGATTGATATGTTTTTGAGGATGCTGAACTCGAATTTGACGCGATTTTCTGCGTAGAGGGTACAGTTGACCAAATACTATACCTTTTGCAGCCAAAAACCTTCAATTATTGCGAAAATGATGAAAATTTTGGTCGAAATTACGCTTCGAATGCATCGTGAGGTCTACCGATCGACTCGACGAATCGCGCGATTTCTAATCGAAGCCCGTAGAAAAATGCACTCAATGCTACCGGAATTGGCCGACTAACTCCTCGCGGTAATAATAATTAACGACAGATAACCTTGGACACGGCTGCTCCATCATCAGTCTGTTAAGAAAGGGAAAAATGATAATTCTAAACTGGCGTAGCTTATATGTAGTATGCAGTCGATAAGCGTAAATCAGTAGGCGCCTAACGCACGCCAAGCCCCTAAAACGCGCGCCTTAGCTTCGCCACCCCGAAGGTTCCATTAATTTTCACCTTGTACCAGTGACGCGCGCGAAAATCTCTCGCATATTTGACCTGATTACGCGTACGTGTGTTATTTTTTTCACCTCTTTTTATACGTATGTAAGTACATATTTATCTGTCTGTTTATCATATTTATCGAATTTCAACGTGCTCGTAGTAGTCGACCAGATGACACTTTGATGTGGAGGGAATAGAATATCGCACTCGGATTAATACGTTCGTTGTTGATTCTAGCGCCATCAGCGCCGCTGGACCTCAGAGACCGCGATAATCGCTTATCCGAAACTGCGTACATCCGTTAAAAATGCTCCTATGTACTTATCTACTATACGTAATAGATATGTACAACGTACTACGTATAGTTTCTTTTACCAGACATGTGTTTACGCGAATACCAAATGTGTAAAATAATTGCAAGGGCGTGTTGTCATCGAATTCCTATAGTTGAAAGAGTAATTTTAAAGCTAAATTTGGCGAAACGTGTGTTTTAGTTCAATAGATCTTTTGAATGAGCTGAAATTGACGTGTTTTGAAAGTTATATTTTTTCACGGTTTCCAAGGTGTAATTTGGGTGGAAAGTTGTATCTGAAGCTTTGTAACAAAACATTCGATATGAATGTTGAATTTTGATCCTTCTCCCCCCCCCCACCCATCACAATTTTCCAAAAAATATTTCAAAAGTATTCAAAACTAGACAATGCGCAGCGGTAAAAGTGTGCGTAGCCTATTTTGTTACAGAAGTACAACCCAATTTCAAAAAAAAAAAACAACACAATTTTGGATTTCGAAAGCAGAACGCGATTTTGATTTTGAAAGCACAACGCGAATTTGAAAAATAAAGCACAACGTGGTTTCAGAAAAAGCACAACGCAATTTCAAAAAAAAACAAAGCAATTTCAAAAATGAAAACGCGATTTTGAATAAAAAGCAAAACGATTTTGAGAAAAAAAGGACAACGTGATTTTGAAAGAAAAGTACAAATTCAATAATGAAACCCAATTTTTAAAAAAAGCACAATGCGAATTTGAAAAAAAAGCACAACACAAATTTGAAAAACAAAGTGATTTTGGAAAAAAAAGCACAATGCAATTTTGAAAAAACGCAATTTGAATTTCAAAAGCAGAACATGATCTTGATTTTGAAAGCACAACACAATTTCAAAAAAAGCACAATGCAATTTTGAAAAAAAGCACAACGTGATTTATAAAAAAAGCACACTGCGATTTTGAAAAAAGAAACAACGCGATTTTGAAAAAAAGCACAACACGATTTGAAAAAAAAGCAAAACATGATTTTAAAAAAAAGCACACACAACACAATTTCGAAAAAGAAGCACAACGCAATTCCGAAAGTGAAAACGCGATTTTGAAAAAAAAGCACAACATGATTTTGAGAAAAGAAGCACAACACGATTTTGAAAAAAAGCACAAGATTTTGAAAAAAAAACACACAACGCAATTTTGAAAAACCAGTGTTGGAAAAAAAACGGTTTTTTTTAAAAAAGACAAAACAAACGGTTGTTTTTGTTTAAAACGTTTTTTTTGTTTTAAACATGGTTTTAAACTGCTGGATCCTCATGTGTTTTAAACGTGTTTTAAACATGTTTAAAATGTGTTTTAAACACGTTTTTAACACAAATTCATTTGTTTTGGATTCGGTTTTTCAAATATATGTTATCCGGTCATCAACTTTCAAGATGCAACGTCATAAAATAGTTATAAGGTTCAAGAAATATTGAAAAATTGAAATCAAAACACAAAATTTTCCTTTGAAAAAAATTATAGGAAGAAGAATGAAAATCTAAAAATTCAGTTCCTTCAATTCCACTACTTTTTCAACAAGAAATTGAAAAAAAAACGTGTTTTTTTTAGGAAATTGGAGTTGAAAATAAAACTTGTTTAAAACAAAAAAAAACCATTTTAAACAGAATTTTGTTTTAAACACTGTCTGTTTTTTTCTCGACGTTTAAAACACTGTTTTAAACGTTTTAAACACACAGTACTGTTTTAAACTGACAACACTGTGAAAAACACAACGCGATTTAAAAAAAAAACATCGTGATTTTAAAAAAAGAGCACAACCCAGTTTCGAAAATCAAAACAGCAATTTTGAAAAAGAGCACAACGTGATTTTGACTAAAAAAAGCACAACGCAATTTTGAAAAAGAAGCTAAACGCAATTTCCAAAATAAAAACACGATTTCGAAAAAAAAGCACAACTTGAATTTGAAAGAAAGCACAACCCAATTTTGAAAACAAAGCACAATCTCTCCCTCCCTCCCTCCTTCCTTCTTTTAAACATTTAAAAGAATTTCTTGACAAAAATCATGTTTTCCCCATTTTTTTGCCTCAATATAGGTCTTAATTGGGGAATTTTCTATGTATTTAAGTATTGTATTTTATTTCAAATGTTTTTTCGTTTTTTTCTATTTTTTTTTTATTTTTTTATTTTTTTGAAAATGGGAAAATTGTGTCCAATTTTCTTCCCCCCCCCCCCCCCCCCCCGTGAAATATCACGGAAATGAAGTAAGTCGAGTTATCATAATTGAGTTCTTCAAAAAAATGTCGAGCTTTTTCCTCCAGTAAATTCTAATTTTCTCGCCCGCTACTATCGCATTTTTCTAAAACAATCGAAGGAAAAAGAAAAACCAAATCTCGACTAATACCATGGCGAGCAGTTTTAAAACGAGATAATTCGGCGAGCCAAAAAAGCTTTTTTATCCGAGAGCTTTACGTTCAAGTTACCCCCTTTCCCTTGCTTGGTTTCCTCGTTCGAGAATATTTTAATATTCGAGATTCGTGTTATTATTTTTCTCTCGCGGAGGAAAAAGAAGAAAAGCTTGATAACGAGTGCTTTTCACTCATTTGTACGATAATAGCACGTCGCGTCTCGTCGTGTCGCGTCCGAGCACCTCTATACCTAAAGCAGTGAGCAGTGAGCAATGGTAAGAAGAAACCTTGCCATAGAACAACATGCGAAGGATAGGATACGCGTGCATTTGCATTTTGAAAAGCTTTATATTCGCCTTCGGCGTGTTTCAAAGGGTTGTCCTCGTATTTGCGCGACGGAGTGTCTCATGCGCCCCCCTGTAGTATGGTAGGTACGCCAGCTCTCGTGTCGCGTCTTCTTCGCAGCACCTAGTGGGGCAACTAAATTAGTAATGATTTCCGCGTATGTATGTATACCTCTACTACGTTTGTATGTCGTATGTGTGCATATTTATATGCGAATGTGTGTCGTCTATTTGCGTATGTATATGTAGTAAATTCATCGTCGAACTAAATATACTATATGCGCTGTATATAAAACGTAATAATCTATAGTATAATAAGATAAAACGCGCGACATATAACGCAGCGTGAGAGATCGGGCGCAGAATGGTATACGTAATTAGCATAATAATACGTAAAACGTACGTCGAATATAATGTACGAGTATACGACGAGTACGAGTAAGGCGAAAAGAGTGTGGCGGAGTTGCGGAATGGAGCGGAGCGGAGCGCAGCCCGAGTATACCGTACGGTGCGGCGTACGTACGTGTAGTGTCGCGCAATACGCTCCGCCATATAATATACATAATGTCGTATTATAGAAGTACGCTAGCGGGTTATAAGTAATTACATGTAGATGTGTCCGATATACCAAATAGATAAGGAATAAATATATCTACTAGGAACGATTTTGCGACGCGGATATAGGATTTTTTTTCGGTTTCGGGGTGACATAGTGTGCAGTGCAGTGCACTGTGTACTGTACAGTGTCATATATACAAACATACATAATAAATGCGGGATGACCTGTAACGAAAATGACAAGTAGATGGAGAGAAAGCGGGAAAGGAGGAGCAAGAGCACAATTACGTTTGTAATTTCGAATGGCGTGTCTAGACTATATTTGTTTTCGATATTTTAAAGGCCTTGTAGTGAAAAAGAGGTCATTTTTTGGTGAGAAATTATGCGAAACATTTTTTCAGTTGGAGATATCAAAAAAAGTGATGGAAATTCGAAATCAGCACCTCCAAAAACCAATTTTTCAATTTTTTTGAAATCTATGGTTTTTGTGGGGCTTGAGACGCTCCTATCAAAAAAGCAAGTCGAAATTTAAAATTAGCACCTTTGAAAATCAAGTAAACCATAGGTCACACGATTTTTTCAGTATTTTTGAAATTTGGACTTTTATGGGCCTTTGCTCAAAAAGCAAAAGAGCTCCTTTCAAAAAAAAAAAAAAAATTGAAATTCTAAATTAGCACCTTTAAGAACCTGAAAAAACCACAGGTCACATGAATTTTTCAATTTTTTTTAAATTTGAGAGCTCATTATGTTATGAGACTCGAAGACTCCTATCGAAAAAGTAAGTTGAAATTTGAAATCATCGCTATTAAAAACTTGACAAACGAAAGGCTACATGATTTTTGATTTTTTGCTCACAATTTGGCCAAAAGGGGGGGAGAGGGTGGTTTGATGCAGTGACGGTCCTTCTTTTACAGGTGGAGCCCGTGTACTAACTTTCGAGCAAGCCGGGAAGACTTGAAGCCGGGAATGGTTCTTCTTGATACAGAATGATGAGACCAATTTTTTTTTGTTGGTGAGGTATTTTGAGATGAAAGTTCCACAGACCAAATTTCAGATTCTTCCGTTGTACGTGACATGAGCGAGTGAGAGAATCACTGGTCTTCTAAAAATGACCCTTTATCAAAAAAAAAACAGGTAAAGCGCAAAAAAAAAACTGGACAAGTTCTGAAAGTAAAAATAAATAGTCCTGTGTTTGGTGAAATTGTGATGGAAATTGCAAAAAAAAAGTATTAGAAAGTCTAGTTTTTTTTTCGCCAAACACCCATTTTTTCCCCATAATCATTGGTAATTTGGAAAAATTATTTTTTCCTGCAAAGATGTGCAATTACTATTTAATTTTGTGAGTTAGTGGGTTGTTGAATGTAGTTTTTGATGGAGAAAAGAGGCTCGATGAAATTTGAAATATACCTACCCCAAATCGTAGTTTTGTATTTTTAGGGGGGGGGGGGTATTTCTGCAAGAGCGGTTGCGAACAGTGGAAATTTAAATCCACCATTAAATTTTTTTTGATTTTTTTTTTTTTGGAAAATTTTTCAATTTTTAACCCTGGTTGCCAAATAAGGGTTCTAGGAACAAATCCAAGATTTCTTGTAAGGTAATTACATTTATAAATGTCCTTTCAATTTTTTCAAATTTTTGGAAAAATTTCAGTTGTTGAATTTCATTTTCCAGTTTTTGACGTATTTTTAAGAAATTAAATTTGGAATTTTGAATTAAACAATACCCCTACATCTTTCGGTTTCAAACCCAATGAAGCCTGGGGCATTTCGGATACCATCAGTCTGCAGATTCCTCAGGAAAGTCTAAAGTTTAATTTCTCAAAAAAACTTCTCAAAATTTGTGACAAAATGTCTAAATGCGAATTACCATCCGTTACTTCTATGAAGTGTCTAGAGGAAAAATAAAATCCAGGCATTGGCCTTATTTCGATACAGACGGTTACGTCAGAGTAACTGCTGATGGTGCTTGCTCCAAAAATGGAGATGCCAATGTGATTGCAGGGATAGGTATCTGTTTTGCACCAGATTTGGACTTAAACGTATCTGAGCATATTTCTCACAAAAAATACCCAATTTCGAACAATCTAGCAAAGTTAATTGCGATTCGTACTGCCCTCGAAATACTTAGGGAAAATGAAATCAAAAAGGTGAAGCTTTTAAGCAGTTCAAATTACACTATCAAAGCTCTCAATAACACCTGCTCCTTTTGGCAATCTAATAACTGGAAAACTCGCACAATAAACCTGTGCATCATGAGTTCTTATTCTTCAAAGAAATTCTTCAGCTGTGTAAAGATTTTGACAATGTTGAGTTTATTCACGTTTTTGCAAGAAAACATGAATTCACTAACATCATTGCAGATTCTTTGGCCAAAAAGCCTTGACATAGACTCCTCGCTAGGTAATCGAAGCATTTATTCGCGACAAACGAAGGTTAAAGAAAATCGAGGACACTGAAATTGAGTGTTAGACCCTATTTTCAATTTTTGAAATGGATTAGCTGTGGTTTTGAGCCATTCTGCTACTGTCATCGAATTTTCAGATCCAGCAATGTTGAACAAATGCTTCATAAAATGTTGACCAAATTTAGTGGAGACCTTCATTTCGAGTTAAAATCCATTCAGAAAAAAATTAGCTCCGGAGGTGTCCCTGGAGTGGAGATATGGCAGAAAGTATTTGAGATTCTACATCGTCCTAGGCCATTGCTAATTGCTTATTTTTGGGTGAATTCATATTTTGAAAATTGCTTAGTTCTCAAATATAAACGATTTTGAAAGTCAAGAATTGAGTATCAAATTTTTGTACGTTTTTTACTCGTAAAACTTTTCTCTTCTTAGCCCATAAATTTTCTAGTCTCTTGGGACCCCTCCCCCTCCCTCCCTACTTCAAACAAGATACTCAGAAAACACATCATACTCGTAAGTATAAACTTTGTACACGTGATATTCGTAATTCGCATATCTGTGATGAAGTTATACTGCATTTGGGTGTTTCTCTGTACGGTTTTTGCTGTGGTCGCGAACTGCAGAATTGCTTGATACTATTTTCCACGTAGGTATCGAAAATAAAAGACAACTCCACTGCTGCAGCGCAAGCTCCCTTATTACTCGAATCTTGCAGTCAAATAGTTGAATTTCCATCTCGTACATAGTTTTTCGGAGACTACACTGCGTCTACTACGCTGTACACGATTCTATAGTCTATACTATAGGTGAGGTACATGTAACTTACTACATCGAATTGTGGGGGTTAACGCGGATAGGAGGGTGGCTGGGGCGCGAAATAAAGCGGCGGTAGCGGCGACAGTGGTACCAATTTCCGAAGGTAAAGCAGCAGCAGATGTCAGCTCCGACCCTAATTTTCCGTTTGCGGAAAATTCGCGTAGAGGAGGCGGTGGTGGTCGCCGTCGGGGTAGAAACTCGGGGGAGAGATTGTTGTTAATAATGTAGTCCAGCTGCCACACTATGGTCGTGGTTGTAGTCGGAGAGAGTTACAGTACAACACTATGGGTATACGAACACGGTGTTTTATCCTGGTACTATGCGCCATAACACGACGATGGTGTTTTGCAGGCATAACACCGAGTTTATACTGTATAGAGTACACGAAAGGAAGAGGAAAGGTTGGCTTTTTCGTGTGTATATAGCGAGTACCATAGATAGGTACAGTGTACTGCACCGAAGAGTGCTGTAAAACACGAGGGCTAGGTTTACGGTGGGGTGGTAAATAAACCCCGCAGATATAGAAAACAGGGTACGACGACGATGACGACGGTGGCGCGAAAGTCGAAGTCGTCGGAGTCGGGTTCGAAAGCGAAAGGGACGTTGACCTAAGTATATGGCTCGTGTTGCTTTGTCAAAGTTTACGTGTACAATAAACGAGTACCCTGTGTATCTACTACGGTGAACGAGCCAAGGTACGACGCAGAAATTTTCGACGTCGCGACGAGACTTTTCGCTGCTCTCGTCCGCCTCGTGAGCAGATTTTTATCGTCTTGTATGAGTATACTAGTAGAGGTATAGATTGAGGTACTTCAACATAGAGAAGCCAGAGACGCGATAAATTAAATTTAAAGGTATATCTATGCTCGTACAACGTCGAAAAGAGAAAAGATGCTGGTATTTGCAAGAACGAGCTTTACGCGAGATGACATAAACTATACCTTCAATATTTTAGGAGAATAAAAGCGAAATCAAATTGTATCATTTTTAAATTAAATTATTCCAATTGGGTTGACGTATTTGAGGGTTAAATATAGACGAATTTTTCCACGTCAGGTTTCTTCTCATTCTCGTCGTCGTTGATGTGATTAATTTTGAAAGGAAAATTTTCTCGACGGTATTTTTCCATAAGTTTTTGACGAATGAACGAACGAAAAACCATGTACCATAATATTAAACCGATACGATAAGATACAGCATTTTTATGCCGGATCAGCTAAAACTGTGTAAATATTGCTTAGCTCATGGGAGTAATTTTTTCTCCAAGGTTACTCAGTTGAGGTACTTAATCGACTCGCTATTCTTCTCTTTCTCAATTTTTTTACACGGTAAGAATTTTAAATCCGCGTTCTTTTCCTTTCATCAACCTTTTTTCATGGCTCAAAATTTCCGAAGAAGGATGCCGAAACTCGTCGCATGATGTATTCGATATCATTCCCCTCTCCTTACGTCTTCCTTTCGTCGTAAAACCCTTCTAACGTAATATTATTATATTAAATTAATTTCGTTAAATTGAATTCACGCCCTATTTTCTTCTCGTCTCTTGAATTCTTGACAAAGACAAACCTTACAATTACTGGCCTTTTCTCTGTATAACGAAATTCCGTTACATATTGCGATGTGCTTCAGGAAAAGGATATAATAAGATGGAAAACGTAATTTTCACACTATTGCGTAAAATCGAGTTCCAAGTATGAGAAGTTTTTACCTTTTTTTTTTCTCTTTCTCTTTTTCGTTCGTCGAAGTCCGCCTGGAGAAAAATTGAGAGGAATTTCGGAGGTGAGAAAAAAAAAATAATGATTTCCGCGAAACAAAAAGACGCAGGAAGTTTTTTCCTGCGTCGAATTTTCAGCTTTTTTTTTACCCCTGTCGACGTTATGGAATTGTATTTTTTGTGTATCTATTATTTATATGGTTTTTTTTTGTTGAAAAAACGATTTATCTAATTGTTTGTTTTATTTTTTCTGTTTCAGAACTTGAATCTTGTTATGTGTAAGTATTTTCAAATTTTATAATATTGAATTAATATGTATTAGGTTATGGATTATACGAGAATTACGAGCTTAGTGCTTCTAGTATGTGTAATGTAATGTTAATTTTGCTTTATTTCTATCGTATATTCTGTTGAAATTTCGATAAGAATTTAATAACTGAAGTTGTTGAGAATTGAGGATAATGAAGATGATAGACATATTGCTTCATTTCATTTGTTCAGTTCGTGAAAGTTTATATTGGTGAAGTTTTTACAATAAAGTTCAATCGAGAGAACGTACAAAAACACCCCACTAGGGTAGCAAATATTTCGAATGTGAAGTTCATTTCTTAGAAATTTTTACCAGTTAAATTTCGGCCCAAGATAGAAAAAATTCAAAATTGTACCTTGATTTTTCATTTCGAACATGTTTGATTGTCTACGAGTATGAGATCAAAAATCGCAAATTAATTGATTTTTGATCCGGAATTAATTTTATTTTTTGTTTCGAGCTTTTTCAATATTTCAAATCGAAAATCGCAAATTGATCGATTTTTGGGATTTGATTGGTCGATTTTCAATCATGATCGATTTTTGATCCGGAAGTTCATTTTTGAACCTGAAATTTTATTTTACTTTTCATTTCGAGCTTCTTCAATTGCAAATCAAAAATTGAAAAATGATCGATTTTTAATCACGATCGTTTCTTTTTCAAATTGCAATTCAGTACCTATTTCATTTCAAGCTTTTCCAATTGCTAATTTAAAATCGCAAATTTATCGATTTTTGGAATTCGATTAATCGATTTCTAGTCATGATCGATTTTTGATCCTGAATTTTATTTTATTTTTTGTTTCGAGCTTTTTCAACATTTCAAATCGAAAATCGCAAATTGATCGATTTTTGGGATTTGATTGGTCGATTTTCAATCACAATAGATTTTTAATCACAATCGATTTTTGATCCGGAAGTTTATTTTTGAACCTGAAATTTTATTTTACGTTTCATTTCGAGCTTCTTAATTGCAAGTCAAAAATTGAAAATGAATCGATTTTTGTGGTTTGATTTATCGATTTTTAATCACGATCGTTTCTTTTTGAAATTGCAATTCATTTCATTTCAAGCTTTTCCAATTGCTAATTCAAAATCGCAAATTTATCGATTTTTGGAATTCGATTAATGGATTTTTGATCTGGAAGATCGAAAATTGAAAATGGATTGATTTTCAATCATGATCGATTTTTGATCTAAAAGTTTATTTTTGAAATTGAAGTTTGATTTTATTTTTCATTTCAAGCTTTTTCAATTGTAAATCAAACATTGAAAATTTATCGATTTTTGTGGTTTGATTGATCGATTTTTAATAATTATCGTTTCTTTTTCAAATTGTAATGCAGTACCTATTTCATTTCAAGCTTTTCCCATTTCTAATTTAAAATCGCAAATTTATCGATTTTTGATCCGGAAGATCAAAAATTGCAAATGAATCGATGATTGAAGTTCGATTGATCGACTTTGAAGCAGGAGGTTTGAAGATAGAGTTTTTGAGAATATTGTGTTCCTATATTTTGAAAAGTGGAAATTATGTAGATTTTCTCGAAGTGAATTTCAATCGATTTTTGCAATCGACTTATTGTAAAGTCGATTTTCAAGATTGGTTTTTTGAAAATATTGATTTGATTGATCTTATCTCCTATCCTCGACTCTCAATAATTTGGTTTGAGCTGAAGCTATTGCTGATCATGATAATTATCATTTCTCACTCGATTTAAGTTGGTGAAACTCTGAAAGTTGCTGTTTTCTTGAAATCTGTCGAACGAAATTGACAATTTTTCAACTTTTCAAATTATTTGATGGTCTATCGATTCTGCAAAAGTACTATGTGAGGAGGTGGATAGCAAAACGCAATAACTCCAAAATTACGAAAATTGAGTTTGATATCTATCCTTATGTAAAATTCAACGAGGAATCCATTCCCGGTGTCAGATTTTGTCCATCAGTTGAATATCATAGCGCAATCGAGGAAAATAAGCCTGATTTTAGAGCTAAATTCATTAAAAAATGAGATTTTGTTTGCAAAACGCAATAACTCCACTACTTTTTATACATTTCAGTTGCGCAGATGTGGTAACACTGTTTTTTTTTCATCGGGTGGGTACTGAAAATTGTTGGGTAGGAGTTACTTAAAAAAATGGTGCTTTTGTTGTCACTCTCTGAATGCCATATCACACACAGGAATTGTTTGAATTTAACATTCCAGGTTTTTAATTGTTTTTTATTGAAAATTCTCGATTAAACATAAGTTTTTTTCTATAATTTTTCAATTTTTTCAAATAAAAAGTACGTTTTTTTTGCAGAAAAACACCAAAAAAAAATTTTGCGTTCAAAACGCAATAACTTTTTTTTCTTTTCCTCACTGTGCTTACCCAGGTGACCAAAATTTTGAAATTGAGTGGAAATTTTATTTGTGGCACCTTCCCCTTTCATTTGACACCAATTTCGGAACTCGAGCCCCCGCCCTTCCCCTCCTGACAATTTTTCCTAATTTCCCAAAAAAACCAAAAATGGAGTTATTGCGTTTTGCTATCCACCTCCTCATGTATTTTCAAATTCTTGCGTCTTATTGGAGTGGATGAGGAGGAGCGGGAGAGGGTGATTCGGACCATTTTGATTTTACCTCAAAATGCGTTCTTTTGAGGCGCTGATCGGTTCTTTTTTCTTTTTTTTTGACAATGACGTAAATCGTTGATGTTCGTAATGATTCATCAGTTAACCGTTGTTTCGATCAACAAACAACATCTTTGAATGGGAAATAATCGACCACATTTTCATTGTTAGTTTTAACGAATGATTTTTACCAGACGTCAAATAAGTATACAGAAATGGCTGAATTTTTATAATTGGCGCGACTATTTATACGCGATTGAAATAACGGAAATCGATTGTTCGAAATGGCAAAGAGAAAGAGGGAAAAACGTACGTTTAGTTATCGATTAATAAATCGACAAGCTCGTTATGCATAATATTTACCATTTGTTGAATTGGCATCACGATTGCAATCTGGTCTCGATAGACGTTGGCTCATGGTTGGACATCCATCGTGATTGAAAAATCCAACGAATTGAATGAAAATTAACGTCCTAGATCTACATAAATGACTGCTCGATGTACTCGTAAATATGTAACCTATGTGTACCGAGTATCGTATATTTGTATGCTCGTGTACACCCATTGCACACGCTAATAGGACTCGAGGGGAGTCTTATGTAATTTTTTGTCCACCGGGTTCCACTCGTTGGGGTTCTGGTTTGCGCGCTTTTTTTTTTTCATCTTTCCTCAAACCTAGAGCTATACGTATAGTTGGTATGAGCGAATGTATCGGAAATACGTATCACGAAGCAGGAGGCAGCCAACAACAAAGGTACCGAGGTGAAGGGACGAGAAGGGGTATAGCGAATTACGGCGGTAAAAAAATAACCCTTTTAAATACGCTCTACCACCCTTGGTGTATGTATCGTCGTCGATAGCACATACACAGTACGTACACACGACAAACCGTTATCTGCGAAGTACTCAGTAGACCAAAGGCAAAACTGGCATCACAGAGACCTACAGAGTAAGTAAGTACTAGTCGCGGCACACAAACGGAAAGAGAAAGGGTCGAGGGGACCAAGAGAGCCTTGTGTGTTAATGCAGTTGGTTAAAAGGTGGTAAGGTAGTCGCTTGTGCGGTTCGAGGCCGGCTGCTGCTGCTAAATTCTAAAACTACGTACAACGCTACATACGTACGCCAGTAATAAAATACGAGTTACAAAGCACTCTGTGTCTGTGATGGTCGTGGTCGGGTCGGCTTTTGCGAAGCGTCAAATGTGCACATACGAGTACGAGCACGAGATACGAGAGTATAAAGAGTATTAATAACGTTATCGGGGTGTCCGTTTCGCTGTTACGAAAAGTGAATTTTTTTGCGCAATTTTTTTCCCTCCTACTCGTCGTTGTGTGTTGGTCGGCTTTTGCAATTTCTTGCCAACGCGAGCCTTTGTTGAATATATGTGTCGCGGTGTGCTATACTCGTAAGAGTGAAGTGTTGGTGGATCGTTGAAAAGAGATGAGATTCGGTTGACGTGACGATAGCGATACCTTCGTTCAGATATGAAGATTCCGATTGGTTATAATAGGTAAAATTTTACTTTATTGTTGACCCTGGATTGAGTATGATTTTGATGGCGATTTTTTTCTAAATTCAAATTGATCATTTCGTACGTAAGTAATTTTTTGATTAACAATTTTTCGATACCTATTGGTTTTTCGCAATTTTTTTTTATGTTTATCTTGAATTTTTTTCATGAAAATTTGACAGATGCATTTTTGAACATTTTTACTCGAGATTTTGGTAGATTAGTGCGAATGTACGATAAAAGCTCCAAAAAAGTAGCATAAAAAATTATATTTTTTAAAAACTCAATTTTTTTTCTCGAAAATTTGGCATTACAATTTTTTTTAAATTGAAAAAACAATAAAAAATGGAATAGGTAGGTATTCAGAAGTATTTATTTTTAAATATTTCAATTTGAATGGAAACATGATAATAGTGCATTCAGAATTTAATCTGGCTCATAAGATGATAAAGTATTAATAATAATTTGATTTTTTGGGAGGGAAGGAGGCAGAAGAAAGAAAGGAAAAATGAGTTGCAAAAAAACTTTGAGTTTTCAACAATCACATTATCAACTAAAGGCAATTTTGAAATAAATACATAGATGCGAAATGACTTGAAAAATTTGAAAGAATTTTGAATTTTATTTTCAGCATTTTAAGGGAAAGGAAAAATCAAAAAATCGTACGTAAATAGTTCCATATTTCAATGCTTCTATCAAAAAATTGACTGAAAAATCGAAAATTTTATCCCATCACTACAGCCTCATTGGGCAATCTTATTTTTCTAAATTTTTTCTGACGAAAAGTGAGAGAAATTATGATTTATTGGAGTCGGTTCTGTGTATTATTGGACTGTTACTTTTTGATCTTTGCACATTATTTTTTCAAATGATCCGTCAATTTTTTTGAAGATCACGAAGAGATACTGAATTACAAATTTCATATGATTGAAATTTTACGCCATTTGTGGTGACGTTAGATTACAACTAACAGCTTGTAAGATCGATTTTTCTGTTTTATTGAGAAAATTCACCATTTAAATTGAAATCAATTCCTGGTCATATGTACTTACTTCGATTCATTGAAGATTTCTATTTTTGGGGTGGGGGGGGGGGGACTTGAAAGTGAACGATGAAAATGTGAGAGATAAATTTAAAAGATATCTTCATGCGAAAGGGAGTACACAATCATAAGGTGGGTAAATTTGGATTTTTCAAAAAAAAATTCATCTAAACTCCATTTGAAAATTTTTGAAAATTTTACGACTTAATAAATTCACATTTTCGCCATTTTTTTTTTCTGTAGCCTAGATATAATTTAACTTAGCTTACTCTTTTCTCATAAATTTTCCTTGGTGGTAAAAAAGTTTTTTTTTATAGTCTAGACGATCTCCCCCCTCCCCCTCCCTCTGGAAGTTCTTCGCGTGGCTCAAGATAACCACGTCTTAGTGAAAATCGTTTGTAAAAAAACACAACTTTTTTAATTTGAAAAAAAAATCAGATTTTTTTTCACGAAATTCCAATTTGAATCGTTCTTTTTAGGTGAAAATTAGCAATAGACGTGGGTATTTAATATTTCAAAGAAATCGTTGTTTCGATAATCCCCGCGTGCGGATTCTTTTGATTTCGAAAAATATTAATTTACCTATACCTTTGATCGCGTAAATAAAGCCATAAATTCAATTAAATGTCGAAATCGAAATTAATGGCGCGAGAATACGGCGACTTTGATAAGCGAATTGGTAATCTAAAGATTATTCTGAGTGAATAAAATTACTCTCGTAATTTGAAATATTGTTTAGATTTTCGTGTTGTGGATTTTTCGAGGACGAGAAAATAGGTAAATAGTTCGGTTTATGCGAAGAAAGCTCTCGAAATTGTAGGTATTTTCTTCGACTTGGTCTTCGAATTTCTAAATGAAAAAGAGTCAGAAATTCTGCGGGCAGATATGCTCAGCTGGGAAGAGCTTTTATTCAGTTTGATTGGTATGGCTGAGTTCAAGGTCGAGATGTATTTCGAAAAGCGTTACGATTTGAGGGGGAAAGGGAGAAAAATAATTTTTCATTGGGCTGGCGTTAGTTGTTGAGTTTTTTGTTCGAAATTTGAATTTATCATTGCCCAAAAGGAGATGGATATTCATTATTTTAATAGTGATATTCTAATTCAAAAAATAATACTTCCGGCGTTGTGCTGTTTGTATCACTCTTGGCATAGTTGAATTCTCATATCAGTCGAGATAGTAGTTCATTCGTATTACGATATCGTATCCATATCCAATATATTTCAATTTATTTAGTCTATATTTATCAAATAATTATTTATCAACAGCGTATAACAACGAAAAGGTCGAGAACAGGTAAAGAAACTCTTTATGATTTTCACGTTCCAACAACGAGCGAGCGTTGAAATGAGACCATCTGTTGTTAAATCATTTTGAATAAAAAAAGTTTTTTTCTTGAAAGATATTGTTGCGTTGGAAGAGGGTTCAAAAAATCTCGACTTTCTTTTTTCTCCAATCTTCATTCGTAGTTCGGTTCTTGTCTTATCTTGTTTTGCGATAGAATGAAAACTGTATTGTTTCGATTACAACATGTAGAGCCGAAACACTCGTTCGATTGTTTTCTTTCATTTGGAATTTCTTTCTCTTTTTTTTTCTCCTCAAAATTGAACTTGGCTTTTTATAAGCGAATCGTGTTTGTTGTTTTATCGCGCGAGTTTATTTTGTATTCGTGTACCAAAAAAAATAGCTATCAATACGTACGTGAAAATCGAAAAAAAATTCTCAACGCCTTTGAGAAACAAATGCCAAGGGTGAAAGCGGTAATGGTAAAACGGAGGGAAGAAAATTGAAGTACAGATGTTTCAGCGTGTAACTGTTTGCGCATCATGTTTGGTTGTGTCTCCCACTCCAATGACCCAGGAACCGGTTTCGTTTTGATTCTGGCATCTGATTCGACAACGTAGTTTTCTTTTCTGTTGCTCGCAAAAGACTGGCATTTTCATGGATTTTATTCATCTTGTAAATCATTACGAACGTAGTTCTCGACGTGTCACGAAGTGTGAACTTTTTCGATCAAGTTTTAACGTTCGTAACGATAGAATTGCGTTTTGATTTTTCGCGAGTTTTTAGGGAAAAATAATGGTAAAACGCATGCGCGAGTTGGAGTATTTCGTATTCGTATAGTAAAAATAAGTGGTTGAGAAACGTTGCAGTTTTTTTTTATTCAGTCGTTTCGTCGTCGTGAAAATATCAACATTGATAAAACCGATTGGAAAATTTTTATCTATCGTTTTCGATTACCCTACTGTTAAAATAGAAAATTTTCATTCGCGAAGTGAA
Organism: Planococcus citri; assembly: GCF_950023065.1. Lineage (NCBI taxonomy): Eukaryota > Metazoa > Arthropoda > Insecta > Hemiptera > Pseudococcidae > Planococcus > Planococcus citri. The sequence goes on along the minus strand of NC_088678.1, from coordinate 29,340,435 downwards.
TAATTATTAACGACGACGAGTACGGTAAAGATAATTTCAAAATGACGAAGTCGAAGTGATGGAAAAGCAAGTGTTGGTTCGCGAATCAGTTATTATGGTTTTTGTTGCACGAGTTTTTATCGTTTCGAGATCACGCGACGAGATTCGTTTCGAATTTTAAGCAATTTGTTGATATAATTTTATTTCGTTGAGTTTTCGTTTGTATACTCCTGTTCCTGTTAATCGTTTCTGTTGTTATTTGAATTGTTTTGTTACCTTGGTACGTATAAATTTTGCATTATGATCCTCATCTAATTCGTAATGGTTGTGTTTAATGTATCAACGTGTCTTGTACTTTCTAACTCTAAATGCTGAGGGATTGAGAAAATCGTAGGTGGTCACGAAAATGTCGAGTCATGAATCTTTAACCAGATTGAAAAAGTCGAGAAAATAGACTAATAATGTGAAAATTTTGTCTCAAAATTGCTCGTTGTCTGCTTGAATCAGTTCATTTTGAAATATTTGAATACTGTTGATGGTCAATTTTACGTGGTGAACTGCTAATGAGATGTCTATTTATACAAAATTAGCTCGTTGGTGAAGGAGGGAGGAGATGTTGATTTTGAAAAATCAAGTAATCTAACTCGAAATTTTTGACAACCACGTGGTATTACCAATTCCCAAAAATATTAATAATCAATTGAAGCATGAGAAATGGACATTTTTTTTTTGCAAATTTTGAAGCTCCAGAACGATGAAGGCATTGATTGAAGGAATAGCTTTTGAATAGACCTAGGATATTCGAGTTTTTTCATTTTTTTAATTTATTCGATCAATTGAGTAAATAGCCTAGGAGAGAAGGAAGAAGGAGGGTGATGATTAGAGAGATCGTTCATTTTGCATTATGCATATGCAGCAACGAGATGTAAGAAATTTTGAAAAGAAGGGAAATGTTTTCGAATTCTCGTTTTAGTGCTGAAAAATACGTTTAATATGCCTCGAAAGCTCCAGAAGACTTGCATAAAAAATTAGGAGTGTAAAAGAATCTACTCGTATTTAGTGTACTGTACTGTGAAGAATCTCCCTTCCATTTTGATGCAAATTTTTACTCATCTGAGACTCAAAACTCATAAATAATTTTTTATTCGACATATTCCATGTTAATGGGTGATTTTTGGTTAATTCTGTCCAATTGAAAAAATGAGGGACTCATCCAAGGGGTTTCTAAAGAATATTTCAATTTATTTTACATGTTTGATGTTTTAGAATTCCTCATTTCAAGGTTTTAAACCCTCATGTGTTGTGTGTTTCGATTTCATTTTTTTTTTAGGCTTTCAAGAGGGTGTAAGACCCTCAAAAAATTATGAAATGAACGTTCTATTGCCTGAAAAAATTGATTCTCAGGGGCTGTCACTCATATAGGAATGAACTATTTTTGCAATTTCAATTTTTTTAAAAAAGTGTCCAATAAGTTTTGTATTTGAGACTGAATTTCAGCAGTTTCATTCAAAATTCATTCATCTTGTTTTTGTATTTTTTTAATGAAAAAATCTGATGATTTGGCGCTATGAAACCCAAAGAAAAATTAAGTTTTGGGAGAGAGAAGGGTGATGGGGGAATCCAAAAAGTTTTAGGTCTGTTCCTGGAGGAGTGAAAATCTTCAAAAATATTAATATTGTAACCATATTAGGTATAGATGGAGAGAAGGGAGGGATCAGAAAAATCCTCTGAAATTTCAAGAGTGAACATTTTTCAGAGCTGAGGTGGTTGCAATGTGAGTAACATTCTGTGAAAGGTCCTACAAAAATTTCGAAAAAATCCTGTGGAACTCCTATATTATTTAAAGATTTTGTTGAATACCCTAAAAACACCTGAAAAACACTGTCGTGGGACACTTGCAGTCCCTCTCTAAGTGCTCTGAATGTTTTAAATTCAAGTTTACGTGATCCTTGTTGCCTGAATCGAGATTCAAACGAGATTGGAGAACTCATTTTTCTTACCCTTGATCTGAGAATGTGGCATTTTGGTAGCAAAATCTGAAGATGCTGCATTTTGGTGACACAATCTAAAGATGTAGCCTTTCGGTAGCAAAATCTGACGATGCAGCAATTTACCAACCCCTCGAAATTCAGAGTTGATAGAATTAGGGCGAAATTTGAAGTACTTACTTATAGGTGATTGAAAATATTTTTGAATAGTGGGATGACTTTTTTTTTTGAACAGATTTGATTCTGATATTTACCTCATTGCAAAAAAACTATGAAAAAGTGATGAAATTGTTTTTTGAAAATTTCGTTGAAACATCCCAAACATGATCTATCTTTAGCCAAAACTCAACAAGGGTGAGAAATTGGCTTTGGTGGTAATGCAGCAATGGCAGATGTGCTTCTGCTTGTTACCACCAACCACCAGCATGCTACGTATACTAAAAATAAGTCTAGAATTTATAAAGTACGTATTCTTTTTCAAAAAGAGGGATGGTAGAAGTAGAAAAAACATCATTATTCTAGTACGAAAAATAGTATAATAGTTATGTTATCGTTTGACAAGGTATATAAGAGGATGACTGGGGTTGGTGTTGTGAGAGGCTACAAAATGGTAAAGGGAGATGGAAATCATATGATTATAAATTGGTGTACGTAAATGATTGTGTATTATGTAAAAGGGGCTCGCTGAGGGTGAAAGGTACCCCCATAGAGTATCTTTAGAGCTAGGTAGTATAGATGGTTACTTTTGTGCTAAGTATATACGCGAAATTCGTTAATAGAAGGTATTTAGTAGGTTTAATTCGTATTAACTATGTATACGAGAAACGATGTGGCGAATAATTTACACCGCCTTCGGGTTTGCTATTCTGTGAATTTTTTTTTCCTTTTTTTCTTTTCATCATCTATGTGCTATGCTGTTTGAGACGATACTGTGAGGCTGCTTCTTGTTGTTTCTTGTTCTGCGTAAATGGCTGTGCTCGGGTTTATGTTAATAGCAAACGTTTAATTTGCACAAAAGAATATACTATAGTCGTGTAGACCTGATGCTGACAGTTCTATTGTGGAGAGTTTGGTTGTGAGATCTTATCTGCTGTGTTTCTGTCTCTGTCTGTATCTCTCTCCGTGAGCCAGTGTGTGTCTTTTAGCCATATAGTGCCTTTTTTTTTTGAGAAAAAAAAAGTAAGAAAGAGAAAAAAAGAATCTGTAACGGGCTACATGGCAGAAGAATTGGTATACCTAAGCTAAGTTGAAAAAGGAAACGGTTTATTTTTTTTTGGAAAGGTTTAGGCGAGTTGTCTGTCAAGATGACTTCCTTCATACGCGATTAATTGTGTCGCGAAGAGGTGCGTTTTTTCTACACTTCTCCGGCCTCCATCGTCGGTTGTGATTAATTGTAGACGATGGACGACATCTCGTTGGGAAATTATTGTATGTGGTGCATATTGAAGGCGACGAATTAGCTCGAGTTTTTCCTTTTTTTGCTCTCTCTCCTGTAGACGTCTGTTTCTGGTACATGAAGATTGAATTGAAGGACGCCTCCAAAGGTAAAGCTAGTCAGCTTATAGAAGAGATATAGGGACGGTTTATACGCAGGAAGGTGTATCGAAATCTACGTCTGTCTGTGCGAAACAAACGAATAGAGAAGAAAGAGAGATTTAGCCTTCGTAAGGTTGTTTTTTTTTTGCGCGCGCGATTCGATGAGAGAAAATCAGTTTACCTCCGATAGATTGACATTGGTAATAGCGATTGGACGCGGTTCAGTTGCAGTTTCAGTGCCGTATCTAGTATATACCTGACCCTTATATACTTATGTACTGTACTTGTATTCGTATTCTTACCTACAACCGAGAATTATTATGTAATGGCCAGATTCGATGAATCGTGTAGTCGTAGATGGCGATTTATTAGCGAGCGGGGGCGTTACATCAAGTCTACGTGTACGTTTCCTTTCCCTTCCTTTCCTTCTGTATCGTTTTACGTGGCTCGAAGCTTTGAAACAAACTGAGAAAGAGAACCGAGGTTATTTTATCGAAAGGGAGAAAGATTTTGAGGTATGTGAGGGTTGAACGGAGGGCAAAAGTGTTGGAAAACTGGCCTACTTCGGATGGTTACAGCGATGTATGGGCTTAGTAAGGAATTAATTTGCTTTATAATTGTAACAATATTGCGTATCATAGTAATTGATACCTGGAAACACATCGGTAGGGAAGGAAAGATACTTACTTGGGTAATTTAGGGGTTGGAAAAAGGTTTACCAGAGATATTTTCGTAGTGAAAGAATAAGTAATGAAATCAGGTATCGTAGCCTTCTACCTTTTTTTGGTTGTTGTTTCGTTTTTTTTCCACTTTTAATAAAAGAGTAGTGTTGTTTTAAAAAAAAATATATAAATTCAAAGTTTACCCCTCGTTCTGTTTTTTTTTCCTGTTTCCTCTCTTATCTCAGAATCGAGCTAGAAAATTTGTATTTTCGATTCGTTTATCGAGAGAGGGAAAAAACAAAGCATATAATAAGCAGGAATAAAAAGTTCCGAAACGACGGAAGGCTGTTGAATATTTAATTTTACTTTCGACCTGTTCAACGACGTTGAAAAAAGTGGCGAAGTTGTGGAAAATTTTTCAGTCGTTGGATTTTTCAGGAGGAAAAAAAAGTTTGAAAAATAAGTTGAAAGTGAAATTTAATTACTTTAATTGGGTTTATATTTTGATGGTGAGATTATAGAGGAGATTTTCGAAATATTATTGCAGTAGTTGGTGAAATTTAGCGTAGATTGTTGAAAAAAATCTTTCGAACTGTTCCTACGTTGAAAACATTGCTTGAATGACGAAGAATCTTTTTTTTTTTTTTTTTTTTTTTTTTTTTCAAAAATGGGTTGAAATGATTATTTTTTAAATCTACAAATCGTTGATTGAAATTGAGTCTCAAAAATCATAAAATAAAATTGAGTTTTTCGATTTGGCTCGAAATATTTCAAAAATTGAAGCCTCCTATAAAAAGTTTATCTTCTTGAAAACGAGGAAAATTTATTCTGTAAAATTTCGGTCTTCTTAATTTTTTTCGTAGGATCCTCCGTTTTTGTCAGAAATTATTTTTTTTGCGATGAAAAAATCTGAAGAAATTTGACTTTTACCTCGAAGATTGAATTTTTGAAAAAAATCGATGATTTACAAGAAAAAAAAAAGAGAAACCAACAAATTGTAGAAAAAGAAATTTCTCACGTGTGAAGTCTGCTTGACTTTTTTTCTCTTGTTTTTGAGATATTTTGAAGCAGAAATTAGAAAGCTCAATGAGTTGAAAAAATTGTAGAAACTATTTCGAAAAAGTTTTACGAATTCTAATTTTTTAGTCGATTTTTAAATATTTTCAGATGGAATTCTTTCAACTATTTTTTTGGAAATTTCATTCTATATTTTCTGCGTTTCATCAACGTTTTTTGAAACATTTAAAAATTTCTGAAAATTTGAGTAATTTTGATGTCAACATTAGAATTTTGAAATTTCCCTATAATTTATTTTTGTCCTATTTGATAAGTCTGTTTGAAATGATAAGTCATGGAATTAAAATTTGGGATTCGATTCCAAAACTATTGAAAATCACGAGAGCTAAGTATTTATTTCTCTTTTTACTTCAAGATCGGTTGTTTGCAATGTACTTTTTTTCACATCCTTCGCCTGGAGACGTTTTTGTTACCTTGAGATACTAGATACGTCTGGGAAACGTGTTCTGCATGAATAATTTCAACCATGATCACTTCTTTCTGTCAAAAAATGGCGCCAATCAACGTCTCCACCTTAATTTACAGTTCAACATGGAGACAGACAGGGTGTATAGAAGAAAGCCAAGGGTAGAATAAAAGTAGGTAGAACTCCCAGAACCTCAGTTCTAGTTTCATGGACATTGGTTTTTTTTTCTCGTCTCAAAAGTATGTAATACTCGTATCCAATCTATCCGGTGAAATAAATTATTTTTTAGGATGGTGCTTTCTATTACGATACAACCCCCGGTCCCTCCACCCCTCCTGTATATGATTAAAAAGGGAAGACGAGATTTACTGAACACTTTATCGCAACTTCCGTATTATTATGGTTTCCTGACTGACAACATCTCCCCCTCCCTCCAACACTGGAGGTATTGTTCGTTGTAGATTGTCTGATAGGAAATTTGATATGATTCAAAATCTAAATACAGCGATTTAGTTTCCTCCGTTGAATTATTATTATTCGATGAGATAGTTGAATGGATGCGGTGAAAATGACGTAGTTTGCTTGTTAATTGGAAAATAGTGTCATTACTTTGCTGCTACAATGTGGTCTCGAATGTTGAAGGTTTTCGTATGGTATTTATTTTTCTTTCCCTTTATTTTATTCTTAGATTTTGAGTTGATTTTTAACTTGAAATATGTTTTTGGGGCAATTTTGAATTTTTTGGTTTCAATAACTTGATAAATTATGACATAAATTGAGCGAATTGAATCAGATTATAATTTTGGAAGTTGAACACGTCTTTTGAAGAAAGATGTGGGTTGAAAATTGGAGCAAAAAGCTTATTCCATGGACCCCTCAGAGGTTCAAACTTGAAGAAATAAACTTGAAAATTTTTTTCTTTGTATTTATTTTTATGAAAAATGATTCTTTTTAAAACCTCGAGTACATAGTTAGTTGTCAAATTTGAAATTTTTTTGAAATTCAGAGTTACCCCTCTTTTTCTTGCCCCTTCGTAAGGAAGTTGAAAGAGTCTGAATTTTATTGAATGCTATATTAATGAATATGGATCTCTCGAAACCTAGGAAAGTTCTCCTCTCCGCCCTCCTACTAATAGCTGATCCTACCCACCGGCAAATTCAAAGCTTAATTTTTCGTTTGGAAAACAAAAGGTCGACTTGAAACACGTTCGCAATCATGCTGAAGAAAATTTATGTACGAGGGAATTTTCTCGTATAGCGAAATCACGATCTTTATCGCTATCCTTTATTATAATAGGATGCCTAATCGCGATAGGCAATTCTCAAGTCTCTGGTTACATAAGACGGTGTTTTTCCAACGACGACGAGCATTCGTGCTTACGAGACCTCAGGTGTTTTAAGCCATTCGTCGCATTAGTGTTAACGAGAATCGCGACGTATTTTATACGAATGTCCGAGCTTTTTGCGTCGTCGTCGTCGTCGTCGTCGTTGTGAAACACAACGCTCCAAAAGGGAATAAAAGTGATGATAGGCTGAAGGAGAAGAGGAATAGGGAGTAGTAGGCGAAAGAGCGGAAAAGTTTACCAGTTCTGATTTGTTTATCTTTTACCCGTTGAAAGTGTCGTCGTCACACGATAAAGCAGAACTGCAAGAGGAGTGTTTTGTTGTGAGGAAGGGCAGTAGCAGAGAAAGAGAAGCAAGATGGTAGCGTTAAGGATCAGAACGGTATCGCATCGGCAGGCAAGAGAACGGCGCGTAAAACAAGCGCGCTTATGGTGTAAGGATTTAGTTGAAGTATCCATCTATCCTTTTTACTACTTGCTCGGCTCGTTCTCTTGAGAGAAAGCGAAGAGAACGCGGAGGCTACGGTGGCGATAGCAAAAACAGTGTAAAGCTCGCTCATTAACTCGCTAAAGTGACGGCACCTTATATTGTTAAGAAGATCGTTATTATTATTTTTCCTTTTTATCCTTCGGTTCGGTGTTTTTTTTCCTCTCTCATGTTGGTTGTGTTAGTACGTACGTATTGAAGAATAACAACAACAACGACGACGAGGGCTTGAGATGGAAAAATGCGATAAAATAAACGACGTGTAGCTTACCGTAGACATAGAGTACGCTGTGTATTCGAACTGTGTAATGGTATATTTCGAAGGTATTGTTAGTTTGGAAAAGAGAGAAATTTTGTATCATTTGACGAAAAGTCAGGTTTATAAATTGGCCAGGGAATGAGTGAAAAAGGGTTGGATTTTGCTGCTTTTAAAAATACTTTCTTTACGAATTTTACTTCACACCTTATCATTATTACTTTTTTCTATGAGTGGCCCAATGAGATCAGTAATTTTTCAAAACGTCCATAAATTACTCAGATCGAAACATTATTGGTGATTTTTGAGTCTTCACTTTTTGGGACAGAAGGGTAGGGGGAGTTGAAAAAATATGTCCATTTTCAATTTTTTTGCTCAAATTAGTAAATTCAAACTAAATTGTTTCTAAACTTCACGTTTTTGCTCATGCTTCAGATTTTAAGGAGAATTTTGGAAAAATTGAGAGAATTTTCTAACACCCAAAAAAAGCATTTGTGACGACGTTCAATCTTTACGGTTTTTTGGAAGAGAGGGGGGGGGGTGATTTGAAACATCATTTCAAATTCTACATTCAACTTTTAAAATCAAAACGTAAAAAAAGTACTAATGATAGCAAAAATTGCCGAGAACTGCTTGCTTTTTGCGAAAAAATTTCCAAAGTGCCTCATTTTTACCTGAAAAATGCTATTTTTTTTTAAATTTTTGCCAAAATTGCCTGAAATGTCGTGTTTTTTGTCTTTGTTTTTTCCTGAAATGCCCAAATTGTTTTTTGCCTAAATTTAAAAAAAAAACTGTTTCACGTTGAAATTGTCAAAAGAAGTGTTGTTTTTTTTTTTTCGTCAAAGTGGTCAAAAAGGCTCATTTTTTGCTTAATCATCAAATTATTTCCAAAATTGTACAGAAGTCAAATTTTCTCCAAAATCATTCAAAAATGCCAGTTTTTTCCATTTCTCAATAAAATATCCTGATTTTTCCCAAAACTGTCTTGAAGATCCTATTTTTTGAGAAAGCTTAATTTTTTGGCTCAAAATTTCCTTAGAATTCTTATTCATCTCAAAATTCTTAATAAAAAGTTTCCCTTCTTTCCGAAATTGCCTTTAAAATACCAAGATTGTCAGATGTCTCATTTTCTGTTGAAATTTCTGAAGAAATGCCTGAATTTTTACCAAATGATTTTTGTCTGTTTGAAAAGTTCTGTTTTTGCCACAATCACCTGAAAGTTTTTTTTTTTTTTTATTTATTGAAGTTGCCAAATAGAAGCTTTGCTTCTTGACAAAATACCAGAAATCCTGTCAATTTTTTTGTCTTGATTGCTGACTTTTTTTTTCGGCCAAAACTGTCAAATAAGTACTGTTTTTTGTCGAAATAGTCGAATAGTCCCAATTGTTCCAAAGTTGTGAAAAAGTTATAATTTTTCCATGATTGTCCACAAATTTTAATTTTGGTCAAAATTCTCAAAAAAGTCGTAAATTGTGAAATAGTTTCATTTTTTGCTAAAGTTTTGAGTTTTTAACAAAATTGCTGAAAAATGCATGTTTTTGTGCTAAAACATCCAAAAAAGTACCAAGGATTTTTTTGCCCAATTTTTTATCAAAATTTTACAAGTGTCCCATTTTTACATAAAATTGTCAAAAACTTCCAATTTTTAACAAAATTTCTGAAAAATTCCTGTTTTTGTGCTAAAACACTCAAAAAAGTAACTAGGATTTTTTGCCAAATTTTTTATCAAAATTTTATAAATGTCCCATTTCTACCTAAAATTGTCAAAAACTTCCAATTTTTGACAAAATTATGAAAAAGTCTCTCTTTTTTGCTAAAGTTCTCAGTTTTTAACAAAATTGCTGAAAAACTTCATAAGAAGTAAGTAGTAAGGATTTTTTTTGGCAATTTTTTTATCAAAATTTTATGAATGTCCCACTTTTTCCTAATTTTACCTAAAATTGTCAAAAAATCCCAATTTTTGACAAAATCCCAAATAGTGCCTGATTTTTGCCAAAGTGCTCGAGATCCTGTGAGAAGGAACTTTTGAAAGGTTTTGCTACTCCTTGAGAGGTGAAGTAGGAGAGAATAAAGATCCATAAAGCGTTCTCAGATGTCAGGAGCTCATTTGGAAGGGGCAAGGGGAAAGTACTGTGTTACTCTGAGCCCTTGGGAGAATTTTGAAAAGGCTCACAAAACTTCTACGTAGGCCATGCATTGTTTGGAGATTTTCTTACCAGCTCTAAACAGTTTTCTTCAATCTTCGTACAACCTTATGGTTACTTTTTGATTAATTTAGGTTATTTATCGTATATTTACTTCGAATTAATACATTGCTGTATTTGAATCTGTTTACTCTTGACAACTTTACTAATCGACACCGTTTTTGTTTTCTTTTTGTTCACAGAAAAGATTTTACAAGCTTTAAAATGGCCTCACCGACACCTTCGTTAGGCTCGACCGATAGAACGCATTCGCTGAATTCGTTGATAGATCAAAACGAATACCATTCGCTGAGCTCGGCGCACTCGCCGCTGACGGCGTCGCCGACGTCGCTTAGCAGCGGAGGCAGCAACAGCGGCGCGACCAATCCGATGGACAGCTGCGGCAGTAGCGGCAACAACGGCAGCAGCATATTGGTCAACGGGCACAGCAATAACTTATCATCGTCGCAGTGCGGCTTGTGCCACGGCACTTTCATTAATCCTAAAGTTCTTCCATGCTTTCATACGTTTTGCGAATCGTGTCTGGAACGCAATCAAGAGCATCCGGGCAAAATCACGTGTTCGCGATGCCAGCAAGAATGCATCCTGTCGTCTCGAGGCATCACCGGACTGCTGCCCGATTTCACCGTCTGCAAGCAACAGCAGGATACGCAGCCTCAACAACAACAACAGATTACGCAGAATAATAACGTCGTCGTCGGCGGCAGCAACAACAACAACAACAACGGCGTCGTCGTTAACGGTTGTAATAGCAGCGAATTCATCACGTCGACGCCTACGTTAACGTCGTCGTCGTCGCATTGTACCAGTTGTAAAAATCTCAGTGTTACGGCCATCGTGCATTGCGTCGACTGCAATCACTACCTATGTCAAGACTGTATGATGGCTCATCAGTTGGTCAACTTCGACGGCCATCGTATCTATAATTTGAGCAGCCCGGACGGCGGCTTGGATTTAATCAAAGATGACACGAGCAGCACGCAGCAGAATTCGACGATCGGCGGCGTCTGCGGTGGCAAAAATGGGCTGATATCGAGCGGCGGAAACGGCGGCGGCGGCGGAGATAAGGTTGTACCGTGTCCGCGTCATAAGACTGACTACTTGAAATACTTTTGTCTCACGTGTAACGTTCCTATTTGTAAAGAATGCACCGTGCTCGATCATCCGTCCGGATTACACGATTTCGAATCGCTGAACGAAGCCGGCCTTAAACAGCTGGACTTGATTAATCAGTCTGTCATCGATAGCAAAGTAAAGGCGAACGATATACGCGGCATAATCAAAAACCTGGATCACTCGTCGGGTAAACTGCAGGTACAATTCCATAAAGCGCAGAACGAGGTCAACGATACCTTCCTGTTTTACAGATCGATGCTGGAGGAACGTAAGCAAGAGATATTGAAAGAGCTGGAGAGCGTGTTCTCGGCCAAACAGTTGTCCATCAACGTGGTAGGGCAGAAAGCTCAAGAAACCGTCGACAAAATATATCAAACGTGCGACTTCATCGATCGATTAATGAAGTACGCCAGTATCACCGAATGCCTTCTGTTCAAGAAGCTGCTCGACTCGAAGCTGCAAAGTCTAATGAGCTACACGCCGGAGATCAGTTTGCAGAACGCTAGCGATTTAGAATTCGTTTCGAACTATCAAGCTATTCAAGTAGGCGTGAGGAACACCTTCGGATACGTTCGTAGTTCCGGCGAAGTGAACGTCGGTCCGGCTAAACAGCCGCCGATCGCTAGACCGCAGAATATGACCAGTAATTCCAACTCTTTCATGATGAACAGCAACGGTACGGTGAACGGATACGCGACTCATAATGGTACCAATGGCGGCGGCGTTGGTGTATCTTCCGGCCAGCTAAATGGTAACGGTGGCGGCGTGTCGAATGGAAACGGCAGCGGCGGTGGAGGCGGTTCGTTGTTCAACGGTTTGAACGGGTTACTCGATAGACCTTATTTGAACGGATTGGATACGAGTTCGGCGGCAGGTATGGCCAACAGTTACGATCATCTGAACGGCGGCGGTGGCGGCGGTATGAACGCGAATTCGGTACACCACAGCTCGAAACGTTCGTCGAATAACTCGATGCAGTCGGCCGGCAGTTTGGGACATTTCAGCAGCATCATCGGCGACATCACTTCGTCTCAGAATGGCTGCGGCGCCGGAAACGGTAGCGTGGTGAACGGTTCAGCCGGACTGAATCCGATCGCGCCGTACGAGAAATGGAGCCCGGGCGGCGGCGACATCTTCCAGAACGGTAACGATTTCTCGCTGAACAACGACTCGATGCTGGATCTAACCTCGAAACTACTCTCGACCTCGATATTCCCGCCGAAATCGCAAATCAAACGACAAAAGATGATATACCATTGCAAATTCGGCGAATTCGGCGCCCTCGAAGGCCAATTCACCGAGCCGAGCGGCGTCGCTGTCAACGCGCAGAACGATATCATCGTCGCCGACACCAACAACCATCGTATACAGATCTTCGACAAAGAAGGCCGATTCAAATTCCAATTCGGCGAATGCGGCAAACGCGACGGTCAGCTTCTGTACCCGAATCGTGTAGCCGTCGTCAAACATACCGGAGATATCATCGTAACCGAACGTTCGCCTACCCATCAAATCCAGATCTACAACCAATACGGTCAATTCTTGCGCAAATTCGGCGCCACCATTCTGCAGCATCCGCGCGGTATCACCGTCGACAATAAAGGACGTATCGTGGTCGTCGAATGCAAAGTGATGCGCGTCATCATCTTCGACCAGATGGGCACCGTGCTGCAGAAGTTCGGCTGCTCCAAGCATCTCGAGTTCCCGAACGGCGTCGTCGTCAACGATCACCAGGAGATCTTCATCTCGGATAATCGCGCCCATTGCGTCAAGGTGTTCAACTACGAGGGCGTCTTTCTGCGTCAAATCGGCAGCGAAGGTATTACCAATTATCCGATCGGTGTCGGAATCAACGCCGCTGGCGAAATCCTAATCGCGGACAATCACAATAATTTCAACTTGACCATTTTCACCCAAGACGGACAACTCGTCTCGGCGCTCGAATCAAAGGTGAAACATGCTCAGTGCTTCGATGTGGCGCTTATGGACGACGGATCCGTTGTCCTGGCCAGCAAAGATTACCGGCTCTATATCTATCGTTATATACAGATACCGCCCATCGGACTTTGAAATCGATCTCAGGTTAAGCTGCTTTTTTTCGCCCATTCCTCCCTTATTCATTTTTTTTTCTTTTACAAATTGTTCACAATTCTCGTCGTGTTTTTTTTCTCTTGTTTTTCTTATTATTTTTTTACGTTTTTTTCTTCTATTATTTTTTTTTTTTTACGAATTCGAGCGTTTTTTTTCCTCTATCGCATCTTTTTATCATCGGGGTTCGAATTTTTTCATTTTATCCCCTTGACTTGATTTTTTTCTGGTTGGCCATATACGATTAATTTTTTTTAAATGTGTTTTACGAATTGTACTATTCAAAATTCTACTTAGGAAAAAAATTAAACGAGCGGTCTGTATCGATTTTTTCGTGTTTTTTTTTCTTTTTTTTCCTATTATTGCTGATGCCCTCGTCGTGTTTGTTGTATAATCTTTCTAATTTTTATTCAATTGAGAGGTGTACTGTAACGTCGTGTTTTTTTGTGTGTCGTGTCGTCGTTTTTTTTAAATTTATTTAATTTTTTTTCAATTTTTTTCTCTTTGAATTTTTTTTATCGATTGATTTATTACTTTAATTATTAATTATTATTATTCTCTGATGATGATGATTTTTTTTTTAAAAATTGTACGATGATGAGATGAATTTTGAATTTTTTTTTCTTTCCTTTAATTTTTTTTATATCTACGATAATTTGTTATACACGTTCTATTTTACGTAATTAATTTTTTTTCTCCTTTTTTTTCGAAAAATTTTTATTATATTTAATTATTATCGCATTATTATTACGGTTTAATTATTATTATCATTATTATTACGTAATATTTCTTATTTGTTTTCTGTTTGAAAAAAAAGTCGTGTGGTGAAACGAAACTCTTACTACTACTACGAGACCAGATGGTTCTTTTTTTTATCATTTTACATTACTATTACTTTTTGATACGATGATGATGATGATTACTACGATGATGTTAATCGAAGAGGTGATGAATTTATTACTATATATATAATATGATAATTTATTACATTGTTAAAACGCACATTTACAAATTGGGCAATCAAGTATCCTCTGTTTTTCATGTTTTTTTACGTGTTTTTTTTGGCTTATTGTGTCTCTAAATGTGATTTATATTTTTTTTCGTTCGTTTATAATGAGTTTTTTCTTTCCCATAATTTTTTTTCAATTTTTTTTCTTGTCTCTCCCTAGGTGTTTTTATGAGTTGAGTATATTCCCAGTTTCGTTTTATTTATTTTTTTTCTTACTACATCAAAGGAATTTGATTTAAATGTTATTTGTCTCGCGCGAATTGAATGTTTCTTTTTGATGGAAAAAAAATTGGTGGTTTTACAAAAGCGAAAGCAAAAAAGCAAAAAAATCCCGTAATAAATTTGCTACTACTGTAGTTAGAAATATTTATAGGAACGATTTATATATATGTGTGTGTTTTTTTTCAATTATTAATGTTTTTTTTTTGTACTTTTCTCTGTTAGTTTTGCTTGTTATGATGATTTTTCTATTTATGCCGGCGGCGACTCTCGATATTATTCCTTTTTTTTAAATGTCTTTTTACTTGTTGAGCGATTATTTTCAAACGCAACCTAGTCAGTTAGTTTTTTTTACGAGTCGACCTGGAAGTTTTGCCGTATTAAGAAATGTATCGAGCTGAATTGCATTATGGATCGGATTTTTTTTTAAAATTTTTTTTTCTATTCTCCCTCTGTGTGTCAAGCCTGTGTTGTTGTTGGGATGGTTTCGAACGTTTGCACTTCTTTTTTTTTTTCGTTTTGAATTTTAGTTTAGAAGATATACATAGATAGAAGATCGGAGTAATTGAATAAACGCACAATTGATCGAAAACCATGTAGAGATGATCTTGATCTTACGCGTGTATTTCGTCGTTGGATCTATGTGATTTTTTTTAAGAGGTCGTCGAGGTGTACTGTGATTTGAGGTGGGGATGGGGGAGGGCGAGGGGAAAGAGTAGAAGTGTACGACGATCAGGGCGTTGATTGCGAATGGAGTTTTAAGACACGTATGGGTTGGAAATTTTTTAAAAAGTTGTGTACATGTCGATGATTTTTGCAGAGAAACCGGTTTTCGAGGGTGATTATGAAGAAGGGGGGATGGGGTGTCCTATTTGATGGCATAAATGAGTTGAGAGTCGAATTAGTCGTGTTTTGGTAAGCTTCCGGAAAAGCTTAAATGATGAAATTTGCAAAATTAAAGGGACTATGAGGCATTCAATTTTCATTTTTTTTTTTTTATTTTTTTAAAGAGGAAACTGAAATTTTTTAAATTTTACTCTTCTTGGTGATGATACTGGAAGATCGAATCTTCATTGCCAAGAAGACTAATGAGATGAAAAATTATTCCCATCGATTATCAAGCAGACTGGTGGATTTTGAACTGCCCTCTGTAGGCAATGGATGGCAATAATTTGGATAATTTGGATTTCTTGAAGTGAATTAGGTTTCGAAAACCTCCCTCTGTAGGTAATGAATGGAAATATCAGTTGAATTTTTCCATCCAATTATCAAGCAGACTGGTGGTTTTCTGAACTTTTATTATTTTTTTCCATTATATGGCTCATTTGGTTTTTTTTTCAGCGATGAATTCAAATTGAGGAATTTATTATTTCGTAATTCGCAATTTACCTGCCTCTTGGTCCCTTCAGTTTTGTAATTCGGCTCTAAATATCCCATCAGTTGACGAAGATGAATCCAATTGGCTCATCTGATTATTCTGGGACGCGTTATTTTTCCATTTGGAAATTTTATATTTTTTCTGATATCGGTCTCGATGTTTTTTGCGCTGAAAAAAATCGTCTCGAAATAACTCGGATTATTTATACGAACATTCGATCGTTACAGTTTGATTTTTACGTTGTTATTTTGTTCTGTTTATATTTCAAAATTGCCAGATTACTACGTTGTTCGTCGAACGAATCGACGTGTTTTTTTCGTCGAAAAAATAAAAGCACGTGGAACCTGTTGCAGAATTTTTCGAAAATATCGTTACCTCTATCGAAATTACTACGAAGAAAACATTACGAAAAAGAAACGTCAAGTTCACCGTCGTCGTCGTGAACGAAAAAAAAAATAAAAAACATCTTCGAAATCGTCGCATTAAATTTTATTCGAAAAATTAAACTCGTGCTCGAGAAGTAATCGTCGAAACGAACGAGAAAAAAATTACCTTCGTTGGGAAAAAATAAATTCTACGGGAGGGGAAGGGGGAGGAATTCGAATGGATGTTCTGGGAGTAAAAAAAAAAAATCGACCTGTAGTCGAGATGTATATGGAACATGTAAACGACATGAGGACTAATTTTTCAACTCGTTATTAATTTTACTCCGTTGCGATGGCATTTTCACGCTTTTACGAGTTTTTACGACGAATTAGACTGAAAAAAAATAGAAAACAGAACTACCTAAATGTAAATGTGGTTAATTTTTTCTAAAAGGAAATGTCGAAAAAAATTATTTTGAATGTGGGAGTATTTTTCAACTTTTTTTTTAATTTTTTTTTTTATGGGAAGTGTTTACTTGATCTTGAGACCATCCGAAGAAAAATTCAACCGAGAGAAATATAAACGAAGACTTGATTTGAACGATTTCCAAATCAAAACAATACAAAAAATAATTTCTATTAGTAATTTATTTTCGATTCTGTTAGTTTTTTTCATAATTTTGTATTGTTTTGGGCTATACAAAGGTGCTGGATATCCAAAAAAAAAATAATTTGAAGTCTCGAGATCAACTGAATACTTCGATTGATATTTTTTATTTCTTCTCGAACAACTCATACGTGTCTTAAATAATGCTCTTGAATTTTTAATTCCATTTGTAGGGGAGGGGGAAGGTGTGACGTTGAATTAATTCGAGTTCAGAATTGCGATGAGTAATTTTTCAACGATTCGACTGAAGTGGTAATGGTGTTCCTTTTTTTAGTTTTTTTTTCTCTTCTTCCAGGTTTTAAAATTACGAATTTGTAAATTAAATGTTAATTAAAATAAGTATCTAAATATTTCCTCGCTCCGTCGATCACATAGATTGCATAGTACGAAATTAAGGCGAAAGATGAAGGTGTAAAATGCAAAAAAAAAAATACGTTATTCGCTTACTATGTAGTTTTTTCCTTTTTATAAATTATTAGTACTACGAAAGAAAATAACCGAAGGATTAGCTTACTTGGTAATATTTTTTTTTATTTTGATTTTAGATAAAAATACTTGCGAAGTTGATGTTTTTATTTTTTGATTTCATTTTGTATTTTTTCGTTCGTTTTTTCTTGTTTATTGATTCGATTAATGAGAAGAAATAAATTTTTAAAAAGCTGAAACTTTTCGAGTGAAAAGAATCGAGAAAAATTATACAAAAAAACATTGAAATTTAATGTTTAACGTGTATAATCGAGTAGGATATCAGATAATAATGCTAATGTTATTATTTTTTTATTATGTTATTATGTTTTTATTTTTTTTTCGAATTTTTTCATTTTATTATTTTTTGCAGTTATTTTCGTTTTGCTTTTTATACGAAGTTATAAATGCGATAATCTGTACTTTTTTTTTGTGTTTGTTGAATTTTTTTCATATCTGTCCAATTTTTCTTTTTCTCTCTTTCTCTCTCTCTCTTCAAATCCACTGCCTTCGTTGTTGTATTCCGTTTGAATTTTTTAATTTTTTTATTTTCATTGTTTTGTGTCTTTTTACGAATAAATTAGCAAAGATGACTGAATATTTTAGCCTGGTTAGTGTATATTTTTCGAGAATAAATAGAGAGGCGTGTGTAAAGCAACGGCGACGGTTTTTCAAAGGGTTAGTTAAGGTTTCGATTTAGTTAAATTTTTTTTTTACGTGCTCGAGGTTTTTTTTTCTATTATTTACGGATGGTTTAAAATTGACGTGGAAATTTTAAACGTTAAAATGGACTACAGTGCCTTGATTTAGAGCCTTTTGTTTGTATGTGTGTTTTATTTTTGTTTTATTTACGAAGGGAAAAAAAACGAGTAGGTAAATTTTTCTAGAGCGGATAAAAATAATGATTAGATTAGGTTTTGTGTGTGATAGAGATGAAAAAAATAAACGTGGCGATTTCGGTTGTGTAATTTTTAAAATACGGTATCGATATATTGAGAAAATAGTATTATATTTTATTGGAAAATTTTGTCTAAGTGAAGGATGTGCGAAGCAAGAGCCGAGATGATGGGACGGTTTTTTTTTATTTAAACGCGTCGCGCGAATGAGGCTGATGAAAGTTGACTATGAAATGTACTGTTAAGCCATTAATTTTTTTTTATTTTTTTGCTTCTTGGTATTTATCGATTATTAATTTATTTAATTTATTTTTCTTCTTTTTTTTTTAAATTGCATTTATTTATATAAAGTAAATAACACTATTTATTTGTTTTTAAAATTTTTTTTGTTCTCTTTGCTGTTTTCCTCCTTATACATTAATTTCTTACAAATGACCATTATTTTGTAAGTTTTATGACCTATACTCGAAAATTTTGTTTTGTTTTGTTTTTTTTTGCTGTTTGTTATTGGAAAAAAAAACTTTTTTCACGATTCATATTTTATATTTTTCGTACTAGTATTATTTTTTCGTTATACGCTGCTATTATAAATGTTTGGATTTATTGTTTTGTTGTAAATTGTTTTCAGTTTAATATATTTCATTATTGCATTTTATTCGTGTTTTTTATTTTTTTATGATTTGCGAACAAAATATTATATGGCTTCTTTTCTTTTCTGTTCTGTTTTTTATTTTCTTTTTTCTCTTTTTTTTTTTTTTGAATGATTGAATGAAACTAACATTAGCATTATACTCTGGTCTGATATCCTACTAACGCTATCTGTAATTATTAATTCAAATTAACAAATATCGTAAGAATTAATTATATCGTCTAAGCTATTAATAATTTATACTTCTGTAATTAATCTAGTCACTCGAGTTTTTTTTCTTATTTTTTTTCTTTTTTAATTTTCATTGATATTATGTTAATTTTTTTCTCTTTTTTTTAAGCGGTAATTAAATTTGATTTGCGATTCTTTTTGCCATTTTATTTCAATTATTTCTTTTTTCATGTTATCATTTCGCTTGGTTTTTTTGTTTTTTGGTTTATATGTTCGTGGTGGCTTTAATGTTCGTTTAATTTTTTCATTTTTTATTCTAACACGAAGCTTTGCACGTATGATGATGATGCAGATGCTGTTATGGCATTTTTATTGAAAATGGACAGGTTGTTATCGAAGATGATGGTGGTGATGGTTTGCATGATTATTTTTTTTTGCTGATATGGTTCTTGGTTCTTTATTAAATTCATATAGTGGTCCCTTTATTTCGCACTCAGCACCACTGAGCTACTCATGTTCATTATTGCAGGTTTTTTTGGTGGTACATTTTTAATGTGAACGTGCGACGTGAAAGAGTTTGAGGTGGAAGGTGAATAATAATGAGTTTCGTGGCAACACTGGAAATTTTCTTATTTAAGTTTATTATTGAGTAGGTAAGTATGATCTTTGGCCACGATAGAAGTGAGAAAAGTGATCTTCCATGTTCAAAAACGAAATGAAAGTTCTTGGAAATGATCCACTTTTTTGAGTCTAGGTATCTGTAACCTAACTACGTTTTAAAATTTTATGTTTTTTTCTTCGAATTTGAAAGGGATTTGCAATTATTATTTTTGAAATTGAAAATTGACCATTTTTTAGGAGGAGGGAGGAGGGATAGTCAAAGAACGTAATCGAATAAATTCTACTGGAGTAGTCAAAATTGAAGGACTTCGTGTAATAGTAAAAACTTTATTAAATCCCAGAAAATATACCCTTTTCTGCATTTTTTGTAGATATTCTGTTTTTGTAATCATAAAAAAAATGGAAAATTTTTTGAAAAAAAATATACTTAACTTATGTATATTTTTTGTGAAAAAAAAAATGCAAACATTGAAAAGTTGATACAATTTTAGAAAAATAATGAAACAAAAGAAACAAGAAACTGAAAAATTGAACAAGTACAAACTGATAGATGTCTTTCAATTTTTAATATAGGAAGAATTTTCAACAAAATTAATGCTGTAAACCTTCCTCTTGCCCTCGAATTTGTTGATAATCTTTGTACCAGACAAAAAAAAAAAAAAATTAAAAATTTTTTCAGAAATATACCAGGTCAAATTCCAGGGACTAAATAATTATATTTTCATTTCTTGATTTTTTTGAAAATTTTAATTTTGCAACATTTTTCATGAAATTTGATCAAAATCAAAACAGAGGTGGAAAGTTGAAATTGCTTTTATATGAGACTTATTTTCAACCTCCTGAATGGATTGGCCAGGGTTAGAGTCGTTCTAAAGCCTACAAGCAGATTTTTGGATTTTCCATCGTTTGGAGAAGTTGTCATAAAAAGACTTTAAATGAAATTCAGTGCCTATAAACTCGAATTTTCCTTCTTTTGCGACCTTTCTGATTGATTCAGGCATAAATTTTTGTTGGTAAACCAAGATAAACCCAAAAATTTCTCCAATTATTATTTGAAGAACAAAAATTTTTACAAATGTATTAATGTATAAAGAAAAAAAAAAGAAATTCACTTTATACCGTATTTTCAACTTTCTGGATCGATTTATGGTAATTTTAAGCTATTCTGGAGCCTCCAGCAAATGTCTAAATTTTTAAATTTTGGAAAAATTTTTATTAATAAATTCAAAGCATGAAATTCAACATTCAAAATCTCAGACATTAACCTGTTTTTAAGTTTTTTAAAAATTAGATTAATTTGGAGACCAATTTTCCAAAATAGTTTCTGAATAATCGCTGGATAAAATGTTGGATTTGAACCTGTTGAAATAGATTTTGGAAATATGCTCCCAAGACGTTCGAAAAAGAGGTCTCCAAAACGACAAATTCAAGTTTATTGATTTTACCAACCTGCAATTTTTTCAAAATTGGAAATTTAGAAATTCACTGAAGTGACTTCAGTCCAGAACCACTCGGAACTGTCACCAATGGATTCAGGAGGTTGAAAATGAGAAGTAGACCTATTTTCAGCATTGTACCTCAATTTTATGAAAATGAAATTTTGAGTTTGTTTTTTGTTAAAATATTACAGATCAAGTTCGAATTTTCAAAACTTTTTCCAAAATTTCAAAAATAAAATTCGGCCGATTAAAATGTGGTCCAGTAATTTTTTTGGATTCTCTTTCAAATTTTCTTTGTACTGGTTTGGATCAACCTCCCCTTGCCCCTCTCCTCTGTTAGTTATAATTTTACAACAAGCCATTCCCGTATTCGTATAGATTTTGACTATATTCTGATTTCGTTTCTGAACACCCTGTAGGTGAAAATTTTATCAAAATCTATAATGAATTTATTTTCGTTTTCATCCTTTGTTAGTTATAATTTTACAACAAGCCATTCACGTATTCGTATAGATTTTGACTATATTCTGATTTCGTTTCTGAACACCCTGTAGGTGAAAATTTTATCAAAATCTATAATAAATTAATTTTCGTTTTCATTTTTTTTCTTTTTTTTTTGAAATTTCATGAAGTCCAGGCTGTCTTCCACATCTCACTAGAAAGTTCATAATTCTGAATTTTCAGAATTTTCTTGATAAAAATATCAATTTGTTTTAAAAGAAAACAACAACAACAGTTGGAAATTTATTTAATTCGTTCGTAAATTTCCTGCGATCCATTTTCATTTTTATCCTATTTGATTAATTGGATGAAAACTGCCTATTTTCATATGTTTTCATTTTCAAGTTATAAAAATGAAGTTCACAATTAAAAATAAATTACCTAAGAATTGAGTTTGAAAAAAAAAATATTGTTGAAAAAAAAATTATTTTATTCAATTTTGTGAGGTTTGTAAATTTTTTTCTTCAAAATTTAAAAAAACCAATATTTTAAAAAAGTTTTTGAAATTGAGTTGAGGAATTTTCATTGAAAATGGTAATTTTACGACGATTTCATCTGTAAAAATGTCAAAAAACAGCTTTGAATTTGATGTAAGTTGAAGTAAAAATTTTTCCCTGAAACAGAACAGGGTGTTTAGAAATTGTGTGATTAAATTTTGCCTGCTTTCAAAATTGAAGGGGGTGAGTTACTTTTTTTCAAGAACATAAATTAAATTTTCACTTCAGGATGAGCAGTGTTTCGAAAAAAATTGATTAAATGAGTCAGATCAAAACAGCTTTTGTCTCTTCGAAGATCTTTAGCCCCTTCAGTTATCAAGGTATGCAACTTATTCATCTTGAATTTTTTTTCAGTGATATTCGATCCCATTCGAATTTTCAATTTCATCATTTTGATCTCCGGACACCCTGTATACTGGGCAACTATCCATTCTTTCCAAATTAATGTTGACCAGCAATTTAAATGATCTTTGAGAAGACTGCAGGGTGATGAAGATGTAGAAATGAAAATCGTCGTAGTTTTTCATTTTTTTTTTTTGTCCTCAACTCATTTTCCATCCCCTTCCAAGCTCCCTTTCACCTCGCACGGTTACAGCAATTTACAAATACACACGTAATAACCTCTCGATAAAGCAACATATTCGTTATCAGTTCGTGTTAAACTGTTGGCGAGGAAATGAGGAAGCGCAACTGCGCTATGCTGCTGATGAAAGTTATTAAAGTCTTGATCTGTGTGTAAAAGCGGCGTGTAAGCTCGAAGAGGCGGAATTCCGCCATCATCTACGGCATCATTCGTGCCATTTGGCAAAACTTTAAATTCAACCATTATCAGTTCTACGATATCAAAAAGGTTATATAGGGAATTTGAAATGTAGTTTAGCACTCATTCGAGAAACGCTTTAAGCTTCTCGCGAACACTTTGTACGTAGTTGTATACTAGAATGACACCACGCTTTGTTCTTAATACGCAACACTCGATAATTGTTTCCAAATCTGGATGCGGAAATAACGACGAAGAATTGTCATAAAAAAACCAAGCTGACACCAAAATACATCGATATACTTTTCTTTTTTATTTTATACCTATTAAATCGAAGTTTGAAAAAAAAATTCCATGTCAACCATAACTGAGACAAAAAAAATTTCTATTTTCGTGTAATTCTTATCTTCGCGCGTTTTTCGATTATTTTCTAATCGCCTTTTTAAACAATCAGTAGTTTTCCATATTCTATCTTTTTTAATTTCTGTGATAATCTTTCTGTGATTATACACATTTTTATTAGAAATTTTTTCTTTTAATTCTCGATTTCCCTACTTTTTTTTTCTTTCATACTGCAAAAAAAACACAAATTCTCAAATTTTTCACCAGGTTTTCGCGACCAGACAAAATATTATATTACCTAATCAAATCAAAATGATGCTAGTCAGCGTGAGTTTTCATGTCAATTATGGTTGATGGGGCACAATACGTATTTACATAATACCTACCTGATAACAAAATGTGAGAAGATTTTTTTCGTTTTCTTAGATTTTTTTTTGTTCTTTTTTTCCTTTTTCTATATAATTCACTCGAGTGCAACATCACGATTTTTTAACTACCGTATATATTTATACCAGGACTAGTGGTTTTTCGAAAAAGCTATTCTATTATGTGTACCCCTTGTTTTTTTATCCCTACTTTTATCCCCCTTTTTTTATTTCTTTCTATCGTACTATCAGTTTTCGAAGCTTGAAAAATCTGCTCGCTATATGACTGCAGCGTAGAACTACCTGAGAATTTTTCTACATGTGAACCACACAAGAGTTGCGTTGCGATGGCAATGTTTTGTCAAAATTCCATTCCATTTTTCTCGTTATCTAGTCTTCGTACAACACCAAAACCAAATTTTATTTATTTCTATTGTTGAATGTTTTATATAAGCATATCTAGTCGTATAAAAAGTAAGTATTATAAAACGAGAGCGTTTAGTTATTTTCATAAAATATATTGTGTTGTGTTGTATGTAATAATAATGTAATATTGTGTGTGCTTGCAAAGATTTTCAATCGTATCTGCGTGTCTTGTTTCGGTATTTTGGAAAGCGACGAGAAGGTAAGTTCAAGGTACTCGCTGAGGTGTGATTTCGATGGAATTTTGGGTCGAAAAACGAGTCGTTTTGGTGTCCCAAGCTCTGAGTTATTAGGTTTTTAAACAATTTTTTTTTTTTAAATGATTGATCATTTTTTTGACAGTCCGCAGGATTAATGTTTAAAAAGTTCAAAATCTTGGATACAGGCCTCCTGAATTGGTTGAAAAATTTGTAATCGTTCTACCATCGTCTTGAATTCTTGAAATATTACATTCGATAGCTGTTCTCTTTGGCACACCCTATTATTTGTATGTACTTATAGTCTTTTATCGAATGAACTGATTACCGATAAATACTGAAATATTTGCTTAGGTTTCTTTTCTGCAACAAGAAATGAAGTTATGATAAATCATGCCTTGTAAAATAATAACATCCGAAGTCAGCAATTCTACTGTGGGTATTTTGATAACGCTCGTCTTGTTCTTTGTGTGACTTTTTGATCTGGCTTTACAATATGTCAGCAGTTATCTATAATTCCTTCTCATGCTCGCTGGTTCGCAGATCTTGAAATTTCAACGGGCAGAATTGTTTTAATCGAAATCAGTCTATCAAGTACATATTAAGTACGCACGTAAAAAATCTCAATTTCTTGATTCCAATAAAAAAAATACCTACAAGACCTGATAAAATTTTTCACAAGTGTTATAGGAAAAACAGGGTGTCGTTCTCAAGTCATGTAAGTCATGCAAAAGTTGAAAAAAAATATAATAAACAATATGATCTGAATAAATCAGTTTTTCATTTTTGTTACCTATTTAAATGGTAACCGCATTCTTTTTTCATCAATGATGACCACCCCTCCCCCCATAAATCAGCAACAATAACTCTTCACTTGCGATTCCAGATACTAGATAAAAATGAATTTTTTTCATTGAAAATTGCCATTTTTTTTTAAAACCAAAAATATATCATTTTTTTCTCACTGAATTGTAACGTTTTGTTCGTCATTCAATAATTGATTGATAAGTTAATGTTAATACTAACACTAATGGGTTTTCAGGGTGTCTACCACAAAGTTTGATACTCAAAAATTGTGACTCTTCGCGATCTTTTCCCCTCCTCATTGAAAATTACTGTCTACCAAAGTTTGATATTCAAAAATCGTGACTTTTCGCGACCCTTTCCCTCCTCATTTTTCAAAAAAAAAAAAAAACAGTTTCCAATAAAGTTTGCGACCTTTCCCTCCCCTCAAATCGTAACTTTTTGCGACCCTTTCCACTCTCATTTTTCAACCAAAAAAAAAACTGGTTTCCAATAAAGTTCGCGATCTTTTCCCCCCTCATTGAAAATTACAGGGTGTCTACCAAAGTTTGATAGTCAAAAATCGTGACTTTTCGCGACCTTTTTCCCCCTCATTTTTCAAAAAAAAAAAAAAAAAAAAAAAAAAAATGGTTTTCAATAAAGTTCTTGATCTTTTCGATCCCCCTCATTGAAAATTACAGGGTGTCTACCAAAGTTTGATATTCAAAAATTGTGACTTTTCGTGACCCTTTCCCCCCTCATTTTTCAACAAAAAAAAACTGGTTTCCAATAAAGTTCGCGATCTTTTCCCCCCTCATTGAAAATTACAGGGTGTCTACCAAAGTTTGATAGTCAAAAATCGTGACTTTTCGCGACCTTTTTCCCCCTCATTTTTCAAAAAAAAAAAAAAAAAAAAAAATGGTTTTCAATAAAGTTCTTGATCTTTTCCACCTCATTGAAAATTACAGGGTGTCTACCAAAGTTTGATATTCAAAAATCGTGACTTTTCGCGACCCTTTCCCCCCTCATTTTTCAACAAGACAAAACTGCTTTCCAATGAAGTTCGCCACCTTTTTTCCCCTCTCATTGAAAATTAAAGGGTGTCTACCAAAGTTTGATATTCAAAAATCGTGACTTTTCGCGACCCTTTCCCCCCCTCATTTTTCAACAAAAAAAACTGGTATCCAATAAAGTTCGCGATCTTTTCCACCCTCATTGAAAATTACAGGGTGTCTACCAAAGTTTGATATTCAAAAATTGTGACTTTTCGTGACCCTTTCCCCCCTCATTTTTCAACAAAAAAAAACTGGTTTCCAATAAAGTTCGCGATCATTTCCCCTCATTGAAAATTACAGGGTGTCCAGCAGAGTTTGATATTCAAAAATCGTGACTTTTCGCGACCCTTTCCCCCCTCATTTTGTAACAAAAAAAACTGGTTTGGTTCCAATAAAGTTCACACTTTTTTCAATGGAGTTTTTTAGCGACCTTATGGCGATTTTTCGTAAATATCGCGACTTTTTCAAGACTTTCGCGACCTGGCAGACATCCTGAATTAATTTCAAAAGTTGGGTGTAAAAATTGGTTTTTGAAAACATTTAATAGGTTCCATGATTTTTCAAGTAAAATTGTCGATTTTTTTCTCTAATTTATTGTGGTACCTAATCTTTCACTAAAAATGGCAATTTTTCTTTTAAAAAGTTTATTTTCAATTAAAAATGGTAGGTATCATTTCTTTCACAAAAATATGGTTATTTGTTAAATCTTTACTGTCAAACCCCCTAATTTCGGACAGGGTACGTAATTTCGGACACTTGATGTTTTTGCTATTTTATTGATAAGAACTAAGGGTACAAGTAAAAGTGAACACTTCTTCTATTAGTTTAGATCACGGACAATCTCCCTGATGTAAGAATTTTCATTTTACGCTATTTCTTTAATCATTAAAATGGACTTCACAAAGTGCTTCATATGAAGAGTGAGGAAAAAGTTATTCACAGGGTCTATCCAAATGCTTTCATAACCATGAAAATCGCTCTAAAATATCAAGAAGTCACTGGTAATTAAAAATAACATTCATTCCTCAAATTTCACGTTTTGTTTCTAGTATTTAAATCCTAAAAACTGAAAAAGTCGCGAAACGGATCATTATTTCGGACACTTTGGATCACGCATTACTGAGTTTGGAAGGGTAACACTGATGCACTTGCAAATGTGTATTTTTCGAGTTCAACGGTATTTTTTTCAAGTGTTTTTAGTTTTGATGAAGAATTGCACTATTATTTCACTCATTTTCCTAAAAACCATACTGAAAAGTAAAAGATCTGAGCCGTAAAATCATCAACAAGGAGTTTGATAAGAAATTGTTCAATGTTACCAACTTATTTTTCTAACAAGAAAGTGTATAATGAGAGTGCTGAACATTTCCTTGAAAAATCTTTTTTTTCTACATTTCACATCATGATTCGAGCTGTTTTTGATTGGAGTCGTTTTTCAGGGGTAAATAATTTCTTTTTCAACTAAAATTTTCGAGTTCCCACATTAAAGAAAAAGTGTCCGAAATTAGATCCAAGGTACCCTAATTTCGGACACTTTTCGAATTCAAATTAAACAAACAAAATCACGTAAAATTAATAAATTGATGCTCAAAAACTGTTCACACGGTGACATTCTATGAGAATGTGAAGACCAACACCAAGTTGAATCGCTCGTTTTAAAGCCTTTTACGAAAAACGTGAAAAAGGTGTCCGAAATTAGGGGGTTTGACAGTACTAAAAATTGGCATTTTTTTAAAACTCAAAATCGTATTATTTGTATCACCAAAAATAGTAATTTTTATAAAACTAAAAATGGCCCTTTTTAATCAAGATCAAGAATATTGTAATTTTTACTAAAAATGGTAAATTCAACTCAAAATGCTAAATTTTGACTGACATTGGCAATTTTAACAGAAAATCATGAAATTCTACGAAAAAAATGTCTCAAATTTTACTAAAAATGTTTTCAATCAAAAATGTGGTAATTCTAATAAAAATTGTATCATCAAAAATAGTAAGTTTTTTAAAACTAAAAATGGTCATTTTCAGTCAAAAATTTCGTAACTTTTGCTAAAAATGGTTATTTTTACTGAAAATGTTTTCAATCAAAAATGTAGTAATTTCTACTAAAAATTGTATCATCAAAAATAGTAGGTAGGTAATTTTTTTAAAAACATTTTCAATACAAAATTTAATAATTTTTACTGAAAATAGTACATTTTGACTAAATGTGGCAATATTTTTTTAAAAATTAAATTTGATTATTTTTCGTTGAAAATAATAATTTTTTTTTGCTAAAAATGGCAATTTTACAGAAGACAAAATTTTTACTAAAAATTACCACATTTTTTCCACTAAAATCGTAATTTTGTTACTAGAAAATTGTATGTATTTTTTCCGCTGTAATGAAAAATTTTATTGATTATCTTTCCAGTATTTTGTTCCCGACAAATTGTCACCTTTTTTATTAAAAAGTAATGACCATTTTTGTTTGAAATTTTTAGTTCTCTTTGGGGAAATTTTCATTGAAAATCTGTACCCATTTTTTTTTTTTTTAATTCAAACAACAAAAAAATTATTATTTTGATTTTTATGGGGTGGGGAGAGGGACTTCAATCAAACATGTTTTACCTCACTACATATTACTATTTTGTCAGGAGAAAAGATCTTGCAAATTCGTACAAAAAGTCACGCAAATGAGCCATACATCAGGCCCTTGAATTTCTGTAATCGAAAGACGAAAATGCTCCCTGTTTGAGGATTCATATCTCCCCTTCACACTCACCTCTGGAGCTGAATTTTTTTCGGAGTTACTTTCATCTCGAAATGAAGGTCTTTGCTAAATTTGGCCAAGATTCTCTGACATTTTGTTTATGATTCACCCTGATGGAGCAATCAGATCCGATTTATCTGTATATTCAGCATTTATAAAATAGTCCATAACCTCGTCCCTTCAGTTTTCAGGGTCTGCAACCCGACTTACATTTACGTAGCTTGAGTGGCAGTATTACGAAGCAAAGATCAAAATAATCAAATGAGTGGATCTTGGCATTGAGAGAAAAAAAAAGTTTACTTATTTAAAAATAAAAATTAAAGCTGGCTAAATTTGTATCAAAATTGGTAAAAAAGTATTTTTCTTTTAATCTTTAAAATTAAAAAATTATATAAACTCAGTGTAACCATCAGGTCGTATTCAATTTGCAAAAATCCAAAAGAAATCTCACACCTTCGCAGAGTAGGTACTTATTTATATCTACGAAAAAAAAATATACGCATAAAATTTCTCAGAAACGTTGTATGTACATAATATATTTACAATATTGATTCAGATTATCGGTTCCCTCCTCTCGACATGTTAATTGTTCTGTTTTATTTAATTTAATTTTTTAAATTAGCTTTTTATTAAATGTGCGTGTGGGACCACGTTCGAAACGTAGGTATCAAAAAAAAAAAGAAACAATTCGCGCCACATTTGGCGAATTTTTCACAATTTTTAATAAAAAAAAATATGCAGTCCATTATATATGTACGTTCTTCCGTCGTGTAATTAAATTAACCAAAATATTAAAATTAAAAAAAAAAAAAATGTGTATAATGTTTGAAAACTCTACAATTTTAGACATGTTCTTTTGTACATAGTCGTATTATTTCTTTGATAATATACATACTTTTTATGTATAACTTATCTAATTATGTTTTCTTTATTTATACATTAAGCTACTTACGTGTTTCTTTTAATTTTTTTTTCTTTATTTCGTTATATGAATACTGAAAACTATAATCCTCGAAAGTATTTTTTTCAACGTTGAATTTTACGCTTAAATTTTATATACATTCTTTCAATTATATACATGTTGTTAACCATTTCGTTAATGGAGTAGAAAAGCAATGAACACGAGATCGATGTGTTGTTTTTTTCCCCCACGTATATTATTACTTATATATTATTAATACAAGAGAGTAAAAGAAAAAAAAATCATCGCGGTTGTTTATGTATTAAAGAAACCAAAAAAACAAAAAAAAAATACGTGACTCTGTAAAAACAAATAAGCACAGGGACAAGCAATGAGTAAATTTTTAACTTTCTGAGATCTAATAATGTAGATATTTTTTTTCAGAGCTGTTTGTAGTCAATAGTTTTAGTAATACGATTTTTTTTCAAGTTAATTTTCTACTTTCTTTTTAACGTTATGTTTTTCTTCGTTATTTAAAATAACGTTGATGATGTGTTTTATTTAATCAAATATGTTACGAAGTTAGTTATATATGTTTATTTTTAAAATCCCTCATTATCAAAATTTTTTTTCGTTTTTTTTAAAAATACCTATAAATAAAACCAGTACCTTTTTTAAAAAATATTGTTGCAGTTGAGCTACCTATATACGTTCATTCTAAAATCCTTCATCTAAAATACATTTTTTTTATATATGTGAGGTGCTGAAAGGTAACGATACGTTATTATAATTTTTTTCGTTTTTTAAATTGCGCTGTGCTTTGAGCCTGTATTATTATATTTGAATGAAAGCTTTTCCACGAAATATACCAGATGATTCGATATCGTGTATTTAAAATCGTATTCAAATTCCATATTTATTTTAAAAGGTATTTCTCTTTACATATCATATTGTATTCTATTTTTATATGAAAATATCTAATACCGTCTTGTTGTGATTTCAAATTAACCGAACCGACGATATTTTGTGGAAAAGTAGCATTATACCGTTTA
Source organism: Planococcus citri (assembly GCF_950023065.1). NCBI lineage: Eukaryota > Metazoa > Arthropoda > Insecta > Hemiptera > Pseudococcidae > Planococcus > Planococcus citri. The sequence continues at coordinate 29,309,787 of NC_088678.1, read as the reverse complement.
TGAGATTTAAAAAAAAAAAAAAACATTTTCATTTTTATTTTCCTTATAATATAGAAAAACAAACCATGGCTAATAAAATTACAATATACGTCGCAGATGCATAAATTCAATTTTAAACAAAAAATCTTCGATAATATTTCATCAAAGGATCTCTCTAATATGGAGTAGAAGAAGCGACACATGTGACAATATTACCCCACGTATATCGCATTACCGAGCAGAATCTAATTTAATCGTCCATATTGGATTTTTATTTCATAAACGGTACAAATACACGGAATCTCATTTACGACGGTCTCGTCGTCGATTAAAATTATTTGTTATTAAAAATATAAAAGAGCTCATCGTACAATAATATGTTGTTTGTTTCCAATCCTTTTTATTTCGTTTTGTTATCCTTTGTGAAAAAAAAAATCCATAAGCTTGAATTACTCTTCAGTTGAAATACAATATCATTGGATTTAATATGTAAGATTTCAATTGAGGTTGTTTTTGAATTTGAATTTGAAGAAAAAAAAAACGAATTCAAAATATCACAACGTTATTTTGTGTGTGTATGTGTGTTTTTTTCTGTTTGTTGCAATTTTTTTTTTTTTTTACTTTATTAAGAAAGTATCGGATACTTAAATGTAATTGATTAAGACTGATGCTGTTGTTTTGGCAAAGTTTATTTTTCCATGATTGTAAGAAAACTAGTTTTTAGTGCTCAGGTTAAGTGTAGGTTTTATTTTGTTATTGTTGACAAATATTTACTCTATTGAAATTCTTTTTCTATTTCGGCATTTTTTTAAATATTGTTAAATTGTTTAAAATTATTACTTTTTTTTCTCGGATTGTTTTACGCATGTTAAGTTGTCTTATATGCTGGTTATAAGGACCAAGAAATTAAGAAAACATGAAAAAAAAAAATTATTAGCTGTAAGTTATACTACTAAATAATAAGAAGAGAATTTTTAATGCATTATAATTATTACGATTACCTATTTAAGCTTTTACATAAATAATAATACTTACTCGGTGGTTGGAAATTTGCGTAAAATATGTCGATATTTCGAACAATTTCTCCCTCCAAATAAGACAGAGAAAGAGTGATTTTTTTTTCTGGACTAGCCTATATGAAAAGCTTGGAAAAAAAATATCTAAATAGATATTAGCTTTTTGTGTGACTTTTTGCCATTAGTCGTCAATGTTTCCAAACGCTTTTCCCTCCCTTCCTATCTAGATACTGCATATAATGATACATTTAGATACGTTTACATTATTATTTAGAATTAGAATATCTGTTTTCCTGTGTGCTCCCATATTTATACATATATTTTATATGTAATCGCTTCGTATAGTATATAAACTAGGTAGGCATTTTTATTATTTGTTCGCCGTTGAAAATAAAAAAATAAATACATAATGCTTTAGCTACGTACGTACGAAAAAAAAACTAGAATATTTAATGTTTATTGTGTACTACGATTAATTGATAAGTTGTTTTTTTTTGTATTCTTTTATAATTTAAAAGCTTGTATTTGTGTGAAACCGTGCTGAATTTTAATGTTCTAAAGTAGTATTAATTAATTTATAGTGTTTGTGTACGATTATATGAACGTTCAAATTGATATACACGTGCGCAGTGGTTTTTATTAGAGTGATTGTGTGTTTAATGTTCGTTTTTCCCATGTTTATATAATACGATAATAACGTACCTATACCTACGATATATGTGTATGTATGTAGGAGAATTAAAAAGGTGTCGAATTATTCGCTTAATTAAAATTATCATCGTGTATTTGTTGAACGCGCTCTTTTAATGCGACAAATGCTTATGTATCCGCTGCGCACGAGTTTCCCCTTTCGTATATCTGATATTCAAATCTTTTAAATTTAACGCTATAGATTGTTTGTTTTTCCCAAAGTTTTACATTATGCGCATTGTGTATAAAATAAAAAAAATTAAAAAATTTGTGTGTTTTTATTCTGTTTTTTTTTTGTTTTTATGTTTTAAAAAAGGAATTGTATTGCGAATAATTTGATGAAGGTTTAAGCCACAGAAATGTGAAGAAATTGAAAACAAAAAAATAAAACGTGATAATGACCTTACAATCGAGATCAGAGGCCTTAAATTAGTATTGGGTCTTCTCAAAATGTGATAATGATCTCAGAATCGTGATTAGTGACCTCAAATCAGTATTGAGGTCTCTTTGAAATATGATCATGATTTTAAAATCGTGATCAACGACCTAAAATTAGGTAGTAGAAGGTCTCCTCAAAATGTGATAATCACCTCAGAATCGTGATCAGCGACCTCAAATCAGCATAAGGACTCTTTAACATGCGATAATGACCTCAAAATAGTGATCATAACGCTGAAATAACATCGAATTCGTATTGAGGAGGGTCAAACACAAGGAATTTGATACTTCACACATTATTCATGCTGATTTTCCAAATTTGTCTCTCATTAAACAATCGTAGTGACCTCAAATTCGTATTTAGTGAGCTAAAATCAGCAAAAAGTTTTTCCAAAAAAGTGAAAAATGGACTTACGTAATTATTTTTTTTTTGCACGTAAGTTGGCATCATTGAGTAAAATAAAGTGTAGAATTGAACTGAGCGACCTTTGTTTAATTGAAAATCACTCTCCAGATGTATAAAATAGGCCTTTTAAAAATTAAATAGAAAAAAAGGCGTTGAATTTTACGCGTGTCGAAGAAGTTGCCTACTCACAAGGCATAAAAATTACACCAAACACGGCGTTTTTCAAGTTAAAGTGCACCGGGGTAAGTCAGAAAAACTGCTCTAGCTCCTAGAGGTTTATATCTGCCGAAGCGCTACTTTAGGGGTAACCTGAGGGTACTGCCCCTACTTCATCACAGCATAACAATTTTCGCGATCCAGTTTCATTTTACTGGGTTTTTGTTGGTTCTTTTTTAGTTACTGTTTTGATTTTGATTTCAAATTGTAACCAGTATTTTTCAAACTGCTTTTTACCTCAGAAGAAATGATCAGTAAACGTGATATTATAGCTGTAAGCATTCCTAAAACATCAATGTAAAACCCCAAGTATTCAATTTTATTCAATTTTTAATTATTCATTATTTTTCTATCGCTTGTTCTGACTAAATCCGTAATTAGTGATATGATATGGGGTAAGTCAGAACAGTAAACTACAAAAATAACCCCAGATTCGAATTCTACGACCTCAAAAACATATCAATCGACATATTACACAATAATATAAAGAAAAATTTGAAAATTTCTCTCCCCCACGCCTCACCCCCCACACTCCTAAAAAAATAACTCCAGATTCGGATTCTACGACCTTGAAAACATGTTATTCGACATATTGCACATTGATGAGGATCGAATCCTAATTATCACCAATTAATTTTGTAGATCTTCTGACTTGCCCCAAATTGGGGTAAGTCAGAACAATGTACATTTCATTCCACTGAGCGAAAGCTACTGTGACAATCGCGCTCTAATTTTTACCATAGGTAAAGAACCCGTATGGGAGCCTACATAATAAATTTGGGCCATATTGGTTCATTAGTTGGATAGTAACAGCTGATCAAAGTTGAAATAGTGAAAAACCCATTCGGACTTACCCCATGCACCTTATTTTGATTCGACTCGTTAACGGACGCACAGAGCTATCTATCTGAGAAAAAAATAAACTTTGTTCTGTTTTTAGTGTGCGTAGCACACTATTAGTTTCGGTCTGAAAGTGGAAAAATTCTTTGGAACGAATGTTCTCTTAGATGGATGGGCGGATTTTTTTGAAATGTTCACACGTAGATGTGGTCTAACGTGAAGCATGGAACGCCGTAATTATAATTGCAATTACTCAATTAGCTTCTTGAGTAATTGCAATTAATTACGAAAATTTGTACCAAAAAAAGAATAAAAAGGGGAAAAGGGCCATATCAAAAGCGAAGCCGACAAAAGCAAAGCCGACGTCAGATAAATTTTGAAATTCATGTAACACCACAGGGGTTCTAAAATCTTTTCTATTGTTCAATTTTAGAATTTAATTTTCAAAATTGAATAATGGAAAAGATTTTATCAAAAGCGAAGGGACATCTGTTTTAAAATGTAACACCGCAGGTGTCCTAAAATATTCTTATCTACAGTGTTATCTTTCCCATTGTTCAATTTTAAACATTTCTCTATTGTTCAATTTTGAGAAAGGTTTTTAGAACACCTGCAGGTGTTTCATTTACACACATTCAGTACCTAGACACCGCAAGCAGGTGGTTACCCTTTCGGAACCGAAAGCAGGTGGTTACCCTTCTGGAATCAAAACCCACCAGTTATTTGTGATTTTGCTGTGCTCCCAAGAGGTTCTCTCAGTACCTAGTGCTTTTGGAGTCGCATATGCTTTCAACTCTGGAGCTTTCAGAATAGCATAGTGTACTTATTCGGAATCGCTTTGTGCTTTTTATTTCAAAATTACGTTGTGCTTTTTTGAAATTCGCGTTCTTTTTTTTCAAAATCGCGTTGTTTTTTTCTTCAAATTCGCGATGTGCTTTTTTTCAAATTTGCGTTGTGCTTTTTTTCAAATTTGCGTTGTGCTTTTTTTTCAAATTCGCGTTGTGCTTTTTTTTCAAATTCAAGTGGTGCTTTTTTTTTCTAAATCGCGTTGTAATTTTTTTCAAATTTGTGTTGTGCTTTTTTTTCAAATTTGCGTTGTAATTTTTTTCAAATTCGCGTTGTGCTTTTTTTCAAATTCGTGTTGTGCTTTTTTTTTCAAATTCGCGATGTGTTTTTTTTCAAATTCACGTTGTGCTTTTTTTCAAATTCGCCTGTGCTTTTTTTTCAAAATCTCGTTGTGCTTTTTTTTCTAAATTGGGTTGCGCTTTTTTTTCAAAATTGCGTTGTGCTTTTTTTTTACAAAATCGTGTTGTGCTTTTTTTTTACAAAATTGCGTTGTACTTTTTTTTAAAATCGCGTTGTGCTTTTTTTTCCAAATTGCATTGTGCTTTTTTTCAAATTCATGTTGTGCTTTTTTTTCAAATTCGCGTTGTGCTTTTTTTCAAATTTGCGTTGTGCTTTTTTTTCTAAATCGCGATGTGCTTTTTTTCAAAATCGCTTGTGTTTTTTTTTAAAATTTGCGTTGTGCTTTTTTTAAAATTCGCGATGAGCTTTTTTTCAAAATCGTCTGTGCTTTTTTTCAAATTTGCGTTGTGCTTTTTTTACTAAATCACTTGTGCTTTTTTTTAAAATTTGCGTTGTGCTTTTTTTTAAATTCGCGATGTGCTTTTTTTCAAATTCGCCTGTGCTTTTTTTTCAAAATCTCGTTGTGCTTTTTTTTCTAAATTGGGTTGCGCTTTTTTTTCAAAATTGCGTTGTGCTTTTTTTTTACAAAATCGTGTTGTGCTTTTTTTTTACAAAATTGCGTTGTACTTTTTTTTAAAATCGCGTTGTACTTTTTTTTAAAATCACGTTGTGCTTTTTTTTCCAAATTGCATTGTGCTTTTTTTCAAATTCATGTTGTGCTTTTTTTTCAAATTCGCGTTGTGCTTTTTTTCAAATTTGCGTTGTGCTTTGTTTTCTAAATCGCGATGTGCTTTTTTTCAAAATCGCTTGTGTTTTTTTTTAAAATTTGCGTTGTGCTTTTTTTAAAATTCGCGATGAGCTTTTTTTCAAAATCGTCTGTGCTTTTTTTCAAATTTGCGTTGTGCTTTTTTTACTAAATCACTTGTGCTTTTTTTTAAAATTTGCGTTGTGCTTTTTTTTAAATTCGCGATGTGCTTTTTTTCAAATTTGCGTTGTGCTTTTTTTACTAAATCGCTTGTGCTTTTTTTTCAAAATCGCGTTGTGCTTTTTTTTCTAAATCGTGATGTGCTTTTGTTTCAAATTCGCGTTGTGCTTTTTTTTCTAAATTGCTTGTGCTTTTTTTTTCAAATTCGCGTTGTGCTTTTTTTAAAATTCGCGATGTGCTTTTTTTCAAATTTGCGTTGTGCTTTTTTTACTAAATCGCTTGTGCATTTTTTCAAAATCGCCTTGTGCTTTTTTTTCTAAATCACGATGTTCTTTTTTTTCAAAATCGCGTTGTGCTTTTTTTTCTAAATCGCGATGTGCTTTTTTTGCTTTTTTTTCGAAATCACATTGAGCTTTTTTTTTTACTGAAATCACGTTGTGCTTTTTTTTCTGTAATCGCGTTGTGCTTTTTTTTTCAAAATCGCGTTGTGCTTCATTTTGCTTTTTTACCGAAATCGCGTTGTGCTTTTTCCCAAAATCGCGTTGTGCTTTATTTTGCTTTTTTTTGAAATCGCATTGTGCTTTTTTTTTTGAAATCACATCATTTTTTTTCGAATTCGCGTTGTGCTTTTTTTCCGAAAATGTGTTGTGCTTTTTTTTTTTACTGAAATCGCGTTGTGCTTTTTTTTCAAAATGGCATTGTGCTTTATTTTGTTTTTTTTCGAAATCGCGTTGTGCTTTATTTTGCTTTTTTCAAAATCACATTGTGCTTTTTTTTCTGTAATCGCGTTGTGCTTTTTTTTGAAATCGCGTTGTGCTTCATTTTGTTTTTTTACCGAAATCGCGTTGTGCTTTTTCCCCCAAAATCGCGTTGTGCTTTATTTTGCTTTTTTTTGAAATTGCATTGTGCTTTTTTTTTGAAATCACGTTGTGCTTTTTTTTTTAAAATCGCGTTGTGCTTTTTTCCGAAATTGCGTAGTGCTTTTTTTTTACTGAAATTGCGTTGTGCTTTTTTTCAAAATCGCGTTGTGCTTTATTTTGCTTTTTTTTCAAAATCGCGTTGTTTTATTTTGCTTTTTTACCGAAATCGCGTTGTGCTTTTCCCCCCAAAATCACGTTGTGCTTTATTTTGCTTTTTTTTGAAATTGCGTTGTGCTTTTTTTTCGAAATCACATTGTGCTTTTTATTTGAAATCGCGTTGTGCTTTTTTAACCAAAATTGCGTTGTGCTTTTTTTTTTAAACGAAATCGCGTTGTGCTTTTTTTTACCGAAATCGCGTTGTGCTTTATTTTGCTTTTTTTTGTAATCGCGTTGTGCTATTTTTTACCGAAATCACGTTGTGCTGTTTTTTGAAATCGCGTCGTGCTTTTTTTTTACTGAAATCGCGTTGTGCTTTTTTTCTGTAATCGTGTTGTGCTTTTTCCCAAAATCGCGTTGTGCTTTATTTTGATTTTTTTTGAAATCGCGTTGTGCTTTTTTTCTGTAATCGTGTTGTGCTTTTTCCCAAAATCGCGTTGTGCTTTATTTTGATTTTTTTTGAAATCGCGTTGTGCTTTTTTTTCCAGAAATCCCGTGGTGCTTTTTTTGAAGTCGCGTTGTGCTTTTCTCCGAAATCGCGTTGTGCTTTTTTTCAAATTCACATTGTGCTTTTTTTTTGAAATCGCGTTTTAATTTTGAATTTGCGCTGCGCTTTTTTTCAAACAGGATGTTTTTTTTTCCAAAATCGTGTTGTGCTTATTTTTTCAAAATTACGTTTTTTTTTTCAAAATTGCTTTGTTTTTTTTTTGAAATTGCGCTGTGTGTTCTTTTTTAAAAAATCTTGTTGTGCTTCTTTTTTCAAAATCGTGTTCTGCTTTGTTTGGAAGTTGTGTTTTTTTAAAAATTGCATTGTGCTTTCAAAATCAAAATCGTGTTCTGCTTTTGAAATCCCAATTGCATTTTTTCAAAACCGCGTTGTGCTTGGTTTTTCAAATCGCGTTGTGCTTTCAAAATCAAAATTGCGTTGTTCTTTTTGAAATTGGGTTTTACTTTTGTAACAAAATAAGCTACGCACACTGTTACAGCTGCGCTTAGCGCAGCTGTCTAGTTTTTTTTTAAATTGAGGTTGAAAAAGTGACGAAATGAGCGCTAGATATGCGCGTGGCGCTATCTTTCAGAATATTATGGAACTACGATGAGAATAGTGGTTTGTAACACTCCAATTCAATGTAGTTCCATAATATTCCGAGAGATGGCGCCACACGCATATCTAGCGCTCATTTCGCCACTTCAACCTCAATTTTTTAAAAAAAAGTCAAAAAAACTAAAAACATAATAAAGTTAATTTTTTTCTCTGATAGATGGTGCTGTGTGTCCATTGAACTTGAACAGCAAAAACTAATGTCTCGCCATACAGCACAAGGCTCAAACCCATCCCCCAGGCTTGTTAACCGGTTTTTAACCCTTAACCAGGCTTGTAGGACCACTCAGGTTTTGCAGTTGCTCCAAAATCAAGGTTTTAGTTTGGAGCTTTCATACGGTCCAGTTTGGTCATTCAGTTCTGCATTTTTTGTCTTTGTAGGTCAGTCCAGTCCGGTCCTGATCAAAAATTTTCATCGTGGTCATGGGTAAACCCAGGTCCAAAAAACTGTCTTCATTTTTCAGAAAGAAAAAAGCTTCCCAACACATAACATGAGTTGAAAAATGGGATTTTTACTTTCAAAACATTGAAACTTTGAAAGAAATTAAATCATAATGGAAATTTATTCAAAATAGGCATCTAAAATGGTATTGCATATAAATTTTAAAAAATGTATATAACTGTGGTCCAAACTGCGGTCATGGGTCCGATTTTTTAGAAAGGTCTTCCGTCTCAGTCTGTCCCTGTTATTTTTTCTGGAAAGGGTCATCTGTTTGGTTAATATTTACATAAATTTTTTTTAGAGGTCCAAGGTCCGGTCCAGTCCACTCAGTCTTGTGTGCGTTTTTGGGTCCGATCGCGGTCATCGGTCTGGTTTTTTGGTCCGGTCTGACAAGCCTGCCCTTAACCATAACCGCAAATTAACCGGTAAATTAACCAGGAAAAAAATTAACCTTGACCAAAAAATTTTTTTAGAAATATCATCAACCATAACTGTAATTGAAGGGCTAATGGTGAAAGTCACCTTAGTCATTTTTTTGTTCACACAACTTTGAACATTTTTTTTCATATTTCATCAATTTTAAAGGGAAAAATGAGTATTGTAATGCATTCTGGGATAGTTGAAGATGTTTTTTTAATACTTGACCATGAAGTTTTTACATTATCACTGAAGCAGGACTCACTGAAGCAGGACAACAACGTTTTCATTGATTTGTACAAAAATCACTGCTGACTAAGGCGACTTTCACAATTAGCCCTTCAATTGTAACTATTGAGATCAACATGAACCATAACTGTAACCTTTACCAGAAAATTTAAAAAAAAAATTGAAAAGTGCTGTTTTTTCATTTCTTTATATTATATAACTGTGGTTTTTTTCAATGTGATTTGTAGTAATTTGAAATTTCAATTTAAAAAAATGATCAAAAGATCAAATAAAAAAACGTGAATAGAAAGTTCAAAAAATTTGAATATAGTTGCATCATACTCATTAGTCATTAAACTATTAAGGCTCGATCTTAAATGATATTTTAATGATAAGAGATGATAAAGAATTGTTTCTTGAAAAGAACTGTTAAATTTTGAATTCAAATGTTACCAGTTTTTCAATTTTTAAACTTCAAAATTACGAACTCAGAGAAAAGTTTGAGCAATTTTTCAAATTTTCAACTGTAATTTTAACCATTAGCCAAAATTTTAAGCTCAACTGGAAAAATTACCCCCAAAAATTGTAACCTTAACCTTAACCATTAACCGAAAAAAATGATCACCAATAACCGTAACCTGAACCTTAACCTTCAAGTTTGAAAAATTAATAACCTTAACCGTAACCTTTAACCTAAATTTTTAATTTCTTGTTAAATTTTTAACAGTAGGTAACCTTGACTGGAAGTATTTTTTCTTTCAGTTAACAAGCCTGCAGTCAAACCTTCCGATTGGCTCTGTTATTTGAGTTGCCTATGGAATATTTTCTGCAGGGGCACTCATTATGGCGATGGGTGAAAAATTGCCGCGTTTTGACTTCGATCACTTATTTAAGTTGCCTATCGAGTATTTCGAAGGCGTTTTCGACTTTATAAAAAAATATAAATCTTGTATTTTGTTACTTACCATACAGTTTGAAGATGATTTTTGGATATTTGCAACCATGTTCGAATTTCAGCATCTGGAAATTGAAAGCCAGTCGCCTAAAACTTCTTTCTGCAGGAGCATAATATTATGGCTGAAAAATCTTCGTATTACGTGGGCACTTTGAAGAAATGTTCTATGTTTTTGAACTTCCCGAACTCGAATTTGACATTATTTTGACGCTCAAGTCGATAGGAGCTTCGAGGAGGGGTGGGCGCAAAATTTCTAAATGAGCTTACCTACTCGTCATGCGAGGTATCAAAATGCATGTTTACGAACCCGCTGATCACGATTTTGGTACTCGTAATATTTCAGCCCCAAATCAAAAAGTGGCTTAAGATGGAGAGGTCCAAAATACAAAAATTGGCCTAAATATCATGTTGATCAAAATATGTTTTTGAGGCTTCTGAACACGAATTTGATATTATTTGGGCGGAAATCCTACATAGAGCTTTTGAGGGGAGGTTCAAAACTCAAAAACAAGCCCAAATATTATGTAGCGTATCAAAATGCACGTTTTCGAAGACCTAAGTGAGAATTTGATAATATTTCGACGTGAACTCCGAAATGGGTTTCTGAAGAAGGAGGGGGGGGGGGAGTTCAAAACTCAAAAATGGCCCTAAATATCACGTTGTACATCAAAATATGTTATCGGGGAATCTAAGTACTAATTTGATTTTATTTCGGAGGAAACTCCAATAGGGGCTTTTGAGGAGGAGGAGGAGGAGGAGGAGGAGGAGGAGGAGGAGGAGGAGAAGGTTCAAAATTCCAAAATTGGCCTGAATATCACGAGACATATCGAAATAGATGTTTTCACGCCCCTCAACACGAATTTGATACCATCTTGAGGAAAACCCAAAAATTGGCTTTTGAATGGGGGGGGGGTTCAAAATTCAAAAAATTACCCTAAATTTCAAGTGACACAGCAAAATGTATGGTTTTGAAGCTCCCGAGTACGAATTTGATATCATTTTAGAGTGAGCCCCAAAACCCGCAACCCAAAAATTTCCCGACCCCAATCCAAGCCCAAGACCTAATAAATTTTTGGTTGAAACCCCAAGCCCCGAAACCCGGAACCCGAAAAAGAATCGTTTGGGCCACATCCCTGAACAAGAGGTAATTTTTTTTTTTTGGAATGGGGAAATGTTAGGATAAGAAGTTTTATTTTTTTGATTTCAAAATTTTAGAATTTGAATGTTTTTTTTTTTTTTTAGAAATAATTCCAACTTTAAAAAAGAAGGCAAAAAGCTTTCGAAAATTTGAGTTTCGAAAACTAAAAAAACGTTTATTTTCATATGACTTGGTAGTTCATTTTTTGATTCAAACATTCGGTTACTTTTCATTTTTAATAAGATAAGAAGTCAATTTCTGTTTCTCTTCTCCACATTTGACATTTTTGAAAGTTGAGTAAATAAGTATCTACCCAGAACAGACATTTTTCACGTGCAGAAATTCACAAATATGTACACCTAAAGACAACATACCTACGTTTCAAAAATGAAAACTGTGTAATTCAAGCTCCAATAATGTCGACAAAAAAGCTGCTTTATCAAGTCTGAAATGTTTGTACGTATTTTGTCGAACTTGGCCAGTTTTACCAAAATTTGACATCTTTTAGGAGAGGGGCACCCCCTTTAGTTTTGTCTCTACCTCTCCTGAGCAGGAAGCAGAATCTTAGGGAAGCTGCTGATGCCGAATTACACTCTATCAATCAGCATGACATCTTCGGATATGAAATTTCTCTCTAGATTGTTTTCATATGTGAGCTAGACGAGTGAAAAAAATTGAAATAAAAGCGCAATAACTGTAACTGAATTATATTGTTTTACTCGTTATTATCATCACATTGGGTACATAAACATCGTCCTCACTGACAACAATAAAAAATATTCGTATAACTATTTAAAAAATATTTTCCACTTTTTTACTCGAAAAAGTGATTTTAGTTCTAGATTTGAATCATTTCATTTTAGTTTGTTTGATTTTTTTTTTCATCACACCAACTCGAGCTGACCACTCTAAGTCATTGGATAAAGTCGCGAGGTCATATTCCAGAATAGGTTTTTTATTCTACTAGTCTCATTATTTCTTCAGAATAACGAAAGTTGATAAAAATACGAGTACCCTCACTCCTGCAAACGCTTTTCGTTGACCGAAAGTTCATTTCTCCAACAACGGTGATCTGAATACATGTTCCTCTTTGGTTGAACAAAATTTAAAGAACGATCACAAACTTGGAATCAGCCGGGTCGAGTATATCACCCTAGAACTTCCGTCTATAGGCTTTTTTATCGTATAACGGAGCGAGTTGAAATTTCTCCGTGCGTAGGTGAATTTATTTCCCGGCGTAATTGTCGCCTATAGTTTCATCGTAAACGCACTCGAACGAAAAAAATTAATAGCGTACACTCGTCAATCAAACAAATTCTGGTATTCACATTCCCATTGGTCCAACAGAGTATCCTTGTAACGGATCACCGGGTGCGTTCATTTGCGGGCCTCCAGGAACACTCATCATCATCGGCGATTGTCCCCCAGCAGTCTGAATCATCTGCAAAACCGTACACGTAAAACTATCAATTTTTATTCTCCTTATGGATCTTCATACAAGATGGAAAAATTCATTACCTGAGAAGGCGGATCTGAAGGCAGCGAGAAGTTCGTCAAGAAATCGCAAATTGTAGGAAACAGTGAACATTTGTTGGGCTGTTTGTTGTATTCTCCGTAACGTTTGATGTGCAAACTCGCTAGCGATAGTGCATTTGTCGGAGGAGATCCTTTCTTTTCCACCAGCTGGGTCAGGTTATATTGGGTTTCATACAGAACTGGCAATATGAGAAATGGAGCATCACCGGTCGAGTATGATAATCCTACTCGGGTCACTTGTAACTGAAATAAAAAATAACATAGTTGAGTTGGATTTAAACGGTCGATAATTAGCAGAGACGAATCGAAGTGGTTTCTCAAGGGGGGCGGGGGGTCGCTGAAAATTCCAACTCTTCTAACTAAAATAATCCAACTTCTCCCAATAAAATTTTAGAGGTGTTTTTTTGCACAGGGTGTCCACAAATTGAAAAATCGGTTTCGCCAAAAATTCAAACTGGTTTTTATTGCGTCAATGTATTCTACACACCAAGGCGACAAAAACATTATATTAATTTTTTGAAACCGGTTCATTAACTTGCAACCAGTTGACAAAAAATACAAAAATTGTAGATAGAGAAAAAAGCTTGAAACAAAAGTTGTGGAGCGTGAAAAATCACACAATTCTGTCTACTCACATTTTGAAACCGGTTCATTGGTTTGCATTTAGCAACCAGTTTTTGACAATTACCTAAAAATTGGAGAGAGAGAAAAAAGCTTGAAACAAAAGTTGTAGAGCGTAAAAAATTGAACCATTTACGCTGATCAGATTTTGAAACCGGTTCATTGATTTGCAACCAGTTATCAAAAATTACCTAAAAATTGGAGGTGAAGAAAAAAGCTTAGAACAAAAGTTGTAGAGCGTGAAAAATTACACAATTCTGTCTACTCACATTTTGAAACCGGGTCATTGGTTCGCATTTGGAAACCAGTTTTTGACAATCACCTAAAAATTGGAGAAAGAGAAAAAAGCTTGAAACAAAAGTTGTAGAGCGTAAAAAATTGAACCATTTACGCTGATCAGATTTTGAAACCGGTTCATTGATTTGCAACCAATTATCAAAAATTACTTAAAAATTAAAGATAGAGAAAAAATTTTGAAATATAAGTTGTAGAGTGTGAAAAATTGAATTATTTTTGTTGATCAAATTTTAAAACCGGTTCATTAATTCGCAGGAAACCATTGAAAGTTACCTGGTTGCAAATTAATTAGCTATTTACACAATCCGATCAGCAAAAATAGTTCAATTTTTTTACGCTCTACAACTTCTGTTTCAAGCTTTTTTCTCTATCTTCAATTTTTAGGTGATTGTCAAAAACTGGTTTCTAACTGGGAACCAATGACCCGGTTTCAAAATGTTATTGAACAGAATTGTGTAATTTTTCACGTCCTACAACTTTTGTTTCAAGCTTTTTTCTGTATCTCCAATTTTTAAGTAATTTTTATCAACTGGTTGCAAATTAATGAAACGGTTTCAAAATCTGATCAGCGAAAATGGTTCAATTTTTACGCCCTACAACTTTTGTTTCAAGTTTTTTTTTCTATGCCTCAAATTTTTAGGTAATTTTTATCAACTGGTTGCAAATTAATGAACCGGTTTCAAAATCTGATCAGCAAAAATGGTTCAATTTTTTATGCCCTACAACTTTTGTTTCAAGTTTTCTTTCTATATTTCCAATTTTTAGGTAATTTTTATCAACTGCTTGCAAATTCATGAACCGGTTTCAAAATCTGATCAGCAAAAATGGTACCATTTTTATGCCCTACAACTTTTGTTTCAAGTTTTTTTTTTCTATATCTCCAATTTTTAGGTAATTTTTTATCAACTGGTTGCAAATTAATGAACTGGTTTAAAAATCTGATCAGCGAAAATGGTTCAATTTTTACGCCCTACAACTTTTGTTTCAAGTTTTTTTTTCTATACCTCCAATTTTTAGGTAATTTTTATCAACTGCTTGCAAATTCATGAACCGGTTTCAAAATCTGATCAGCGAAAATAATTCAATTTTTATGCCCTACAACTTTTGTTTCAAGTTTTTTTTCTATATCTCCAATTTTTAGGTAATTTTTATCAACTGGTTGCAAATTAATGAACTAGTTTCAAAATCAGATCAGCGAAAATGGTTCAATTTTTACGCCCTACAACTTTTGTTTTAAGTTTTTTTTTTCTATACCTCCAATTTTTAGGTAATTTTTATCAACTGGTTGCAAATTAATGAACCGGTTTCAAAGTCTGATCAGCAAAAATGGTTCAATTTTTTATGCCCTACAACTTTTGTTTCAAGTTTTTTTTTTCTTTATCTCCAATTTTCAGGTAATTTTTATCAACTGGTTGCAAATTAATGAACCGGTTTCAAAATCTGATCAGCAAAAATGGTTCAATTTTTTATGCCCTACAACTTTTGTTGCAAACTTTTTTCTCTATCTCCAATTTTTACGTGAATGTCAAAAAACTGTTGCTAAAATGCAAACCAATGAACCGGTTTCAAAATGTGATAAGACAGAATTGTGATTTTTCACGCTTTACAACTTTTGTTTCAAGCTTTTTTCTCTATCTACAATTTTTGGATGTTTTTTGTCAACTGGTTGCAAATTAATGAACCAGTTTCAAAAAATTTATACCATGTTTTTTATCGCCTTGATATGTAGAATACATTGGCCCAATAAAAACCGGTTTGAATTTTTTGACCAAACCGGTTTTTCAATTTGTGGACACCCTGTGCATGGGCCAGAAATTTTCAAGGTCGCTTTTGAAAGCCCTTATTTTTCCCTACTCAACGCCGCTTCATTCATCTCGCTAACTTTGTCCACTTGGAAATAAAATCCACCGAGCACTACTTTTGTGTCATTCTATAGATGCCCAGGAGGTGGAGGGGCAAGCTGTACGTCCTTTTTTGGTTTCGTCTCTTATAATCAGTGTCGATTAGTGAAGTTGGAAATATTCTTCAACTTACGAAAAATAAAATTTTCGTTCCATGAATATGGAAAGCGAGTACACCCTTATTTACAAACGGAAACGCCGATGGTGGTACGCAAAGGCAAATCTGCGGCATCCATTTCATTCCCTGTTGCTGAACTAAGCTAGGAATCTGTAACAAAATGAGGAGAAAATTGATCGTTATTTTCACAACTACTTTCTTCGAGCAATAGTACGACGAAGTACCACTTACTAAATCTAATTTCATTATTTGAATGAAGTCTTTCAAAAAGTGATGTTGGCAAGTTAACAGCTTGGCGAACATGTCAACAGAATGCGATTTAAATGGCGGAGCTGCGACTCTCATGTCGAAAAATTTCTCCAGCACTTGTAAATCTTGCGGGTCTTCTACACTCCAAGGTTCTTTGTTTTCAGGCGCTACCGTTATTTTGATATGTAGAGACTGAAAGTGATTTCGATTCAGGCAAACGAGACATTGCAGACCGTTTACTTTGAAGTTTAGCATCCCCTGTTCAGGATTCTGAGTTGGCTTGTACTACATCGATCAAAAACAACGAAAAATAAACAATTAGTCGACCAGCAATTCAAAAAAAAAAAAAAAAAAAAAAAACACGATAGAAAATATACTAACAGCCTGTTTATCCGCCTTTATGCTTTTTTGTAACTGTCGTCTCAACGATACACATCCTAAAAATCTTTCCAAAGGACAGAGTTCCGAACCCGGTAGCAGTTGCGGATGCGGAGACGGCGTACATAAAGAATCTAAAGCTTCGTGAGATAACAAAGTTGGAACAGCACCAGCCCAAGGTTTCTGCGGTAATATTCTCGACGTCTGGCCAACTTGAAGAGTAACAAAAATAAGAAAGAAGATTAAAACCACAAGTCGTAGATTCGATCGAATATAAGGTGAAAAAATTCCATCATACCAGATTTATGCTGTTCCGGACTATGCAGAGCAGAATGACCTCCGGGAGATTGACCTGCCCTGGCTGGAGAAGGTCTAGGCATGCCAGGAGATCCGGGCCAATTCACAGCTGCTGGCGACGTCATACTTTGAGCGCTGGTGAATGGACTTCCATCGGTGTGACCTACGAAATACACACGAACAAATGAAAATCTTCAATAGTTCGACACTAAATGAATAAAAAATTCGCAGCAAGACGAACCTTGCGTTAAAAAGGACCCAGCAGGCGAATGACCAACGGGTATGCTACTGGAACATGGACCCGGCGACGAAGTAGGCATTAATCCAGCGGGGCTCAAGACATGCATTGGATTAGACGGCGAGCTTGCCAGTAAACCAGATCCGGGCGATGGATGCGGTAACATAGATGGCGAAGAATTAATATTCGAAGATAACGCGGGAGGTGACGCCATATTAAACGAAGTAGACGGACTCGAAGAAAACGTTTGATGCGACGTGTTGCCCTAAAAAAAAACACGAAAAAGTTACCTTTCGTGCAAAATACGAAACGATGTGATACGAAAATAATAACGAAGTGAATTTTCTACCTGCATATTTCCTGTATGTGGACTGGCGGGAGTATGTGGGTTACTAGGAGGTGTCATTGGAGGATGGAAACGAAGACCGCCTTCACCTCGCTGAATAGGTGATTGAGGACCTCGGTGATGGCTCAAAAAGCTGGTTGGACTGTCGACCGAGTCTGCTCGAATAGGGGATGGCGGATCATCATCTTCCAGCTGCGAACGTCTTCGTAAAACTAATGTTTGGTCTTCGTATTTCGATAAGAAAGCCTGCGTGAGAAAAAACAAAATTGTGTTACAAACGAATTTCTATTTTTGTACGTACAAATTAAATTAGGATATCTCCCCCCCCCTCCCGGTTGTTCTAAAACAATTTTTCAACAGTTCCACGTGGATCACGACGAACTGGAGAATTTCCTGTTTTCTAATGAGCTATGGGTACGTTGAAATATTTGAGCGCAGTTAGTATTCGATAATAAAATCAAGCAGTCTGCCTCGTCAAGCTAAAAAAAATTGATCATTTTTCAAAACAAGCAAATTTTTTCAGAATTGGAAATAATAATTATTTTTTTTCAAAAAAATTGTTTAATGATTGCCTTTTGTAATTTTTAAAAAATTCCTCGGAAATAGTACAAAATCTTTGAAAATGAGCAACTTAATTTAAAGATGATGGTTAAAAAAAATTTTAAAAATAAAAAAAGACAGATTTTTTGTTCAGTAATGCTTATTTATGAGATGAACAATTATTTTTTTCAAATTTTCCATTTTTTTAAAAATTTCAAAACATATTTGATATTATTTGATTCTTACCTAAGTTTTCTAATTTTATTTTTATATGTATTTTTATATTTTACTTAAAGAATAGCTGAACATTTAATTCAATTTTTATAAGGTTTTTAGGTTAAAAATGAAAATATAAATTAATTTTTTTCATTTTGAAAAAATAAAATAAAAAAGTGTTTGTTTTTTCAATTTTTAGGTTGTTCTCGTAGAACAAAAAATAATTATTGAAACTAAATTTCTCCTCACTTTCCAAAAATTTTTCTACTTTCATTCGAATTCTTTGTCATTTTGAAACGAGTATTTTCATCTGTAAGTATTTTTTTTTCAATTTGAAGAAATTATTCAAAAATGGTCACTTTTTTTTATCAACTTGCACAATTTTCTTCATTCCGAAAAATTCAGTTTATCAATTCAATTTTATTTTGAAACCAGTTTTCGTATTATAGATTTTCAAATCTTGTTTTATTTTATTTCAAAAAATGAATCAAAAGGACCCAATTTTTCACATTGATAAAAAAAAGAATTATCTTTCATTATCGTACTGAGAAAAATTATCTAAACATTTTTTTAAAAATCACCTTTTACAATTTTTTTCTATTTCAAAAAAAATACTTAAATCATATTATGCAAAAGGGGAGAAAGGAAGATGAAAATATTCCGACTGTTCAAAGCCATCTTTGAACTGTCTACACGAGCAGAGTAGTGTGCATTGTACACAATATCAGTAGTTCGATATATGGCAGCAGGAATAATTGCAACCCCCTTATCCCTGTGACAACTTTTTTCCTAAAGAGGACATCCTTAGGAAAATTTTAAAGCGAATGAATTTCGGTTTTACAACTCCACCTGATAAAATTTTGTGGAAATTTTTGAAAATTACTGGAGCCTCCAGTAGATTTTTTAAACTTGAAATTCCAGCAACATTTTACCAAAATGGAGTTGGCAAGCTGAAATTTACTTCGCAAACTAATTTCAATACGATATGAAGTCGACTACATGGTGGTTTCGAATGGTTTTAAATAATTTTGAATCCTCCAGCTATTTTCTGGAAATTTCAATTTTCCAAAAAACACCATAAGACCTCACAAAAAGTCCTGGAGGCTCCCAAACGACTTGAAATCCACCAGCAGACGACTTCGTAGCGTATTGAAATTAGTTTGCAGAATGAATTTTGACTTTCCATCTCCGTTTGATGAAATTTAAAGTTTCAAAAATCTACTGGAGGCTCCAGTAATTTTCAAAAAAATCGCTGGATGCTCCAAAATGACTTGAAATCCATCTGCAGTTGACTTCGTAGCGTATTGAAATTAGTTTGCAGTGTAAATTTCGGCTATCCAACTTCATTTTGGTGAAATTTTGTGGGAATATCGAGTTTCAAAAAACTGCTGGAGGCTCCAGAACTGCTCAAAACGGTTTGAAACAGTTTCCAATCAATTTGGCACGTCAAAAATAGGGTGTATCCCAAATTTCAGCTTTCTTGGTCAATTAGGTAAAATTTTGATTTTTCCCTCATTTTTGGCCTGAATTTGATTTTCAAAAATTCACCAAAAATCGAAAAACGCACTTTAGCACTTGAAATTTTGACAGGTGATAAATTTTTGCTTGTGTGCAATTATTCCTATTGCCATATGCCGGACAATAGATTAAATACAAATAACCTGAGAGGCCAGAAAGACGGGTCAATGACCTTGAGAGGCCAGACAGACCAATAAACGATCTTGGGCAGCCAGGCAGGCGACCACGAGAGGCTAAACAGGTAGGTCAGTGACCTTAAAGAGGCCAAATTTCGTGAATTCTCAAACAGATAAAACGGACATGAAAAATATTGAACGCGGTCCCTCCTTACACGAATAGCTACATAATGTTTGTACTTCGTACCTTCAAATCTCCTGTTGGCATATAGTCAGAGACAGCACTGGTTCTATCAAAACGACAATAAGCTCCGTCACGAACGCTGATCAAACCGTCACTCAGCAACATTAATTCCAAGCAATACGTTCCTTGGTAAACAACTCGTAGTACAGTAGGTGATTGAACAATCACTACAAACGTTATAACCGGAGCCAACGACGGTTTCTATAAAATCACAAATCATTCAATCGCATGGTAAAAATGACTATCTCAATCAAAGAAGAGGGTAATGTACATATTCGGAGACAGAATAGTCTCAGAATATCGATTCACAGCTAACGTACCGGATTTGTAACCGGATTCGTAAGGTATACAATGTGAGGCATCGATGGCAATTTATTAACCGAAACTAACGGTGGGTATGTTTCGTGAAGAATATGAATCAATTGCGCTAGGTTCTTGTTTCGATTCAAATGATCTTCTAATTGTTCTTCGACGAGTAAATGAGCATTCGAACTGTTACCCATGGAACCTAGAAAAGAAATTGGTTGTAAATTGATAATGTCGAGTAGGTTGCGAGTAAAAATGAGAAACACTTACCGAATAAAATTTTAAAAGACTTTGTATTTGCGTTCCATTGGAATGTAGCAGTGGCTTGTCTTTGAGGAGGAGAGCCGCCGTAACAAATCACGAACTTGCTATAGTTGTACGACTTTACGGTTGCGATTTTCGTCAAATCGAATTTTCCTAAACAAAATATCGAATTTTCGTATAAATTTCAGGGTGAGATGCCAACGTTTTCTTTCTCGTAGTAATAAATTGGAATTTGGCGAGTGAGGGGGAAGGGGGTATCGATCGTAAGCTCGGATCAACTCACCTAATTTCAAATATTCGGCCATATCTTCTATCAGACAATACAAATGAACGATTTGAGACCAATCTTGCATCAAAGAGTCGACCATTTTGCTCGCCGATTCCGAACTGTTCATTTCGTACTGGAAGTACACAGGCCTTCGCATACCTACGTTGAAAACGAACCACCATTAATTTATTATCATCGTATCAAACCAACAACAACACATCGATAACGTACCTTGTTCTCTGGAATGACTATTAGCTGTCGCTATGGGCGTACCGTACATTACGAATTCTACAGCCCAAAAATGTCCGTTGCCTTTGAAAATCGATCGAATCGATACAGACAGCAATCTTTTCATCAACGCTATCCATCCGGGGCTGGTCACAGAAATACCTTCGGGTGGTGGTAATTGGACCAATTTCAACGATAACGCGGTAGCGTTCGCTTCTATTTGGATACCTTGATGTGGAATTTCTCGTTTCGTCAGCTGCGTTACAAATGAAAATGCGAAAGTAGAATAGCAATTGTAGGTGGAAATTGAAACTAGCCAAAGAAAGTTGTCTTACCTCTTGAGCTAGCGTTGTAAATGGTATACGTTCGTCGCATAAAGCGACGACGTGTGCGAGTTCCGGTATAAAGTAGGCCGGATGTTTGGCTTTTTTATTCGTCGTTTCAACTGCGATAAGGTTTTTACGCTTCAAGCCGGCGTATTTATTTGGTATAGCGTCTGCAAAATGGGGAAAAAATCGTTAATTTACTCGTACTTGAACTGATCTGAATATGTGTAGGTCGTTAACTCTACCTATGACTGATGTAAACGAGCCGTGAGTAATAACGAAAGTATCGAGTTGAATTTTCGTAAAAGCTTTCAAATATAATTTCGGAGCGTCGTTTTCACTACAAGGTGGCTCGTTCGAAGCATTTTCTTTAATGGTTGTTCGTTTCACTTCTAACAAGTAAAAACCGTACTCCATATCGGAAGGACTTTTCAACTTTTCCTTCATTTCAACGGCCTAAGAATAGAAAACAGAGAAAAAAGGTTAATTTATAATCAGGAAACTGAATCAAGTATCATAAATACGCCGGACTTCGAGTATTTACCAAAATATAATTCGAATGTCGATGAAATGTAACGAACATCCTTCGTTTACTTATCAAAGTGATCGATTGCGTCGGATCGTTTATTATAGGCAAATGCTCGGTCACAGTAACGGGCAAATGTTGCAATGTTTTCATACAACGTTGTTTAGTCAACCAAAATCTGCAAAAAAAATCGAATTAAATTTTCTAATCACTTCTATTAATGCTACGAAGTCAACGCAGGGTACCTTATATCTGATATTAAAGCAGGAATGTTAGATCTATCTGTATTGAACGAGTGTTGCAGCTCGGACACGACTGGCGGATACCGACTACTGTATTGAGGAATGTGACACTGTATCATACCGGTATGGGTGTCAACGGTAACTAGAAGTTGTTCAGCTCGTAAACAAGGTATCAATATCGATAACGATAGAATAGCTGGCGTTCCTTGTAAAGTATCTGCAACAAAAATACATAATGCACCGTTCGTTAGCCAAATATCGTACAATGTACTTGAGTAATTTCAGATTTAATTATGTCTTACATTGAATGCCTTTAACTTTGGACTTGATTTCTTTTTTCAATTCGACCAAACGATTCTTGGTACGAATATAAATCGTATGAACTAATAGTTTCTCCATTGATAAATGATCTGTACTAATTGTTTCTTCTACCATATCAGTTTCCTGTAAAAACAATGAATTTTCAATCAAAAAACACTAAAAACGTACGTACGAAATAAGTTCCAACTTTCGTACTAACCGAACATCCTAACGAAGGAACGTGAACAATACTCAACGGCCTGTCTGGTCTGTTCATATCAACTAGTAAAGTTAACGTATAACCTAACTCGGATTTAGGATCTTTTGCGGTCAATTCTCTGCAAACAACAACACACAAATGAAGTACATTTCAAACGATTTGGAAAACCGATGACTATCTCGAACAACTTACCGCCAATATGAAACCGATAGACATTTTCCTTGACAATATTCATCTACTGCGATGTGCCCATCCAGTCTATCTCTGCACAGTTTTATAGTCTGCGAGAAAAATACCTCTAATTGTAAAGACTGACAGAAGAAGTGTAAAAAACTGTAAACTTCTTTTAATGGATCAGCGGAGTCTGCGATCCTGGCTTGAAGAATTTGCTGAATATATTGCACTTGTAACGGATGACTCAAGGGTTTTCCCTCTGAAAAATTTCATCGTCAGTTTTCGTTTTAAAACATCAGTGTGAATAAACGTATGTACTTCTAGACCTACCTCCGGTTTCACGATCTTCCACCAGGATGCTGATGTTCAATAAACGCCACGGCATTAGAGGTCCGTCTCCCATTATCGTTAATGAAACTTCGAACTCGTTTTCGACGTGAAAAGTCACACGTCCGTTTTCGATCTACAAAATTAACGCAACAGAATGAGATAAAAATCAAACCGATCCAAACTGTATTGTTTCAATTATCCTTTCTCACTTTTAAATTTCTCATTTGGGGGAGTAACTCGCTGGATACCAGACGATGCTGAATGACTTGATTCAATTTCAGCAACACCGATCTTCTTTCAGAAGCAGTGATCGGTTCACTAGGAACAATGCGATCCTGAAACAGTTCAAAAACACCATAAAAATGGTAAAATTACGTTCATCGATGAAAAGATAGAAAACTAAAATCGCATATGCAATTACTTTAACGCAAGACGGTACTGTAGAATAAGAACCAGTGGTGAGAACTTCCACTGCAGCTGGTATATGAAAATTTGGTAGACGAGCTCTGACCACAGTTTCTCTGGCAATTCTAGCCAACAAATCTGCCGTATCGATGAATAGCATCGCTTGTTTATCGAGGAATCCCATTATACGCTGAAATTTAGTACTTTATGTAATCGAGAATTCCGATCATTTTACGCTAAAGTGAGATGAAAATAGCTTACAGTTGACTTGTCTACTTTTGAAGCACTGTTCGCCCATTTAACTAATGCCATAAGCCTTATAAACAGTTGTCTTGTTCTGTTGGCATAGTTGAATATTTCAATTTTTCTTTCCATGTCTGTTTTTCGGGGTAATCTGGTGAAAATGAATGAAGTTTAGCTACGATAAATAAAATGTACTACGTCAGATCAGTAGAAATACTCACAGTTCAGCTAGAACAGTCAATTCGTGATACGTTCGTTGTATAATGAAATCCATCAGCAATCCGAGCGATATGGATCCTCCTTTGGCACTTTCTTGAATCATATTGCCTCCGATCGGGGTTTGGTTTCCATCCAGCGGTACAGGCGCCATCGTACCAGCGAAATCCTACAATGTAAACAAATTTTAATTATAATCGCATTATCGTTAATTATAACATTCAACGTACACTAATTACTGAAAATTGAAATCTAACAACTCGTCATCTACTTCGTAGAAGATGTAGAAGAGTTGAACTATAGACAGTACTATAAGTTGAACTTTGGATTTATCAAATGATAAGCATTCGAATATCGGTGAGCGAAGATACAGTAATGGTGGACGTCAAGTATTGTATCATTCTAATATTTTAGGATCTTAGCTCTTAGCTGTACCGAAATTATTAAAATTGAACTAGCATATTGTTCATAGAATTTATATATTATAAAATTAATCTTACCTGGACGATGTACGAAGATTTCGCTGTTTGGTGTTTTTCTAAATATTCCAAAATTGTCTAAAATGGATGGATGAAGCAGGAAACAGAGAAGTGAGGGGAAATCATAAACGAACGAAATTTACCAACTTTTCGATCAAATTAAAGAATCATTTCGTTCGAATTCGTCATCTTTTACGAAAGCTTTTACGTCATTTACGTGGCTTTGCTTTACTACGGTCTCACTTGCATGGGAAGGGAAGTGAAAGCTGCAGGGTGAGGTGAAGTGAGGGCGGTGAGAGTTCGGCAAATCGGCACACAGGACGGGGGACGAAGGGACGGTGTCAAAGAAAAGTGGAATGATTCACAATCGTACTGTTTGTTTGTGTTATGTCAATTAAAACGTATTCATTTTGCAATTATCTTGATTAATACGTGTTTCGAATTCCATACAAAGTGCGATCGAATACCCAAATCCACCTGTAATACTTCAAGAACGAAATGGCTGCAGCCGACGTCGAAAGAGCAAAGGTAAAATAATTCTATTCTCTTACTGTATTTTAATGTTTATCACTTCGCAGAATTAGATCCACATGAAGATTCCAAACACCACCTAAAACCGTTGAAATGACTGTTACAGGTTGATAATCACCTTAGAACTCTCAATCTAACTGGCAATGTCGGTTTCGGAACTCTTCCCGATCAAATTGTCTCCAAAGCGGTGCAAAATGGTTTCGTATTCAATATCCTCTGCATAGGTAAGTAGAACTGAGATTGTGAAGAAGTAATAACGTTGAACTACTTTACAAAAGAGCATTTCAATTCCTAGGTGAAACTGGACTTGGTAAATCTACGCTGATGGATTCGCTGTTCAATACTAACTTCGAGTCGAATCAAGCTCCTCATACTCTTCCCAATGTTAAACTCAAAGCTCACACTTACGAATTACAAGAAAGCAACGTTCGCCTTAAAGTAAGTTGTACTTCTGTATTCCGCCCCATTGAGTAAAAATACCAAAACCAAATTGTTTTAACATGTGGGTGTTCGCTATTACAGTTGACTATCGTCGACACTGTCGGATACGGTGATCAGATAAACAAAGAAGATAGCTACAAAGCTGTCGTTGACTATATCGATAACCAGTTCGAGGCATATCTTCAAGAAGAGCTGAAAATCAAACGAACGTTGCATTCGTATCACGATACCAGAATCCACGTTTGTTTATATTTCATTTGTCCCACCGGTCATGGGTTCGTAATATAGATTTCGTCGCTTAATTTCACCAATTCTAGCCTACGTTATTCTAAAATGAAATCGTTGTATTTGTTTAGTATGAAATCGCTGGATTTAGTCTGCATGAAGCAGTTAGACACCAAAGTAAACATCATTCCAATAATTGCCAAAGCTGATACTATTTCTAAAACCGAACTTTCAAAATTCAAGGTACATATAATCTCCACACTCGTGTTTTTCTCGAGCTTTCTATATGTATTATGGATGGTATTTAATGCAACGATATGTGACTTCACAGGCTAAAATATTATCCGAATTGAACAGCAACGGAATCCAAATCTATCAATTCCCCACCGACGATGAAACCGTCTCAGTTACGAACGCTGCTATGAACTCGGTCATTCCATTCGCCGTCGTCGGTAGTACAGAATTCGTAAAAATTGCCAATAAAATGATGAGATCCCGGCAATACCCTTGGGGAATTGTGCAAGGTGCTTATTAGTATTATCGTTTTAATAATTATTTTAATTCCACGACTTAACGCGACCTTCATCCTTTGAAATGTAATCAAACAATACGTCGCTCCATATTTGAATTACATTCGTGTGATTATTTACTCAATACTCGAGAAATAAGTTCTCGATTCTGGTGTTCTTTCTTACACCGATTCGGTCGATTGTTTCTCGAGATTTCTGAACTATTTCAATTGATGCAATTTTTTATGTTTTGTTTCTTCTTCTGTTATAGTTGAAAATGAATCGCATTGCGATTTCGTTAAACTAAGAGAAATGCTCATTCGTACGAATATGGAAGATATGAGGGAAAAGACTCATACCAAACATTACGAATTATACCGCAAAAAGCGTCTTGAACAAGTGAGTTAATTGAAAAATGAGTACATATTCAAAGTGATATGAAAATTCTCAACTGTTGGACAATTCTGAATCGAATGACAGGAAGAACAACATTTTTTAAAGCTCTGCCTTATAAAAAAAACTTGAGAAGATCAATCGAAGCCGACCAAAGCGAATTTTTTTTGCATTAAGAAGATTTTATGAATTTTTCAGTATGTCGTGTATTTAGGGTTGAAATACCCAGGACGAGAAAGAAAATTCTATTTCAGATGCTAAAGCACATTTTTTCGAATTTTGGCGAATCTTTTAATATAAAAAATTTGGGCAAAATTGTATTCAATAAGTTAATCTAATTTTTGATCGGTCTTCTGCAATTTTTGTTTTAAAACGTCCCTTCGTTTTCTCATTTTCAATTGCTATATTTAGCATGGGATTCATTTGGGAATCACTGAACCAGTTTTTATAATAGCGTAAGGCTCGGTAGAATTGTTTCAGTACGTGTTCTGTTTATTCAACTAATGAATGAGTATTGTATAGAGTGTTCCATAAAACGTATTATTCAACGGATAATTCAGCACATTGCATTGCAGCTGAAATATCCATGATCTATTGTCATTCGTTCCTTATTTGATGTTAAGTAAATGCACTTTACTTCTCGGTTCGCATTTCACTAAATTGACATTGATTCCAGATGGGTTTCACGGACGTAGACAGCGACAACAAGCCGATCAGTTTTCAGCAAATTTTTGAAGCGAAACGAAGCGCTCATTTAGAACAATTACAACACGACGAAGACGAAATGAGGCAAATGTTCGTCGTTCGCGTAAAAGAAAAGGAAATGGAATTGAAAGAAATGGAAAGAGAGGTACGCTACTCCCAATATTGCATTTTCGCTGCTTGATTTTCAAAAAGTCAGCTAATACGATAAATCTAAATCAACCTTACATGTTTTTGCCCTCAGCTGCAAGATAGATTTGATAAATTAAAACGTCAACACGCCGAAGAAAAGAAACAACTGGAGGAAAATCGTAAAAAATACGAAGAAGATATAAACGAATTCAGCAGACGCAAATTACAATTCGCTTCTATCGGACACCATACTCTAACTCTGGGAAAAAGCAAAAAGAAGTAGAGAAATTCCCACAGAAATTCAACCAAAAAATACTTTTACTTTTTTAAAACTTTTTTTTATACTTTACTATAGTGCTCTATTTAGTTATCGACGTATACCGAAGAATTGTAAGTAATATTGCACAGCATTTCTCTTATAAAACGACACTGGTTGTACGCGTACGTGGAAAGTATACGTCGATATTTTTCTAGAGAGGTTATTTTTAAATTTTTATTTAAAACAAATCAAATTTAGTATCTACTTATTTATTATCCCTTATATTTGAAATATTTTCCTTTCTAGCTGTCAATGTGCTCAATAGATTTTTTATATCGAACAAAAGCCCTGCTGGTGTCGATTTCAATGTTCTACTATTTGAAATAAGCCAACAGCTGATGAAAAAGTTCAATAAAATAATTTATTACATTTTATATACAAATACATCAAGTTTGACTACATCAAAAAGAGGCTTATAGGCTACCACACAACATATAAATAATTTTACTCGGTTTGTATTTTAATAAATAAAGATTTTACAGGGTTTTATACACAAATTATTTTAAAACAAAATATATACGTTGAAAATACACTCATCATTGTCCTAATTCTAAAATGCTTCTAATCGCATTCTCCTCACACTCTTAAACCCTAATTTTTTTCAAAGTCCAAAATAATCATCATGTTCAAAACACCTTTTTCTTTTTGATTATTTATGAAAAAAAATATACACTGGAAAAAATTATGCTAAATTTGCGCGAAATTGCGCGGATCTAAAAACCATGCTTTTTGAAAATTTATATCGCACGGTACGTAATGAGTGCATTTTCAAGTTCTAATTGGCAGTTTTCAATTGAAAAATAAACACATTGAATAGTAACTAAAATGAAAATGACTATTTCTTATAATAATTATTTTCGTTCAAATATGGAACATTATGTGGGATTTCTTTCCAGTAATTCAAATCTATGGCTGGGATTTTATCGTAATCACTGCAAGATACGACAGGATTTCTGAAAGGAGAAAGTGAAAACAAATGGTAATTAGTAAGACGAGTTTATGATTATTTTATTAATGATTTTTATTCGAAGAATACTACTTACTCGTCCGATATTACGAGGAAAGCACTCGGTTGCATCGAATGGATATCATCACCATTGTCGCAGAATAGACGAGCCAAACTGGATTTTTTGATTTCGTGTAATTGTTCTGCGAAATTATAAAACATGGAATATGGATTAGTGATGGCTCTATTTTTCACAGCGAATTTTATCGTGAATTACTAACCTGGTTGGAAGGATCCGATGTCTCCTCCATTTTCGTAGAAGTATCTGTCTGATACTCTGGTTCTGTAGAATTGTTCTAATAAGATGCATAAGAATGTGGGTCCAGCCAAGGTACCTGGAGCATGAGCTTCCAACGAACCTCCTACGGTGAAGTCTACATCATCTGGGTGATCGTATAAAATGGATAATTTTTCTACTCTCTGTAAAAAATTTAAAAAATACATTAATGAATTATTATTTTCAATTTGTAGTTTTCGGTTCAGCGTTGAAGATTTCACGCACCTCAGCATCGATGAAGTCGAGGAAATCTTCGAATTTGTGAGCTCGGGGTAATCCACAGAATTCTCTGTAGTCGTTGTATGAACCTAAACCGTGATCTCTGCCTCTTTGGATATCGATGGCTCTTAAATCTCTACCGAAAGGTCTATCTCTTCTGAATAAGAAGTCGGTGATCTGAAATCACAATCATATCACATTAAGTAGGTATGTTAATTTGGGTTACCTATATTTTTCATGCATCCTTTTCAAATAGGTACTAATAAATCAACACTCACTTCGCTGGTGAAGAATGGATCAACTTCTTCTTGGCTTTGAGTGGCTAATCCTCTGGTCAAATGATCAAGGTTGTTTCCACTTTCAACTACTACTGGTCTGTTGAAGAAATCAGATAATCTGATCGAATCCAAAGCGTGTCTAGTTTCATCGATCAATCTGTAAAATTGTACAAGAAGTTTTTGTTAATCAACCAGTAATTACGAAGTCATGGTTTTTTAAGTGAGCTGAAATTTTTACTGGAATTGTCCTTGGATGGAAGAGTGGAAGTATCTGAAGGCAGCGGTGGCGTGTCCGTTCAATACGCTTGGGTCTACTTGGTCATTGTAGTCGTTGGTGAATCCTTTGGATTTGTAGATCAATTTGTATTTCAACATGTTGTCGGTTCCTTGAATTTGTAAATGAAAATTAGTTTCTAGTTGCTTTTTGTTAAATTGTCCCAGTTGGGGGCTAGATTTAAATGTAGGTATAGCTTGAAAAGGATTAAATTTCAACCTGAGGTTCAGTTGTTTGCAGAGTAGGCAGAAGATCTTCATTTGCAAGTCTTATGTTAGGTACCTACAATAAGCCTTCTAGTTTTTTCTCTCTCTCTTTTTTTTTTTTTTAAAGATAAGAAGTGGGTAAAGGCTTAGATAGTTAGAAATATTTTGCGAAAAAAATTATTAAAAAGTTGCTGTTGAGAAATCGCCAGAGATCTTGAGAGTGAAGGGCATGGCAAGTTGAATTGCTGTGACAGATTTCATGATATGGGGGTTTAGATTCAATCGTTCGAAAAGAGATTTGGACTTTTGAGTAAATTTTCAAATGAGGTGAAAGAAGTAAAGAAACAGGCGCCGCAAGACATGAAAAAAAACTAGTTCAGGCTTTTGGAAAAATAAAAACAAATTGTAGAGAAGCTCAATATTATTTTGATTTTTAAAGAAATCAGAGACTTTGTTAGTACGAAGGTAAACAATTCCATCGAGAAAAATATCTTTTACTAACAATTTCAAAAGCATCTGAAAAATTTGAGCATTTATTTCTTTTTAAATTATGTAACTTCAAATTTTCTGCATAATATGTGTCAATTTAGGAATTCAATTTAAAAAGTGATAAGAATTTGAGAAAAAATATCTACTTTATTAAAACATTGCAAGGAAATATTTCCAATAATTTGTTATAAAATTTTTAAGAACCAAAAAATTTCGAAAAAGACTGTATTTCAGGAATTTTTGAGCTCTGTAGAAAAAATTTTGAGAAACAGAACTGTTTTGGGATTTGAAAAAAAATTTCAGGAATCCAAAATAAACTCAAACTCAAACTCAAACTTTCAACACTGTTTTTTTTTTCAAGTTAAAATTTTACTATAGGTAATGAAAGAAAACTGACAAAGATGAAAATTTTGCAAAAACTCTTTTAAAAATTGTGAACATTCCTAAAATAATGTTCATAAACTTGCGAACATTTTTCGACAAATTGTAATCAAATTTTCAGAAATTTCAAAGCCCATGTTCAATACTTGAAATTAGAAAATATTTAATTCTAAAATGACCTGAAGAAAAGTTTGGATTGCTTTGTGCTTATTTTCTCAGAAAAAAATTTCGTAAAAACTTTTGAAACTCACAAAATTTTTGTGGGAGGAAAATTCAAAAATCTCAGAAGAGCTGATATTTTTTTCAAACTTGGGTATTTTTACAAATTTTATGATTTATGGAATTTTTATAAAGCAATAAACAAAAAATTTCCACAAAATATCTAAAAAGCTCTTCCATAAGACCAAATGCCAAATCTTGATCACCATATCAGTTATTGTGGGGAACATCGAAAGTTAATAATGAAGGGTGATCAACCTTTGGCACCACTGATCAAACTTCCGTTTAATTCGTCTTGATAATTCTTGTGATTATTCAATTCTGGACGGAGAAGAAGACATCAAATTTTTAAATTTTAATTTTTTGATGGTTGCAAAAACAACATGAAAATGAATTTCTTCAAGAACATGGCTTCGGGTGAATTCCCTTCCCTGAAAACCTTCAAATAGGCAAACATTGTTGCACTTGTGCATTCAAAGCATTATGGTAGGGCTAATTATCCTGGCACTATTTTTTTTCTGAACAGGTTCGACGAAAATATAGTGAATTTTAAGCATCATTTGAAATTTTACGAAATTTTTGGGGATGAAGGGTGTAAAATGAATTTGCAGATGGTAATTCATTTCGTTTGAAAATAATGCTCTTCAGTCTAGCTTCATTTTGATCAAATTGGAGAGCACCAGAATTACCTTGTTGGGATTATTCATCACAAAAAAAAAAAATTTTAAATAATCAAATCGAAGCAGAAAAGTTAAAAATTTGAATCCTATTTTCTAATCTCTGAATCCTTTTTGGAGCTCTCTAGCAGATTTCTAGATCTTCTAGTTTTCAAAAAATTCCACAAAAGACACCCAAATTTAAATACAATACATATAAATCGTTCTGGTAACTTTTTCAATCAATTTCGACACAATCCCCCAGTCCTAGAATCTTTTAAAATTTTTAAAAATGAGATTCAAAAACTTGAAAAATTAAAAATTATTTTGTTACTTTTTTTCCCCGATTGAAAATTTTTTTGCCAGTTGGAAAACACTATTCTTCTTAGTAGGAACCTATCTAATTATTAAACGTTCTATCGTGGAGGTGGAACTAAAAAATAGGTACCTAGACTAGATAATGAGCTCGGTACCTACACCTTTTATACAGTTTAAACCTTTCCTTGAACCGTTTTCTTTTATCTTCTGCTATACTTAATTCGCAAACAACCGAACCATATTGTATTGATTTTAGACTCGATTCATTTTTCAAGTACACCATCGACCTATCGACAACGAAATCCAGGTCATCTTACCTAATATAATGGGTAAATATTCGTAATAACTGATGTGTTGGAATTCGGCTATCAGAATCCTTCTAGCTTCTTGGTATAAAGTTTCGTCGTCCCAATGAGGATTGATGTGCGATAAAACCGTAGCTAATCTGTTGTGTTCTCTCAGTAATAAAATTTGCAAAACGGTCAATTGTGGATTTTGATTGGCTCTTCGGTCACCTGCGAGCAAAACAGAAACCAACACACCTCTTTGTTTTATAGTCTCAATTCTGTAGGTACTTTATATAATTTGACAATTTTACGAACCGAATTGGTAACAAGGTTCACGTTCGGAGAGGATATCGCAAACAGCTGTCTTATTTCTGGCGGTAGGAGGGAATGGTCTGTGATGATCTTTCAATTCTACTCTCAATCTGCCTCCGACTCGTTCTCTTACGGTATCGGATACTTGTTGAGTAGCTCCATAGACTAGAGAAGCGTCCATCCAATGGGTAACAGAGACCAACTATAAAAAGAAAAAAAGCATTGTAGGAATGAGAAAAAATACGCCAAATATTAGGTACCTATGTGTACAGGTATTACGCAACAGAGAGTACATATCTACGATAAGTCTAAAAACTCCCACGAGCACGTACTTGTTCGGCGGGCTGATTACCCGGATTGCAACCGGTATCTAAATCAGTGGTCGATCGCACGAAATTCATACACATACGTTTATATTTCGAAAAGACCGGATCATCTTCGGGTAATACAATAGGGAAACAGCTAGGACCGTTATTGGAGCGTAGACGACCGTCGTCGTCGCAACATCTGGTTGAGTGGCGTTCTATAAAGAAGAAATTAATTTAGAGATATTTAAAGATAACTACGAGTATAAGCCTAATATAATGCTGAAGTATTACGAGAGTAAATCGAAATTCTACGTAAAAACTGTAAGTGGTGATACGATGAATTCACACGAGGGTAGTGCCAACTTGTAGCTTGAACCGTCTGGAGAGAAATGCACCTCGAGTAAGCCCCCTTTTTTCATGTGAAGAAGATAAGTGTAGGTATAACTTGAGTTCGATTCTGACATTATATGGACTACATTTCAAAATTTTATTCTAAGACGATTGAAAAAATAAAAAGAATAATTAGGTAGGTATCCCTTTTTGTCTATCTTGAATAGTGCAGTTAGCGCTACTCGAAGATTTCGAAAAAAACAATGAAGGGAAAGTTCACCAAGTTGTCCAATGTCAATTCTCTGGAAAACTGGAAAAAGTTGGAGAATTTAAACCTCCTAGAAAAATCGCAGAAATTTCAAGGAGATTGAAAATTTTCACTCCAAAATCAGAGAATTTCATAATTTTCCAAAATTACCAAAAAAGATTCGATTTTTGCCAAAATTGTCTAAAAATCCCGTTTTCTGCCTAAAATGCCATAAAAAGTCTTGTTTTCTGTCTATGTCAAAAAAGTCTCATTCTTTGCCGAAATCAGCGAAAAATGCCCAATTTTCTGTTAGAACTGTTAAAAAGTCTCACCTACCTAATTCTCGACAAAATTGTCGTTTCGTTTTTTGCAAAAACTGTCAAAAAGTTACATTTTTGGCAATCATTGTCAAAAAGTCCCATTTTTTGACAAAATTATTACAATAAAAAAAGTTTTTTGCTCAAAATTCCAGAAAAAGTCTTGTTTTCTGTCTATATCAAAATAGTCCCATTTTCCCCAAAATCATCAAAAAATATCCCATTTTCTGCCAAAATTGTTAAAAAGTCTCACTTACTCAATTATTGTTAAAGATGGAATAAAGTTTCGTTTTTTGAGAAAATTCACAAAAAATACACTTTTTGCCATCATTGTCAAAAAGTCATTTTTTTTTGCCAAAATTGTCATAAACAGTCCTATTTTTTGTCAATGTCAAAAGAGTCCAGTTTTTTCCAAAATTTCTGAAAGAA
Source organism: Planococcus citri (assembly GCF_950023065.1). Lineage (NCBI taxonomy): Eukaryota > Metazoa > Arthropoda > Insecta > Hemiptera > Pseudococcidae > Planococcus > Planococcus citri. The sequence continues at coordinate 29,275,787 of NC_088678.1, read as the reverse complement.
ATGTCCCATTTTCTGGAAAATTGTTATTAAGTCTCACCAGCCTAGTTCTCGTCAAACTTGCTAAAAAGTTTCGTTTCTGGCAAAAATTGTCCAAAAGTTCTATTTTCTGTCAAAATAACCAAAAAATTCTGTTTTCTAAATGCCGTAAAAAGTCCTGTCTTTTGTCTACCTTTGCTTTGTCAAAAAAGTCCAGTTATTTCTAAAATTTCTGAAAAGAGGCCTCATTTTCTGCCAAAATTAGGTACTAAAAAAATCCCACCTACTTTTTATCGAAATTTTGTTGTTTTTTTGCCAAAATTTTCAAACATTAACAAATTTTTATTTATTTTCTCTTTCTTGAAAATTGAAAAATCTTAGCTTGAAAAAATGTTGACCCCCTCACCTCCTACTACCCTCACTCACTGTCTTAAAAATCGGCAGTTCTAACTTTATTAAAAACACTTCCGTTTTTTTTTCGAAATTGTAAGAGAAGTCGTGGTTTTTGGGAAGAATTGTCAAAAAGCCTCATTTTTCTGAAATAATTGTCAGAAAATTTAGTTTTTAATCTAAAACTCCATAAAAACCCTATTTTTTATCAACGTCGAAAAAATCCTCTTTTTTGCCAAAATTACCGAAAAAGTTCCAATTTTTAACCAAAATTGTCAAAGAGTTCCACCTAATCTATGTCAAAATTGCCAACTAAAAATCCTCATTTTTGCTTTTAAAAAAAAGTCGAGTTTTTCGGTAAAATTGTCACCAAAACTGTCGAAAAATGACCATTTTTTTTGGTGCCTAAAGTGCCATAGAAAGTCCTGTTTTCTGTCTTTGAAAAAAAGTCTTATTTTTTTTTTTTGCCAAAAATGCCGAAAAAGGTCCCATTTTTGGATAAAATTGTCAAAGTCCACACAATTTTCTGTTTTTCTTTTTCTCAATCAACGATTGTACTTATTTTTTTGTTCATTGTTCCCTCAGAAAATGGAGATTTTTTTTACCCCCAAAAATGCTGGCTTGAATAAACTTAAAGCCTCCTTCAACTATCTACCCTCTACTTCCCCAATTTATGTAGGTAAGCGTAGTTGATATTTGAAGGGCAAAGAAAATTAGAGAAATTTGTTCTGGAAAACTGGGGATCTCAGGGAAAATCATTTGTTTGACAATACAGTATGACACAAAAGTAGTGCTCGGTGGCTTTTATTTCTAAGTGGAAAGAGTTAGAGAGATGAATGAAGCGGCGTTGAGTACCTAGGGAAAAATAAAGGCTTTCAGAAGCGACTTTGAAAATTTCAGGGCGATGCACAGGGTGTTTCATTAAATTGAAAAACCGTTTTGGTCAAAAAATTCAAACTGGTTTTTATTGGGGCAATGTATTCTACACACCAAGGCGACAAAAACATGATATCAATTTTTTGAAACCGGTTCATTAATCTGCAACCAGTTGACAAAAAAAACCAAAATTGTAGAGATAGAAAAAAGCTTGAAACAAAAGTTGTAGGGTGTGAAAAATTACACAATTCTGTTCAATAACATTTTGAAACCCGGTCATTGGTTCGCATTTAGAAACCAGTTTTTGACAATCACCTAAAAATTGAAGATAGAGAAAAAAGCTTGAAACAAAAGTTGTAGAGCGTAAAAAATTGAACTATTTTTGCTGATCGGATTTTGTAAATGGCTAATTAATTTGCAGCCAGGTAACTTTCGATAGTGTGCTACAAATTAATGAACTGATTTTAAAATCTGATCAGCAAAAATAGTTCAATTTTTTACACTCTACAACTTATTATGTTTCAAAATTTTTTCTCTATTCAATTCGTAGGTAATTTTTGATAACTGGTTGCAAATTAATGAACCGGTTTTAAAATCTGATCAGTGAAAATGGTACCATTTTTTACGCTCTACAACTTTTGTTTCAAGCTTTTTTCTCCATCTACAATGTTTGGGTGTTTTTTGCCAACTGGTTGCAAATTAATGAACCGGTTTCAAAAAATTCATATCATGTTTTTGTCTCCTTGGTGTGTAGAATACATTGGCCCAATAAAAACCAGTTAGAATTTTTTGACCAAACCGGTTTTTCAATTTGTGAACACCCTGTGCATGGGCCTGAAATTTTCAAGATCGCTTTTGAAAGCCTTTATTTTCCCTACTCAACGCCGCTTCATTCATCTTGCTAGATAGCTTTGTCTACTTGAAAATAAAAGCCACCGAGCACTACTTTTGTGTCATGTCATACTGTACAGGGTGTTCCAAAAGATACTTGACAATTTTCAAAAACGACTTGACACTTCTAAGATCCTCACGTTCTTTTCGATATGTTCAAGTATACTCTTCACCTGAGTGGGGGTCAGTTTGCCAGTGTGCAGTTCACTGATGCTTTATATAGGTACTCCCTGTATGGAAGCAGGGAGGACACAGAAGCTGGCCCCACTGGGTGGTAGAATCTCTCCTTTATGGCTCTGAGCACAAGATATGAATGAGTAAAAATGAAAATGTTGACAACAAAAAAAGGCTGAGAGTTTCAAAAACCGATTGGGAGTCATCATAGCATTTGTGGCAACGGTTCGAACGATATGTCACTTTGCATCTTTTCGTTCGTTCTTTTTTATATGAATTTTATGTGAATTAAATGTTAGAATTCATATGTCTAGTTTCTTTTGACACACGTCAAGTTTCTTTTGGCACACCCTGTAAATATACAAAAAATGTTTTTTGCAGGGAATATAATTTTTAGGTCCAAAAAACACTCATTGTACCTACTTTTCGAAATATTCAAAACTGAAGGAGATATGTCACTTTGGAAAAAAAATGAAAATGCAGAAAATTGAATTTCGTCCGAGCTACTTGGTAGTTGGTACAACCCTCGTGTAAAATCAGCTAGTACGTATGTCCCACTTGCAGCAATATTTGACAGAATTAAACTGCTTATGATGGTATAGATAGAGATTACAACGAAATTGGCATCAGTTGAACGCAATTAGAAAGTGAACTTGGGATGCAGTTTTGCAAAGTATTATCTACTCGCATGAAATATGAGATTTCGCATGCATAGTTACTTTGTCAATGTTTTACTTTTGGAAATGATAATGAAGTTGACTCATTTTGTCAAATTATGTAAATCGTAGGAACTTATTGGTAACTTTATCTTTATATTTTGCATTACGATTAATTTTAAAAAAATCTCACTTACTCGCTTGAGCTGTACCCAAAGCCATAGACATATCGTGAGTGATGACTTGACCCCACGACATAGTGACTAGAGTCCACAAAGGATCTGGGATCGGTAAATCTGGGAACATGACGATACTCACTAGACGAGCCAACGGTAGAGGTTCATGGCTGGCGACCGAAGTTGGTGGAGCGTGGACACCTAATCAAAACATAATATCGATAATGATGGTAAATACATTTTATCGGTTTGAAAAACTAATAAAGTAAGTAATCGAATTATATAATCTTTAAATTACTATAAAATACGGGTTAAGGTTGAAACAAAAAATACTCCATCTAGATAGCTATACATATTATACGAGTAGGTATCATATGCATCAGCAATTCATACAGTGCACATATACAATCCACTTTGATATACGAACACATTATTTATTAAGTAATTCTCCTCCTCAGCTGCTGCTGCCTGCTTTCAAATCGAATTCTGGCTTATGCATATAGAATAAGTACATAGTAGGTACTAGGTACGTACGAATTAACCGCGAAAGATAATTTTTAAATCTCACGAATAAAGAATTAACTTTCAGTAAGCAAATTAAACTACGTATCGCGTAACCATTTAAACACGTGACTTACCATCGGCATACTTAGGACGAACCAATCGACCATATTTGGTATTCGCGGCACCCCAAGTCGGGTATTTTAAATTATTACAGGTACCATCGATCGTACGGTATTTGCTGTTGGCGCACGGAGTGCTCAATGGAGCGCAGCCGGCTCCTACTGGAGCGGTTTCCGGTGCTCCCAGACTGATAAAGAGGAATCAAAAAATAAAATTAGGTACTCGTTCAATCAATGTCAAGTTTTTCGATTAGATTTCTACCTATAGGTTTTTTTCAATTTGGTTTTTACTTACCCACTTGGTGGAGTGACCGGTTGTCCGAATCCAGGATTAGGACCAGCAGGTTGTTCGAATGGAGGTTGGTATGGTTGATGTGGGAATGAAGGTCGGAAATGAGGTATGCTTGGGAATACAGGGTAGGATGGTTTGAAACCTCCGTAAACGACCGGAGATCTGGGTCCATGTGTGTTGATTATTGATCGTGGTGGACCGTAGGTTTCATCGGCGTAAATGCCTGGAAAATTCAAACAGTGATTAAGAGTTGGTTTATATGGAATTAAACTCTTTGGAGAGAGGAGAGAATGAGACGAGAGTCAAGTTTTTGAAAGATACATATTATCTCAAAATTGATGTAATTACCTACCCACAGAACTACATACAAAAAATACAATTAAAACTGGATTCGAATCTGAAGTCTAAAATCTGTTTTAAAAATACTTAGGCACTCACAGACAGATGTATTGTGTAAATCATAATCAATGATCCCAAAACAGTTCAAAAATGGATTTTTTTTGTTCATAGGTCAAAAATATGAGCGTAATAATTATCAGCTTGAACCGAGTGGGTACATAAAAATCGAAAATTTATCCAAAAATACACCACCGAGATAAATTTTACCAGAAGAACCTAATTTTTTGATTTTCAGAAAAATTTGGAAAATTCAAATACCCCTTTTTTCTTTGAAAAACTCAAAATTTGATCAAATAGAAGTAGAAATCAGAAATTTGAATTCTACCTTATTTTTGGACTGCTGAATTAATTAATGGTGATTTCGAGCCATTCTGGAGCCTTCAGTGGATGTTTGGAATCTCCAGTTTTGAAAAAATGTCTTTGAAAATCGTCAAAATGAATCCATAACCTATGAATTTGGTCACTTTATTGGCTCTTTCCAAAAATCATTTTTATCGATTCAAATTCAGAATTTTCTTCAGCGATTATTTTTCAAAAAATTTAGAAAGTTTTTCTTAAACGAACACATCAAAATGAAAAACTGAAATTTTATTTATTCTCCATTTTGTCTTCTCGAATCAATTACTGGTGGTTTTGAGCCATTCTGGAGCCTCCAGTGGATTTTTGATTTTTTTTTAATTCTTGAAAAGTATACTTAAGGCTACGAAGACGATACCTATTGCAAACAATTGAGATTATTTTATTCTACCTAATTCGAGTTCAAAGGTACTAAAATACCATTTTCACCCTTCATAATGGTAATTTTTTCAAAACTGAAAAATCCAAAATCCACATTTTCGTTTCAGAATGGCTCTCGAAACCACCATCAATCGAGTTATGAAGTCAGAAATAGCACATGAAATAAATTTCCGTTTTCCAGGCCAATTTGAACAAATTTTCATTCTTTAAAAAAAGTGAGCAAAATTTAAATTTTAAAAAATTTGCCAAAAATGAAATTCAGCTTTTGTTTTTTAGATGCTTTGTCAATTTTTCTGGTCTGGTCGATTTTTTTTCTTTCAGTTATGATTAGAAACCTCTGTGAGTACAAAAATTGTGAAGATTTCAACAAATTTTCAACGCTCTTTATTACTTTGAAGTTTCCTCAACAAAAAATTAAATTAAATAACAATCAGACATGAAAGTAAGCATCAGACCTCATCATTTTTCCCAGCACACCTCAGAGTTGAAAAAATTGATCAACCAATTTCAAAAATTATGATTTGTTATACGTTTTTTAAATCACATGTAGGTACCTACCTAATAATTGAAAAGTTTTTCTGTTTTTTTTATCTTTATCTTTTTTTTTTTCAATAAAATTTCACAATATTACAGTACATATTACTTTCCTAATTATTTGTGATTCTTATATTTTATTTAAATGTTTAAGAACCGCATTTAAGCAAATTGACCTTGAAAAAATCTTAAATTTCATTTTCTTAAATTATTGTCAAAACTTTCAAGCTTTTATGTTTTTTGTTTTTCTTCAAACGATTATTTTTATAAACTTTACCCTGTCACAACTTAATTAAGTACCTATTATTAGGTAATCAAGTTTTTTTTTTTTTTTTTTTTTTTTTTTTTTTTAAATAAAATAAAATGTAATCTAATTGGAGAAATTTTCAAATTGATTCACATTCTATCGCATTATTTTTGAGTTTTTAATCTCTTTTTTTTCTTACCTATTAGCTTCCTTGTATTACTTTTGTTTTCCTGCTAAAAAACGATTTCTTTCCATTAAATGTCATAGTTTTTTAGAAAATGATTCAAAATACAAATATGTAACTTTATTTTCTGTTTAAATCTTCAAAAATATAGCTTCCCAAAATGTTATTTTGTATTTTTTCTCCGTAAATGTTGGTACATTTTTTTTTTTTTTTTTTTTTTTTAAATAAATATTTTTGATAAGAATTTTAAAATAATATCTGTTGAGTACCTAATTAATTAGTAATTTTACCCATTTCATTATTCATTCCATCATCTACTTATAAATTATAATGGGCCTATATCCGATTACTTTTAATTAATATTTCCTTTTTCTAAATTTCAATTCATCTTTTGATTTTATTTTGAAAAAATTGTAAGCCTGATAAAAAATTGAAATAATTGATTTTTCAAAAATTAAAACGTCTTCTCAACCCTTTGATACCTTGACATAAGATTTTAAATGAAATAATGTTTCATATTTCAACTTCTTATTCCTCTTTGTAAGTCAAAAGATTGATCATTTTTTTCAATTTTTATAATTTTATGAATGATTTTAGCAGAAAATATTGGTATTTCGATATGACCAAAACAAATACTTTGAAATTTGAACCAGAAAAGATGTTGATGATATTGATATCAGTTTTTATGAGAACAAAATAATCAAAATCACAATCTAAATCCAGCTTGCATTAAAAATACACATAACCACTAACAAAAAATTTAAGTAAATTTACCTGTTAAATTATATTGATTAAAATGATCTCTATCGTAATAATTATACGATGAATCTGGACTAAATACAGATAAAACATGAACCGATTGTAACACGGCGACTAAGCTAAATAAATATCTTTTACGAGTAGTTTTCATCATCTTGTCATCTGTCTGCAACATAGAAAAAAAAAAAAGAAAACCACGACCATTAGATATATGTACAACTATACGTGGGTACTCATTAGCTAATTACGAGTAATTACACGTGTACCTAAGTTAAATCTACATACAAAACTAGTAAATAAGTAGTACTCAACTACCCATTACGCATTATAAAGTACGATTTCGCGAATACTGTCAACTTAAGTTATCTAAAATACTTTTCGCATAAATAATTCAAATCGTAATTGATAAACGGGTACTAATTATCATATTATCTTCTGATAAGTAATTCAAGCTCATGAGACATGTTTTTTTTTTTTTTTTTTTTTTTATTCCTAAAGGCAAAATCTTTTAACAAACAAACTAGGTAAACTGTCAAATTAATTCGACAAGCACGTAGCATTTGTTTCTTTTTCAAACACAAAAATCCTCTACAAACTATCCAGGTAAACTGTCAAATTAATTCGACGAAGTCGTAGCGTTTATCGCAGCTTATACGATTAGTTCAACGACTCGACGACGAACGCAGCAACGAACGTCCTTGTTTTCGAACCACTATGTATCGTGCTTAATACGAGTATGAGAGTGTTATTAAAGTTGCATACGCAAAACGCCGTAAATAATAATGAACTTGAACGAACCGGTTCAAGGAAAAATGAAAGGTGCGTTTCGAATCCGTGACGATCGAATTTTCGATTTTTATCACGGAAATGGGTAATTTTTCGCGACTAGCGCCGGCTAATTCGAGTACCTATCTAGTATTTTTACGTGTCCACATTATGTAATTTTACAATTTAGGTACTTACATACAATGTTTTTAGATGGTACCTATTTTGTTAATAATCTATACTTCTCAAGGAGGAAGTTTTGAAGCATGTACTCAATTACAACTCGATGTGGGCTTATATTTTTTTTTAAAGATCAAACACAAAGATTTATTAATTTACGAAAAAATCCAGGTGATGTGGAAAAAATTAATTGGTTTGATGTTAAAGAAACGATGACCTCTATGGAAGATGAAAAATAATCTTTAACTAATTTTCGAATCGAAATTGAACAAATTGAAGTAATTAGATGACCATTTAATCGAAAACAAAATAGGTAATATTATCAAAAATTATTCTCCTGCAAAGATAACTCGAATTAATGGCGATATCTTTAGAAAATCACCAACAAAAACAATGAAATTAAAATTAATTAATTAAAAGTATAAATACAGGAAATGAAATTTACTCGATGCTTGCGTATTTTTCTTTGGTGGGTTTTGGAGTTACACATACAAGAAAATTTTCAAGATGACAATGCAAACACATTGAGAAAAACGTTCTTTTTTTTTTTAGAAAATTCAAGTAATCTTTATAATTTTTTTTTTTCTTTGGGGGTATTTGTACATAATTACATGATTATTACACCCATCGTGTGAGATTTTATCGAGTTGGTAAGGTTGAGTTTTTTTTTATTAGATCTAAGAATTTTTTAATTTCAGAAGGGTCGCCTGGTATGAATAGGAATCTTTCGTCTAATTGTTCGGTATTTGTGGATTTTGATAGGATTTATTCACATTTTTTTCAATGTTTGTTTTTTGGAATGTTGTAAAGTTTTTTCAACTTTTCGACATTTCAATGATATTGATAATGAAACACCTTGTGTCACGCTTCCTCCCCTCCAAATTGAACTGGGATGCTGAAATTTGGCATGTACATTGTGGCTGGATTCACAGTTTTTTCTTTTCGTTTCGAATTACACATTTTAACCCTCCTTGTCTCTTTTTTCGGAAGCAAAAAAATGAATTTTTGTTTTTTTTCTTTGATTTTTTCAATCACTGATTTTCTTGTTTAAAGACTCTTCTAGTTTTCATTTTTCAATAGTTTGTGGTAAAATGTTCAAATCTTTTGATAAGAAAAAGTACCAAATCTTTCATGTTTTGTGAACAATATTTCAAACTTCCTTCAGGTTAACGTTTTTGTGGTTTTATTCAATGCAATCCTGCAGTTTTTTTCCTGCAGAAATGAAAAATAAATTGAATATAATTTTTATGGTCCTCGATATTGTTGACGATGGATAGTTACGTAATTATCTACATTACAAAGCCAAATTAATTCTCAAATTCATTTTTCGAATTTTAAAAAATTTCTAATTAGCTCGTTTCCTGGTTGAAAAAAATCAAAATTTGATCAAATTGGGGTATTGGACTCCTTAGTTTTGGTTCATCCTTGACCCAAATTGAGGTATAAATTCAAAATTTGATTTATGCCTTATTTTCAACTTAATAAATCGATGAGTGATGGGTTTGAGGCACTTTATAACCAACAATGGATTTGTGGAATTCTCAATTTTAGAAAAAAATGCTCATAGAGAGAGCAAACATTGAATTTGAACCCATGAACTCAATTTTACCATTTTTATGACTATTTGGATCTATTTACAAGCCTACTTGGATACTTATTTAGGCACAAATTTTTCAAAAGAAATTTCTACAGATTCCAGTCTTCCGGCCTTTTTAATATTTTTTTTTTGCGATATCTATTTGTAAAATTCAAAAACTCGCTGGAGGTTCCAGAATAACTCGATACTACGGAAATGAATCGACTCCCAGAAGGTCAAAAATGGGTTATAGATTTAATTTAAGCTGTTTGTGGTTTTTGTATCGGTAAACAATAAATTTTTCGTTTTTTCCGCAAAAAAATCTTTGGAGCGAATTTCAGATTTAAACAAACAGAAACGGATTTTGAAAATTTCTGCCTTAATCGATCAGAACGATCACGAATTAGAGTTACAAGCGCTGAATTTCAATTTTTCTCCTTCTTTTATTTAGCAATTTTTCTGAATGGGCTGGCCAAAAATCTGCTGGAGGCTTCAGAGCAGCTTGAAATCACCATAAATCAATACAGAAAATTCAAAAATGGAGTATTAAACAAAATTTAGGTTTTCTATATAGGCACCATAATTCAATCAAATTTTTAAAAATTCTTGAAAATTAAAAAATGAAATTCATTGCCTGAAAATTCATCTTCTAGATGATTTTTGATCTCACTCTGTCTGATTCAAACAATTTTCTACCGGTTCAGATAATTTCCTTTGTATAAATAGGCACAATATAAACCACATTGTTTTCGGAGCCCAAAAATGAGTATAGAATAGCCCAATGTACCTATGTACAATTTGTAGAAAAAATTAAATAACTGCAGAAGTTGATTTTCAGTTCCTTTCTTTCGACAAATGAAACCATAGAGTGCCTTTCGAGATATTAAAATTTGGATTAGAATATCCTCTTTAAATCTCCTGGAAAATAGAGAGAAATATTTCACTGACCATTTTGCACTTCTTTTCGAGCTCGGAAAAAATTTGACATTTGAAATCGATCAACTTGAAAAAAACACAACAAAAATGTTGAAAAAAATATTCACATGTTTACTTTTGCAGAACCTACTCAATGAAAATTTCAATTTGATTGGACCAGCCTCTTTGATAGGAAATATCAAATTTGTAATATTTGAGTTGGAGCACGTCAAGTTAAATTACGAGTAGATACCTATGTTGGCTTAGCACGATGCATTGCAAATGAGAGCTGAGCAAAATAAACTTAGAGTTGGTAAAATGGCATCGTCTTGATGATGAAGTATACAACTGCTTTTATAAAACCTGGGAATGGGCAGATGACATTCATCAAGAAGTTAAAATCAACTTTGACATGAATGATCAAAGAATTCAAAAAAACTAGAGAGGCATCTGAGAAGCCAGAGCTGAAGCTGAAACAGCCAAAAAAAAAAGCTGAGAGTCGCTGAGACTGCAATAATGAAAATGAATAAAATAATTCAAGACGTTAGTTTGTGGCATGAAGAAGTTGGCGGAAAACAAAAGACAACAAAAAAACAATCAAAGAAATTGCGGCGAATTTGCACTCTACAAAAAATGACATCGAACATTCCACTCAAGCCAGGGATGAAGGGTGCAAAAAGATGTTAAAAGAGATAAATGAAATTCAACAAAAACTGGAAAGACCTACTGTCGTATCAGACAGAGGTGAAGTACGAGTTTGTAAATACAAAATGATCGATCCGAACTATGTGTTAAAAATGCAGGAATATTTTTCTCTGGCAAAATGCGTCATTTTCCTCACGACTTTTTGCAAGATTTCAAAGATTTTTTTGAAGGGATGGAAACATTAGAAGCTTAAATGGTCATGGCATTCATGATCATAGAACTCTCATGAGAGAATTGATATTGAATCAAAAAGTTATTTACCGGTGGTTTCGTATAAAAAGCCAATATTTTGGATGTATTTTGTCACAATCAAGATGGGGCAGATCTCATTACCTATCTTAAATTTAAAGCATGGGTCAATGAACCACGTAGGTAGTCCAAACCCAGGAGAAAAAAAATTACGAGCGATTTTTTTTATCATGAACTGAATAAATACAAATAAGATCGACAATTCGATAAAATTGAGACTGATGGATCGAATTTTGTTGAGATGCCTTTTCAGGTGTTGAAATCACTGATAGAAGCTGCTCTGATATTGAGGGACAATATAATTCTAAAATCAACTCTGAGTCGTTGAGAAGGAAACTGAAAAAATATGGAGAAAATGAGAATACACATCAAAATTGATTTTTGTTGCTCGATCGTTCCATTTTCAAACCTCCCAATCAAGTTAGAGTAGAATTCAAATTACGTACCTAATTATTTTATTTAGGTAGATTTTTGGAATCAAAAATTATGTGGGCTTAAAGGGCTAAAACTTGGAATGAATAACTTCAACTGATTTTAGATTCAATTATATAGTTTTGATTTCTTATCTTAAAAGGTGGAATATAAGCTCAAATTAAAGATCTAGATAAATGTAGGTAATTAAATAGGTATGTACAAAGCTTCATCAAACAACCGCAAGCACTAGAGAATTAGGAATCCAAATAAGTAAATAAAAACACAAGCCAACTTCAATTCCAAAGAAACGAATGATACTCAAAATTGAAGGAAAAAAAATGTAAATCAAAAATCGTCAACAAAACTTACACAGAAAATACTAAATTTTACCAAATTAAAAAAATAAAATTTTTAAGAATAAATCGATCAAAGAACTGGAGTCTAATAGGAGTAAAAAACATTTCGCAATTATCTACTAGTAGGTACCAAAAAGATTGAAAATAAAATAAAAATTAAATAACGATCTCTCATAATTTTTTTAAACCGTATAAAATCTATCACCTTTTTAAGCTTATCACAAAAACATATAAAAATACGTCATCGAAACAATATTCCAGTACTCGAAAAAACGGCCAAAATTAATCTTCATTTTCAATTAATAGATATAAAAACGAAAAAAAAAAAAAAATTGAAAAAACACCCACGAGATAACCGAACTACGTTAAATACGAACAAGGCACAACACACGAACACACAATACGATCGCACGAAATTCGAAATTAAAAAACAAAAAATATTAAAAAGAACCGAGCACCTATATAAGAAAAAAAAAGCGAGAGTTTAAAAACACAATCGAGCTACAATTTTCAAGTGAATAGAGTTAATTTGGTCGAACGAAAGATAAAAATTTCATACCCATCTCACGTCGCAATCGCACACTTGTTACATATGCATTTAAATTCATTACTTACTATTTTAACTCGCGTTCATAAAATATAGGTTAATGTCATACCACCGCGTGAAAAGACTTCCTCACGTCACTGACTGATTATACGAGTAGGTACGTAAGACGCCGGCCAATGAAAATAAAAGTGACAAACCCCCAGGTGAATGCCTAAGAAATTCCGCGAATGTTTCGTGTTGCCGGACTAACGCCTTACGAATGATTAACTACCTGGATATTATGGCTAAATCACCCGCATAGAAAAAAATTCATCTGGTTACCGGACACCCACTACCCACTCCCCACTCCCTGCCTCCTGCTGGATAATCTACCAACATTTCAAGGTTTTCAGCTATTATCAAAGAAAGTACATCTGTGTAGTACCTCTACCTATATGCAGTATATACGAGTATATGCACTAACGCCCTTTTCAAGTAGCGCTTTCGCGCCTGATTAAATCTGAAATTTGATCTACTTCTTACTTATGGGTAGCTACACAATGGAGAACTTGCGAAAAGGGCAAAAACGATACGCCTAAAGATACATAGGTGCAAACGCACGCCCAAGTAGGCGAACCGAACATACTTACAAGTTAATATTTTCAGTAAATAGAGGGATCAACAACTCGTAGGTACTTATACAAAAATTAACAGCAATTTAGTCAAATTATTATTAGGTAAATAGAGTGACCGAGTTGAAGTTATTATTGGCACGTTTTTTCAGTCGTGTCAGAAAATTCACTTTCGGGGATAAATTTACCCATTATAATTGGAGGAGGAGAAAGAGCAGGGAGAAAAAATAAACGCCAAATGTGATGTAATTGAAGACCACGAGCTGGACTATTGCTTAATTTTGCCCACCACTAAACAATGTGCACTTTTTTATTTATTATATCGAAAATATCTCCGGCGTGACCGTTGAGACCTCGAGAGAACCATTTGGAATTTGGACTCGAGTGCCTGTGTGTATATTTTTTTTTGTAAAATTATACCATCGTCGCGACGTCTTTTATTTATGATGGTGACGAATTTCACTGCAAATATGAGAACGTGAATTGGAAAAGATTTATGATGAATTAGTTTTATAGTTTTTATGTACCTACGAGCTGAATGTTGATACCTATTAAATAAGATGTGCGTTCTCATCGTTCATGAGGTAACCTCTCGATCTCGTAATCTCAGACTAGAGTGAAATTTCGATAAATAGAAACAGTATGTGAGAAAACCATCAGAACCAAATTTACAGTTGTCGATCTTGGAGGGGGAAAAATCAGATTTTTAAGCACGAAAAATCGAAATTTAGAGGTAATTTTCTAAAAACATTTTCTAGTGTAGGTAGCCAAAATTTTTCGAAAAAATGGGTCCTTTTAAAATTTTTGCTTACAAGGAGGGGGCGATGGCCCCCTTTACCCCCTTGGCTACCCAATCTTCAAAATTGAGGGCAAATATGTTTTTATGAAATAAAATGTAACATTCATTTTTGACCTCAGAACAGGACAGTGCATCAAAAAATTAGCAAAATTTCTCTTCATCACTTATTTTTACTCTACTTGAAAATTGAACGTATGTATTGGGAACAGATTTTTAGAAAAAAAATCGAAATTTGAATAATGACCAAATGAATGGACAGATGCGTTTGAAATTTAGGAAATTCAATTTCGTTATGGCAGTTTTTTTCAAGACTGAAATTTGAATAATTCGTGGTCAAAGTCACTCAGAAATTTTTTTTCATTGAAAATGCACTTGAAGGGGAAATATATTAGGTCCTCAAAGTGGAGATATTTTTGATTAAAAAAAAAACGTGATTTTTCCCCTCCAGCTCTCCTTAATCTTTTTTGGGAACAATGGCCCAATTTCACGAAATAATATTAGAGATTCTGAGTTGACCTAGGTCATTGACATGGAAATCAAAGACCACTTTAGGGTTCAACAGTGCAGTTGAAAATTGGCAAAACGCTTATTTTTGGGTAAATTCGAATTTAAAAATTTTTTCTTTTCAAATATTTCGCATTAATTATGCCAAAACATCGAAAGATATCATTTCCGTAACTCAGGAAATATTTTGGAATGCAGTGGTGCTAATTTTTCTATCATTGGTGCCAATTTCAAAAAATCGAATTTGATAAGTTTTTGGCTATTTTTCTAGATTTTTTGATTTTAATCAATCAGCATGTAAAGAGAAGCCTGCCTGACTATAATCTTGACGAAACTATGCTGAATTAATTGAAGACATAATTTAAAACTAGAAAGTCCTCAAAAATCTATCCTGCTATCAAAATTCACAATTGGATACCTAATTTTTTTTTTTAAATCGCACCAGATTATTCTTTAAAAAAAAAAGTACAAACTTCAGCACATTAATTCCTTATTTTTTGTATTTATTTAATTTCATTTATTACTACCTATTATACTACATCATGCTCCTCAGTTTTTTCCCCTCAAAGGTCAGTCAAAACTCGATTTCTTTTATTACTTGACAAATATTGATTTTCCCAAACCTTTTGCTTCTTATTTTATACTCGTAAGTTGAAAACTTTGATATTATTTATTGGTGAATTTCACTTTGCTATCGTTTTACTTTAATAGCTCGTTGAAAACTTTCAAAATCAAAACACTGTCTCATGAATCGATACGTCTCGTTTAATCAACTTGGTTGTGGAAAAAAGAACGAAGAAAATACATACATGAAAGAAGGACAAAGCGAACAATTTTTTGAATTCATATCTATAAGTAGATTTCAATACTATATGGGAGGTAGGGCTATAGTTTTTTTTCATTTTTTTCCCCATTTTTTTAATACAGAAGAAAAAGGGAAAGGTACTTACATTTTTAAAAAAATCAATAACCATACGGTTGAAATTTAAAAAAATTTATGGTAAAAAGAAGAGGAATGGGGAAATTTTTCAGATATGATTAGATTACAAAAAGTTCAAAAAAATCAAGAATTAGAGAGATTCAACGTGAACTAAAAAGTGGGATGATTTTCGAAAAAAGGAAGTGCTGTTAAACTGACAGCCAGTAAATCAAAAACCAAAATAATCCAACTTTTCTGTCATTTCTAAAAAAAAATCAAAATTTGTTTCAAATCATTTCGTTTTTTTTTTTTTTTTTTTTTTTTTTTAGAAAAGATTACTTCATTTTTCATATTTTTCAGTTTTTGTGCAAAGGAATACCCCACCCCTTTCTCCGATCCTTCCTAATACTCTGCAGATCAGTAGGTTTTTTTTCAAAAATAAAAACCCATAAGTATTTTATCCAACTCCAGCTTTATTCTTTTCTATCTTGAAACATCGGACTTGATTTGTTTAAGAAATTCGATTATCTAGGTAAGTAAATTTCAGATTTTTGAGTTATCCAATTTCGAAAAAAACCTCGCAGACTCCCTTTTCCAAACTCGAACAACCAGTAGGCAAACAAAACAACGAATCCGGGAATATCCCATAATACCGGAACTCTTTACCAGCCATAAAAATAAACGACGAAATTATTCGGCGGCGAAAGTCACATCGTCATTCATATTCTCATTCTCGCTTGTACCTACCAATAATTTTACATTTTACAAAACGTGGAAAACCCAAAAACAAAGATTAACCTGTATTCTCGGACAGACAAGACAATAATGCTTCGAATCTATCACTGAAAACGATCGAATATTTACGTAACGTACCATAGGTACATTTCGCCTGTATAGTGTGTAACTCAACAGGAAATACAATGCTGGCTGCTGGCTGGAATACAATTACATTTTTAAACGTAGGTACTGGAATAGAAATAGGAACTGGATAATTTGAGACTTCGCAAGATATCGAGTATCGGTTGGCGTAGGCCTACGATCTTTACTTTATGGATTTTCATTGTGTTTGACGTGAGTTTATAGAGTTGAGGATCCGAATCCGATGATGATAATATTTATCTATCTAATGGTTGCATGAGAAAGATCGACTTTTGCATTTTAAATACCTATGGGTATAGGTTGATAGTCGATAAAAATTACTCGAATTCCGAAATGTTTCAGCTTACATGATTTGCCTCTATATTTCTCATACATTTTTTAAACGTTTAAAATTATCGAATCATGGGAGAAAATTGTGTCATTTTTAATTACTACCTATCTTATGTAATATCTATTCGAAGATGAATATAAAATACCAACTATATTAATGAGAATTTTTTCGACTCTAAAAACAATGCTCAGCTCGAAATTTTTTTTCGGGTGTGGTTAGAAACGTGGGTTCCTATTTTTCATCTTCTGATGCATAGAATTAGAGCACCTAATACCAAGATTTTAGATGAATTTGTGACACTTACTGCTTCATAAGATTAAAGTGAAATGAGTACCTAATAATTTTTGATGAAGCTTCTCTTTTTTCACAAATTCTAAAGTTAGAAGAGTCATATATTGGATTAGACCTCCCGATCACCTTTAAAAAGATCAATCACTCCTGAAGATCAAAATGAAGAATGAGAAAAATCGAATCGATTTTCAAAAAATCGTTTTGCGAAGAACAACACAAATTTTTGGTAAATTTTTGTCTAACAAAAACAAAAATAAATAATGAAAAAAAAAACGATAATTTTGAGCACGATCGATCATATGAAATCAAAAAAATCGAAAATGAGTAAATCAATTTTTTGGAGTTCGATTAATCGATTTTTGATCAAAAAGTGTAGGTCGGGGGGGGGGCATACAATTGATTTTTCAATTCGAATTTATGAAGAGTTAATATATGAAATCAATAATCTCAAAAAAAATCGATTTTTGTAGTTCGATTAATCGAATATTGATCCTGATTCATTTTTGATCCATTTTCGAAGCTGAAAATTGATCTTTCATTTCGAACATGATCGATCAGGTGAAATCGCAAACCGAAAATAAATCGATTTTTGTAGTTCGATTAATCGATTTTCAATCATGATCAATTTTTGATCGAAAAGTACATATATCGCGGATGATTTACCATATGGAATCAAAAATGACAAATTAATCGATTTTTGGAATTTGAATAATCGATTTTCGATCGTGATCAATGTTTGATCGAGAGGTCTAAATTGGATAGAAATTGGTAATGAGAAATCCCTGAAGAAATAGAGGGAGGGGTCTCGCTTTGAAATCAGAAAAGTGCTTGATTAGTTTACAAACCAACAATGTGACATAAAAAATTTCAATTTTGAAAAAAAAATTTTAGACATAACAAAGAGGTATAACTTTTGGGCTATAATTTTTTTTGAATGATTCAAAGAAACGTAGATTGGTGTTTTAGGGAGGGTCCAAAGGATAATCAAGAATTAAGTACCAACTGAAAATTTTTGTTGGCCCCAAAAAAAGTCAACACTTCAGAAAACCAATTTTTTTGTGTTGAATAATTACGAATTTTTAGTCATTTTTTTCCTAGGATATTTTTTGGCAGGTGTGAGGGGTGTTTATTGTGTACCGCTCTACATTTCAGATATTTTGAAATATGTATTGAAAATCAGCTTTTCGGTTAGGTCTATTTGATTTTTGCATTTTCAAAATTTTACCAGCTTTATGAGTGACCAACTTGAAAAACATGGTTTCATTTTATTGGTTTCAAAAAAATCGAAAATTCGATTTCATTGTTTTTTTTTTCAAAATAGAAGGAATAAATGTCTTTCTCTTCAGACTTGACTGAAATTTGCCCAGCAACAGAGTTGAAGGGCAAAGAGCCAAGAATTTTCAAAAATGGAAATTTTCAATACCTACGTAGGTACCCCTTAAAACTGATGCAACTTGGGCTCAAATTGTTCAAGTAGGTAAGTCATAAATCTCAGTAACTTTACAGCATACTAAATTCCTTCAATCTCCAATTTCAAACTTTTGTCATCTTGTTCTTGTGGCTGATTTTTTTTTCATTTTTCAAATTCGCAAGTGCCCAAGTTAATGTTCAACACTCAAAAGGTTCCATTTTGAATTTTTTGAAATTCTGCAGTAATTTTCAACAGCTTGTTTCAGTGATGGACAATTTTTTCTGAGAACTTTTTTTGTTCATATTTAAAAATTATTCCAAAATCCAGCCTTGAGATGTGTATTGTTGAGTATATTTGAATTTTGAACAATCCCCTTTAATTACCAACCGGCCAATTTCAAAAAATGAAGATAGGTTCTCATGAGATCTCCTTAAGTTCATGTCATAGGGACAGATAAAATTTTGTTCAAATCTACGACTATCAATTCTTCTGGCTATTTCATCGTTAAATGTATAAAATAAATAAATAATTCAAAAACACAAGTGACATGAAAAAAAAATACCAGTTGATAAAAAAAAAGTTTACCTTCTCACGATACAATTAATTCTTCTCTCTAAAATAAACACTTCAAAATTCAAAACGTAAAATGCAAAAATAAATATTCACTCGTCACTCAAAAAAAAAAAAAGCAATTTAAAGCATGCAACACCCAAAATAACACTCGAATTGGTATAAGCAAATTCACTCAAAACTTGAATTTTTCAAAAACAAAAGCATAAGTAAACCATTTAAAGCAACCAAAAAAAAATCACTTCTATCAAAATCTCATCATTAAAAAAAAAAACTATATTAAAACGTACAAAAAATACGAACCTGAAAATTAAATAAAAATAACACAAGATGATGTAAAAAAGAAAAAAATTTTTAATAAAAATAAAACTGACCACGACACCACATGTACACTCGCGATAGCGAAATTCGCGTAATAAATAAACAAAATTAAAATTAAAACAAGCGAACTTCACAACTACCGAAAAATCTTTATAACACACGTATCGACCACATGAGAAATGATTATCGATATAACTAAACAATTTGAAATCCGCGCACGTAGGAGGACGTAAATGAATACTGTACGCGCGAATCTATTCGCAAGACTTATTTACATTTCCAGAGTATAAAATGCTTCTAGTCGTCTCGATATGATCCAGTTGCGAACTGGTTGAAAATCTCTAGCTCGCCCCTCTTTGTTCGTTCACCAAACGCCGCCGATACGACAATTTACACCGGATTAGTAGTCGCAAAATAAATATTAGTGGGTTAACGAATGACCACGTTAATTGGTTATTGTAACGTCGTCGTCGTCGCTCTAAGAGTATAAGACGACGATGACGTTTGTGTATCGCAGATATTTCGTAATTTTCCAGGTACTTATGTTTTTTTTTTCTTCAACTTCGGTGGCTCGCTGCGAGGTACCTACACGAAGAGATGATGAGGTGGTAGTAGGAGGGCAAGATTATAGCTTCGAGCGAATGATACATTTTTATGTAGCCATCGTAGGTACCTTCTGTGAATTATATCGACCACACTCAGGGTGGTTTCAAAATTCGCGAAATTTAATCAGCATTGGTCAAGGTTGTGAATTACATGTCGTATGTAATATTAATATTTAATATTTTTTTTCTCCCCTGCAATTTATAATAAATGTAAAAGGACGGATTTGCTCCGGGTGGTGTTTTGTAAGGTACGAGTAACTGTGCTTATGTACCTATTTAAATATGTATCGAGTTGAATGATCAACAATGTATGTAGCTCGTTCTCCTGCATTTTCCAATTACCTATGTTAGTGCGAGAAATGAATCATACTCTTAGGTACCTGTTAAAGTGTTGTAATAATTTATTCAGTAAAACAAAGAAATAGGTAGAAAGAAGTCCTGTGCTTGAAATCAAATTTTGGATGAGCTCTGAACAGGCGAATTGAAATTTCAACGAAGTGGGTGAAAAAGTGCTTCCCTCCCGCCCCCCACAAGACTTTATAGAAAATTCAGTTCTAGGGATCTCCTTTGCTTCGTTCTTGAGAGCCATGATGTAATAAATAATGAAAAAAATTAACTTGCAGCATGGAAGCTCCAGATCGAAATCAGTTTTGAGAATTGATTAAATGCAAGAGGAATTGCTTGATCTTGAATTTAGCGGATGCTGACATTGAGATTTTATCAAGAGAGATAAAAATTTTTCAATAAATTGTGTAAGAATTCCTTTTTTCTTCCGTTTCTATTGAGAGAGTCTAAACGTTTTCTATCTATAGGGTTCAGGATCATTTTTTTTTCAATAAAAGGGTTCGGGGGGGGGGCGGTCTAGAATTTTTCAGTCGAATTCGCAAGTCTTGTTTTCGTCAGAAATGGAAATCTTAAACCGGGTAGTTTTTCCTATATTCTTATTCTAAGAGGGTCCGAATTTATCAATCATTTTTTAGAAGGTTTATTTTTCGATTTTCTGTTCAGAAAGTGCAAGATTTTTCTATGAAGAGGGTCAAGAATTTTTGCTCTTCAATTCAGAGAGTCCAGAATTTTTAAATGAATTGTTTAAGGTTTCTTATTCTTAGTTCATCATTTTTTCATTGTGGCTGCGTGATTTCCTCCTATTTTTCTTTGTTTTATAGAGACTAGAGAGTTCAGAATTTTCCAATCAATTTTGTAAGATTCGTTAGGTTTGTTGCAGGTTTTTCATTTTGTCAAAAATGGAAATTTGGTGTAATTAGAATTTCCTTTTTAGCCAAATTTTTGTAAAAAATGATGGCTATTGCGGTAGGCCCAACTTTGGATAAAAAGGTCGGGGATGAAAAATTTTGATAGTTCTCGACGTTTTGAGCTCAAACTAGACGATTCCCGGTGTGTCAGTTTTTATATATATGTGTATGAATACACGTACCTAGTACCTTGTGGTGCCCGGCTCTTTTATGGTAATTGTGGTGCCCGCGTACATAGAGGATCACATATATACATATGATAAAGGTGTTTTGGTGCAGTTTGGATTTTTCATCATAGTTAGTCATAGTGGTGCCCGATACATAAACTTGGTACTTGTGGTGCCTGCCTCAAAAATTTTTTTATCATCTTAGAGTGCATTTCACTTGATTCTGAATCGTTTTATATAGAAAGACCTTGTGGTGCCCGATTTGGGCACCACAAGCCCAAAACCGGGCACCACAATGACTACGTATACTTTAAACGGGCACCACAATGACTAAGTTTAAATCTAGATATATATAGCCGCATACAGGTAAACTCATAACGTTTTGTATAAAATACAAACTCACGTCCCACCTATAACTTCGTTGCTGTGCATGCGCTCGACGCGTCCACCCCATAGGCCTGATAGTACTCGATGTTAGGCCGCGTTATATTCGTTAACTTGATTTTTGGGTGACCTGTGGAGAGGTATCTCATTGCCGAAACATCAATTTTTCAGAAAAGCTTTTTTTTTAAAAGTCCCTTACGTCTCTGTTTTTCGCAAATAGCTTTTTAACAAAGCATCCCACAGAAAAATAACCAGCTCTGAGCAGAAAGAAAATTTTATTCTCTACAATTTCCTTCATGGCATTTTTTTCCTAGGATGCATACTTTTCCCATAAAATCACTGTTTAGACTGAAAAACACGAAAATACGGACCTATATAATCAACTCTAAATTAAAATTGAGCAGTCAAAAATTTATTTTAGACGATTTTTGACCACGCCATGTGAAAGAGGACATCTTCAACCACCAAAATCACCAAAAACAACGTAAAAAACGTAAAAAATGATTCTTGGCAATAAACACCTTTTCCTCATGTCCTTGTACATAATACTTAGGCTATGCACTCATTTGAAAATTGAGTCAAAAGAGAAAGTGTATAAACGGCAATCTCACGTCCCTGCTGAAACTTTGCCAGTAGACTCCCCACACCTTGTAGATTCATATGGCACCTCATCGAAAAGTCACGTCCTAAAAAGGTTACGAGTTTGTCAAAACGTTATGAGTTTGCTGGTTAATCTATAAAAAAGTTACGAGTTTACCCCCTAGAATATTTAGATATATAGATATATATTTATAAGTTTCAGCACGACCTTGACTTTTACATTTTATGGCCTGGAATCTGTTCTAATTGATCAAATCAACTCAAAATTAGGGAATAGGGTTCTTTTAAGATCTAGAACTGACCCCTGCAGTTTGAGGGGTCAAAGTTGAAAATTACAGAAAGGTCATTTTTTTGGAGGGGCATAATGAGGCCCCAAATGAACGAAAAAGGTCCAAAATCATACCATAGGTCAATACCTCCATTGTGATCAACATATCCAAATTTCAGCTTCCTAGGTCATCCCCACCCCATTTTAGGTGGGAAAAACCACATTTTACCCCTATTTTTGACCCCCTGACCCCTAAAATTGACCTGGGTGGTCCAAATTTTCAGCATACAATTAGAGGGTGCTCTTTGAGTGCTTTTTGGAGGATTCAACTTTCCAACCCCATTTGACCTCTCTCCAGGGTCAAAAAAGTGGATTTTTGCGTGTTTTTTGGCGTTTAGCCAAGCCTACAGCCCCTCCAAATTGACCTAGAGGGTCCAAATTTTCACAGTACATTGGGAGGATGTACCCGAAGTGCCTTTTGCAGGTTTCAACCTTCCAACCCCATTTGACCCCTCTCCAGAGTCAAAAAAGTGGATTTTTTCATCCATTTGACGTGTTTTTTGAAAATTTTGATATTTAGCCAAGCCTACAGCCTCTCCAAATTGACCTAGAGGGTCCAAATTTTCACAGTACATTGGGAGGATGTACCTGAAGTGCCTTTTGCATGTTTCAACCTTCCAACCCCATTTTTACAGAAAGGTCATTTTTTTGGAGGGGCATAATATGACCTCAAATAAATGAAAAGAGTTTAAAATTATACCATTGGTCAGTACCTCCATTGTGATCAACATATCCAAATTTCAGCTTCCTAGGTCATCCCCACTCTGATTGAGGTGGGATAAATCACATTTGACCCAGTTTTTGACCCCCTCACCCCTAAAATTGACCTGGGTGGTCCAAATTTTCAGCATACAATCAGAGGGTGCCCCTTGAGTGCTTTTTGGAGGATTCAACCTTCTAACCCCATTTGACCTCTCTCCAGGGTCAAAAAAGTGGATTTTTACGTGTTTTTTGGCATTTAGCCAAGCCTACAGCCCCTCCAAATTGACCTAGAGGGTCCAAACTTTCACAGTACATTGGGAGGATGTACCCGAAGTGCCTTTTGCAGGTTTCAACCTTCCAACCCCATTTGATCCCTCTCCAGGGCCAAAAAAGTGGATTTTTTCATCAATTTCACATGTTTTTTGAAAATTTTGATGTATAGCCAAGCCTACAGCCCCTCCAAATTGACCTAGAGGGTCCAAATTTTCACAGTACATTGGGAGGATGTACCCGAAGTGCCTTTTGCAGGTTTCAACCTTCCAATCCTATTTGACCCCTTTCCAGGGTCAAATCTGTTTTTTGACGTTTAGGAAAGCCTACAGCCCCTCCTAATTGACCTAGAGGGTTCAAATTTTCACAGTACAATGGGAGGATGTGCCCGAAGTGCCTTTTGCTAGTTTCAACCTTCCAACCCCATTTGACCTGTTTCAGGGTTAAGACAAGTTTGTTACCACATTTTTTGAAGCAGGAAGAAAAGAGTTGGTCGAAGCCCGAGGGGGATGCAGGGGGAACGGAGTCCCCCCGCGAATATAGGAAGGAAACATCGGAAGGAGAGAGTTGGGCGAAGCCCAAGGGGGGTTCAGGAACACAGGCGAAGCACAGGAGCAAAGCGAGGGTGCGAGTAGTTCAAGAGTCCTCAATGTTTCTGGCACAAAAATTTGGCTCTTACGTAGCGGCAGACTGCTACGACTTTTTTTCTTTCAATTGACAACGTCCAGAATTTTTTTATAACGGAGGTCCAAAATCTTTTTATTCTCTGTTATGGAAGCCAAGAATTATTTTCCCAAACAATTTTTAACAAGAAATTTTTTGTTTCTCTTCTCTATTCGGTTCAGGTGGAAGGGGAGGAAAGGCGGTGCATAATTTTTCAATGAATATGTATATGGCTCAAAATCCCCTTTTATTCGATTAAAAGGTAAAGAATTTTCTATTCATTTTGAAAAGTCCATTGAGCTCAGCTTGTTAGGTTTCTCACTCTCGAATTTTCCGAAAATTTTTCTAAAAAACCGAAAAATGAATTTCAATACCAATGGTACAGCTTTGTGATGTACAAGTGCATTTTTTGTTAGGTCCGAAAATTTATTACTCGTTTGAATGTCTCCCCTGTCCTCGAATGGCTCCAAAATTTCAGTGGATCTTGTTTCAAATCTCCATCTTTCCTTCACCAATTTTGAACACCTCCATATCCACCTTTCTCCAAATGAAAATTAATCAAAAGTGTGAAGTAGGTAGGTAGGTTTGAGGATTTTCTCATCATGAAGTGATACATTGAACGATTACAGAAGATGACAAGGAAAATTAAGAGATTTCAAAAAGAAATCAAACAATTAAAAAAAGGTGAAAACTCTGAGAATAATAGTGAAAATATTAAGAGAAACGAGAGGTATCTTAAACCAGCAGAAACATTTTGAACCGTACAAAGCTAAATCGAAGAGCATGCAAAAATACATCACCAGTAAAATTGTCAGATGCTAAAGCACATTTTTCAATTTTTGGTAAATTTTTAAAAATTTAACTTTTGAAAAAAAATCAAAATTTTACTAAATTGACCTAGAAATCCAAAATTTGGTATGTATGTCTATGTACCCTACCTTGGACCTTGAAAGTCGATTGGAAACGATTTGGAATTATTTTGAAAAGTTGAGAAGTTTTAGCAGATCATCTTTGATAATTGAAATCCAAATTTGGCTCGATTTCTAGGTGGGCATGTCTCAGAAGAGCATTTTTTTAAATCACAATAATTATTTTACAAGGAAAAAAGTCAAAAAATCAAAAATTATCTGTTCATGAAGAAATTTTTGAAATTTGCGTAAATGACTTTGTCTCGTCTAAAACGAACATTCCAAATCAGAATTTCACCATTTTGAGTCACTCCAGAATTTCCAGTGCGATTTTCGATTTCTCCAGGATCTCAAAATTTCTCCAAAAGGTGTAGAAATGAACTTGGAAAGCTAAAATACGAACTGTGGCTCTTTCTGGGCAGATTTATAAAGAGTTCATTCACATAGTGCATTTTTTTGAATCAGAATATTTTTAATGATAAGTGGAAACTGCTGGTCAAAAAGCACCCTAGAGGTGTTCTCCTGGAAATCGGCTCAAATGAGGATAAACGTACTTCAAACAGGTTGAGAATAAGCCACAACTCGATTTTTTGTAGCCCAAAATATATTTCATGCTTTTTGGAGAAATTTCAAATTTCTGGAAAATTCAAAAATCACGCAGGAACTTTCAGAATGACCAAAAACAGTAAATTCGGTTTGAGAGAGCCAATATTAGTTTCAAGACTAATTTTTCATCATTGTTACTGAATAAATACGTAGCTATATTATATTTTTTTGAAAAAAGAATAACATTAAATCACCCAAACTGGCCAGTCTTACATATTATTTAAAAGTTCATCAAAAATTGAAAAATCAATTTAGGGTAGCTGAGGTTTCGATCATAAGAGTCTCAGACCATGCTGTTGTCAAAAATCGAAGTCTAGTTTAAATCGGAGACGGGCATCTCGAGAGCTTTCCTTGTTATAGTAGGTAGTAGCTACCTACACGATGATGCATAAACAGAAAATTGCCATTATAAGGTCAAGTTTTCACGCGGCTAATGACCAGCTGAAAACAACGAGCTCAGCTACCGAAAAACTCTTACGTGCGAAACGAGAAAATTTTCCAAGTTTATTCGCGTACATTGGAAAGCATGTAAAAATCCGCCATAAAGGATAAATTCAATCACGTAGCAAACGTTATTACAATATTTACAAATATTCATAATCGAGTTGAAACGATACCTATGATACTTAGCTACGATTGTGTAATTCGACACAGTATCTTGGCAGTGCAGTTATACGTACCTGGTAAAATTGGCGAACCCCGAATCACCTTTCTCCATCAATCGTATACCTACGTTTACGTTTATTTACACCTACGAGTACGTATACCTACCTATACTCGTGTACGTAGTGTATCGTATATACCGTAATTCGAAAATTACACATGAAATGGAAATCGAAGCGATCGATCGAAAACTTTTATTGTTGAATTAATTTCCCTGTCTTCGCAGTTGTAATCGCCGCAGGCAACATCGCGGGGAGTTTGCCGCATGTTTTTCTGCTAGTTTTGTTCTAATCATCGAGGAAAGTATTTGTAGAGATACCTATACTTACCTATCAACCTTCCTATACAGTAGTAGACTAGAATACGTACAAGAGATACCTACATCAGGTATGTACCTATAACGAATTGTAGCTTACGATTGTACGTACATACTTTGCAGTCCGCAGGCAATAATCTTTCGGCTTCTTAGATGAAATATAAGACATAAATTATCATTAATTAGAGGACGTTCAATAAACTAATGACATTAATCGATGTAATTCTGGACTAGATTATTTACTATAATCGACTTTACACCGAATGAATCAGTTCACGTGGTGGTCAGCAGTTCGCTAATATCCTTGTAGGCCACCAACGACAAGGACGTCGCAAAGATTTCATTTTTTATAACGATTGACGTAAGGTACATAGACATACGAGTACGTCCATCTGCATCACAGTTGGAGAAATTTACGTTTTTGTTTTTCGAAAATCTATCCATCATCTGCGTTCTAATCGACGTAATGTTTATTTAATCGTACCCTTCGACCCCTGCCCTCAGGTCTATAGTTAAGTCTATAAAG
Organism: Planococcus citri; assembly: GCF_950023065.1. NCBI lineage: Eukaryota > Metazoa > Arthropoda > Insecta > Hemiptera > Pseudococcidae > Planococcus > Planococcus citri. Next base: position 29,248,538 of record NC_088678.1, on the reverse strand, counting down.
AAGCATGCGAGATTTAATTTATAGCGCGAAAATATAACTTGGAAGGTGAAAGAAACATAAAATCAGATTAGATACTTGGTTTATGTTCGTATAGAACAGCACAACAGGTGATGCGAAATAATCAGAATACCTACACTCTAGTTAAATTGCAATCTCTGTAATAAATAAATCAAAGTCTCCGGTGCAGCGTTCTGAAAAAACAGTGATGTCATATCAAAAGATAAGCTCGCTGCAGCTCAATGTACCGGCACGACACGCACTTATTGTTGCGGTAGGTTCGTAATATATTATTGTTTTAATAGCTCGCTAACATGTGACCATATCAGGCTACTTTGTGAAGTAAACTCCACATAGGTACGTACTATGCGTGTGTTGGAGTTTTCGAAAGTGCTATAGATAGGTTGGTAGGTATATAAAAATATTTAAAATATGATTTTAATAGTTCACCTCGATTGCAGTGGCAGTTCGATGGTTTGTTTCATTTTTTATAGAACGAGTAGGAGCGTGAATTATAAGGGTTATAAGTTTTCGTGTATTGGTTAATGGTAGCATGGTACTTACGAGTACCGGTAGGTGTTGGATGTTGCTTCATTATATCATGTAATAGCGTGAAATATGGTTTTTTGAAATGGAAAATACGTTTGGAGTGTTGCTAGACAGAAATAGATGCCAAACAAATAGCTCAAACAGTAGGTTCTTCAAGAACATCAGCTTCAAAAAGTGAGTCTTCTTAAATGTCTTCAGAACCGTTTCCAATCAATTTGCGGGTTCAGAAATATAGCAGGGAAGTATTGACCAAACATGCGATTTTTAGATGAATTTGGTGTTTCTATTTTTTCAGATTTTTGGCCCTAGAGATTTTATTTTAAAAAATCCACGAAAAATGCAAATTATTGCCAATTTCAACAAATCGAGAAAAATCACCAAAAATGTAGGTGCAGGTACCTCTACCTATCATATTTTTTTCGAGATTTTGGAATTGGCGATAACACCTACACAAAATTGGCACCACAATAAATATTTCAAAATATTTCCTCAGATTCAGAAGTGTTTTGACGTAATCAAGGTGTAATATTCAAAAAGAAAAAATTTTCGAATCACGAATTTACCTACTCCAAAAATGCAATTTGAAAATTTTCAGACGCTCAGTAGAGCCATAAAAGTGACATTGAATTTTCATGGTAATGGCCTAAGTTGACGCAGAATCTCAAATACTTTCATTTGAGACTGGGCCATCCTCCCCCCCTCCCATCAATAAACTGAGTAGCGACAGGATCGAAGAAAACTACGATTTTCTCGAAACTGCACACCTTCATTGAGATCTCATTATCTCCTCTGCAGGGCACCTTTTGAGGGCTAAAAATGTTTGTAGATTTAGAACCAGTGTTTGAGACAAACAGTGAGAGTTTCAAATTCAATATTTTCAAAAATTTCAAAAAAGTCAACGAGAAACCTACTCCATTTTCTGGCCAAAATCAAACAATTAGAAAAACATCATTTTTTACAACGTTTTTAAAATTTTTATTTGTACCCTCAAACATCTTTCATTGGAACCTGAAATGAATTCTGAATTGGACGCAGTCAACTTATAACTTCACTTTGTACAAAAAAGTCTAATCAGAGAACTGTGAAAATTATCGCACCAGATTGTTCATCTCACACGCAAGCAAAGTGCTCCTGAAGGTCATCTATGATCGTTTGTATCCACTAATGCAGTCTCAAATCCCACAAGAACAGGCCGGATTTACCAAAGGAAGAGGTACCAGAGAGCAAATCTTCAACATCAGAGTGTTCATCAAAAAAGCTTGTGAGCACAATGTTCCTGCAGTGCTGCGCTGTGTGGACTACAAAAAAGCATGTGATTGTGTCCAGTGGCAGGAATTATGGCATATTCTGTTGGAGATGGGTGCTCCAAAACATCTCGTATGGCTGATCAAACAACTGTACAAGAAGGGATCAGCTAATGTCCACGCCAACAGGACAACATTGGGGAAGTTTCACCCTGAAAAAGGAGTTTGCCAAGGCTGCATACTGTCTCCTCTTCTATTTAACATCTACGGAGAGTACATCATCTGGGAAATGCTGCAGAAGATCATAGATGACTCGGATGGAGCCAATGAATGGCCCGGAGGTGTCCTAATATGTGGCTGACGGATCACCAACCTTTGGTATGCCGTGGCCAGCGACACCACTTTGGTGGCCTCAAGCGTTAAGTACATACGTGTCTGTGCTACTCAAGTGCCTGGAAGAAGTCAGTGCAAAATACAGCCTACTGATCAACATGACAAAAACAAAGATGATGGTAATTCACCAGTCAGCCAACAACTTGCCAGAGATCCAGGATATTGGCGGAATTGAAGTTGTGAACTCTATTGACAAAATTATGCATAAAAACAGGCGTGTAGATGCGTATGTGTGAATTTGGACTTTTTTCAAAAAAAAACGTGCGATTCAGCCTGCAAATAGCATGTGTAAAAGTAATGTTAAAGCATGTAAAATTAATAAAAAATTGAAAAAATTTTCTGCCCTGGGCATGTGGGCAGGGATCACACACGGGACCCGCAGTTTCTATTTTTCTGTGTTTCCTAACCCACTTGGCCACTTCACTGCTTGGAAAGAGTGGAGTTATTTCCGCTTAAATGTTTGTGTGTCGTGAACTTATTAAATTTTTTAATTTTTCTTCCAAGTCCAAAAAGTGCAAACATTTATGGGAAAATAACTCCACTCTTTGCAAGCAGCGAAGTGGCTGAGTGGGTTAGGTAATGCGGAAAAACAGAAACTGTGGGTCCCCGGTTTGATCCCCACACATGGCAACATTTTTTTTCAATTTTTCTTTCATTTTACATGCTTTAACATTAGGTACTTTTACGTATGATACTCACATGCTGATTTTCATGCTTTTTTTGAAAAAAGTCCAAATTCATGCATTGCTTGTGTTATGCATAAAAGCATGCATTTTAGCATGCTATCCCATAATTTTTGTTGATAAGGAAAAGAGTCTCCTACCTTGGATGCGTCATTGAGAACACTGGCGGATGTGAAGCTGAGATCCATCACCGCTGCTGGAAGTGAATGCTGAACTGGACAGAATACTGAACAGAACTGAACTGAATACCGAACTAATACTAAACTGAATGCTGAAATTTTAGTTCATTTTTTATTTTTTTAATTCATTCATTCATTCATTCATCCTTTCAGTCTTTTTGTCTTTCTGTCTTTTCATGTTTTCATCATTTCATCTTCTCATCTTTTTGTCCTTTCTTCTACCCATTTGTCTATTTGTCTATTAGCCTTTTCATCTTTTTGTCTTTCCATCTGTTCTTTCTGTTCTATTCTTCCATTCATTCTCTCATTTCACTCTTTCATTCATTTTTTTCAATCATTCTTTTATTTATTTTTTCTTCCATTCTGCCATCCATCCATTCATTCATCCATTCATCCATACTTCCATCTTGTAAATTACCTAGTTGAGACAGAAACAGTTTTTAATCAATGGGTGATTCCAGACCTAAATAAGGACCTGTGGTTGAGACAGACACCATTTCAATCAGTGGGTGTTTTCAGACCCAAGTAAGGACCTGTGGTTGAGACAGATACTATTTCAAACAGTGGGTGTGTTCAAACCCAAGTAAGGAACTAAGGACCCGTGGCTTAGACAAACACCCCATAGAACAATTGTCGACGTCGACATTTACATCGACCACGGTTTTTTTCCAACATAATTATGGAAAAGTGACCAATAAGTTTTAATAAGAATCTTCTGTCTGTAAAGAAGCCAGGTTAATGAGAATTTTCAAAATTTTCTCATTATTTCTGATACCTCAACATGCGATGTTGACATGTTGATGTACAATTTGATGCTCAAAATTTACATCCACAACTATGTCGACCAATTTTTCAGAATTAAAATTTCTGTTTCAGTGTTTAAAAGCTCAGTAAACATTTGAAAAGATGATCTTTGTTTGAAGGGAGAAAAATTTGTTAATGGCCTTGATAAAATTATTCACTTTTCCATAGTTTGGAGTTGTTGATGTTATGTCAATGTGAAAGTCGATCGTCCACAAATACATTGACACTAACATCGACCAAGACCAAATATTCAAAGATTTCTCAAATTTGAAAAATTAAGTTGATATTGTGGATGTATTTGTCTATGTCGAATTTCACATCAACATTAACATTGACATGTCGTCGACATTAAAATGTATAAGTTTAGTACTCTTAGATAACCTATTGCACCTTTCAGTATAAAGAGTTTATTGTTCAACTATACTGAATATGGACTTTCTGTCTGTACTTCTCGGAGGAGGCCTCTGCATCGATGCTGCTTTCGCTTTCAGCATGAGCAATGGCCACCTAAGTGTGTAAGAGAAAATTATTTTTGGAAAAAAATTTCAATTTTGAAACTAAAATTCAACAATTTTGTGTAGCTGGAGGTCGACGTAAAATTTCGATGCCAATGTCGATCCATCCACATCCGTCACATTTGGACTCCACATGTCGATGTATATTTCAACCCTGTGTCGAGCCAATTGTCGACATAAATGCTGATCAACATTGGTCGTCAATTACATCAACAATTGGCTCGACACAGAGTCAAAATTCACATCGACATGTGGCATCCAAAAGTGACGGATGTGGATGGGTCGACATTCACATCTAAATAATTAGCATGGTCATTGTTGTACGGGACTGTTTCAATTACACAATCAGTGCATGTTTTCAGACCCAAGCAAGGCCTGTGTTTGAGACAGACACTGTTTCCTGGGTACTTTCAACAAAATTAAAATTTGTGCTGACTTTGGTTGAAATCTTGCGGTTTTTCTTTTTTGGGGGGAGGGGGGTGGGTGGGGGATAGGCAATTTTATGTAATGTTTTCTTCAGAAGAGAGGTATCTATATCTGGCAGACAAATTTCTGAGCAAAGCTGAATCAAAAGTGCATACAAAAACATTACCAGCTAAAATTTCAAGCGCTGAAGGCTGAAGTCTAAAGTGTAATTTATTTTTCGATTTTTGGTGGATTTTCAAAAACCAAAGAATCACAATATGTAATGTGAAAAATCAAAATTTCACCAAATATACGAGTGAATTTGAGACTGGGCCCTTTTTTCCGAATTTCCGAAGCAGGTTGGGTAAGGGTTAGAGTAAAAAAAAACTTACCATTTTTTAGAAATTTTACTTTCTTTGATGACTCAATTCTCGCCTCTTAGGGCATTTCCAGATGTTAGTCGAAATATTCCGAAACTGCTTTTTCGCGAACCACCCAAATGTGGGTGCTGGGTCACTTTGAGAGTAGGCAATTCTGATGAATATCATTGTATGTGTATGTTCCTTTAAAAGGAAACGATTTGATTGTAAACTCGTACGTAATATTTGAAAAATTAAGTGCCTAATTTGTCCATTGGTACCTATCCCAGGGTGTCAGTACGTACTATACCTTTAACGATTCATTTGAACTTCACAGCATCGTAACCACCTGGGTATTTCAGATCAAGGTACAAAATCACCCACATAATGACCTATTTAAGGCGCGTAAAAATCAAACGAAATGTACTCAAAATATAGGTACTTACGTACTTATTCCGCGTATAGGCGGGGTGTACAGTGTACACTGCACAATAGTGTACAGTACGGTGCTCGTAGCACCTCTGCCTATCTTACATGCATAAAATACATAGAGTGAGAATTACGTTGTTGGCGTTGATTAAGTTATAAAATGACCAAGTAAAGCAGTTCCATAAATTAGTTAAGTGCCAGATTTTGTAACGTGGGAGATGTATTACGTTTATGGATCGTTCAGTCTTGAGTCTGTACAACGGCGGCGGCGATGATGTACGGCCATAATTTGCGCTACATGACCTACGGTTCTTTAACCTATCTCTCTCACTATACATATAGCTTCGATATCCTACACGGCTGCGGTGAAAATTGAAATATTAACACAACGGCTAGTACGTATTTTACGTACCTCGTGCATATGATCGGTGCAGTGCCCGATGCTGTACACGCGGCCATATAGACAGTCATACGAGTAGGTATTTGACGCTCTGCAGAAACACTCTTACTTTTATTCTTCTCCCTGGTCTCTTTTGCCCGCTTCTTGTTATAAATATTGTAACTTATCTAAATGAAATTGTTATCACCTATACTTATAAGGTTTCACGAAATTATGATAATGCAAAAAATGGGGCACCAGAATCGTTTCGTTGATGTAATATTGACTGTATTGGTCGTAAAATGCGTAAAAAAATTACAGACTGTATGATACATACTCGCATGTAGTACGTAAACGTATATAAACGAAATATTAAGCCAACTTAATATTCAGTCACGGAAACGAATACACAATTTTACGAATCATGAAATTATTTGTTCACGATTTCATCTGAAATAGGTACTTCCTGGACCTGGTCAGCTTCTCGTGAAGCGTTCAATAAACTCGTCGAAAGTTATCTATCAGTGAATTATGGAGGTATTTTTTTTGGCAATAACAGGTGTAATACATCTTGGTGACCAGACGTCCGTCCCTTATTAATTAAAAACAGGTCGTACCTAACCTATGAATTTTTTTAAAGAATGCCTCGAGACTTTTTGTACCTACATTTGAATTGAAAATTTGAAGAAAAAAATTGGCAGCAAATTAAACTCAAGTTTTGCATCTTGTACAATATACTTATCACCTCTTCGACCAGATGAAGATAAAGTTGGCGAAGTTCATGCGAAAATGTCACGATCTCATTCACGTTTCGTTGACATTATAATTATACGTATGCAATGCATACCTATGCGAATACCGCCGCCGCCATCGCCATCTCGCTATACCGATCGTTTAATCAGATAAAGCGTAGGTAGTTTTTACGTGAACTCGAAAATTTTACAATGTTTATTAAACCTACATACGGTTTATTAAATACCGAACTCCGATAGGGGGGCTTTTTATACGCTCATCACGCTACAAAAGTCGCGACAAGTCGCTACTATATCAAGGTCGTCCAATACCGCATAGGCAGTGTTTTATTAATGATTCTTATATACTTACTCGTGGCTTACGTAGGTATGGGTTCTCTTATGTATGTACATGGGTTAGATCGTAAGTAATTTGTACGTCGAGAAAATTTTTTTTTATGTATTTTCATCGGTTTCAAGTTTCTTAAAGAGACTGCGCGATTTGAATTTCGCAGCGAAAATCAACGTGTTTAGGTTGCGACCTTAATAAAGTAACATGGTCGTGACATCAAAAGAGATCAAGGATTTTGATGACTCGAGGGGAAGAAAAAGCCCGTCAGTAGTCGGTTTGTCGAGCGGGTAGAAGTAAACCATATACTCAGCTACCTCAATTTTTGCTGAGATCTCTCTATTAAGTACATATGTAGGTACTCAAATTTAAGCATTCAACACGCCAACTCCGTAGAAGATGGTTTCAATCCATTTTGAAGCCTCCATTGATATTTTCAAAATTCCAGATTTTAAAACTGTCATCAAAAACTGTCCAAATCAAATTTTAAAAAAATAGGTATTTTTTGGGAACCTGGAATTTGCAAAAATTTTACAGATACTCCAAAACGACTTGGAAAACCAACTTTAGTCCCCTCGACACGTCAAAAATGGGTCAAAAATTGACTTTCAGATTTTTTCGTCCAACAAATATCATCCATTTCAGCAGTGGATTACTCGATAACCGCGATACCTACCAAAATGAAACATTTTCTCATAGTTAGGGGTTTTGAAAGGCTTTTTGGTGATATCATAAAAATCAGTGTTGCCACTTTTTTTCGCCCAAAAATTAGCTCAAAAAGTTTCAAAACGTAGTTTTTATATTGTTCCGACTCTCAAAAATTCTGAAAAAAAATATATTATGAACAACTTTTCATGCTGAACAACATATTAAAAAATTGGGATGGTAACATGTTGCAAAGTTGATTTTACAAAATTTAAAGTTTGTGAAAAAATGCGATTTTTTTATTTAAAACATGAAAAAAAGTTTTGATAGGTAAAGTTGACCCATTTGACCTCTATTTTTACGTATCTGTTGAAAAAGTTGAAAAAACCCTTTTACTCGATGAAATAAACTCCTCACAAAAAAATCAAAATTCGAAAAAATTTAATTTTCAATTTCAAACATCAAAAAAAGTTTAAATTTATTCAGTTGTCTTATTTTGACCTCTTTCTGACGTATTTCATGAAAAAGTTGATGAAAATTACACTCACAACAAAAAAATAAAAATTCGTGCACTTTTTGAATCTTTGCAAATTTTGATTTTTTTTGTGAGGAGCTCATTTCATCGAGTAAAAGGGTTTTTTCATAGCCCATCTGTAACCTCTAGTACAAAATTATCTTGCTTTTCTCATCGTTTCACATTTCTTCAGAATATGTCCCAGTTTTTGAGCTCTCTCAAAGCGAGTAGTGGAGGTTTCAAGTCGTTTCGAAGCCTCAAACGGAACTTCGGATTTCTCAGTTTTGTAAAAATTACTCGTACCACAAAAAAAAACCAAAATTAGTGAGGTACTTACCTACCAATAATTTACGAAATCCGTTTCATGCAGGATTAAATTCAAATACAAATTGTCTCTCCAGAAATTATGTTTGCAAAAAAAAAAAAATCAACTTTCCATCTTGATTTAATCAGATTTTGGATTTTCTTTCTTAAAAAATGTTGAAAATTAGTTGAAACATTAGAAATTTAAAACTTGCTTGACTGGTGGGCTATTTTTTGGATGCACTTTCTTGTTTTATTACATCTGAACCAATAATTTTTTTATGTAGAGATAAATTTTTTGAGAAGATATGTACTTTATTGTCCATATTATGTGAAGATGTGAGAATACATATAACGTCAATCGACCTCTCTCTCTCTTGCGAGAAGATCTACATATACGAATACAAACTAGAAACCATACAAGTACCTAGGTCTAGGTATATCATATTAGGTTAGACCAGTATTGTCATTTGCTCGAGTATGCAACCATTTTCCTTATTTCGCACCTGTGTGAACTTGAAAGTGGATGCGTAAGCAAAAATAAGCAAATCTGTTCGAATTATTTAACAACACGATTTTCTCATTATGCGGTCATCGTATTATATTTTGTACCTAATATTTGAATGCATAATGCCAGCAGCTGGATTTTACGTTGGTAGGTACTTCTTTGATGAGATAATAAATTACTTTTAGATGTAAAAATTCCAAACCGATGTAGGTATTTCATTATATTGTAAGTCTTAATTGAGTAATTTCTATAAATACGAGATCATGTTTCGTAGAACAATACCACAATTTTATTTGCATTAGTCTCGCTGGGTTTGGAATTACCGAACGAAAATAAATAGGTATAAATCTTGTACTTGTAGCTAAAAAGAGGAGAGGAGTAACTTGGTACTTACCTACATATAAAAATTTCTTGCAACGAGGAAGATAAATATCTAGATGGGTGAGGTTGCAATTATGAGGTAACGTGAAAAATTGTGGTTATTTTGGTTCAGGATTTTAAATACGTATTTCGGTTTCGAATGACTCGAATACTATTTTTTGGTATGAAAATGACTCATTCACCTCTAATTTTAAAATCGAGATTATTTGTTCGATTCATTTGATTTAAAAATGCCACTCACTGAGTGCCAAACATTCCTCCTGGCTCCTATATTCCTTAAGCCATCCCCTTCCCTTACTTTAGAAGCATATCACAAAAATTTGATTTCCCAATTACGTAGGTACCTACCAAAATTCTTTACTTCAGGACAATAAATAGATGTGAACCTTGTTTCCACCTTTTATCACGGCGGCGTGTGATCCGTGCATTCTTTCTATAGGTAAGTAAATTTAACTTCCGTTGAACTAGCTTCCAGCGAATTACGAGTAAAACAGTTTCCTTGACATTAAGAACTTTTGTCGTCTAGGCTGACTTAAAGAATTCGTAGGCGTATTCAAGGATTTTTTCAGAACGAAAATGGTGAAAAAGTCGTTCAAGGACGTTGAATATTTGAAATGTTGGTGAACTTGATGAACTTTTTGACAATCGATATAGGTATGTTGAATTAAATTTCAGAGCTTTATTGAATCGAAGTATTGGAATTTCAAACAAAAGAACTGAAGATTTTTTTGAATTTAGGATCATTTGAATTAACTACGAGTCGACCAAGAAATATTATAGGTACCTATTAATTTTGATCTGCCTAAAGAGTGTACAAGTGAGCTTCTAAGATGAGATCAATTTCCGAAAGTTTCCTTCCCTAATGCAATTTTCTACCAAAGATTCTACTCAAACAACTACATAGGTAGGTATGCAAATCGATTTTCAATAACAATAATATTTTCTTCAAACTCTCTCCCGCAAAGAACCGAAGAAAGGAAAAAAACAATCACCAGAAAAGGTTATAAACGATGAGTTAACATAATTCCTAAATGAATAGATTTATCTCGCACGCGCCCAATTCATTCAAACAACGATAAGAACATAAAGAAATCAGCTCTCGGTCGTGATTTTTATCCAGAAAAATGATATATTATGGACACGCTTGTTTCGGAAGTACCCAAGTCTATATCTCTTTCTCTGGCCACTCTGTCTACCGAACCTATACGCGATATGATTAATGGCTAAACGCAGTAATTAGAAAAAATTGAGTAATATTAATTACGACGTATTAGTTAAATCGAAGCTAAAGGTGGTCGTTCAATTTAATCGGCAAGGTTGTATTATTTTCAATTTAATAATTAAATTTTTTCGTGTTTGGGCGCTGATTATATTTTATTCTTTTCACGTTTTATATAGGTCATTTCAATCATATGCATATGTTAATTGTTTTTTCTATTTCATTATTGCGCAATTACCTATCTATTATATTATGTTTGAATAACACCCGTTAACTCTTTTTTTTCTTTTTTTAAAGCATATAATATTTTAATATTATAGTGCGCCATGCCATGGTCTCGTATAGCAAAGCAAAGTTTATCAACCTATATCTAGACTATACATAGCTATGTTTATATTGAAAATTTAAAACGCACTGTGACTAATTACCTATTTCGCGACAATTTTCAACGCGAATCAAATCAAACTGCATACGTTGGGGTGTAAATTGGTGTTTTGTTTAACATGAGCGTACAATTTAACCATAATAATTAAGCATTTCAAACATGTGACGTCTTTATGTGGTTTTCTATATGGATACGTGCATGCATAAAGATGTATGTATTATGGAAAAGAGCTCGTACTCTTACAGTATGTCCCAAAAGTATTCAACACTATCTTCAAGTTCACTAATTGCATTGTGACGAAAAATTTTATTTTTCAATTTTGGATAAATTTTAAATGATGTCTTTTGATATAAGATGTAGGGTAGGTACTGATAATTCGGTTCATACCCCATTTTCAATCTCTCAGGTCAATTTATGCTGGTTTCAAGCTTCTCTGGAGCCTCCAGCAGATTTCTGGATTTTCCAATTTTGGAAAAAAGCACCATAAAATAGACCAGATGAAACTCAGCATCCATGATCTCAGATTTATCGTCTTTGTGACCCTTTCGATTAATTTATGTAAAAATTTTCAAAATTAGTCTAAATCTAAAATTTTTTCATTAATTTCCTTGTAGGTGGAGAAGGAAGAGGGAGTGAGGAGGAGAAAGGATGGGATTCCAACATGCAGGAGCTATGGTTCAAACCCTGTTTGAGACCACTAAAATTGATTGAAGCGGTGATTGCGATTTGTTCTGGAAGAATCTCTTTTACATTTATGAAATTAAAACTTTCCAATTCTAAGTAGAAAAAAAAGAACGTAGATATTTTTGATGCGAAAATTTGTTCTTAAATCGATCAAAAAGATCATAAAAAAATCCATAAGGATGCTGAATTTGATTTCGAACCTTTTTGATTGCAATTTTCCCAAAACTGGAAAAGCCAGAAATCCTCCAAAAGTTCCAGAATCCCGACTAATCGAATTCGGTTGTCGAAAATAAGGTGTAGACCAAATTTCAGTTTTTCATATTGAAGTATTTGTGAACGAGAAATTTCACACTTTGTTCAAAAAGAATCGCTACCTATTGGAGAAAATTTCAAATTTGCATCGACATACAGTGGATTTCGAAAATTCATGCTTATAAATCTGTCGAAAGAGTCACAAAAATGACTAATCCAAATTTGGGTAATTCAGGAATATATAATTTTCATTTTAGACCTTCTATGGAAAATTTCCCAAAATTGTAAAATCAAAAAACCCGCTGGAAGTTCCAAAATAGACAAAAATACCTAATCAGTTCGTTAGGTGGAAAATGGAAGATCAACTTGTTATCTTAGAAATGATAATGATTAGCGATGAAGGTGTAATTGGTCGTTACTGCGTTAATGGTTTCTCTCATAAATATCACCTAAGGTTTATTCGACTCCTAGCTAGCTCAGATGGGAGTTCTCTTGAGTAATCAATACAAATTCTAAGTCATCAAGTACATGAATAATCAACATTCAAATACTATTTATGTACAAAGGATTTATTCGGTCAAGACATTCACTACATTTACGTTATTTATAACATATTGTGATATGTTATTTATTCACTAAATGTGCTCAGTCTAGACAAATAGGATAGTACTTAAGGTACTTCTCCCGGCATATCATGGCAATTATAAGTGGAATTGACACCTTACTAACTAAGCAATTTACAATAGTTATGTATGCAAAATAGGTTCTTATATGCGTAAGTGAGGAACCCTTGCTCCATCCCTTACGATGAAGGACGTCATCTATTAATTACGATAAAACTATAATTAATACAGTGGAGATACCACCATGTAAGTACCCACTTACCAAACACTGCTGACCATCTCTCCACCACTTTTCTTAGCCTACCCCAATAATAGTGGCTGTTGGTGGATGCTTTACAAAGAGACACACATATTGCACGCATCATTCAAGATACCTAGGAATATCTTGACATGACCGCAAAAGGTATAATCGTCGGATTATCACCTCGATGTACTAATAATTAATTAATACCAACGATTACAATTAAATCAAAATATCATCTTAAACACACGCGTAGTGGGTTAACTAAAAATAATATTACTTAGGCCTAGGCCTGTTTTCATATACAAATTACTCCTTGACCACATATTTTGACGAAGATCTTGCCACGGCCGATCGCAAAAACCAAGTGAAGATACATTTCAATAGACAGAAGCTCGTGCCTCCTTGACTATTGAAATGTCTCGTTCACACCCTATCATTATAATATTTTCCCACGTTACTGGAACCCTCTTTACTAAATAGCGATAAATCACATCGCGTAAAGGGTTACCCTAAGATCTATCACCTAGCAGGTGGAGGCAGATTGCACCATAACAAACTCAGCTTTCTATCCCAAGTTCACTAAGAACCAAAAAATCAAACTCAGCTTCTTGGCGTATTTTTGGTTGTTTGTTTGTTTTTTTACTATTTTGTTTGTCTGGCCCAAAAAATGTTCTACTTTTTGAAAGATTTCTTTCAAGAGGGAGGGGGCAAGTATCTCAAGTTTTCTCAAAAGAATTTTAGAGGTCAAGTGCCATATATTTATAAAGGCGACGAGTTCGAATTTTAGCCCATTTTTTGATCAGACTGCTCTGACTCTCCAACTTACTTTCTGATCCCTGTCCGTCACAAGAGAAGTATCCCAACTAGCATCAACATTTTTGAACCGGACACCGGAGAATCGATAGAGGATTCCAAAACACATCAAAAGACAAAATTTCAAGAGCTGAAATTCATTTTTTGATTTTTGGCGAATTTTTTGAATATTTGGGTCAAAATGGGAAAACACCAAGATTTCAACAAAGTGACCTAAAGGGCTGAAATTTTGTTCGTATTCTATGTTAGACCTCTTGAGACGATTGGTGATGGTTTTAAACCGTTTCAGAGTCTCCAGAGAATTTTTGAATTATTGAGTTTTTGAAAAAACGCTGTAATTATAATAGGGTTAAAATGAAATTCAACACCTATAATTTGAATACCTACATCATATTTGCGACCTATGTGATCGATTTTGGCACATATGTATTTTCAAAATCCTTTGTGAAGGTCAAAATCCAAAAATTTTTTCCAGTGATTATTTTTGAGGAAAATCATCATTTTGTGAATGCACAAAGGAAAGAAGATAAAATTTGGTTTACACCCTATTTATGACCTTTTGATTCGATTTGTGATGATTTCAAAACATTTTGGAGCATTTTGTGGATTTTGATTTTTTTTCAAAAATAATCACTGAGAAAAATTTTTGGTAAAAGATTTTGAAAATATGTGCCCAAATCGATCGCGTGGATCGCAAAATATGGTAAATTTGATTTTATGGGTTCTTATAATATAATTTTCACCGGAGATGCACACAGCGATTTTCCACAAACTGAAAAATCTGAAAATCCGTTAAACCCTCTAAAACAGTTCGAGATCATCGCCAATCGACTTTGGAGATCAAAAATAGGGTATAAACCAAATTGCAGTTTTCCAAGTCAATTTGGTAAAATTTTGATTTAAATTTTCAAAATTCGCCCAAAATCAAAAAATGAACTTCTGTTCCTGAAATTTTGGTTGGATATTTTGAAGTCCCCTATTGATTTCCCTCCGTTCAGTTCAGAAATTTTTGTGCAAGAGAGGATACTTGTCTGGTTAGTGCCCTTCCAGCCCCTAATTTTGGATAAAAGTTGAAAAAATTCTTAAAAAGTGATATTTCATGTAAGTTCCATTTTTATCCAAGGTCAGCGAGGTCGAATCTATTTATTTTTTATTTTGAATATGATCGTTCAGTCTTATTTCTACAGTTGCTCAGTAATTCCGAAATTGGGGACACTCAAAGGTCGAATCCAAAAATACATAGGTAACCAATGATCATAAAATCGCACATATTTTTATAGGAAGGTAATTTCTTCCACATTCGAAAAAAGACCTCAATTTCTTCCTGGTGTTAATTTAGGACGACGATTTGACGAATTGTCAGTTCGTCAAACATTTTTCTAAAACCCACACACATATCTAATCAATGTTGGTAAAGTAACGATGAAATTTTTAGCAATCGCATGTTCCATTTCAATTTTATGCTTTTTTCTCCTCATTTATCTCGTTAACGTGTTAAACATCACATCAAATAGCACCTCGACAAGTATTTCCCTCGAACACTTCATCTTACTAAAAAGAAAAAAAAAATCAACATATTCATCCAACACCTTTAGGGCGATTTCGTTACATATTTAAAAATTAATTTCTGTCCAGGAAGAAATCGCAGCTCATCATGCCCACCAACGCTATAACCTCATCTTGACAGATGGATAATGAATTATGTGGGGCAAATATGGCACCTTATAGAAAAAAAATCATTTCACTAAACGTACCTAGGTGTAATGCGTATGTAGATGAGCAACATATTGGTATAATAGGTATAAGTTTAGGTACTCGTATAATATGTTTTCATCATACACTTACACACCTAATCGTGTACGTACAACCCGGTAGTAACATCGGTGTCATATTACACCCAATTAATGATTTCACTTTTTAGTACAAAATACTCGTAACTTGGTGTGAATTTTGAAACGATCTTCTTTACCCCCCCAGTAGGCAAGTACGAGGTATTACACCTTGCACTTATACTCGTACCTACCTATAAACATCCATAGAACCGTCAGCATGAGAAAGTCGACCATAAAACAAATTTATGTAATGTAGATACATATTTTTAGGCAAATCATTATAAATATACTGATTAATCGAGTAATAGTAATGAACTTTTTTTTTCTCGATTATATTGAAATATCTAAATATTTAAAACCTGTTTAGAATATATTGAGATATGCAGAATAGAGATTATCCGTCCCATAGGTCTACATATGTACCTACCTATACACTTACACGTGATGGTAAAATATTCATTTAACAGGATAGTAGACCAGAACATGCGTACCTACGTCTAAAACCCATAAATCAATTCCCAACACCCTTGAATAGTATTAATCTGTGGCCGAAGGGCTGATAGTACAAAGGTCTAGTCGCCGATCTCTGCCATCGTGTGTATCGGTAATTTCCTGATCATCTGCATTTGTTCTTCTTTACCACGGTAGAAAGTAACATGAAAAAAAATTTACCTTTACGTAACCGGTACATGATACCAATTACTTGTTTTTTTTTGTCTACTTCTTAAAAGTCCTCACGATACATTTATTGCATAAGGTGGGTTTTTATTGTTATCTTCTCTATTTAAAAATAGCGAGAAACATTAAGAATGAAAATTTGTTCAAAAATCTATAATGTATTTGTGTGTACGGGTACCTCTACCTGTATAGGCCTGGACATAGCGCTTAGCAGATGGTCTAATGATCGAATCATGTGCAAGCAAAAAAATTTTTTGATGGATGATGAGATGTTAAACTTTTACATAAGATGTAATTAACCTTGTTACTAAATATTTCCTATTTAATTTAAGGATGAGCATGTAAACTGTTGAAATTCCGGTTCGTCCGTAAACTGACCATTACGAATATTTTTTTCATTCTCCAAACATACTTAAAACTGGTCAGCTCTCGTTACGTAAGTGTAAAGCACAACAAAAGAAAGCAACAGGTTTTTTTTTCTATCTATCTTCTTCTCAGTACACCTACGATGCATCACGTTACTTTTTCAAACCTTCGGGCGATTGTCAAATATTAACCTGTATAGAAGAACTTTCTTTGACGTGCGCGAATCCGAATGAAGAAAAAAGAAAAACACACAACATCGTTCCAATTTCTTCTCTCATGTTAATTTTATTTATTTCGTGTAAACGGAAGGGGTTCTTTGGCATGCGTCATTTCACTTCTTATATCGAGTGTATTTTTCCCTTTTTTGTTTCTTTTATGCACTTTTTTCATAGACATTGTGAATGGGATTTTAAGAATTTGCTGATGAGACAACTGTTTAGGATATGGTTACTTAATGCTAGGTGCTAGATAGGTACAGTGTGATTCAAAAGTTTTTACAAGGGAATCTCTGGGTCACTCAGTTATCGACTTCACTAATTCTTTCATTGAAAATAGGATCTAAAAATCCTAATTGTGCTACCCAATAGAAAAATTGAGAGTTCTGTAAACCAAAAAGTGCCACATTCCAAGTAGATAGGACTTCTAATTTTGCTCGAAACTCATCCAAAAACATAGGAAAATAACCTGTTTTACGATCGGATTTCATCACCAAAATTAAAAAAAAAGAAAATCATTTGGTCTTGGCCATATACATATATTCTAATAGTCAAAGAATTTTTCAACATGAATGGAAAAAAATCGTTGAAAAATTTTGGATTCCAATTTTTTACATTTTCTCTAAGGTTGGAAGATAGCTAAGTACAAGTAGGTATCCTAATCAGCAGAAATATTTCTGAGACGGTAAATTGAAATTGAAAGAGTGACCAAAAATATATCAACAGTCTAAATTACAAAAACTAAATTCCTTAACGAATTTTTAAACATTCAAATTTTGTTTATTTTCCAAGAAAAAAAATCAAAATTTTATAAAAATAAAAGTAGAATAGGTATTGTAGAATTCGAAAAGTTATAATTCCCTATTTTGAATGTCTCGAATCGATTGGTGGTAATTTCGAGCTGCCCTGGAGCCACCAGCAATTTTTTTTTCGATTTTCCTCTTCTAAAAAAATTGTTTGAAAAGGGAAGGGAAAAGGCCAAATTGAAGTCTTACACCTGTAAAATCACCAAGATTGGGTGCGATTGGTGATTCGAATTATTTTTATTCGTGATTCGTGATTCGAAGCATCTTTAAAATTAATCGAATCTCCAAAATCAAGTAATGTTTCGTGATTCGAAAATTTCAACAATTCCCGTTCCTGATTCGAATCAGTTTTTCTCACTTTCAATTCAATTTTCAAACTCTTTCTAGCCAATAGAAATCGGGGATGGAAAGCTGAAAGATGAAACTTATGGCTTTAGCTTTTAGCTTCTAAAAAATTTATAAAACTTTGGCTTTAGCTTTTGGCTTTTCGAATTCGTAAAACTTTCTAACGACTAGCTTTTAGCTTCCAAAAGTCCTTTGGCTTTTAGCTTTTGGCTTTCAGCTTTCGGTTTTTTTATTTCATTTTTTTTTAATGAGGTGAACTTGAAAGGAAAATGGAAATTTACAACCACAACGAAAAAAAAAAAAAAAAAAAACGAAAAAACTGAAAAAAGGAGAAAAGTAAAATGTGAAAATCTAAAAATAACTCAAACAGAAACTGAACCAAATGAATTTGCAAAAAAGCTGAAAGAATTAGCTCAATAAATAAAGCTTTTGGCTAGCTTTTGACTTTCCAATCATACAGCTTTAGCTAGCTTTCAGCTTTCGAAAACCCTAAACTTCTTCGACTTTTAGCTTTCAGGTATCTTTCAGTTAGCTTTCCATCCTTGATACAAATAGCGTTAAAAATTTCGATTAGGTGAATTTACAGTATATAAATTTGCCAATCTTCAAAAACAATGACAGATAAAAGCAACGAGAGGACAACACTAAAATTTTCAAAAAAATTTCGATTCACGATTCGTGATTCGAATTATTTTACAAAGAATTCTCCAGATTGGCGATTCGAAGTGATTCGAATCAATTTTTACACAATTCTGCCCACTCCTGAAACTCGTATTAACCGCTCTTGTAGTTTCTTGCGTTCACGTTTTTTACATAAATTCTTGAAAATTTGTTTCTATTGATTGAAAACCAAAAATTGTTCTCACCCCAATTTTTGAAAAAAAAAAAAAACTGTAGCTCTAAATCGATTGATGGTGGTTTTAAGGTATTCTGGAGCTTCCAGCCAATTTCTGTACAATTTTTTTCAAACATGGAAGATCTAGAGTAGAAGTCTGTTGAAGACTCCTGAATTGCTCAAAACTACAATCAACCGATTTGGGAGCATGAAAATAAAGCATAAACCAAAGTTATGCACGCAGCAGTCTACGTAAATTTTATAGAGCTTAGCCATGGATGGGGTCCAATCGAAAATCTAACGTCCGTCATATTCGTGTTCAGCGTCACCAAAAACATACTATTTCACGTGTCGCACGAACTAAACACTTTTTTGAACTTTTACCACATTTGGAGAGGTGCTGAGGGCTGAGGATGGGGTCCAATCGAAAATCTGACGTCATATTCGTGTTCAGCGTCACCAAAAACATACAATTCGATGCATCACATGCTCCAGATTTCTTTTTGAAAGTTTTGCCCTTTTGGGAGGGGGTACTCCATTACCATAGAAAGATTCCATCTCGACACTTGAATATGTATTTCGAAAAAACATCGACAGGTACATCTATGGAAATTTTTTCAGAATTTTAAATGGTAGCTAGCTCCCACTTACAGCGTCATTTTAAAATTTGAACTTTCAATTTGAAAGTTCAACTTTCAACTTTTGAACATTTCAAAATGCTTAAAAAGTTCAAAATGCAATGCCTTTTCGAACTGTGAAATCAGTTTTGATCAAAGTATCGTAGCTTTGGAGGTATGCACTGCTGAAGTTGAGTACATCGAGACAAAAACCATTTCTCCAGCCCCTCCACAAGTTACCCTCATTTTCTTGGGAAGGGGCGAAGCACAAACGACGGGAGTTGAAGCACAAACAAGTACTAACGAAGCACAAACGATTGACACCATTTTCAATCCGATTGACGGTGGTGGGGAGGCTCACGTTTCCCCAGCCCCCCACAAACTTTTCTCAATATCTCCGAAAGGGTTAAAGCACAAACGACCGGACTTGAAGCACAAACAAGCACAAACGAACGACCTTACTTAGACCCTTCTTGGCGGTGGTGGGGGGCGGGGAAATGCACCTTAATTTTGGATCATTTTGGAAAATTAAACAAAAAAAAATCCATTTTTCCCACCTTAAATGGGGTGGAGATGACCTAGGAAGCTGAAATTTGGATATGTTGTTCACAATGGCGATACTCACCAATGATATGAATTTGGACTCTTTTCATCAATTTGGAGCCAAATTATGATTCCCCAAAAAAATGACCTTTCTGTAATTTTCAACTTTGACCCTCCCAATTGCAGGGGTCAATTTTAGGTTCCAAGAGAATCCCATTCCTCAAGTTTGACTTTATTTGATTAATTAGAACAGGCTCCAGGTCATAAATTGTAAAAATCACGATCGTTCGTCATGCTGAAACTGATAAGTAAATAAAAGTGTCTGGCCTACCGCAAATAGCCCAAAAGCCCAATTTTTTACAAAAATTTGGCTAAAAATCATTCATAATCTTCAATTTCTCAATCAGACAGCAGAAGCTTTTTTGATATACCAAGCAGTTTCTTGATAGGTAGTTAGGTACTTTAGTAAAAAGAATGACTGAAATAGCCAAGTTTATTTCATACTTTTTCAAAATTCCAGTAAGTATCATTCTAAATGAAATTGAAATCGAGTAAAAATTCAGAAGATAATTTTAATAAAAATTCTGTTGGTTTAGAAACTTCCAACCAAAAATGGAAAAAATTGAAAATTCTTGGAATCGAGGTTTTTCTACAGACTAAGTACTGTACATCTAAAAAAAAAAACAGGACTCTTAATTTTCTATTTGGCTAGCTGAAAAGTTTTTGGGGGCTTCTCTATCGATTTTCATGCTTTAATAAAACTGACTGTATGATCAGAAGATGTTTGTACATAATATGTAGATATCGAACATTCTGACCATTTTCAGAACTATTATGAAAACTTAAATTCTGAAATCAAAGATTACAACGTTTATGCAATAAGTGACCACGTTTATCACGTTCAATTATTCACTCGAGATCCGTTGCATTATAGCTCATTACCCTAATCAATTGTTTTGCCAACTCGAACAAACAGACCACCTACATAGATCATCTTTCAAACCGTCCATCAAAACATAGAAAGCTGAACGGAAGAGTGCATCTATCTATTGGCACACAGAAAAAAAATCCGTGCACAACTTGATCATCCATCACAAATACCTACACAAATGTAATCATCTCAACACGCACTCCGCACTTCCGATTCGATCGAACAATTAGCCTGTTACGAGCAGAGCAATTAACTTCTTTCTAATCGATTAAGTCATCAATAGATTGCGCTCAAGTTCCATAATGAATAGCGTCTTTTGCTTTTGAGATCCGTAAGATGATACACCCAGCATGGACATTGCAGTTGTTTAAACAACCCAGTGTGATCTTTATAATACAGTTGGAGTTCGTTTTTTTTTTCGCACGCAGTCTCGCATTTAATTATATCTATAGGTTTAGGTACGTACAAGTTTACTGCATTTGATTTGCTTTCCGCGCCGAACTTGGCTGTACCTATACGGATAATATGGCAAGACGAAGGTTAAATGGCTTTCTTTACTAACGAGGTGTGATTCTACATAGGTTTATGATCGTTTTTAAGTACGTGTAAGAGTTTTTTATTCGCCAGATGAAAATTCCTCATCACTTTAAACGCAGCTGTTTTTTTAACTGCGATTTAATTACAGCCTAGAGAATTACGAGTTCGACTTCCTCAAAATACATACATGCAAATGTAAATAGTAAAAATAATGTGATTAATTTGTTAGATCATTCTGGGTAGGTAATTTTATAACTTGAGGTAAATGTAGGCGGTCAGTCGATCATAACTTTCTCCCGATTATCTACCCAAATACTTAGGTACACTTTACCCAGTCCATATGTATGCAAAGCTGTATCTACCTACTTACCCAGTGTGCAACTGGCCGTGAAAATTTTCAATGCCTGGTACGAAATTTACTGTATGACCATCTCTCACATCTTTCGATTCATTTGAGACCATTTTTTGATTTTTGGCAAATTTTTGAAAATCACCAAACAACACGATATATCTACTTTTTTGAAACTTTTTTGAAGCAGTAGAATAAAGTCGGCAACATACGCTCAAAAATAGACCAAATTATTTCAAAATTGGTAAAAAAATTTTCGAAAACCAATTTGTAAGCTTCTTTTAGTCGAAGTGACACGAGAGAGGAAAATTCCAACAAATTTTACTCTCGACCAGTGAAAGCGATAACGCGAACTTTTTATCGTTTTTAAATCATCAAACTTTCATAGGTTACATATTTACATCTCGATTATCTAACGCCTTCGCGGACTCGATAAAGAGTAATATTTCAACGTTGTAATGAAACAACTCTATGTCAATAAGAGCGAGGCGACGTTTCATCAGTGATTCGCGTTAAAAATTAATTTAATTAATCATTGACCCTGTGTGACAGTTATTAGCATTGTTCTTCTATAGGTACACGTATAATCTGGTCGCACCTTGCTGCAGGCTTGGTCACGCCTTTGTCTTGACAACACCACTTATAGTACGTAATAATCCACAGCGACTCTCCAAGCTCCAGGTACATAAGTACGTAGGTTAGAAAAAAGAAATATTCATCGCTTGTCAAATTCCCAACTACTTTTTTTCCAGTTCGCAAGATAGGTATGTGTGCTTATCAGTATGTTTCCAAAGCTGTCAATTATCTCGAACTGAATTGAGTTATTGATACGTGCCAAAAATTTCATTATCGTTGCCGAAAGCATTGCTGATTTGCTTCGATCAATCGATCGATCCAAGTTACCTCAATTAATCCGTTGCTATAATAAAGAAATTCCGTTCGTTTGTTTCAATTTTTATTGGCAATTTTTTTACTGCATTTTTTGGTAGTATAGTTAGAAATTGCAACTTTGTGATGAAAATGGGCCCGTGTAATAGATGTTATTAATTTGGCGAACATGCGAATCGTGACAGATCAACGAGAAAATAATAATAATTACAGGCGATTACATGGATGCGAATAATGCTACCTACTTAACTTATTGCCAGAGTTCGATTGCGTTAGGCATTGTGCGGCTGAGGCATTTGGTCGGTGAAAATTACCTACTTGGAGATAAGGGTGGAAGGTTAACAATGCGAACGTGATTGAATGATTTTTTTTCTCCTCTGGATAAAGCAACTTCGTACCTAAATATGCGGTGCTAGAATTATAAACCGTATGGGCACAAGTTACCGGAGACAAGATTTTTTTGCAATTTTATAAAAAATTTGCATGAAATGAACGAAGTAGGTACCTAATTGGAATTTTGCTCATCTTTAGCATTTAGGTGTACCTAGCCATAACAAAGAATCAGAGGCGTGCCGACATGGAGGGGGTACGGGAATGACAGAAAATTTTAGACGAAAAGTTGAGAATTTCTGGAGAAAATTGGGGCAGTTGGAAAAAGATGGAAAATTAGGGGAAAAATTGTGTAAGCAGGGAAAATAAAGAATTACCAAAAACCGTGCATTTTTACTTCTTGAATTATAAATTTTCAAAAGTTTTCGCCCTCGCTTCCCTCAGGCCAGATCATTTTCCTTTTCCTCTCTTCGACCAAAATTGGAGATCAAAAATAATGTTGTTTTAGGCACCTAGGTACTTGAAATTTTCCACCACAAAAACGGCCTCCCTAATTCATTCCAGTCAAAACTGTCAAAAAGTCCCAACTTCTGCTGAAATATCAAAAAAATTACTTATTTTTCACTGAAACAATAATTTCTCATTTTTGTCAAAATTTGCTGTTTTTGAAAATATAAAAATTATGCCCTAAAGATAATGAAGAATTGTGAATTTTTGAGAGCTTTTGCCTTTGCCTCACTCGGGCTCCGTTCATATTTAAAAAAAATATAATTTCCTGAAAACTGATAATGTTAAAAGCAAAGCCATAGAAACAAAATTTTGCCATCATCAAAAACTCAAGAATGATGTTTTATGTTTCGAAGTATCAATTTTTCACAGCTTTCGTTCTCGCTTTGCTCGGGATGGATAGATCATTTTCCTTTTCTTTTCTCTGATCAAAGTTGGAGGGTTGAAAAATTAACTTCTCACATCAAAAATAGTGCTGTTTTACTTTTGAAAAATTATTAATTTTCAAAAGCTTTTGCCCTCGCTTTGCTCGGGTGATATTCCTATATTTTTCCCAAATCGGGGGATTTTTGCACGAGGGGTCTCCGATTTTTTTTTTCAAAATCAGGTCATATGTAGAGAGGTCATCAAACGATGGCGAATGACGCAAAATGGCCGAAAATGGAAAATTTCAGTTGCAAATTGGTCCGGTTGTACGTGGTACAGAATTTTGATCTTTTTTTAAAATTGTAGTACTTCGAGAGGGTAATCGACGAATGATGTCAAAATCAGTGTCGCTGCTTTCAAAAACCTAAATAAATGATTTAAAAAATTATAACTTCAATATAACCTTGATCTCGACGAGTAAAAATTCTGAAAAAATTCTCAGTTTCAGTCCATTTTATGTAGAATAACTGTTTTTTTTTCATTTTCAAGAAAAAAATGACAAGTTTTACACTTATTGAAAAAATACCATCAGAAACCTAAAAAATAAAAATGTTTGAATTTTTGAGATATTTTACCAATGTGTAGACGAACATGTGAAAAAATCCCTCCCCCTCAAATTTGTCAACGAATTGATGAGAAATATCATTTTTCGTGCTATATAATCTAAGAGTGAAACATTGAAAAAAATTCGCCACCGTTTTAAATAAAAGCAGGAACCTAAAAAATGAATATTTTTGCATTTTTGAAATATTTCACCAATTTGTAGACGGACATGTAAAAAAATCTCCCTTCTTCCCTCTCCCAATTTGTCAATATTTTTTTCATCGTGTAAAAAAATACACTTTTCAACTCGTTACTTCGAATTTTTGATTCATCGGACCTAATCTATTCAGATGTAGAAATTATGATAGGATTGAATTTTCAGCTGCCAAACTCCATTACATCTTCTAAAGGGATTTGAAGTTGCTGTAGAAAAGCCAACTTTTACTGGATGCTCCAGATCTGCTGGAAAATGATACCAATCGATTCGAGGTGTCGCTTTCAGGACTTAGGCAAAGTTTATGACAATTTGAAGCAAAAATTGACAGAACTCGTGATAGGATTGAATTTTTAGCTGCCAGAGTCCATTACATCGCCTTCTGAAGAGATTTGAAGTTGCTGGAGAAAATCCAACTTTTGCTGGAAGCTCCAGATTTGCTGGGAAATGGTGCCAATCGATTTGAGGGGTCAATTTTATGAGGTATAAGGCGAAGATTATGACAATTTGTAGCAAAAAT
Organism: Planococcus citri; assembly: GCF_950023065.1. NCBI lineage: Eukaryota > Metazoa > Arthropoda > Insecta > Hemiptera > Pseudococcidae > Planococcus > Planococcus citri. The sequence continues at coordinate 29,223,469 of NC_088678.1, read as the reverse complement.
TGACGATTTAGAAATTTTAGAAATTTTGAGATTTTTTCACTACATTAAGTAAGTATACACTATTCAAGTATTCATATCAAGTCGTCACATCTGATTCTTGATTCAGCGGTACTAATCTATTCAGAATGTAGAACTTACGATGGGATTGCATTTTCAGCGGCCAAAGTTGATTACAACGTCTTCTGCAGCGATTTGAAGTCGCTAGAGAAAAGCCAACTTTCACTGGAAGCTGTAGATCGGTTGGAAAATGGGGCCAATCAATTCGGTCAGGTCAATTTTAGTGAACTAACTAAATTTCAGATTTTCATCTTAATGCTTGCTGTTTTTGCATGTAGAAAATCAATATTCCAATAGGATATTTCCCTCATTTTCAAAAGTCCGCCAAAAAGCGAAAAATCATTATTTCAGCAGCTGAAAATTTGGTTCTGAGGTGTGGATCTGGATGGTCTTTCAATTGAGCCAAATTTCTGCTGGAGGTTCCCATCACTGGGTTTAGATAGATACCTATAGATACTTAAGTACCTTATTTTCGACCTCCCGACGAATCGATTGATGATGAGTTTCCAGCTTTTTTGAATTTTCAAGAATTTGTTGAAAATCCAAAAATGGACTTTGGCTCTTAAAATTTTAGGTAGGTATATACCTAGAGGCTTCATGGACACGGATTTTAGAGGGTATGTTGTTCGGGGAGGTATTAAAAAAGTCCCCTCTGTTGTGATTTTTTTGGGTCAAAATGTCCAAATTGTCGACTTTCCTTCATTGAAGCATGATCGACCCTGATATCAAAAAAAAAAAATCAGTATGTTCACACAATCTTTGAAGGTGGACAATTCAAAACAGTTTGATTATCATACCAACAAAATTACCAACATAAATTCATAGACAGCTTTTCATTGCTCTAGCTATAAGTAATGTATAATTTTCTTGCAAATTCCAACACCTCGAATAAGGAAGGAAGGAAACAAACCAAGCCACCAGATCATAAACCAACCTTCATCATGCATCAGTGACATTGCAACTCTCGACCCGTAATACACGCGGTTTCGTAGATTAGATAATGTACATAACCTAGGTAGTAGGTACTATACGTAGGTCTAGGTAGAGATACTAATGAATAATAGTTACACTCATATAGGTGCATATAATGCGTCAATAATGATAAATTTCAATAAAAAAGGCTTATGACAAAGTTACCGCTAATCAATAAAATACCTGAGGATACTGTTGAAAGAGTAGCCAAAGGGCAAATATTGGGTGCAAAGACTGACAGAATTAGATCTAGGTTACCAACGTCGTTAACCAAGGTATTCTTGTCTACGCGCTGATACAGATCTGCGCGCAGCCGCGCACGCTACGCGGCTACGTCCAATATGTAACCAGTTAATAGAGTATTTATTTGTAAGACCGGTTAATGGAAATTATGAGCTTGATGTTAATGTCCCTCTATTAATCAATAACAATTTCAAATCGCCGCATACTTTGCTGCAGCCAAAGAATGAGAATTTTTATGCGTCCGTTTTTATAATAACTAATTCTTATGAAATGATGATAGTCTCGAGATTATATTTTTATTGGTATTATTCTTTAATAAGTATCTACTTTATAAAATCGTGTACTTGAACAGAGAGTGATGCGGTACATAATAATTCATCCGAGTAATGATGATGTAATGATATTTTGTTGCTCTTTCTATCTCATCGTCGCTCGAATTTCTACCCCTTATCGTTTTATAAAACGGTAATTGAAATTCTTCGTAGGTGTTATACAGTTTGTTGTTAAATACGGTAATTACACGAGGACGTGTATAGAGCATAAATTATCCCTGCAGTGAGCCTATATTAAGTTGAAGTATTTTATAAGTATCGCACAATCGTCGTATTTGGTTTAATTGATTAGTTAAGGTATGTTGGTATTGTGAGTAATTACGGTGATGGTATTTTCACCGTTAAGTGGTGCAGAATTTCTCATTTTTATTTTCATCGTGCTCATGCTGCAGACGTGCAACCATTTCTTCCTATACCATTGTGAATTTTTTTTTCTAAGAAGAAGTCTCGAATTGGTAATAATTACCTGGAAATTATTGCACATCTTGAGTTTATGTACAATGTTATAGTTCAAATTCCATTGAATGGTTCAGAAAAATTACTAGGTCTAGCTGTTTATCCATGCTCAGTGAGGGTGGAAAAAAGTTGAAGACTTGTTTAGTGAACTGGCACACCTTGGTACTTCAATGAAACGAATTTAAGCTTGGTCGAAAGAGCGTGTCCATGAAGCCTCTAGATAATATGTACCTACATACCTAAAATTTTAAGAGCCAAAGTCCATTTTCGGATTTTCAAAAAATTCTTGAAAATTCAAAAAAGCTGAAAACCCATTATCAATCGATTCGGGAGGTCGAAAATAAGATACTTGAGTACCTGCATCTATCTAAACCCAGTTATGGGAACCTCGAGCAGAGATTTGGCTCAATTGAAAGCACACCTCAGAACCAAATTTCCAGCTGCTGAAATTGATTTTTCGCTTTTTGGCGGACTTTTGAAAATGAGGGAAATAGCCTATATTGGACTATTGATTTTTTACATGCAAAAACAGCAAGCATTGAAATGAAAATCTGAAATTTAGTTGGTTCACTAAAATCGACCCCACCGAATTGATTGGCCCAATTTTCCAGCCGATCTACAGCTTCCAGTAAAAGTTGGCTTTTCTCCAGCGACTTCAAATCGCTCCAGAAGGCGTTGCAATCAACTTTGGCAGCTGCAAATTCAATCCCATCGTAAGTTCTACATTCTGAATAGATTAGGCTGAATCACGAATCAAAAGTGACGACTTGATATGAATAGTGTATAGGTAGGTAAGTGTATTTTTTCTAGAAGTGAAAAAAGCTCAAAATTTCAAAAAATTCCTAAATCGTCAATTTTTGCTACAAATTGTCATAAACTTCGCCTACCCCATAAAATTGACCCTTCAAATCGATTGGCACCATTTCCCAGCAAATCTGGAGCCTCCAGCAAAATTTGGATTTTCTCCAGCAACTTTAAATCCCTTCAGAAGGCGATGTGATGGACTCTGGCAGCTGAAAATTCAATCCTATCATGAGTTCTATATTCTGAATAGATTAGCACTGGCGAATCACAAAGCAGAAGTGACTAGGTACTTGAATACTTAATGTATCTTTTTACGCACAAGTGGAAAAATCTCAAAATTTCAAAAAATTCCTAAATCGTCAATTTTTGCTTCAAATTGTCTTAAACTTTGCCTACCGCCTGAAATCGACCCCTCGAATCGATTGACATCATGCAGATCTAGGGTCTCCAGTAAAAGTTGGCTTTTTTCCAGCAACCTCAAATCGCTCCAGAAGGCGATGCAATGAGTTTTGGCAGCTGATTTCTTCTTCGTTTTTTTTTCCTTTAGATTTGCTGGTTGAAGTTCCGGGGATAAATTACTCATCTGAATTGGTATCATTTTTGTTTTTTGCAATAACTCGATGGTTTCTTGGCCGATTGAGCTGGAGTTGACTTGGATTGAATAGATCTGGGAACTGCCACTAGAACCACCCGTTACTTCTTACATAAACCCAAACCCAAAAAAGTCAAATTTGGATCATACAAAATTTGTAGAGAAAAAGGCAGCCGAATTGATTCATTTCGAGGATTTTCGACCTGAATATACATTACATAGGACTTGTAGAACATTTTTCGAACTGAACAAAAGTAGATCGAAAGGTCAAGCAAAAATTTATCACCTGTCAAAATTTCAAGTGCTAAATTGCGTTTTTTGATTTTTGGTGAATTTTTGAAAATCAGGCCAAAAATGAGGGAAAAAATCAAAATTTCATCAAATTGACCAAGAAAGCTGAAATTTGGGATGCACCCTATTTTCGACATGCCAAATTGATTGGAAACTGTTTCAAACCATTTTGAGCAGTTCTGCAGCCTCCAGCAGATTTTTTAAACTCGAAATTTCCAAAGTAGCCGAAATTTACTCTGCAAACTAATTTCAATACGCTACGAAGTCAATTGTAGGGGAATTTCAAGTCGTTTTGGAGCATCCAGCGATTTTTTGAAAATTACTGGAGCCTCCAGTAGAATATTGAAACTTTAAATTTCCTAAAAATTTCATCAAACGGAGATGGAAAGTCAAAATTCATTCTGCAAACTAATTTCAATTCGCGATACGAAGTCGTCTGCTGGCGAATTTCAAGTCGTTTTGGAGCCTCCAACGACTTTTTGATAGGTCGTATGGTGTTTCTTGGAAAATTGAAATTTCCAAAAAGGAGCTGGAAGCTTCAAAATCATTTAAAACCATTTGAAACCACCATATATAGTCGACTTCATATCGTATTGAAATTAGTTTGCGAAGTAAATTTCAGCTTGCCAACTCCATTTGGTAAAATTTTGTGGGAATTCTAAGTTTCAAAAATCTACTGGAGGCTCCAGTAATTTTCAAAAAGTCGCTGGATGCTCCAAAGTGATTTGCACCCACCAGAAATCGTCTTCAGAGGGTGTTAAAATTGGAGTGTAGAGTAAATTTCAGCTTTCCCATCTCCATTTGATGAAATTTTGTGAAAATTCAAAGTTTCAAAAATCTACTGGAGGCTCTAGTAATTTTCAAAAAGTCGCTGGAGACTCCAAAACGACTTGAAATTCACCTGCAGTCATCTTCGTAGCGTATTGAAACTAGTCTGCAGAATGAATTTCAGCTTTCCAACTCCATTTGATGAAATTTTATGGGAATTCCGAGTTTCAAAAATCTGCTGGAGGCTCCAGAACTGCTCAAAACCGTTTGAAACAGTTTCCAACCGATTTGGCAGGTCAAAAATAGGGTGTATCTCAAATTTCAGCTTTCTTGGTCAATTTGGTGAAATTTTGATTTTTCCCCTAATTTTTGCCCTGAATTTGATTTTCAAAAATTCACCAAAAATCGAAAAACGCACTTTAGCACTTGCAATTTTGACAGGTGATAAATTTTTGCTTGATCTTTCGATCTACCCTTGTACAGTTTGAAAAATTTTCTGCAAGTCCTATGTTGGAACGCAAAATCTGCTATTCCGGCTGACCTGCCAATCAAAATAGCCGCCATTTTGTAAGTAGGGCCACTTTTTTTTGAGTACAAGGGCTAGAAATGTTCCTTAAGGATTTAAGAAAAAAGTTGTCCCGGGGGGTCGACGGGGTGGGGGGGGGGTGCAATAGATCCTTAAGTGGGCTCCCCGACTATAAATTAGCACATTCAGCGTTACTGATTCCATCTGACCCCTCTTTTTTCGAATGGAGAGTGAGGCTGGAGAAACACTGAGAGGTGATGCTGCTTGAAGTTACGTCACATTTTCCACGAGAATGTTGTGAATAATCCAATATTCGAAGATGACTGAATGATGATTCAACAATTGGGCTAAGAAATTTAGGTACCTAACCAAAAATTAGGTTCATTTCACAAGAATTTCCAGCATTATAGGATTTAGTATAGCGGTCTTGGAATATCTCCGTGCATTTTTAAATATACGAGTATTAAAAACCTACTGGAGCTTAGAGGTACCCCTTTCTCCAGTCCTCCTGTCCATCTTGAAGATCTCAGGGAGCATCGCCGCGCCGCATCAGGTGCTCCACTTTATCGAATGTTGCATATAGGCATTACGGGTCTGCAAGTCTGCAGATAGACCTACATGGTACGCGACGAAAAAGTAAACACAAATAATAATCTAAGAGAAAAATGGTAAAGAAATTCCATAACCTTGACATACTACTCTGTAATGTTTACACAAGTTGCCGTTAAAAATTGTTTTATAGTATTCATCTCGTAGGCATAGCGCTTTTCAAACAATGCAGACACGAACTCCGACAGACTGCTAATTCGTGTGTGTGAGCTCTTGTGCCTGCGCTTGTGCGCGCCATTATACATCGGTTCATAGTCGCTAATATCTACACTGGCAGATTATTGACGCCCAAATGACTTCCTCCAACGCAGCGTATGTACCATGGTGTACAAAAAGGTATAGGTATATCTACCAAGACGTACCTCTATAGGTACCATATAGGAGGAGAGGTGCACACATTACATACTACACACGCTCAAAAATCGTACAATGTAATCTATCAAGCGAGCAATATTTTAATGCGCCAGCTATTATAATTACGATTGTAATAGATCTGCCACATAAAGAGACAATCCGCAGTTTACATTCGCATTACGCCCACTGCTTTTCGACATTGCTGGGTATTAATTTCGGAATTAAAGGATCACATCGTGTTGTGAATAATATACTATCCTATCCTCGTATAATACGAGATTGAGAAATAAAAAAAAGAGGCGATTTTTTCCCCTCTCGATCGTAAAAGCCTACACTAACCGGTCATCGGCTAAAGACATTTTTGGTCTGGTGTGTATGGGAGGAAGGAAGTTTTGAAATTGAGTCATTATATGCCATCTCATCATACTCAAGTTCATTAGCAGTGTGAACTTGTACTTGACTACAAAATGTTTCTAGTACGCGACGATGATTTGATTAAATAAAAAAGTCGCGTAATTTTTAACCGATAAAAGTAACACTTTATGCGGCGAAGCTAAATACGAGTACGCGCGATGATTTTGTAAGCGAGATTTCAGAGATCTCGAGTCTAGATCTCGTTTTTCATCGTGATCTTCCTCTAAATGGAAAACAGCGCATTACGATGATATAGCGAATGCCAGAAGTCGTTTAACACGACCGGCTCTATACGTCGTATGATTTATTTAAAATGATAAAATTCCTCTCCGCCACTGCAGCCTCAACAGCCGCCGTGCCTGTGTAAAACCTACCTACCTAAATGTATCAGTCGACCAAGTAGAGGTATATGCAATAAAAACAGCAATAATAATCCGATTGAAGTTGCGGTTCATTGAAAAGTTAACTTACTATCTGTCTTATAATGTTCGTACTGTAGTTGGAGTACATGACGATGATTTTATCGCACCGTCTCTTGACTGGCGCACATAATTCACCAAAGAGGTATATAATAGATACGATACAATGTTGTGTAATGCCGCATTCCATATGGTTTATAATTTTATTGAATGGGTTTATGAAATATTAAGTCGGTGTGCCGCCGCCGGCGGCTTTGATAAGAAGATAGTCTTTTGACAAGAGAGGAAAGCCTCAAGGCATTGTGACCGCTTGGGTTTTATTTTTGGAGGTATTATTTGTGTGTAGTGGCTTATTTGCATCCCCTTTTTCCCCTTCCACAGTTATGAAATCGAAGGAGTTTTTTGAACGAAAATGTTCCAAAACGTTCGAGAACTGTCCCGATGAATTTTTGGAAAATTTAAAAATCGTGATTTCTTATCCAATCCGAGGAAGACGTGAAATTTTTGAAACCAAACTCTTTTTCAGTAAAATTTCCAGAATCATGTTTCAAAAATTTTGAACCGATTCAGATCCTTTAGCGTGATTTTAACTTTTTTACATAGGTACTTAATTTTCGGTGAGGAAATTTATAACGTGAGATGAAAAAGGCTGAGGAAAAGAGCATAGCGAGTCTAGGATGGCGAATCCACCGCTGACTGAATTTTTTTGGATTCTCCATTAGAAATTCGTACTCATGAAAAAATGTTCAGATCACTAGATTCCCTAAACATCTCCAAAAGGGGTTAAAATTGGCATTTTCTGTTGAACATTCTTATGAGAAAAGTACCTAGCCATAAAGCTTGTCAATTTCGTCGGGTTTTAAAAATTGGCAACGATGACCAAAAAGTTGGCATCTTTATTTTCCGAAATATTTCCACACTTTCAAAAATGATAAGTAGATATATGTACCTATTACAATATTTTTGTATAATTAATGTGAAATATTTCAGAGGATAACATTTTTAAAACTCGAATTTGCCCCAAAATAAGCAATTTGCAAATGCTTAATCGTTCAATAGAACCCTAAAAGTGGTCTTGGATTTCGATGGCATGGCCTACGTCATCGCAGGGGACATTTCGTCATCATCATCAAATTCCAAAAGCTCAAAGCTTCCAAGTTTATCGAGCGACAAAATTTTTTTCAAAATTTTTTAAATGGCAGAACCGCGATTTCGATGAAACCTGAAATCTCCTACAAAGTAAGACCTTATTACTAATACAACCTTCAATTTTTGGTGAATCATTCATGAACGAATTCATCAATTTTTTGATAGAACCATTCGCCATTGAATTGATCAATTCTTTAATTTATGAATCAATTCGTTCGCGAATGAGTCACATATAGGTACGAATAATTCTTTCGCGAATGATTCACTAATATACGAATCCGTTAGTTCGCGAATGGTTCACAAAAAATAATTCAATTCGTTTTTGAATGATTCGTCAGAAATTGAGTAAATTAATCGATGCGTTCGCGAATGATTCATCAAAAATGAGTAAATGAATCGATTCGTTCGCAAACGAGTCACTTACACGAATCAATTCGTTCACGAACGAGTCACTTACACGAATCAATTCGTTCACGAACGAGTCACTTATACGAATCAATTCGTTCGCGAACGAGTCACTTACACAAATCAATTTGTTCGCTTACACGAATCAATTCGTTCGCGAATGATTTAGTACCTATGATCAACTCGTTCGCGAATGATTCACTCACAAATCAATTAATTTGTTCAATCACCAATCGTTTGTAAATGATTCGATTCGATTATAAACAGATCAATTGCTGTACAAATGTTTCAAAAAAAGTGAATCAATTCTTTCGTAAAAGATTTTTATTTTGTAAAAAGTCGGTCTTCTCAAACTAAATGCGTGAGAGTTTTTTTCATACCTTAATATTTCTTCCACCCTGAGTCTTCAATTCTTATTGTTAGTGGAAAATTTATTTTCTCTTAATACAATAATCAAGCAACCATTTTGAATTTCACCATTTCCGGTCATTCTAAAGCATCCAGCGAGATATTTCTGATTTCTTCAGAATTTTAAGTAAAATTTCTCCACAATGACATAAAAATTGATTGGAGGATCTAAGAAACGAGTTTTCATAATTTTTTATGAATAAATACAAATCAGCAAATTACATTTTTTAAAAAAAGCACAAATCTTCGAAAATAGCCAATTTTGAATTTTCAAAAATTTACCAAAAATCGAAAAACCAATCTGGATAAAAGAGGCTCCCTTTGCAAATATCAACCAGATTTTGAACGCAATTCGTCGATTTTGTCCATGTTATATACCTACTTTTTATTTAAAAATTGAATCACGCTATTTTGAGAACCCCTGATTTGCACTGAAATCGCAATGCAAAATACATTATGGAAATTTCAGCCTAGTTGATCAAAAAGGTCACAGGAGAACAATTGATTCAAGATTCTTAAAGATAGGTTCTGAAACTGCCAGAGGTTTAAAAAAACTCAAAATCACTACTTACCAAAATGCTCGCATTTTTGGATTTTCGTTCATCATGGTGCAAAAGTTTCTCGTCAATGGTCACGAGGAGGGGAGGGGGTTTTGCAGAAAATTTGCAAAATGATGTAGGAAAAAATACCAGTGTTGCCAATTGATATCATATTCACATACCTATATTATGAAAATGCGACTTTTATATCTGAGATTTGAAAATTTTGATTAGCGTTAAAAATTTTGACGATTTTTCAAATTATGTCTGAAATTTTGAGTTCAAAAATTTTTTGGTCGCGTGGGATTTCTTTTTTGTTACTTGATTTATTCATATTTTCAAGATGTTCTATTCCTTTTTAAAAAGCATTTTGGAACTGGAAGTATTTTAATTTTTAAAAATTTCATTAAAAAATTCACAATGTCAAGGAAATTAATTCGTTATTCTTCCTTTTCCAAGCTCTTGTCAACTTTTTCATTTTTCTTTCGTTCATAGGCCTTTGTCTTTTAATCGGTGAAGCGATTCCTTGGTTAAAAACAGGATACTTACCTAAGCTTGAAGCTCTTGCAGAGGAGAGCAGACAAATCCAAGGGCGAAGTCAGGAGGTTAATATACCTGCAGCGAGATTTATAGGTAGTTTCAAAATTCGGTCTATCTTTTTCGCACATCTGGTAGGCAATGTTACTAGTATTAAAATGACGTAATTCACGCAATTCGTAGAAAATAAAAATAAAAATTGTGTCCCTTGCAGCACGCTTAGACTTTAATGAGAGTGCGGATTTTATTTATTTAGAAAAGATTTTATCAATTCGCCATTGATCCAGTAACCCAAATGCTTATAGGCACCACGAATATAATAAAACAATAAATTTTTACCAGCAGTGCGTTATAATCGTCTGGTACGTATAGCCAGAGGTGGATTTTCGGGGCTCCACGGGCTGCTGTTTTTAGCACCAACGTTGACGTCATTTAATTCAAGAAGTCTGCGGGTATATGAGGCAATATTTGAAACGAAAATTTTTTTTCGATCGCAAGAGCTGAACTAACGAGCTACCATAAGATATACCAAATAGGTATACCTATTGCCTATGTGAAATAAGCTGTTGGGATTATTTTCGCTAAGTATAACCTACATGAGCTTTATAGTAGTATAGATGGTTATACGCGTATCGTGAGCGTGACTCTGAAAAAAGTTGATATTAAATCGTGCTCCATTGCCGATAATTTAAACGTATACGTACAATTATCGCGCACATGAACCAATTCGTCCAGCCTAGGTCTCCAAGTTGACCATACTTGTACGAGTACCCAAGTATACATATTTTAAGGATAGGTAAAATCCGCATAGCCAGCCACCGCGGTCAGCGAGTTGACATGCGAATAATTAATATTTAGGTACCTGACATAATTATCGTTGATGGTATTTTAAAAATTATGGTATTCTTCCGTATCTGAATAGTATGATGAATGACGTAATTTTTGGACTTTTGTGCAATTTATTCAATGGTTCGGTATTTATTATATGTAACTTACAATTTGATATAGTTATTCAAACGTCGTTTTAATTGCATCATGTTTGTCATAAAGTTTTTTTGTTTATATCATTCTCCTCGCGCCGTCATGTGTGGTTTTCTGAGTGCAGCAAAATCATTGAATACGAAGGATTTGATTAATACGTAGCGTTATTCTCTAGTAGGTACATAGTACAGGTACATATAAAAGTATTACATAATTAATATCCAGTGATTAATATATTTCCGACGTAAGGTAAGTAAGGTACCTACCAATTCGTTTGCTGATTCAAATGTGGGTACTAGGACCTACCTATGGGCGTACTTAAGTCGAGATAATTTGCGGTATCGCGGGTAATATTTTTCTTCAGTCCGACGAATCTGAAAAAGAAAAATTTGTAATCGATGTTCCTACTTAAATAAAGTTATTATCTTACTTTTACGTGATGTAACGACGAGTAAATGATAATGCATTATCATAATACATATAAAGGGTGCTTGGATATTCGGTATAGGCAGGTACCAGGTAGCTCATAAGCATATATGCGTACCAGACCAGCAAAACAGCACACGATACGTCAATAATACATACGTACTTATAAGAAAATGAAAATGATGTCATACCGGACAATTTGACTACCTATTAGTTTAGGTAATCTTTCTTTCGTCTGGTCGATTCTCTTTGGATATAATTTTTGCTCAGCTCGTGTAATGAGTAATGTAACAATGACGTAATGTAACATGAGCATAAGTACCTATCTATCTCTTTTACCTTCTCGACATATTCGTTCATGTCTCAGTTACATCAAACCCTCTGTAGTGAACATGACAATTTTTATTTTTGCCCGGAGTTGAAATTGGTAACTTGTATTTGCAGAGCTTCCATTTTTATCGATTTAAAAAGATCAACTGGTCGATTGGTGAACAGGGCCGTCGAGAGGGGGACAAAGGGAGCATTTTCCCTCAAGTCCAACGCTTTCTGGGGAGTTGGTGAGTTGATTCCCAAAATGAAAAAAGTGTACGAATTGATTCCCACCTTTTATTTTCGAGTGTCCGAATTGATTCCCACCTTTTATTTTCGAGTGTACGAATTGATTCCCACCTTTTATTTTCGAGTGTATGAATTGATTCTAGCCTACTAGCGTTACCCAGGAGACAATAAAATTATAAATGCTGGGATGGCAGGAATAGAAATCGGAATTTAGTTTAGAATGGAAACTTTCACAGGAATTGGTCGTCCGATTGATGGTTGCAGCATACTGAGCCCAACGTGCTGGCGGGAATTGAGATGATGCTGAGATACCTATAGTTGTCTTAGACATATGTCTCAAATTCAGAAATCTTATCATCGTTCGTTTTCTTTTTACAAATCTCAGTTATGGTTTTGAAACATTCAGGCACATCTTCAGGTGGGAGGAAGGGAAGACCGAAGAAGTACTTTAAATGTTTCCCATCGTCATTGGTATTTTTTTAGGCTCTGGTTGGGCCTAGTTTCTGGATTTTCCTCCACCAACACTGAGCCAGATCAAATCAGCAACCACGTATTGTGCTTTGTGGCCAAACTTCCTTCACAGCACCATGTATCGCCGCTTCAAAATCTATAAACACTTCCTCTGGGGCAAAATCAATTCATTCATACGCAATAAAAAAGTACATGGGAATTAATTCGTACACTCGAAAATGAAAGGTGGGAATCAGTTCGTATACTCAAAAATAAAAGGTGGGAATCAATTCATACACTCGAAAAATAATAAAAAGTGGGAATCAATTCGGACACTTTCATTTTAAAAAAAATCAAACGGGAATCAACTCACCTACAGCCGCTTTCTGGAAGGTCGGACAAGAGAAGGGCCTGTCGTGAAATAAAAACCTGTTTTTTCACATTCTCAAAACACAAATTTTTGAAAACTTTTGCCTTCACTTCTCTCGAACTTTCAAAATTGAAATTAAAAAAAAATAACATTCAACTTTTAAAGTTTACAAGTGAAAAAAACATCTTGCGCAGTAGGCAAGATTAACCGACTTTGCTCTGTTATACAGGAAAATAAACAAACAATTAAACAATTGGTTTTATAAACAATTTGAGGCGTGTAATTTACAAAACAAATACTGAAATTTACCAATTTACCAAAATTTAGCTATTTACCAAAATTTACCAATTTACCAAAATTTACCAATTTACGAAAATTTACCAATTTACCAAAATTTACCAATTTACCAAAATTTACCGATTTATCAAAATTTACCAATTTACCAAAATTTACCAATTTACCAAAATTTACCAATTTACCAAAATTTACCAATTTACCAACATTTACGAATTTACCAAAAATTACCCTAGCAATTTACTAACATTTACCTCAGTAATTTACCAGACATTACCCACTAATTTAACAATTTTCCAATTTACCAATAATTACCCCAGCAATTTACCAACATTCACCTCAGTAATTTACCAGACATTTCCTCACTAATTTACCAATTTTTTACCGAATTTTTACCGACTTTTTTTTTAACAACCCCAGTAATTTACTGCCAAAGGTTTTTACCAATTTACCAAACTTTACCAATTTACCAAAAATAACCCCAGCAATTTATGAAAATTTACCAATTGGAATACCAATTTACCAATAAAAATTACGCCATTAATTTACCAAAACAAAAATTACCCAGGCAATTTACCAAAATTTTCGACCAGCTTTAATTACGAGTAATTCACCAAAAATAACTAATCATTTTATTTACTAAAAATTACTATTAATTAACAAAAAAAAAAAAAAAAATTATCAAAATTTACTGGCTATTCACCAAAAACTTAATGTTTTTTGTTGAAACAAAAATTACACTAGAAATTTTTGAAAAATTTTGATTTTTTATGGCAAAAAAATTTTGGATGGATAAAAATAACAAAAAAATTAACAAAAAAAACTTAATGTTTTTTGTTAAAACAAAAATTACAGTAGAAATTTTTGAAAAATTTTGATTTTTTATGGCAAAAAAATTTTGGATGGATAAAAATAACAAAAAAATTAACAAAAAAATCAACAAAAAATTTTCTCCTCTTGACTCGCGCGGGATTCGAACACCCGACCTCCGGCGCACCAATCTGCAACCTACACACCTAACCACCCCATCTGTTTGTTGGGGGTGAGCCGTTTGCGAGATATAAGGGTTTACACAAATTTCTGCTTATCCATAACGTTGAAACACACTTAAACGTTCATATCTCGTAAACGGCTGAATCGATTTCGACCAAATTAAAAATTTCTCTAGTTCAGTATCAAAGCAATATTTTGCCATCATCAGTTTCGACTTAAAGTTCGGAGCTTTTTAGTTCAGCGTGACACAAATTTATACATAAATTGATATATGTATAAATAAATAAATATATAAATAAATATATATGTAAACTTATCTCGTTTTGCGCCATATGTCTTATCGTGATCAGCACACTCCAAAACGTCAAGAAAATCCACCCCCACCCAAATCCTCAACCATCATGACAAATACAATACCTTACTTTTCCGTTTCACGGCAAAGTCGGTAAAATAAACTTCTCGGATGAAAAGTATTGTTTCTATGACTCATAAAATACAAATTTTTGAGCTCTTTCACCATCACGTGTGCCTGCTTTCTTTTCTTTTTCATTAACATCCTAAAAAAATCTTTCAAATTCTAAAATTTTGAAAGCCAAAAAATAATCCCTCGCATTAAAAAACATCGTTTTTAGTTCTCTCAAAATACTTACGAGTAAATGTAAATTTTCAGAAGTTTTCGCTCTCGCTTTGCTTGGGCTTATCCTCTTTTCTTTGAAAATCAGCTGCCTCAAAAAAACATTATCTATTTTCAGGCCTCTTGAAATCAAATTTTTCAAAACTTTTACTCTAGCTTCGTTTTGGCCAATTTGCTTCTTGTCTTAAAAATTAAAAATTCATATTTAGGCCCCCAAAAATCCAAAACAGGAAATGAAAATTTTTATGAGTCATATTTTAGAGCATACAAATTAAATGCTATAGGTATAGAGCTACCGTTCAAAAATTTTCAAAATTGCCTTCAAGATTTTCTTTTTAATCTTCTTTCTAACAAGCTATATTTGGGAACTTTGCGGTCGTACCAACCTAAAAATATCGAAAAGGTGTTGAATAAGCCTCGACCAAAGTTACAGGTTTTAAAGTTCATTTTTGGCACTACCAGAGTGATTTTAAGCTTCATGGAGAAAACTGAAAAATTTCTGGAGGCTCCAGAATGACCCCCAAAGTGATAGTTCTTGATATGTGAGAATTGAATACATATTGAAAAAATTTATTCATATTTTGGTTCATCTTGTTCAAAAAAAAAAAAAAAAATCATAAAAAAGATTCAAATTCTTCTTTAAAAAACAGTTTTAAAAATTTTTTAAACTCTCAAAAATTTTCCAAAAATCCAAAAATGAGGTTGAGCTCTTCAAATTTTGGTTACGAAGGTTTTAGTACATGCTCTTTCGATCTAGCTTGATTTTGTTTAAATTAGAGTGCGAGTTTGAAAGGTTCTTAATATCTTACAAGAATATACCTACCTCTCGATCTCGAAGTGGCCACCTCCGATATCAACGTGACCGCGATTTTTGGAAATGGTGTGTTCTAGAACTCTCATGAACAGAATTTCAGCAGCCCAAATTGTTTCTTAATTGGTGACCTGAAATTAATATCAACTACCTCTACTGTAACCAAATTTTACCATTTCTGAGTGCGATTTCAGATTTCTCCAAAATTGTAAAATTTCTCCAGAAAGTGTGGAGATCAATTTCGGAAACTAAAAATTGAATTAAGGCATATCCTCGGCCTCATTCGAACATCTCAAGTGCGTTTTTTTGACTAGAAAATTTAGGTGGAAAAAATTCAAAATATCAAAACTTTTCTGTTTGAGGGGAAACTTTGAAATTTACATGAATGGCTGTATCTTGTCTACCTCCGCCCTCCCGAGTCTAAATTTGACAATTTCGAGTAATTCTGGACTCTGGAGCCTCCAGCGCGATTTTTGATTTCTCCGGAATTTTGAACTTTCTTATAAAGGGCATGAAATCGATTTGGGCTACTAAAAATCGAGTTGTGGCTCATCTTTGATCTCAAAAATTTGATTTTTAGCTACCCAAATTTATTCCCATGCCTTTTGGAGAAATTGAAAATCGTACTGGAGGCTCCAAAGTGATCAGAAATCGGGAAATTCGGTTCGAAGGAGTTTCTCAAGATTGTTTTTCATGACTGGTTTCTATAATTTTTTATTAAATATGCATAGGTACATTTTTTTCAAAAAAGCATAATTGGCCAATAATGATCAATTTTGAAATTTCAAAAAATCGTCAAGAATCGAAAAATCAATTTAGGCAGTTAAAAATTTGGTTATGGGGTTTCAGACCACGTGCTTTTCGAAAATCGCGGTTTCTTTCAAATCGAAGGCGGACATCTGAAGAGGTTCCTTTGTTAGTAGATACTAATCCGAAATTTTTTTGATTTTTCAAAGAAAAAGAGACAAATTGTAATTTTCCAAACATCAGGATTTGAGGGAATGAAATTTAGTGCCTGAAATTCCATTTGTTGGTGAATCTTGAACGTGTTTTTGATTTGTTTTTGATTGATCCAAAAAATTGTCTGCCAAACATGCCTTCTTTCTAACCATGAGAAAGAGTCACATGATGAACCAACCTACTACCTACCTACCCGATTATCCCCCCCCCGATATTATTTACCCTTGGAGCACAAGAGCCCTCTGCACCAAAAATTGGTTTGGGATTAAGGTAATCCGAGCTTATATACGTACTCAATTCAAAGACCTTTTTGATGGCAATATTTTTCAATACTAGAAAATCTAAAAATTTGCTCGCGACTCCAGAACGGATGCAAAATCAACATCAATCGATTCGAGAATGTCAAAAATAACTAGCAGAAGCTCAATTTCCATGTTATATCTCAATTTGATCAAATTTTTATCTAGTTTTTCATTTAAAAATGGACATTTAATTTCTCAAAAATTCGCAAAAAACCTGAAAAGAACTGCAGCATCTTAAATGAGATCTGATGCTTTTTGAATTTTTCTACGTCTAGTCTGAAAATTTTCCTGCATTGAGTTACCTCCATCCACCTTATTAAGTATCACATTCATCTCCAAGATAATTCAAGCTATTGAAAGAATTTAGCGAGCAAAAATCAACGGCCAGTCATTCGATGCTATCATTAACGTAGCTAATAATAATGTGCTGTTATTCCAATTAAACGAGATACGAAACGAACGCGACGAATTACATCACTTAATCGAAGAACGTGATTAAATAAATGATAATTTTTCCCAGCCTGGAAGATTCTCACACGAGAGACTATGCGGCATTTCACTCAATTTGCGATAAAATGCAAACATCGACAAGAAGATCTGAGAGATGCTGTGTACGCGAGTCTAGCTTGAGAAACATTTACTTCACGTTGATCTTTCAAAAAGCAAATTGTTTCGACACTTATTCGCATTACTAGGCTTACACTTACCGCAAAATTGAATGGATTCGCCCAAATCAACGAATCCTGAAGGGACTTCCTATTATGGCGAAAACTTTTAACACTATGTGCGTAATTTAGATCGATTAAATTTCATATAGGTAAGCAGAGGCACATACTTGTATAATAGGTTGTGGTTTTTTTTCACATTATTTATTGATTAGGTAGGTCTACTACTTTATATAGGTACACGTGCACTCGAGGTTTCGGTGGTGTTTCATTTATTCAAAATGTAGGTATAAATTAATTACATAATTGCACTTTATTCTTATGTTGTTATAGATAGCGACATGTTCAGTACTTTTTTGACATCGCTGGAAATGAAATTCAATTGTATGTAGTATGTTGGAAATGACCCCTTAGCATTGACACAAATTACCTACATAAATGTTTCGAAATATTATTTTGCGTCTAATTGTAATATGTGAGATTGGAAAATTTTTGTTTTACTTATCCTGTAATATCAACCAACATTATTTGAATCTACTTCAGCACAAGGAAGATTTTCCCAACATTTTAATGGATACCTAGTTATTATCTGAAAAAGGGTTAAAGGAACTTGGAAGGGTATTAAAAACATGTTTTTGATTAAAAAGCCTTAACATTTTAGAATAATCCTTCTTTTCTTTTTTTTTCAATTTTTGATCCAATTTTAGTTCATCCAAAAACTGCAATCAACAGTTTATATCTAATCTACCTTCCTTATAGCATCCATATTCCATAATAACATAATACCACGTTTATACGATTGTCGCACGTGTCTCGACGACCGTATTCGTGCATTACATCTGGTACCGTACTTTTATTGTATCTACGTGATAATTCCTGTTTTGTGCTCAACAGGTATTCGTGTGACACGTGGTTCACACTTGGCACGTACTTCATTCTCGCACCTGTGTCGACTACTTACCTTCGTTTTTATGGCTAATTTAATAGTTATTTTTTAAAAATTACGATTCGTTCTTTTTATCCTTTTTTCTCTCGTTGTCATTTTTGAATGCATAAGTTGTTAATATTTTTTCCCATTTTTTTCTATGTGAATTTCATTTTAATTCGCGAGGTCTTTTAAAATCAACATACCTAGATTGACTTATTTCTCTCCTTCGTAACAAGCTTACATGCTTAAGAACTCATCATCGTTAGAAAGGACTGAATGAAATGTCGTAACAATGATAAAATAATCTCGAGTTGAAGTAAGTATTATTCAAACGCGTACAATATTGTCAATCTCATAAAAAATGATAAATAACCAAAAGTGTAAGTAGGTAAGATTGAACTAGGTACGAGTAGATGTACGTAATCTTGCAAAAAAAAAAAAAAAAATGAAACAAAACAAATCTAGATACTTCTTGCATCTTGCATTATTTAAAGATGTTGAATCAAGTGATGCAAATAAGATCACCTCTCGTAAAAATGAGGGAATAGTGTGCCCTTCAGCATATCAAGTACAAAGCCGCAATATCAGCTAAGTTTATTGAAAATCATCGAATGTTGCTATTACAATGAATTACTAAACATTGGTGCTCAACTTAACAGGACAGCACAGCAAAGAACCACATACATATAAGTTAAGCATAAACCTTAAGGTGCACATTTTACTATGTATTACGTAATTCGTACTCTTAAACTATACGAGTACCTACCTATACCTAGATATGTACTTGTGAAAAAATTAATTCATAACACGCACGTGTCTAGTATATGATATGTCTCATCGAGTTGATTTTTTTTTCTCATTTAAAATATCTCATTAAGAATATGATCTAGGTAGGCCATATTGTATTCTAAAGGCCACCATAGGTATTCCAAAAATGTAACCGAGTAAACCAGTAGTTGGTCCACCTACTCGACGTCGAAATGGCTAATCGCTTCGGGGATGCTGTGATGTCATTAGGAAATGCACCAGATCGAATTGGCCACTGTTTTATCTATTATTGGGAATCTTGGGAGATAGGTATGTATCACGAACAAGTACTTAGCCTATGGTGTTATCGCAGTATGAAATCCTAGTCGAGCTTTGTGAGTAACTGCGTAGAGGTGCAGAGCAGACACGACATTGCTAAATCTTTGTTGGGTGATACTCGTGTCTGTGTTGTGCGTCGTTGTACGCTGCAGCTCGTTGATCTATGTATATAAGATCATGGGCAGGTATATCGTTTAAAATCAGATCGTAATTATTATTAACACGGTGTCTTAACACATTTTAATAAATTCATCTCTTTCGTGCCTATTTTTCTTTCTCTCTTTTTCTCTTCGACGTGGTGTGTGTATTTTTATTGCATGTATAGTGGCCTATGCATGGGCCTAATAGTTATGCATAAAATTATATCAAGGCTGATGAGATCGAAACAAAAAATAATTAAGTGTCCACCTTCGATTTGATTAGGAAAGGGCATGGTCTGAAACCTCTACAATCAAAATTTCTTTCACTCAAATTGATTTTTCGATTTTTAGCGATTTTTTGAAAAACTAAATTGACCATTCGAAAATTAGTCTAGAAACTAATATCAACTTCCCTCAACCGAAGTCTACTATTTTGAGCCATCCTGGAGCCTCCAGCGTGATTTTTAAATCGGTCTGTTGGAAAAAATAAGAACCCCTCCACTTTTTGGAAATTATCTTTAATCCACTCCACATACCTACCAAACTAGGGTGAGTTTTCTTTTTCTTATTGGAATTTGATAGTGTAGCAAAAAATGTTGGTCAAGTTACTTCTACAATACCAAAGAAATATTTCGAATTTTCAGGTCAGTAACTAACCTTCCTAGCAAGGACTTTGAAAAATTAAAAAGTTTCTCCGTAGGTTTTAAAACTGTCTTTAATTTTTTTTTTTTTTTTTTTTGGGTTCAAGTTGAATAAAAAGGGCCACCAATTCAAAATTTCTGAAATAGGCAAAAATGAACTTGGAGTTTTTCCAATGGGTAATTCAAAATAATATGATGATGTGGAAGCACTGAAGAAGACCACTTGGATTAAGCAAAAATTTAAAGAAATGGAAATATTGATTTTTCATCATTTCTTGCCTGGAAGGTGCAGATTAAGTATTGGTATTAAAATTTGTCATCATCATCATCATTGAACTTTGACCCAGTGAGCTGCTCAGCCTGTCTGGGAAACTGTAGAAGAATTGCTTGCCGAATGTATCATCAAGTTTTTTCTTCGGTCTTCCTCTGCTCCTCCTGCCGGTTGGAGTGTATTCTTTGACTTTTCGAGGGGACCATTCATCAGGCATTCTATCAACGTGTTTTCGCCATTTCTTTCTGTAATCTTTCACTTGTCTATAATGATTGGCTCTGCTCCTAGCTCCTTCAGCATGTCTTCGTTCCTTTTTCTATCTTGCCTTGTATATCCTGCCATGGCTCGCATGAATCTCATTTCCACTGCGGTTACTCTGCTTTTTATATCATTTCTCATTGTCCATGTTTCACTTCCATACAGCAGCATTAGTTTTGCCAGCATATTGTAGATTCTTATTTGAGTTTTGGCTCCAACTTTTCTTGGAGGAAACGAATGGCTCGGTTTATCACAGAGCTGTGGGACCAAACCGATTTCAGTATTGGATTTTGGTTTACAGATTGAAAATTTTTCATTTTAGGATTGAATTCGTTTTGGGATTCGTTCTTCAAATTTTTATTTCGGTTTCGGGATTCGTTTTGGGATTGAAAAATTTGTTTTGGTTCCAGGTTGAATCGGTTTTGGGATTTTCATTTCAACCAATTTCAAGCCAAAATTCATTAATGGGCCTTGCAGGAGTCTAAAAAATGGGAGGTTTTGACGTGAAAAATCCAATGGAGTGATTAGTTTAACGTTTTAAGTGCATATTTTGCTGAATTTGTTGAGTAGTTTTTATTGTAATCTGAATGATTTACAATAAATGATGTAAAGTGACCATTTTTCAAAATGAAATCGCGGAAAAAAGCAAAAATTGAAATTCCAAAACCAGAACGATTTTGTTTTGGTTCCTGGATTGTTTTGGGTTCCAAATTATATCAGTTTTGGCCATTTGGGATTTTTTCGGTTTTGGGATCAAGAAAAATAATGATTTTGGTTTTGGGATTGGTTTTGGGATCGGATTTGAATCGGGATTTAATTGGTTCCAGTTTTGGGATTGTTTTGGTCCCACAGCTCTGGTTTATCACTCCGCTTACTCTCAGGAATTTATTGATCTTAAGTTGTGGGTCGACTTCTCCTTCATATGATAGCTCACATCCAAGATATTTAAAGCTTTTATCTTGTTAGTCCATTTCCCGGTTGGCAAAACGGCATTTTTTAGACAGTGCATCTGAATAGGGATATCACCACATATCAGTCAGAATGTATTTTCTGACTGCCAAAACGGCAATATCTGACTGCGGTTCTGAGTGTGGATCTAACTGACTAGTCAGATCCACGCTCAGAAATACTTGTTTCTGATTGGTTGATTGTAGTCAGACATCGAATCTGACTGTCAAAACGGCAATTTCTGACCGCAGAAATGACTAGTCAGATATCACCAGAAATGTGCCAATCGGGTTACAACAATTTTACTGCATATTGGCTCTTTCTCCTCAAAGGCCATCTCTTTTGTTTTTGACGACGAGATTCTCATTCCATATTTATTAGCTACTTTCTGAAGGTTGTGCACCACTCTCTGCAAGTCATCTTCGTTGTCAGCAAAGACCACCTGATCATCAGCAAATAGCAGGGTATTGACATGGGTGTCATTGATATCTAGCCCTTTTGGCTTGGTTTTCAGCCATTCTTTGATCATGTCGTTGAACCAGATGTTGAACAGACTATACATGACATTGGGCATCCCTGTCTTACTCCTCTTCCTATCGTCTTTGCTTCTGACATGTGTCCAGATTTTACTCTTATTACATTACCCGTGTATATTTCTACTTCATTTTTCCTCAGGATTTCAAACAACTTTTTCCTTGGTACTCGATTGCACACCCTCTCCAGATCAACGAAGCACATGTGGGTTTCTGGGTTATATTCTCATCTCTTCTCCATCAGCAGCTCTGTGTCTGTAGCATATATCTCATCTATGCCTGATCTTCCCTTTTGAAATCCATCTTGGCATTCCAATATTATTTGCTCCGCATGGCTCTTGAGTCTTGATTCTTCTCGCTAGCATCTTTGCAAGTACAGTGGAAATCGCTTATAATGAGATTGGTTAGTACAAGATTTCGGATACAACGAGCAAAATGCGCGGTCCCGAGCACAACACCATTTAAACATGTACAATATGGCACCTGTTAGAACGAGCTCATTTATAACGAGGAATCCGGATAGTACGAGCTGAAATTCTTGAACTTTGGTTCGATTTATTGTTTGTTCTTTCGCTTATAACGAGAGTTCATGCAGAAAACATTCTTTAAATCCCTAATTTCAGCTTCATATGTGACGCGGCACAACAAAATCGACCTTCGAACTGAAAAAAAGTTTTTGAGTTATGGGGGGTTAAAGTTTTCAGTCCAGTTCTGCTCGTTTAGCGGAAGCGCTTGCGTTCTAATCACGTTCTCCGGCTGAACTGAGCTAAACATAGTCTTGGATAACGTTTCTTGCCTGTTTTGTGTGAATATCACTGGGTAAAATGGTTATTTACATTGATACAGGGGGCTCAGTCATGATTGCGCTCATTTTTTCAATTTATTTTTTATTTTTTCATTATTTTCAATTTTGAAATCGATCTGGAGGTGAAACAAAACGTTCTACGAGAAAAAATTTCGAGCAAAGTTGTAGAGAATCAAATTTCCAAAAACCTATAAGAGGTTTATTTTTCTCCAAAATGCATAGTATTTCCGTTTTTCTCAAAAAACAGAAATTTTATGGTAATCATCATGAGGTTTTTGTTTTTTGAGAAAAACGGAAAAACTATGCATTTTGGAGAAAAATAAACCTCTTATAGGTTTTTGGAAATTTAATTCTCTACAACTTTGCTCGATGTATTTTTCTCGTAGAACGCTTTGTTTCGCCTCCAGGTCGATTTAAAAGTTGAAATAATGAAACAATTTTTAAAAAATCAAAAAAATCAAAAAAATGAGCACACTTCTGACTGGATTACCATGTATATGGAGCTATGCAAATCATAGGGACTTCTGGGTGGTTTTAAATGATTTTTGAATGTCCGAGGACCAAAAATCCGTCAAAAAGTGAAAAATAATTTTTTCAGTCGGAAGGTCGATTTTGTTGTGCCGCGTCACATATGTTAATTTGGTAAAATTTTGAAATTCAGACAGATTTTCTGGCATTTTTTGAAGAACAGAACTTTCTAAAAAGCTGCTGGAGGCTCTAGAACAGCTCAAAACAATTCAAACCGGTTTCCAATCAATTTGACAAGTCAAAAACAGTAGTAAAATTGTGCAATTTTTTTTGCTACATGTGTTAAGAGCATCATTTATAACAAGAAGCTCTATATCCGGTTATTACAAGATACTCGTTATAAATGCAAAACCTTTTAGTACGAGAGACCGGATACAACGAGCAAAATGTCCGATCCCTTGAATCTCATTGTAAGCGATTTCCACTGCATTTTGTAAGCAGCATTTAGTAATTAGTACCTACCTAGGCTAATTCCACAGTAGTTTCCTGGGTCATTTTGGTCTCCTTTTTTGAAAATGGGTATTACAATTGCAGTACGGAAGTCTTTGAGTATATGGTAGCACCTGATAGTATTTTATTGTAGAAAGCTAGCAGTCTCTTCTTAATGGTTATTGTGGCGTTCTTGAATAAATCTCTTAGTCTTATCGTTGCCTGAGGCTTTTCCATTTCTGGAGCCTTTCAAGTAAAAAAATTAAAAAAATCGCCTTTAGTAGGTAGGTATCTATTAAATTTAATTTCAGCTCTCTGCCTTAATTCAATCAATTTTTCTACTCGAAATGACAAATAGGTGAAAATCCATGGGAGGCTCTGGAAAGGCTGAAATGTGGTTTTCAATCACTCAGTACTTAGACTAAAAACAAAAAATGAGAAAATATTGAATATTAAAAATTATCTGACTCGTGAGCTAATTTCTGAAATCTGATGTAGGTACTTGAATGGGATTTTTCAAAGAGGTTTTTCAACCCATTTTTGTTTCGTTTGAATTCGGGCTCCTTGTGGCCCTATGTACTCACATAGTTTTCCTTCAAAAAATCATTACATGGTGCCTGGTGCCTTACCTAACTTTTACACAAGAGAATGAGAATACCATATTCGTATGTATAATTTATTTCGCAAACCATTTGCACCAATTTTAATGGAACCTATATCATGGCATTTTCTCGACTCGATTAAACTGTTCCGCATTTGAAATTCACACACCTATACTTAACGTCCATTTAGATATACCACACAGATATGCAATTCAAAACGAATCAGAATTACCGTATACCGTCCACATCTCTAGGTACGTCCGCATCCATCCATCTGTCCTTATAGAACGAGTGCGGCGCTTAAAAAACCACCTAGTAGTTGGAGAATAGATACCTACATCTAAGATGCATGTTGTTAGAGCGGCAACTTTGTATTACATAAGTGACGTTTATGTGTATTATTATTTTAAATCGCTAGATACACATACTCGTAGTCTCGTATACTAGCTGAGAGAATAATTCAAGCCGTAAAACATTTGTAGACGGATTGAATCGAGAATCAGTGTACGAATGTTGAACACTGAACAGCCATTCAGTTGCTGCGGATTTCAGATTGGGCTATAATATGCAGCAGACTATGTCTAACTCAGTATGTAATGCGCTGCATAGATAGGCTATGCCCTATGCCTACGTAAACTTACCAACGAGATTAACATCGATCAATTCTTGAGTCATAATTACACTCAATGGACAATTTATCTTTGATAAATGAAAGCGCGTATACGCGATTCTGTTGTGACTTTGACAAGCGCCATATGTATGGGGAAACTTGCGAGTGTCTATTATGTACGTCAATTACTGATTAAGTATATTTTAAATTTTATATTTCTTTAGAATTAATATCTCTAAATGGGTCAACTTAGGTAAATAATTCAATCAGTTAAGACATCACATTCGAATTAAGAAGCTGGTTCGGACACACTGGACACAAACCATTCGTTCGCGGAGCGGATCCTTCTATAAAGGCGGGACATTTCAGAAAAAAAAGAGAAGGAATACTTACGCCAGCCAACTGATACTTATTCGATATTATTATTATATCTAAATGCAGCAACTTCGACCATTAAATAATCTATTTCGTGACCTGCATTAATTTTTTAATATTGCATCGAAACGAAATAATTACCCTGTATAGGTATAAGTACCTACCTATACTTATTCCCATAACACACGAGTGTGCTTTCTTTGCTACGATGACCAAAAAGATAGGTACCTGTACCTTTACAGTACGTTCCAAAAGTCCTCAGGAATTGTGTACATTCTAGAGTTGTTGATAGTGACATGATAATGTGAGAAATACGCTTTCAATCACGATGTAAAGAATTTTTGATCCAATCACAGGGTGTTACAAAGATTACAAAACCGGTTTTCAAGTTTCGAAGCAACTTTTGATGATTTCATTTTAAAAAGAGGAGATATTTAAAAAAATTTAATGTAGGTACTTTTTTTCTTGAAAAAAAAACAACAAGAACATGTCTTATAAAAAAATCAAATTTTGTGATCACTGGACCAGTGGGACACCCTGTATACAGATCAAACATTTTCTGCATCAGAATTAAAAGTATCTTCTAAGTAAATGAAATCCATCCACTTTTGAATCACCCCAATCGTTTAAAAATCTATAAAGATATCTACTTACATGACTTTTGGCACACACTGTAGCCCATACCAAGACACTGCACACGATTAAAATTTAATAATTTCGAAAGCTTCGATATACTACATGATAGTATAAGCTTTCAAAATCTCATATCGATCTAGTTTTAGTTGGATATATTAATTTACACGTAGTGACCAGTGACCTAATCCCTACAGCAGTCAATCACACATCGACCTTTTCTTTTCGCTGCTCGCCAAGTTAACACGTCGATGTGCATTAGCGATAATGAGCGGTATCTATCGTCGCTTTAAAAGGTAAAGGTAAATCTTCGCACGCGTTCGTTTGCTCTATATACCTAATATATGTGAAAATATGTCTCTCAACAGATGCAATATTTCAAAAAGAATACCTCTCTGGAGTTTTAATCCAGTATACTTGTAAGATAGGCTACCTATCGAATTACCTAATATGTAATGTGCCTCTTGAAAGAACAACGCGTATTTTGGTAGCAAGACTGTATGAATTTGATGAACTAACCAAAACGTCGCTCTCGGGCATAAAATCTGAACAAACTTTCTGTCCAATAATTAAATCATCGTTCGTAATTTTTAATTATTATCAACGTTGTCTTATTAAACGTTGTAATTGATTTTTCGACACATATGAATACCCACCTATAGGTACCTATGTAGAATGTAAGTATATTCCAAATTCGTACCAGTGTTTAGAAATTTCATGATTTCCTATTACGATTAGGTAGTTTTTTTTCTTTTTCGATTAAAGTATAAAGAACCGGTCACAAATCGAAATTTGTATCGTAATTCTTCGCCCACAGGGATAGCACTTTCGTCCAAAATTAAATTTGTTTATGGTTAGCTGTAGAAACAGGTGAAACCGCACATTATTGGAAGTGTACTTAGGTATTATTGTGAATGATTACGAATCAGTCGAATCTTCGAAATCCTTAACGTAGAGAGCTTTCATATTTCGTACTCAACCATGTGTTATTTGAGGTGTTACACATGCGAGATTAAAACCAAAGCAGTGCACAATCACCATTTTGGTAGTATTGCAGATAGGTAAGTATGTATCTTATATAATTCTGGTCAGTGTCCAAATTAGAGTGGTTTCGAAAAAGAGTCCCTGAAGTATACATTACCTCCCTAGTATGTAGGTATAATGATGAAAGCATGCTCTAGAAAAATATGAAAGTACATAGATGTAATTTGTTTTTAAAATTCGGAAAATAAGTTGGTCTAAAATTCATTTTATGATTTCACACTCGCGAAATTTCATGGTAACCGCCCGAGGTACAAAAAGCTCGTCTATTTGACAGTGCATGATCCCCCAGTCCCCCACAAAAGCTGTTTCTGATAGTCCAAAACCCCTAGTAAAATTTTTAGGTTGGTAAAATTTAAAACCATCCAGAGAATGTCTCACAAGTACCAACCAAAAGTTTTAGTTGAAAAGTTCATTTTTGGCTTTTCCAGAGCAATTGAAAATTTATGGAGAAAATTGAGAAATCGCTGTAGGCTCCAGAATGGCTCAAACCTAGTAGTAGTTGAATTGAAGGAATCATTCACAATGGTTCGATTTTCTCAAAAAAATTTATATTTCATAAAAAAATCACTTTTGAAGCAGATTTTTTTGAATTTTTTAAAATTTCAAAAATTCCAAAATTGAAATTTTAGCACCAGAAATATTGGTTACGAGGGGTTTAAGACATTCTATTTTGATGTCGGTAGTTTGGTTTTGTTCATATCGTCTATCGAAGAGTGTCAGTTTAAGAGGTTCCCTTGCCCTAGCTCCTCAACGCTTAAAAAATGCATTGAATAATAAATTTTCACGGTGTGACATTGTGGTACCCTTGAGGGGGTGCGTAAAGGCAGCACCACCAATTTCTCATGTTGGACATATTGCCTACTTTTTTATTTTGAGGTGTAACAATTTTAAGAGAAAAATATTAATTGTAATTTCCACATTTATAGATATTTTTATTTTTAAGATCAACATTAGGTGAAATCATAATATTGTTTTCTCACTGACAATTGTGTGCTCATGCCCAACTTGCTCATGCACAGCATTTGAATGGGTTCGAACACGTGAAACGCATTTTCCTCAAATCACGTAAAAAAAAAAAGGTTTAGTCGGGGAGCCCACTTAAGGATCTATTGCACCACCCCGCGTCGATCATCTGGGACAACTTTTTTCTTAAAGGGGGATTCCTAAGGAACATTTCTAGCCCTTGTACTAAAAAAAAAGAGGCACTACAAACAAAATGGCGGCCATTTTGATTGACAGGTCAGCCGAAATCGCAGATTTTGCGTTCCAACATAGGACTTGCACAAATTTTTTCAAACCGTACAAAGGTAGCTCGAAAGATCAGGCAAAAATTTATCACCTGTAAAAATTTCAAGTGCAAAAGTGCGTTTTTCGATTTTTGGTGAATTTTTGAAAATCAAATTTAGGCCAAAAATGAGGGGAAAAATCAAAGTTTTACAAAATTGACCAAGAAAGCTGAAATTTGGGATATGTTCTATTTTCGACATGCCAAATCGATTAAAAACTGTTTCAAACCGTTTAGAGCCGTTCTGGAGCCTAGCTCCAGCAGATTTTTGAAACTCGAAATTTCCCCAAAATTTCATCAAAGTGGAGTTGGAAAGCTGGAATTTATTCTGCAAACTAATTTCAATGCGCTACAAAGTCAACTGCAGGTAAATTTCAAGTCGTTTTGGAGCCTCCAGAGACTTTTTGAAAATTACTGGAGCCTCCAGTAGATTTTTGAAACTTTGAATTTTCCCCTAAATTTCATCAAATGGAGATGGGAAAGCTGACATTTACTCTACACTCCAATTTTAACACCCTCTGAAGACGACTTCAGGTGGGTTCAAATCATTTTGGAGCCTCCAGCGACTTTTTGAAAATTACTGGAGCCTCCAGTAGATTTTTGGAACTTGAAATTCCCGCAACATTTTACCAAAATGAAGTTGGCAAGCTTTCGCAAACTAATTTCAATGCGATATGAAGTCCACTACAAGGTGGCTTCAAATGGTTGTATGAAGCTTCCTGCTACTTTTTGGAAATTTCAATTTTCTAAAAAACGCCATACGTTCTTTTAAAAAGTCGCTGGAGGCTCCAAAATGACTTGAAATCCATCAGCAGTCGACTTTGTAGTGTATTGAAATTAGTTTGCAGAATGAATTTCGACTTTCCATTTCCGGTTGATGAAATTTTGTAAAAATTTAAAGTTTAAAAAATCTGCTGGAGGCTCCAGTAATTTTCAAAAAGTCGCTGGAGGCCCCAAAACGACTTGAAATTTGCGTGTAGTTGACTTCGTAACGCATTGAAATTAGTTTGCACAATAAATTTCAGCTTTCCATGCTGCATTTTAGAGTTTAAAAAATCTGCTGGAGGCTCCAGAACTGCTCAAAACGGTTTGAAACAGTTTCCAATCGATTTGGCATGTCGAAAATAGGGTGTATCCCAAATTTCAGCTTTCTTGGTCAATTGGGTAAAATTTTGATTTTTCCCCTCATTTTTGGCCTAAATTTGACTTTCAAAAATTCACCAAAAATCGAAAACGCTCTTTGGCACTTGAAATTTCGACAGGTGATAAATTTTTGCTTGATCTTTCGATCTACCTTTTTACATTTTGAAAAATTTTGTGCAAGTCCTATGTTGGAACGCAAAATCTGCAATTTTGGCTGACCTGTCAATCAAAATGGCCGCCATTTTGTAAATAGGACCACTTTTTTTTTAGTACAAGGGCTAGAAATGTTCCTTAAGACTTCCCCTTCAAGAAAAAAGTTGTCCCAGAGGATCGGGGTGGGGGGTGTAATAGATCCTTGAGCGGGCTACCCGACTTTATCACAAAAGTTCGATTTTCTCTTTGAAGTTTCTTCGTTTTTGACGAAATTCTCGTATTTTTAAGTTGAAGGTAGAGTGTATGTACACGTAATACGTATAGGTGGAAGGTATAGTATCTATGGCGGATCGCAAAAAAAAAATGTCACAAAGATTTAGACCAAATTTGGCGGAAACGTTCATTTTGAGTTGAAAATATGGGTCCTCAAAGAGATGGATTTCTCGAAAAAATTGTGTTGTTTCGCTTCAGCTTCTATTCCCAACCTTCTTCTAGTCCAGGAGCCCAACCTGAAAAAATGTACGAGGGGGGTTGAAATTGGGGACCCGGCCCAAAAGTTACTATATGTAGTCCTCTTTCCAGAAATGCCACTCTGGCAATTCGCAGGTGGGGCGTTTAAGCACAACGAAAGCTCAAAGTTCACAATTTTTATGAACTTTCAACTTGGAAAGTTTTATGGCTGAAACCGGGGGATTCTTATAGGATTTTTCACGCTGAATCCAAATATGCCGGTCTGCCAACCCCTAAGTGTCCCCAAAGGGGTGCCAGAATGGGTTAAAGGGGTAAAAATCGCAAAAAATGCTGTAATTTTTCAATAAATTTTTGTAAAAATCCAATAGAAGACAAAAAGTGGCGAATTTTCAAAGAATTTTTCGCGCTGAATTCAAATATGCCAGTCTGCTAACCCCTAAGTGCCTCCAAAGGGGTGCCAGACTACTTTAAAGGGGTGAAAAAGGCCACCAATTTCAACCCCCCTCGTACATTTTTTCAGGTTGGGCTCCTGGACTATTCGGGGAAAATGGTCTAATTCCAAAAGATTAAAAATTTGCAAATGATGAAATCACTTACTTTTTGGATAAATTCGCGTAATATTTTTGGATGTGGGCCACTGCAATAAATTGAAACTTACTTGGATTTTTTTTCAAAAAAAATGTTCTTTCAGAAAATCCTATTATTGTTAAAGTCGAGGCTAAATATGTCTAGATACTGGATATAGTGTTTATCTTGTCAGCACAATGTATAGAGTTTGCACAAAGAACTGCAGAATAAGGCAGTCCATCTTGCATAATTGCATTGAGACAACAAAAAGCGTAATGAATGTCGAAGAGGAGGGGCCAATTGCTGGCTGCCAAAGGTTAAGAATGGTGTTGTATAGTTGGTAATAAGCAATATGTAACAACATGCAAAGTAACATGGGTATAAAATAGTTGAATAAAGTAGGTAGGTATACTAGATACCTACTTACGTATGCAGTGTAATATGCATTGTAACATCATAAATCAAGTTATATGGAGTGAAGTATTGATAAGATGAAACAAAGGAGAGGTAAGAGGAGCACACAAGATATGGAGAAAAGCTTGCATGGCAGTTCTAGTAGACTAGTTTAGTTTTTCAAGGGCCTTTTCGCATGAACAATAGTTGCCTTTTTAATTAATAAGGTATAGTAATACATATTGAAATATCAAAGAAATTAACAAACAGTCAAAGGATTTACAGAAGTAAATGGGGAAAAAATTCCACGAAATGCCAACCAATGCAAGTCTGCTTAAGTCGAACCAATTTTAACCATAAACCAAATGCGGATCGATATACGCAATCGATACAACAGCCTAGCCTGTAAGTTCACGTACATCGAGATTGACTTGAGAACGTTCTTCAGACATAACGAATGAGCTACCGGTAAAGGCCGCCATATCAATTGGAATTCCAAGTGTAAGATGAATTGAATGAATGTAATAACGAGCGTAGAGGCCGAGCCGAGAGACCGCCGTTAACAAGTACTCTATTAACTGGAATATAAGTATGGCTAGAGAAAAAGAAGGACAGATTAGAAAATGGTAAGTATGATTATAAAATAGATTTATATTATTTCTTATTTGTTTGCCAGAGAGTACGATGATAGATACACAGTGTTCTATTGCCTATATTGTAATAAGCGGCGCGGTGGTGGCAAAAGGTGGCCGGTAATTACCAAGCACGATATTTTTCACGTCCTATCGCACCATTTTTTCGCCCCTGAAATAGTCTCTTCGGGCACACTTGTGTACACCAGTTGAATACACCTTCGAGCATCAATCTAGATATTTTTTTTTCTTTTTGTCAAGTTCCTATATAGCCATCGGAGTAACGTGTACGACGTTGTTGTCGTCGTCATCGCCTTAGTTAACCTTGTAACGTATCTGAAAATTTGTATATGCGAATTCGAGGCCCGTATATGTGGTCGGGGTAGGGTAGCCAATTATACAACATATGCTGGACCTTTATATGTACCATACCCAGTACCTACGTCTGTTTGGTGCAGCACGGTGATCCATCTCATTAAGGTAGGTAGGGTACGTGCGAGTCGCCTGTATTGGGACAAAATCATGTCGTACGAAGCCCGCGGTCATTTTGCGGAAATTGTTACAATTTTTTTACTTGATTTTTGTAGGTACTCGGCGTACCGAGGGAGGGAGAGGTAATTTGTCAGACACGAAAGTTTGCTGAACATTAAGCGCCAATTATACACGAATGAAACCGAAGCTTTATTGAAACACTGGTTCGAGTTGCCCAAAGCGGAACAAATATCGTACCTACGCTCTTTCCTTAAGCCATGTACCTTGGATAATGTTCTAGTTTATATTAACTATTTCATAATTTATACATACACATACGTTTATCCGAGTTATAGAGGTGTACGACGCGAAGTTTTAGGTCAAGGGAATAGACAATTAGACACATATTAATTAATACACATAGATACACTTTATAAAGCACGCAGTCCCACACCTTCCTCCCGAAAAATAAGAAAAAACGACAAAAAACAAAAGACTGTAATCTATCGTCGTATTATTTGGCGTAATTTAACGCCAAATATACGTTATTATCGGTTTAACCCCCTAATTACCAGAGATTAAACGGTCGCAGTAAATTATCGCATCGTATAGGTTCAGATTCGATAACAACATTTCGATAATGATATTTTTTTCCCTCCTCTGCAGACCCCATACTCGTAAATCGGACGTGTATAGGTAATTTCATCGCATTTGTAATAATAAAATTAACAATATAAGTGGCAGCTTTGCGAAGGTTATGGCAAATAATCAACTGCAATACTCATAATTCGCGCATTACAAACTGCTATAGGTAGGTACCTGTAGTTCTGGACGTCTGTCCGGCAATAAATAGATTACCTATGATGATGGTAATACTCATACTGCGAAAAACCTTTACCGTAATGGCACAGGTGAGAGCACCTATATTATAGGTACCTATACATGTATTTGTCCTGCAAAAAATACTCCAAATTGATCTTTGTACCTATTTATTTATTTCTATGAGGTTGAACTCGGACGAAAATTTTCTAATTATAGATTCAAGTACCTAGTATATATTAATTAGGTTTGTTATAGATACTCGTAGGTATGAAAAATCCCAATGCTAGGTACAATTTACAGACACCTCGATAGCCTTGTTATTTACACCAATTGATTGATTTTTTTTTGTTCGAACCCTGCATGATAAATTCATTTGGACTGTTGGGTGAAAAATTGCTGGTTCTTATGGCTAATTTGAAATCGAAAGTGTAAAATTTGAAAGGTGACTGTCAGATTTATTTGTTCACGAATCATTGCTTAGAACAACTACGTTGATGCTGGAGAATGTAACTTTGAGTGTCTAAATGGTAGACCAGAATATTATAACTATTACCTAGGTAACTAATTTTTAGATGGTAATCAGCTACTCGAGATCCATAAATAATTTAATAAATGAAATTTCAACATTGAGAAGACTTGAAGCAGACAAAGATGAATCGAAAATGGATAAAAAAATATAGTATTTGGTAAAATTTTAAATTATGATTCTTTCCATCAGTTTTGACTTTTGGTACCCATAAATTTTCAAAAATTGTTTCTGTGGATTCAAATTCATATATCGATGTCCATCTTTAATCGTTTACTCGAAGATCAAAAGTTCCAGAATAGCTCAATAGGGGGAAAACCGTGCCAACGAAATTTTAGAAATAGTCGGGGAGACCGCTTAAGGATCTATTGCACCCCCCCCCCCATCGATCCTCCGGGACAACTTTTTTCTTAAAGGGGGAGTCCTAAGGAACATTTCTAGCCCTTGTACTCAAAGAAAAAAAATGGCCCTACTTACAAAATGGTGGCCATTTTGATTGACAAGTCAGCCGAAATCGAATATTTTGCGTTCCAACATAGGACTAGCATGAAATTTTTCAAACCGTACGAAAATAGATCGGAAGAGCAGGCAAAAATTCATCACCTGTCAAAATTTCAAGTGCTTAAGTGCCTTTTTCGATTTTTGGTGAATTTTCAAACATCAAATTTTGGCCAAAATGTGAGAAAAAAAATCAAAATTTCACCAAATTGACCTAGAAAGCTGAAATTTGGGTTATACCCTATTTTCTACCTGCCAAATCGATTGGAAACTGTTTCAAACCGTTTTGAGCAGTTCTGGAGCCTCCAGCTGATTTTTGAAACTCGAAATTCCCACAAAATTTCATCAAATGGAGTTGGATAGCCGAAATTCACTCTGCAAACTAATTTCAATGCGCTACGAAGTAAACTGCAGGGGAATTTCAAGTCATTTTGGAGCATCCAGCGATTTCTTGAAAATAACTGGAGCCTTCAGTAGTTTTTTGAAACTTTAAATTTCTCCAAAATATCATCAAACGGAGATGGAAAGTCGAAATTTACTTCACAAACTAATTTCAATGTGACATGAAGTCGACTGCATGGTGGTTTCAAATAGTTTTGAAGCTTTTTAACTTTTAATTTTCCAAAAAACGCCATACAACCTTTCAAAACGTCGCTGGAGGCTCCAATACGACTTGAAATCCACCAGCAGTCGACTTCGTAGCGTATTGAAATTAGTTTGCAGAATGAATTTCGGTTCTCCATCTCCATTTGATGAAATTTTGGGAGATTTCAAGTTTCAAAATTCTACTGGAGGCTCCAGTAATTTTCAAAAAGTCGCTGGTGGCTCCAAAGCGTCTTGAAATCCACCTTCAGTTGGCTTCGTAGTGTATTGAAATTAGTTTGCAGATTGAATTTTGGCTCTCCAACTCCATTTCATAAAATTTTGTGGGAATTTCACGTTTCAAAAATCTGGTAGAGTCTCCAGTAATTTTCAAAAAGTCGCTGGAGGCTCCGAAATGACTTGAACCCAACTGAAGTCGTCTTCAGAGGGTGTCAAACTTGGAGTGCGGAGTGAATTTCGGCTTTCCATCTCCGTTTTATGAAATTTTGGAGAAGTTTCAAGTTTTCAAAATTGTACTTTATTTCTTGCTGAATGATAACTTGAGTTAAGTAGTACATACTTTCAGCTTTATTTTCATCTATTGGACATATTTTTTTGGCTCGAGCTTTCATAATGAATTTCATCTGTAATGTTTGTATCTGTCATACTTTGTGAGGTAGTAAAATGGACCACAACAATAATTCCTATTTTTTGATTTGATTTAGGCAATTGCGAAGTAATTTGATTCAATCTTCTTAAACTAGACATATTTACCTATCATTTAAGCCCTCGATGACCAAAAATGGCCAATTTGGTGAAAAGTAATCACAAAAATAAAAAAAGCTAAGGTGCTCTATTCTTCTACCATTCAAGTGTTTTCATGCGTTTTTTAAGGTGTTTTTTGCTGTGGTCCATTTTACTACCCCACAAAGTCAGACCCCCTTTTTTGATACCTTCGCCAAAATGAAAATTGCTCCACCTATATATAAATTGTGAGGTAGTTTTATTAAATAGTATTAAACTAGACGTATGTATCTATCATTTAAGCCCTCGATGACCAAAAATGGTCAATTTGGTGAAGAGTAATCTCAAAAAAGGCTTAGGTGGTCCATTTTACTACCACTTACTCTACCAGAAATTTTGGTTACGATAGTTTTAAGACTTTCTCTTTTGATGTCGGCAGTTTGTTTTTTTCATAATATAGTCTATCGAAGAGTGTCAGTTTAAGAGGTTCCCTTGCCCTAGCTCTTCAACGCTTAAAAAATGCATTGAATAATAAATTTTCATGGTATGACATATTGGTACCCATAAGGGATGCGTAAAGGTTGCACTACCAATTTCTCATGTTGGGCATAGTTATAGCCTACTTCTTTATTTTGAGGGGTTAAAACAATTATGTGCTCATGCCCAACTTGCTCGTGCACACTGCACAGCATTTGAATGGGTTCCAACACATGAAATGCATTTCCTCAAATCACGTAGTTATTAGTCGGGGAGCCCGCTTAAGGATCTATTGCATCTCCCCTCGATCCTCTGGGACAACTTTTTTTCTTAAAGGGGGAGTCCTAAGGAACATTTCTAGCCCTTGTGCTAAAAAAAAAAAGTGGCCCTACTTACAAAATGGCGGCCATTTTGATTGACAGATCAGCCGAAATCGCAGATTTTGCGTCCCAACGTAGGACTTGCACAACATTTTCCAAATCGTACAAAAGTAGATCGATAGATCAGGCGAAAATTTATCACCTGTCAAAATTTCAAGGGCTAAAGTGCGTTTTTCGATTTTTGGAGAATTTTTGAAAATCAAATTAAGGCCAAAAATGAAGGAAAAAATCAAAATCTTACCAAATTGACAAAGAAAGCTGAAATTTGGGATATACCCTATTTTCGACACGACAAATCGATTGGAAACGGTTTCAACCCGTTTTGAGCAGTTCTGAAGCCTCCAGCAGATTTTTGAAACTTTAAATTCCCGCAACATTTCACCAAATGGAGTTGGCAAGCTGACATTTACTTCGCAAACTAATTTCAATACGATATGAAGTCGACTACATGGTGGTTTCAAATGGTTTTGAAACTTCCAGCTACTTTTTGGAAATTTCAATTTTCTAAAAAAACGCCATACGACCTTTTAAAAAGTCGCTGGAGGCTCCAAAACGACCTGAAATCCATCAGCAGTCGACTTCGTAGCGTATTGAAATTAGTTTGCAGAATGAATTTCGACTTTCCATTTTCGTTTGATGAAATTTTGTAAAAATTTAAAGTTTCAAAAATCTGCTGGAGGCTCCAGTAATTTTCAAAAAGTCGCTCAAGGCTCCAAAATGACTTGAAATTCCCCTGCAGTTGACTTCGTAGCGCATTGAAATTAGTTTGCAGAGTAAATTTCGGCTATCCAACTCCATTTGATGAAATTTTGTGGGATTTTCAAGTTTCAAAAATCTGCTGGATGCTCCAGAACTGCTCAAAACGGGTTGAAACAGTTTCCAATCGATTTGGCATGTCGAAAATAGGGTATATCCCAAATTTCAGCTTTCTTGGTCAATTTGGTAAAATTTTGATTTTTTCTCTCATTTTTGGCCTATTTTTTTTTGAGGAGGGGAGGGGTGTTTATAATTGCAGGATTATTACACCCGAGGAGAGGAGGATTTAGAATTGGTTTATTAGGTTGGTGTTTTTTAGTAGGGTTATAAATTTTTGGATTTCAGAAGGGTTGTCTGGGATGGTCATTGAATTTGGGTCCATTTGGAGAGATAGTCTTTTTTGCTGTAATTTAGGACAGGTGAATAGTAAATGTTGGATGGATGTAGGTTCATTTTCACAGAATTGACAGGGTTTTTTTGATAATTATTTCTTCTCTTCTGTTTAGGTGATCAAGGTTCTTCCAGGGGTAGATTGTTTTTTTGTGTTGAAAGAGTTTGTTTGATGTCTGTGATGACCAGAAGTTTTGCCATTTAGAGTGAGTATTTTGTGTAAAGAAGGATTTTATATCGTCAGTGGTGAAAATGGTGAAGGGTGGGGGGTTAGTGGGTGATTTTGCATAGGTGTCAACAATTTCATTTCCTTCAATGCCGACATGACTAGGAGTAAGTATACATAAGGTATATAGATGGTGTGGTTTGAATTTTGGAGATCTAGCAGAATTTTGTGAATATTTTGAACAATAGGGTGATCCGAAAAAATGTTTTGTATGGATATCAAGGAGCTAAGAGAGTCACTTTGATTTTCAAAAATTCACTAAAAATCGAAAAAGGCACTTTAGCACTTGAAATTTTGACAGGTGATGAATTTTTGCCTGATTTTTCGATGTACGTTTGTACGGTTTAAAATACTTCGTGCAAGTCCTATTTTGGAACGCAGAATCTGCGATTTCGGCTGACCTGTCAATCAAAATGGCCGCCATTTTGCAAGTATTAGAGCCACTTTTTTGTTGAGGACAAGGGCTACACATGTTCCTTAGGACTCTCCCTTTCAGAAAAAAGTTGCCCCGGAAGATCGGCAGGGGGTGCAGGTAATCCTTATGCGCCCCCAAGTAATTCCTTTATCTCCTCTGCCGATGATCACTGATCACCCTGCCCTTGAGCCTTGGACGTTCCTCCTGCCAACACATGTTTCTCGATCCATCACGATGCTGCATGTTTCATTATGGTACACAACACACGATACTTACTTACGCATGTTGTACGATGACCCTTCTTCTAAAAAGCACTTCAAAACCCATGATTTTTTTTCTCTGTCCCCCTCTACCCCCCACTTTTAATGAAACTAGGTCAACTCGTGGTAATTTTCCACGCGACTCTTATCAACGTAAACATATTTCTCTGTACATACTATAAAAGATGACCACGAGGACTTTACTCTACCTACCAAGCTATGGTAGATACATTTTCACCTACACTACTTGTAATGTATGTAGATAGATATAAGATGAATCTGAGGTGTGTGCGTTTTTATTTTTTCATTCGGCATCTGTGGCTACCAACTTGCGACGACGATGATATTACATGTTCGAAACACATTCGGGCGTTGGGCCGACTTGATAAAAAATTATACTAATAAAAGGAAAGTGGATTCACGAAAAGGAGGAAAGCTTTGTACGTAAGATGGTACAGCAACGTTTGTTATAGACATTTGTAAGTCACGTCTCGCTATACAGCAATTATTATTGGTTATGATAGATTGCGTCATTTTAATACATCAACACACATAGCACTGTGCGCACCACAGTGAGTGAGACAGAGAGAACAAGTTGTTAAGATCCGTGATCTATGAAACATAATCACGGTATTCCGTAACTAAAGTGGAAGACCTCACAGTGTTATGAGAAATTTCGCTATATTTAATTATTTCGTCCCCCATCGTGAACTTTGCTCGAGTTATATTGGTAGCAGCTCACAGCTGCGTCTCGAATTAGACGCGACCATCGGTATTGATTTTTCATTACCATGAAAGTCAAAGATCGTATATATCTTTGTGCTCGCGATGGCTAGTCGTATATTTTTCTCACGGCCTAGGTCAGTTTTTCTCGATGTAGCTTCCTTTATGCTTGCTGAGGTAGCTAATTTTCTTTCATTTGGATGAAATTTTCGTCATCTTTCGAGGTGATTGTTGAAATACGTAGGTACAGGTAGGTGCAGAGATGGAGTAAATTATATAGGTACCTATAGAGCTGTGAAGTCTGTGTCTCAAGGATGAGTGAAAATATATGTAGAACCAAATATGTCATTTCGGACAAACGACGGACAGACGTTAACAAATAACATCATAAATCGATTACATCGTCTCTCCAGTCTCCATACTCCATATAATAATATACTCGGGTAATTTTCACGTTCTGCAGACTGCGTGGTGGTGCAGGGCAGCTCATATTCTTCGTGTAGAAACGATTAAGCACACGCTGGAGGTCCGGAACACGACGATGGCGACTGGCGTTGGTCGAATGATAGATTTTAATCTCAGACTAACGAAAAAAAAAATACTTAAACTTGGGTTGTTAATTTGTAAAAGCTCGGCGGCGAATACGGGCGCAATGTCAATATGCGGCTGAATGAATGAACTTGTCGTCCGCCAGCTCGAGATACTCGTCACGATTCAATATCATGACTGCTGCATAGACGGTCATAGGTTATAATCGAAAATTTTTTGCTCCAACAATAGAAGACTAATTATTTCGAATACTGGCATAGGTCGCGATTGAACGATCGACGTCCCTCTTTATATCTGTATCGAGCTGGCTTATAGGTCCTATACACGGTATGCATATTTCCCCTCTAAAAATATGTCTCGATATAAAAAATGTGCGAGTCGTGTTACTGGTAACCTTCAGGCTAATACATACTGCTAAATGCGTAGCTCTCTGTACGTACTCTTTAACGCTTTATAAACGTTTAATATATTATTTTAAATTACGAGTTTGCGCTTAAAAATTAAAGCTGTCAATTTAAAATAGAATGATTGGTTAATACGGGTCACTATGTGTGATAGAAAAATCGCCTTAGTCACTACCTACTTAGCTATAGCGTACCTACAGATACACGAGGGGGCTACTTGCACGGATACCTCTATAAGATTTAATTATTTGTCTACACACAATACGAGTGTAATATGGTGTATTGTAACCACATGTACCTACAATTTATGCTTACCTATCTAGCATTGTCAGGCGTGAAGAGTGTTATCCTATTGTCAAAACGCGTATAGATTGACCGATTAACTATTGGATTCGATTGTCGTGCGACAATCACCTCCAAGTCGAATATAAATGTGTTTTTTTGTTACTTCATTCGAGCGATACTTATTAGTACTTATTCGTTGATACCTGGTATTAGCCATAAAATCGCGTACGGATGCGTCTCGCGAGCACGTGGTCTGGTCTATGAAACACGTGCCATAAAATACGAGTACTCGTACCCACTACCCGCGTCAGCATGTCTGAGCATTGGACGACTTGTCATGAGATATACCTACCTACTGGTATCGCTGGTATTACGAATAGGCGAACGATGCAGTTGCATAGTCCGGGTTTGATTGCATCAAGATGGATAGAATTTCGGCAATGAACTCAGTCGTACCTAGATATTTTCGCGATATAGCGAATTCCTCCCCTTTTTGATTTATAACGAAACGAGATAAGTAATTAAATTTTAGCTGTAACGTTATCGCTCTCGATGCATCGAGTGCTATAATATTTCGTCATTTTAATCACCTTTCCTAGCCAATTTATTTTCGTAATTTTTCTCCGGTATGTTCGAAAAAGGTGTAAGAATTTTATCGAGGTATTTTTATTCCTGAGTATTCACACAACACGTTATATTTGAGCAACGAAAAAACTGATGCGAGAATAAAGCCTAATTTTTTAGTAGGTACAGTATTTTAATAAAACGTCCACATATTTTTTTCTGGGTGATTTTTTACTCAAAATGAAGACACTCTGCTAAATTTGGTCAAACTTCTCCAATATTTTTTTTCTTTGCAGATCCGCCTTAATGCATTTAGAGTAGGTACCTACATTACCTACCTATAGCTATATAATTGGATTGGAAAAAACCTCCAAGTTTTCAAATACTTAATGACCAATTAGATCTCCAGTCAAGTCAGACTTTCAAGAATTTGAAAAGAAAAATCATCAAATTAAATTATCTAAAAAGCCAGGCCAATTTTTAAAAAATTACGTCTGGTTTTTTGTCTGACTTTTGAAAACCTGGAAAAAATAATTATGTATGTACCTACCTAGAATATATATCAATGACATTCTGGTGTATTTTTCACCATGTAGAGGGTACTTGGGACTCCATGTTACCACTCTACAGTGGTAATTTGATGCCCAGGCAGGCGGCAACACTGCAACCGGTACAGCGCCATCTGGTGTACTGG
Organism: Planococcus citri; assembly: GCF_950023065.1. Classification (NCBI taxonomy): domain Eukaryota; kingdom Metazoa; phylum Arthropoda; class Insecta; order Hemiptera; family Pseudococcidae; genus Planococcus; species Planococcus citri. The sequence goes on along the minus strand of NC_088678.1, from coordinate 29,181,909 downwards.
TTCAGTGGAGACGACGGCCGAGATTGCCGAAGCGAGCCGCCTTGCAGTTTTCTAACCATCTTCATAAAGAGTAGTAATAAGTTTAACGCTGGCTTATGCCAACTCTGTCTGTTAGGAAACGCCTCATCACCAGCAGAATCTTTCGTGTAAACGAATGGTATTGAATAGTTATCGTAGCAACGTTCTTATTCACTGTACATCAAATGAGAGATATCAATATATGGTAAAACGTATGTATTTGTGTTGATCATTGATTTACGACGAGTTGTGGAGAGTAGTAGTTGGGTAGACTGAGATAGGTATTTATACCTTGTGGGTTCAGTGTTCTATACGAACTGGGTTGTTTTAGGGTTAAGGTACCAGGTGGCATAAGTAAGACTTTTCCCCTAAACCATAAGAACCCTTAGTTTTACCCTAACATTGGCGCCATAAACGTGGTGTTTCTTTCTGAGAAGTTCTGAGCAGGTTGAGAAGTGAAAGTTTGCACAACTGTGCAAAGTGGAACGAAGTTGCTCGGATGCGGATCGGACAAACCCATGTGTAACCAGGTTAGTGGTGAAGGTTTTATTATTTCGTTAAGTTATTCGTTTATTCGCGATCGTTCGTAATTCGCGAAGTGTTTTTTGATAGTGAAAAAGTGAAAATTTGCACTTTGGTGCAAGATTGTACTAACCTGGTCAGGTCCATTCATGCTTGATTTGTGTGCAGTTCTGTCCTGCAACAAAGAAAGTAGACGTTGTTTAGCCGGATTTTTCTTGAAGTAAACGAAAGTTTGCTTACCTAATTTGAGTATTATTTACCTGATTTTTGAGTAAAATGAGTTCCAACAGAGGTGGGCGTGGCTCCTCTAATTCTTTGAGTAGATCGAATTCTGGAAACAATTTAGAATCATTAGAGGATTATCGTCGTAATATAGGCTCTAACGTTAATGGTAATCGTGTAGCTACTCCCAGTGCTTCCCAAATCCCTCAAAGACAACCGAGAGATGCGGCAGTGGCCTGTACCCAAAGAATTCATGAAACTTTTCCGAGGAGAAGAAATGAGAACAGTGCAGGCTCGGAAGCACCTAGAAA